>NC_135266.1:1890680-2490680 GCF_051311805.1 Agelaius phoeniceus | reverse complement strand
AATTCTTGTTTTCCTTTTTCTCTGAGGCTTCTCAGCTTCCCAGGAGAAACATTTATCTCTGGCTGGGGTCTGTGTACAAATCCCCAACAGGACAGGGCTGCTGGGAATGTGCCTGGAGCTGTTTGATTTTCCAGCATCACTCTCATTCCATGCTTGTGACAATGGGAGATGCCAGCAGCTCACAGCCCAGCAGCAGACACAGAACTCAATGTCACAACTCACTTGATGAGTTTTCTGACCAATCCCACAAAGCAAAAGCACATTGACAGTGTTTATATCTGTATAGTATATATTCTATATTGACAGTGGTTCTATCAACCACTATAAGCACAGGTACCTTTGGTTAAACACTGCTTGCTGATTTCAAATACAATACCTGCTTGTGAGCCTTCAAACACAATGCACAGAGCTCCATTATTAAGCTTAGAACTTCCCAATATCTCACTGGATAAACTTTTCTGTAGCTTAGGGAGTTATTCTAGACAAGCATTAATACACAGACCACTGTTCTATTTGTCCTTGCTTTTCTACTTTTTACATCATTTTTCTGCTGACCAATCTCATGGCTGCTGCTTAGCTCCCATCACAGTTCCACTCTCTCTGAGGCCTTTTGCAGCTTTCCCAAAACCCTCTGAATTTATGGATTCCCACAAAATCCTGAAGGGATTTCCCAGAAAACACGAATGCCGCACCCCTGGAGAGCGAGGTTCCCACACTGGCAGGGGCTCCATCACTCCTGGCTGTGTTTGGTTTGGGGCTGGATGTGCCAATCCCTGCTGCCTGGGAGGAGCTGCTGTGGGGAGCACTCGGGGTCGTGTCTGCCCTGGGTGATCTGAGCTTGTTCTTGACAGGAACCCATGGGTGGGGTGGTGGTAAATTCATTTATTGGCCTGAAAATTCAGTTCTTGGTGTCTGTTCTGTGTGCAGAGACGGGGAAGGGGCTGCGAAACAAATCCTGGGGGGAGCAGCTGAGGGAGCTGGGAAGGAGCTCAGCCTGGAGAAAAGGAGGATCGGGGGGGATTTGTGTCTCCCTTGTGTGATCTGAACCGTGGGTGGGGTGGTGGTAAATTCATTTATTGGCCTGAAAAGTCAGTTCTTGGTGTCTGTTCTGTGTGCAGAGAAGGGAATGGAGCTGGGAAGGGGCTGGAAAACAAATCCTGGGAGGAGCAGCTGAGGGAGCTGGGCAGGGCCTGGAGAATCCCTGAGGGAGCTGGGCAGGGGCTGGAGAATCCCTGAGGGAGCTGGGCAGGGGCTGCAGAATCCCTGAGGGAGCTGGGCAGGGGCTGGAGAATCCCTGAGGGAGCTGGGCAGGGGCTGGAGAATCCCTGAGGGAGCTGGGCAGGGGCTGGAGAATCCCTGAGGGAGCTGGGCAGGGGCTGCAGAATCCCTGAGGGAGCTGGGCAGGGGCTGCAGAATCCCTGAGGGAGCTGGGCAGGGGCTGGGGCTGGAGCAAAGGAGGCTCAGGGGCCCTTGTGGCTCTGCACAAGTCCCTGCCAGGAGGGCACAGCCGGGGGGGTCGGGCTCTGCTCCCAGGGTGTCACCCTGATTTTTGAAGTTTTTCTAAGCCTTCTGATGTTTACATTCTTGTGAGGAATTTTCTTTATGTAAATAACTCATTGTTTTGCCTTCTTTTATGGAGGAGGAGACGTTTGCTGGGCTGTTGGTTTGTCCAGTGTCATTGGAGAGGTGGCACTGTCACCCTCCAATCCACTGCCACTGTTGGAAATCTGTAAGTGTTGGAGTCAGAAATGAAAAGTGCTTTTTTACCTTGAAAAGAGCAGTGTGTTATTTCGTGTCCTGTAGTGACAGCCAGGGAGCGGGGACAGAGGTGACACAGGATGGGGACAGGAACACACAGCATGCTGGGGACACACGGACAGGGTGGGGACATGGTCCCACATGAGGAAGAGCAGCCTGGGGACTCATGGATGGGGACAGAGCCCGCAGGTGGGGACAGGGGACACAGGGCCAGGACAGATGGATGCCAGCATGCCAGCCAGGCAGGGCACGGGTGGCAGAGGGTGCTGTGAGCCCTGTGGCAGCTGGGGGTGGCCTGAGGGGACACAGAGGCCATGGTGCCAGCCCAGAGCAGGAGCCTGCACCCACCACAGGGCCCTTGTCACCAGCTGGTGTCACCCGCTCATGGCAGAGCCCCAGAACCCCAGAGGGGCCCTTGAGGGGACACCCTGGGGGTCATTATGGGGCTATGGAGCACCCAAAGGGCACCAGGGCAGGCTCAGGTTGGAGATTAGGAACAATTTTTTTCCCTGGCAGGGTGGTGAGGCCTTGGGCTGAGCTGCCCAGGGAGGTTTGGAGTCCCTGAATTGTCCCAGAGCAGTCTGGATGTGGCCTTGGGGACAGGGACTGGGGTGGTGGCACTGGGTGATCCTGGGGGGCTCTTCCAGCCTTGCTGATTCTGGGATTCTGCCCACATTGCTGGGAATTTTGTGTGAGGAGAGAATCCTTCCCCCTGCTGGATGCACTGCAGAGATAAAGGATCTGCTGTGGGGTTTTTGGATTTCACCTCTCCTTGGCCTTTGGATTCCTTTTGTTGAATCATTTGAGCCACCCCAGTGATGCCACCAGGAGTGACACAGACACAGAATGAAGGTCCCTGACCCAGAGTTTACAAATTGTGAATGAGGGAAAGCCCTCCAGGGGCAGGATGACTCTGGATGTTGTACAGAATGATAAAAAGGGAGCACGAGGGGTTTTTATTTGCTGCAGTGGAGAGGTTATCCCATAAAACAAGGGTGATAGGAAAATGGATTTTACAGGTTTACTCTGTATAAATAGGAGCACAGTTCTCTGTTAGCTTAGTCTGATGTTCTGGTTGAAAAGCTGAAATTATTTATGGACTACTTGTAGAAAAAGACATTAAAAAAAATAAGTGAAGGGAAAAATATTTCCTCCCTTTTTTCCTTCTCAGTTATATTCAATGTTTAATATATTGTGCAAGGTGGAGGAGACAGACAGCTGCAAACAGTTGACATTTACAACTGCAACTTTATTAATTCTGTGAAGAGTTGCTTGTTAAAATTCTCTTAGTGGAGAAAAGGAAAGATTATGATTTTTTTTCTCCAGTGATCTTTCCCCTTTTAGATGCTTAACTCCTCAGTGTCACAGCTGAAAGGTTTAAAAGCCATTCTTAAATCTAAAACCTTAAATCCAAGATCTCTTCCTAGGCCACACTGCCGAGGCTTCAGATCTGCCACAGCTTCAGTCATTTCCATGAAAAATTTGGGTGACAGAATTGAAATTTTCCTTCTCAAAAACTCCTCTTTGCTGGGAGAATCCATACGGTTCTAAAAAGGTGAATTTAAAACTCCAAGCTTGACAAATCAAAGTGTGGCCTCAAATAATCAGATGCAAATGATGAAATGGAGAGAGAGTGGTTGAATATCAATTTTCATGAGAGGTTCTTTAGGTCTGAGTGAGCAATCGAATGTGAGTTAAAAATAAATTCCTGTTGCAACAAAGGAGGTGAGGACTGGCACTGAAATTCGTACAGAAGTGCTTAAAAAGGTGCTAAAAATGTCAGGGTAATCCTTGCAGCTCCACTCAGCACTGGGAGGGTTTAACTGGAGTTATTGGCCCAGTTTTCAGCTGGAGGCTTCAAAAAGTGTGGATTTGCTGGGCACGGTACAAAGCAGGGCAAAAAGGGAATTGTTCAGGGTGTAGGAAACATGATTCCTTAGGTGGGGAGAGTGGGAGAGCAAAGAATTGTGTGATAGCAAAGAATTGTGTTTCTTTCCTCAGAAGAAGAAGAACAGTGTAAAGAGACTTTCACTCAAGTGCCTGGTACAGGAAAAAATGAATGAGCATTTCCCCATTTTCAGTGGGTATGGGACAACATTTCAGCCCAGAAACACAGATGGAGGAATTTTACCATTAAAACTTGTTGAAAAAGGGAATTTTGCTTAAGTGAGCTGTTGTTTCTCCATGGTTGTGAGATTTTGTGAGTAGGGCTGAGAGAGGGAGAGCAAAGAATTGTGTGATAGCAAAGAATTGTGTTTATTTCCTCAGAAGAACTCAAGAACAGTGAAAAGAAACTTTCACTCATGTGCTTGGTACAGGAAAAAAATGAATGAGCATTTCCCCATTTTCAAGAATTTTGCCATTAAAATTTGCTAAAAAAAGGGAATTTTGCTGAAGTGAGCTGTTGTTTCTCCATGGTTATGAGATTTTATGAGTAGGGCTGAGAGTGGGAAAGCAAAGAATTGTGTTTCTTTCCTCAAAGGAGCACAAGAACTGTGCAAAGAATCTTTAATTTGAGTGCCTGGTATACAGGAAAGAATAAATGAGCATTTTCAGTGGGTATGGGACAATATTTCAGCCCAGAAATGCAGATCAGGAGTTTTGCCTTTAAAAATTTTGCTAAAAAGTGGAATTTTGCCTAAGTGAGCTGATGTTTCTCCTTAGTTATGAGATTTTGTGAGTAGGGCTGAGATTGGGATAGCAACGAATTGTGTGATAGCAAAGAATTGTGTTTCTTTCCTCAGAAGAACTCAAGAACCGTGTAAAGAAACTTTCACTCATGTGCTTGCACAGGAAAAAAAATGAATGAGCATTTCCCCATTTTCAAGAATTTTGTCATTAAAATTTGCTTAAAAAAGGGAATTTTGCTTAAATGAGCTGTTGTTTCTCCATGGTTGTGAGATTTCATGAGTAGGGCTGAGATTGGGAGAGCAAAGAATTGTGTGATAGCAAAGAATTGTGTTTATTTCCTTAGAAGTACTCAAGAACAGTGTAAAGAAACTTTCACTCATGTGCTTGGTACAGGAAAAAGATGAATGAGCATTTCCCCATTTTCAGAAATCTGAAATTCTTTCAAGTTTCAAGAATTTTGCCATTAAAATTTGCTAAAAAAGGGAATTTTGCTTAAGTGAGCTGTTGTTTCTCCATGGTTGTGAGATTTTATGAGTAGAGCTGAGAGTGGGAGAGCAAAGAATTGTGTGATAGCAAAGAATTGTGTTTCTTTCCTCAAAGGAACTCAAGAACTGTGAAAAGAAACTTTCACTCAAGTGCCTGGTATAGGGAAAAATGAATGAGCATTTCCCCATTTTGAGTGGGAATGGGACAACATTTCAGCCCAGAAACACAGATGGAGGAATTTTACCATTAAAACTTGCTGAAAAAGGGAATTTTGCTTAAGTGAGCTGTTGTTTCTCCATGGTTGTGAGATTTTGTGAGTAGAGCTGAGAGTGGGAAAGCAAAGAATTGTGTGATAGCAAAGAATTGTGTTTATTTCCTCAGAAGAACTCAAGAACAGTGAAAAGAAACTTTCACTCAAGTGAGTGTTCCTGTGGTACAGGGAAAATATAAATGAGTATTTCCCCATTTTCAGTGGGTATGGGACAACATTTCAAATGCAGATGTAAGAATTTTGCCATTAAAATTTGCTAAAAAAAGGGAATTTTGCCTAAGTGAGCTGCTGTTTCTCCATGGTTGTGAGAGTTCATGAGAAGGGCAGAGCATCCTTCCAGCACTCTGGGGCTGTGCTGTGAATTGGGGTCAGATTTTGCTGTCCCTGTCAGAACCAGTTTGATTTTGGAGTGGGATTTTGGGATTTCCAGCTCATTTTGCCACGGATTTTTTTACTTCACACAAATGTACTGATTTTTTCTTTTATTCCACATATTGATGCCTTTTATTAATTTATTTCCCAGCAGTTTGGCATATCTGTGTCTGTAACTTCCCATTTCAGTCATTTTTCTCCCTCTCCAGCCACAGGAATTCTTTGCTACATAATGCCCTTACCCTTGATAAAAACCTCACTTTTTCATTTTAAATAAAATAGCACCTCACAACACCTGGTGTTTTTTTAAAAATGGGTATTATTCTTGTATTTTCCTTCGAGCTGAGTAATGCACAAAAAAATGGGTGAAGGAGGACCCAGAGATCTGCCAGGTGCTTCAGAAATGAAATTCTGATTTCTTTTATTGTTGATTCCCCTTTTTCCTGCCCCTCTTGTGTCTCTCTCCACGTTTCTTGTTGGATCCTTCAGGCCCTGCAAGGCCACACTGAGCTCAGCCCAAAGCTTCTCCTGTGCAGGTGAAAAATCCCAATTTTTCAGCCTTTCCTAAACCTGAGAATGGTTTATGGTGATACAGAATTAGAGTTTGACATGCTTTTAGTCAGTATTTGGAAGGAATTTCTAGGTTTGGTGAGGTCATGCAAAATTAAAGGCATTTTTTTCTTTTCTGCTCTTTGGGATATCCAGATTTCATCCTCTATTACATGCAGAGTGTCAAGATGCCAAAATTCAAAATAAATTTCCTTTCCAACCCAAATTTCTGTGATTCTGTGGTGACCCATCCACCACCCCTCAGGATAAGAATTACTTGCACACATTTTATTTGTACAACATTTTATTCTTTCTGGGCATATTTTACCCTCTCAGAAATAGGAACTTCAGCTTTCCAATATGAAGAATTTGAATTAACAACATTACCTGGGCACTTTGGCCACCTTGACAAGGGAAATCCCTCTTTTGGGGCCTTGAGTAACAACATTTTTTTCTTTTCTGCTCTTTGGGATATCCAGATTTCATCCTCTATTACATGCAGAGTGTCAAGATGCCAAAATTCAAAATAAATTTCCTTTCCAACCCAAACCTTCTTGATTCTGTGATCACCCATCCACCACCTCTCAGGATAAGGATTACTTGCACACATTTTATTTGTACAACATTTTATTCTTTCTGGGCATATTTTACCCTCTCAGAAATAGGAACTTCCACCTTTCCAATATGAAGAATTTGAATTAACAACATTACCTGGGGACTTGTGAGCTTTTTTCTTTTCTGCTGTTTGGGATATCCAGATTTCATCCTCTATTACTCTCTTACATGCAGATGTCAAGATACCAAAATTCAAGATAAATTTACTTTCAACCCAAACCTTCTGTGGTGACCCATCCACCACCTCTCAGGATGGTTTGCACACATTTTATTTGTACAACATTTTATTCTTTCTGGGCATATTTTACCCTCTCAGAAATAGGAACTTCAGCTTTCCAATATGAAGGATTTGAATTAACAACATTACCTGGGGAATTCTGAGCTTTTTGGTTTTTTGCCCTTTGGGATATCCAGATTTCATCCTCTATTACATGCAGATGTCAAGATGCCAAAATCCAGGATAAATTTACTTTCAACCCAAACCTTCTGTGGTGACCCATCCACCACCTCTCAGGATGGTTTGTACATATTTTATTTGTACAACATTTTATTCTTTCTGGGCATATTTTACCCTCTCAGAAATAGGAACTTCAGCTTTCCAATGTGAAGAATTTGAATTAAGAACATTTCCTGGGGACTTGTGAGCTTTTTTTATTTGCCTACCTTGACAAGGGAAATCCCTTTTTTGGGGCTTTGAGTAGCAGCATTTTTTTCTTTTCTGCTCTTTGGGATATCCAGATTTTATCCTCTACTATGTGTAGATGTCAAGTGTCAAGATGCCAAAATTCAAAATAAATTTATTTTCCAGCCCAAACCTTCTGTGATTCTGTGGTGACCCATCCACCACATCACAAGATGGTTTGTACATATTTTATTTGTACAACATTTTATTCTTTCTGGGCATATTTTGACCTCTCAGAAATAGGAACTTCCAGCTTTTCAATGTGAAAAATTTGAATTAACAACATTACCTGGGCACTTTGCCCACCTTGCCAAAGGAAATCCCTTTTTTGGGGCTTTGAGTAACAACATCTTTTTCTTTTCTGCTCTTTGGGATATCCAGATTTCATCCTCTATTACATGCAGAGTGTCAAGATGCCAAAATCCAGGATAAATTTCCTTTCCAACCCAAATTTTTGTGATTCTGTGATCACCCATCCACCACCTCTCAGGATAAGAATTACTTGCACACATTTTATTTGTACAACATTTTATTCTTTCTGGGCATATTTTACCCTCTCAGAAATAGGAACTTCAGCTTTCCAATGTGAAGAATTTGAATTAACAACATTACCTGGGGACTTTTGAGCTTTTTGGTTTTTTGCCCTTTGGGATATCCAGATTTCATCCTCTATTACATGCAGATGTCAAGATGCCAAAATTCAAAATAAATTTCCTTTTCAACCCAAACCCTGATTCTGTGGTGACCCATCCACCACCTCTCAGGAGGATTTGTACATATTTTATTTGTACAATATTTTATTCTTTCTGGGCATATTTTGACCTCTCAGAAGCAGGAATTTCCACCTTCACCTTTCCAATGTGAAGAATTTGAATTATCTGGGGACTTTTGGCCTTTTTTTTTGCCCACCTTGCCAAAGGAAATCCCTCTTTTGGGGCTTTGAGTAGCAACATTTTTTCTTTTCTGCTCTTTAGGATATCCAGATTTCATCCTCTATTACATGCAGATGTCAAGATGCCAAAATCCAGGATAAATTTCCTTTCCAACCCAAATTTCTGTGATTCTGTGATCACCCATCCACCACCTCTCAGGATAAGAATTACTTGCACACATTTTATTTGTACAACATTTTATTCTTTCTGGGCATATTTTACCCTCTCAGAAGTAGTAACTTCCACCTTTCCAATATGAAGAATTTGAATTAACAACTTTTGGGATTTTTTTGCCCACCTTGCCAAAGGAAATCCCTTTTTTTGAGGCTTTGAGTAGCAGCTGTATTTTGTGTGAGCCTGTGGTTAAAATCCACATTATTTTGATGGCTGTTGATGATGCTGTGGCCAGCAGAAAGCAGCTTCCTTATTTTGAAATCCATTTTTAATCAGCCATGAAATGGTTATTTTGGAATTATTTTATTTGCCTACCTTGACAAGGGAAATCCCTTTTTTGGGGCTTTGAGTAGCAGCATTTTTTTCTTTTCTGCTCTTTGGGATATCCAGATTCCATCCTCTACTATATGAAGATGTCAAGTGTCAAGATGCCAAAATTCAAAATAAGCTGCTTCCTTATTTTGAAATCCATTTTTAATCAGCCATGAAATGGTTATTTTGGAATTATTTTATGGAATTACTGCGAGTCTGCCTTGGAGCTGGCACAGCCCAAACATGAGAGGCTTTCCAAAATATTCACCAATTATTTGCAAACAGAATTTGCTGTCCCTAATTCAGCTGCTTTGGAGAGCTGGAAGAGCTCTGAGCTTTAATTCTGAATTTAGAAATCTTGTGGTTCCTCTTGGCACGGGCAGGGCTGAAACTCTGCTGCTTGATGAGAGCATTTTTGGGGTTTTAATTTTCATTTCCATGCGAGCAGAGCCAGCTGAGCTCTGCTGTTGTGTCGAATTCACCACGAGAAAAGCAAAATATTTTTCTGGAATTCACCTTGAGAAAAGCAAAATATTGTTCTGGAATTCAGCATGAAAAAGCAGTGAATTTTTCAGGATTGTTACCTCTTCACATGATCTGTGACTTGAAATCAGGAAAAAGAAAAACTCAGTTCTTTCTTCAGGAGGAAATTCTGTGTAGGGATGCTGGAGATAATCTTCATTTGTGTGTTTTACGGGAAAAATGGCATTGGTGAAATTAATTCCTCTTTGAGGATTTAATTCCTCCTCTTAGGGAACAGCAGCTTTTCTGGATCTCTTTTTCCTTTGAAAAATTATGTGTATAGTAAACATTCCATCAGGTCTAATAACATTAAAGAGAAAAATTAATTTTATAATGAATCAAAATTAATTATGGTATTTTATTTTATTTTATAAATGAATTTATAAATCAATATCATTTCTAAATAGCATTATAAATTATGAATTATTATATTATTTCTAATATATAAATTATTTTTAATTAACTTAATTTTAATAAATTATTTACAATATTTATAATATTTATAATAGTTATAATAGTTATAATATTCTAATTTATAATTATTATTTTATTTGCTATATTAAAAATATTAAAATTTTATTTATTTGTTTTAAAATATTATTAAAGATAATATTCTAAACTTCACTTGGCAAACAAACTATTTCAAATTTTAGCCACAGCTTTAAAGCTAAACTAAGTTTTAGCCAAACTTTAGAGCTCAGCTGCCATTTCTTAAGGATTTTATTTTAAAATCAGCTCTCACTGAAACACTTTGAGACAAAAAAAAACCCTTTTTCTCCTGGAAGTTTGCATTAAACTTCTCCTTAATCTCTTACATCATCATTTATGTTTACATTGTTTATATATTATGTTTATTTATGTGGTTCTATATTTATGTTTCTTTATGTACTATTATTATGGTATATTTATATATATATATATATAATTATATATAATTATATATATTTATATATATAAATATATATATGTATAAAATATATATATATATTTATATATATATATATATTAAATTTTTTAGTATTCTACCTCTACTTTTTATTACAGAAGGATTAAACCCCAGACATTTTATCTGTGGGAGTATTTTTATGAAATCCTGGGTTCATTGACACGGAAGGAACGCAGTGTTTTGATTGCTTTTACACAGCAAAATGTTAATAATACTTAATAATATTTTTTTTTTCCCCCAAAGATTTCATGCAGCACCATTCTCAATGGGAAAAAAGCCATGCAAGTGAAATAATTGTGCTGTGGCTGCCAATTGATGAAGCCACAATTGGGAAAAACTGAGGAAATTTGATTGAGTGCCCAGCAAAATGTGTCCAGTGAGCGCCTCAGGGCTGATGCTTGTACCATACAAAAAATCAGAATATGCACCAGCATTTGCAACTTTTGACACCTCCTGTGTGTATTTTTCAATTAAATGTTCAGTGTTTCAATTCATTAATTAACGTTCCACGAAATGAATTGGAATTTTCAGTTAAATGGTGAGAGACGAGAATTCGGAAATCGAAGCTCGCACGCTTCTGACCAAGGACAATTGAGGCAATGGGGAAATTTGGCTGAAATTTTAGTTAATAATTAATCTTTAAATGTATTTTTTCAGAAGGAGAGTTCAGTGAATGGACAGGGCCAAATTAATTAGTTAATTTGGCTGAAATTTTAGTTAATAATTAATCTTTAAATGTATTTTTTCAGAAGGAGAGTTCAGTGAATGGACAGGGCCAAATTAATTAGTTAATTTGGCTGAAATTTTAGTTAATAATTAATCTTTAAATGTATTTTTTCAGAAGGAGAGTTCAGTGAATGGACAGGGCCACAAGAAATGGCAGTATGAAATTGCTGCCTTTTGGTTCAGGGTAGAAACTGCTGTGTGTGCCTTCAGAACGAGGAGAATAATTCAAATTATTTCCCAGTTAGCACTGGGTGAAGAAAACTGGGAATTTGCTGCATCCAGAACCTCAATTTGGAGCACAATGGATGTTGCAGGCAGAAAAGAAAAGAAATTAAAGGAAATAATGGGAAAAAAATCAAAGGTTTTAGAGGGTTCTCCTAAGTATAAATTAATTCCGTGACTTTAAGTATTGATGAAACATTTAATAATAAGAAGAGAGGAAAAATATTAATTTAAATAAGGAAAATAATTGTAATATTTTTGAGGTCTTTCACAGTTCCTTCTGTGACTTTAGGTATTAATGAAACTTTTAATAATAATAAGAAAGGAAAAAAATTAATTTAAATAAGTGAAAAAATTGTTGTTACTCATTTTTAGGTCTTTCACAGTTCCTTCTGTGATTTCAAGTATTGCTGAAACTTTAAATAATAAAAATATAAAATAAAAAAAATTAATTTAAATAAGGAAAATAATCGTTATTACTAATTTTTGAGGTCTTTCACAGTTCCTTCTGTGATTTCAAGTATTGATGAAACTTTAAATAATAAAAATAAAAATAAAAAAAATTAAATAAGTGAAAAAATTGTTGTTACTCATTTTTAGGTCTCTCACAGTTCCTTCTGTGATTTTAAGTATTAATGAAAATTTTAATAATAATAATAAGATAAAGGAAAAAATTAATATAAATAAGGAAAATAATTGTTATTATTAATTTTTGAGGTGTTTCACAGTTCCTTCTGTGATTTTAAGTACTGATGAAACTTTTAATAATAATAAGATAAAGGAAAAATATTAATTTAAATGAGGAAAATAATTAATTCTAATTTTTAAGGTTTTTCACAGTTCCTTCTGTAATTTTAAGTATTGATGACATTTTAAATAATAATAAGATAAAGGAAAAAAATATTAATTTTAAGAAGTGAAAAAATTATTACTAATTTTTAGGTCTTTCACATTTCCTTCTGTGACTGAGTATTGATGAAACTTCTAATAATAAGAAGATGATAAAGGAAAAAATAATTTAAATAAGTGAAATAATTATTACTAATTTTTGAGGTGTTTCACAGTTCCTTCTGTGATTTTAAGTATTGATGAAACTTTTAATAATAATAAGATAAAGGAAAAAAATAATTTAAATGAGGAAAGTAATTATTACTAATTTTTAGGTCTTTCGCAGTTCCTTCTGTGATTTTAAGTATTGATGAAACATTTAATAATAAGATAAAGGAAAAAATTAATTTAAATGAGGAAAATAATTCTAATTTTTTAGGTCTTTTGCAGTTCCTTCTGTGATTTTAAGTATTGATGAAACTTTTAATAATAATAAGATAAAGGAAAAAAATAATTTAAATGAGGAAAAGAATTATTACTAATTTTTAAGTCTTTCACAATTCCTTAAGAAGGAATGGAATTTTTTTGTTGTCGAAATTCTTTCATTTTTCCCACTTTGCAAGGCTCTGGGAAGGATCCTGGGAGGGCACCTCACACAATTTTAATAAGATAAAGGAAAAAAAATTAATTTAAATGAGGAAAAGAATTGTTACTAATTTTTAGGTCTTTCGCAGTTCCTTCTGTGATTTTAAGTATTGATGAAACATTTAATAATAAGATAAAGGAAAAAATTAATTTAAATGAGGAAAATAATTCTAATTTTTTAGGTCTTTCACAGTTCCTTCTGTGATTTTAAGTATTGATGAAACTTTTAATAATAATAAGATAAAGGAAAAAATTAATTTAAATGAGGAAAAGAATTATTATTAATTTTTTAGGTTTTTCCCAGTTCCTTAACAAGGAATGGAATTTTTTGTTGTTGTTGAAATACTTTAATTTTTCCCACTTTTCAGGCTCTGGGAAGGATCCTGGGAGGGCACCTCACACAATTTTAATAAGATAAAGGAAAAAAATTAATTTAAATGATGAAAATTATTACTAATTTTTTAGGTCTTTCGCAGTTCCTTCTGTGATTTTAAGTATTGATGAAACTTTTAATAATAAGATAAAGGAAAAAATTAATTTAAATGAGGAAAATAATTATTACTAATTTTTGAGTCTTTCACAATTCCTTAACAAGGAATGGAATTTTTTTGTTGTTGAAATACTTTAATTTTTCCCACTTTTCAGGCTCTGGGAAGGATCCTGGGAGGGCACCTCAGACAATTTTTATTTCTGCTCGTTTGAACTTCCATGGTAAATCCAGTGTGGTTTGTTGTGCTCCTGGAGCGGCTGTTTGGGAATAACCTCAGCTCCTCTCTGCTCCACCATGGCAGCTCTTTCACAGCCTCAGTGATTCAAGCCAGGAAATGAAGTGATGTCTTCAGAAACTGCAGAGAAATTTTCATAAGGAAATGCAATCACCGTGGCTAGAAATTGGCCAGAAAATCACATTAAAATCTCTGTGTGAGCAGAAAGTTCTCCCTTGGCTTTTTTCCACCTGAAAGGGAGCTAAGGAGTAAGGGATAATGAGGAATATTGGATAAATTCACCTTCACCATGGGTTATTTTTGAGATCTTCATGTGTGTGATGCCTCACTGTGAATTAGTGAATCCAATGCTGATTTAAAATGGATTTGTTATTTTCCTGAAGTGTTTCTGGCTCTGCTGCATTGGGCTTGTGTTGAGATTTTCTCTGAAAGTGACCAAATTTGAGCATTTTTACAGCATCTTAGAATCATGGAATGGCTTGGGCTGGGAGGGACCTTTAAAAGTCACCCAGTGCCACCCCTGCCATTGATGCCTCAGGTTTAACTTTTATTATTTTCACATTCTGTGCTGCTTCAGTGTGTGGGTCTGGGTTCACATTCTGGGATGCTGAGCTCTGTGCACAGAGCAGGGAGACAAAACAATTCCTGCTCCAGCTGGGCACCAAGGCCAAATGATCCAAATCTCAGCCCCAGAGCACAAACCCCGTGGGCTGGAGAGAGAAAAACAAGCAGGGTGGGACTGCAGGGGCTAAAGCTGGGATGGGACAATGAACTGCAAGATGCAAATGGAGCAGAACTGATCCCAGGGACAGAGCCCGTGCCCGGCCGTGCATTTTGGGGCCATTTTGGTTCATCTTGGGTGCAGCCCTGGCTGGGCTCTGGTGCTGCCCAAGGTGCATCCATGGAGGAGATGCTTTGAATCAATCCCTGCTTTATTCTGGAGCTCTGCCCAGCCTCTGTTCTCTGCCTCACCAAGGGCAGGGACACCTCCCACTGTCCCAGGCTGCTCCAGCCCCAGTGCCCAGCCTGGCCTTGGGCACTGCCAGGGATCCAGGGGCAGCCCCAGCTGCTCTGGGAATTCCATCCCAGCCCCTCATTTCCATCACAGGAAACAATTCCTTCCTCATATCTGATCTGAACCTGGAAAATGTTCAGTGTGAAGCCATTCCCTGTGTGCTGTCCCTGCATCCCCTGGAAATTGTCTCTCTCCAGCTTTCCTGGGGCTCCTGCAGGCCCTGCAAGGCCACCCTGAGCTCAGCCCAAAGCTTCTCCTGTGCAGGTGAACAATCCCAGCTGTGCCAGCCTTTCCTCCCAGCAGAGCTGCTCCATCCCTCTGCCCATCCTGGAGCCTCCTCTGGGCTCTCTGCAGCAGCTCCAGCTCCTCCCTGGGCTGGGCCCAGGCCTGGGGCAGCTCTGCAGGTGGGAAATCACCTGAGGGGGCACAGGGGCACAATCCCCCCCTCACTGTGGGGTTCTGGCCTGGGGCAGGTCCAGATCTCATCCCCAGCACCCCCAGATCCTCCTCCCAGGCTGCTCCATCTGCTCATCCCAGCCTGGCTGGATCCCAGGGGTTGCCCCATCCCAGGGTCAGGACCTCACTCTTGGTTTTTGTTGATCCTTTTGGTGTTCCCAGGCCCTGTCCCGAGGCTGTGTCACTTGCACTTTCTAGTGGGATGGCCAACAATCTCTTGGTACAAGGACTTTTAAGACTGAACTATCCAATGAAGAACTGACACCTGGATTATTTTCCCTTTTAACCCAATAACTGATCCCACAGAGCTGCAATGGGGACTTTTCTGCCCAATTACAAAATGCCACCCAAACCCATGGAGAAGAAGGAGGAAGGAGAAGCATGAAGAACAAACCCAGGACCACACCCTGTGCCCTCCATCTTGCTGCCATCCACAACACACTAAAAACCCCAAAACCTCAATTTCTCACCCAGTGATGCACCTGCACTGCTCTCTATAAAAATCTGTTTCACACTTTTGTGGATTCCAGTCTATGTTGAAGTCTGGGAAACTTTCTCCATGGATGAGGGTCAGGGCACCCCAGAGCAGACAGACAAATATTCAACACAGGGCAGTTCTCTTCTGTGCTGGGTTCCATCTCAGACAAGAAGGGCTGGATCTGGCTTTGATCAATGTGTTTATAAATTTTATTTTAGCCTGAAGATTCTACTCTTACCATGTTATGATAAATATATTTCATTGCATCCTGGTAAATCTTCTGTTTCTCAAATCTTGGCACTCCAGTTGTATTCCCTAACAAAATCTGTTTCATTCCCATTTGTCCCATGTTCACTTTTGGCTTTGGGTAGCTTTTTCAAGCAAGGTTGTGGATTGAAAAGATTACTTACTAGATGGGGAAAAGTGAAATAAATTGTTCAAAACAGGACAAGTTTTTGCTTTTCAAATTAAAAATCGAAAGAAACTCCTAAACTCTCCTCACATCTGCCCTGGAAACGCCCTCCTTTGCTGTAACTTTGTGGTCTTGATGATATTCACAGAGAAACTGATTTACTGAATAAAGAAGTTCTTTAAGTTTGCAGTTTTGGAACATGACCAGTGTGTCTGAACCCAGGTTTCAAATTTTACTGGCATTTTGTTGGCAAACTAATTTTTTGGAGTCCTTTCTTATTTGGGTATGTTTCCTGACACCTCTGCCTGTATGGTGCTGTGTTTTAAAATTCTCTTTTTCTTTCTCTTTTTTTTTTCAAGAGGAAAAGCCTATAAACATAGACAAAGGACTAATTATAAAATAGCAGGTCTAAAAATAGAGAGGCAAGAAAATTACCAGCTGAAAAATGCAGTGGGCAGAGAAAAGAAGAAAGAAAAAGAGGATTTCATGGTAGAGTTCTGCAATTCCACCAGCAAAGCATGAACCATTCCCCATTTATAATACCATCATTTCAATCAAGCATGGGGGGTAAAAAAGAGGTGATTTAGGTGATTTAATCTTCCCTTCAGCCCTCTGGCATCTCTTGCTGCAGCTTTCATTTCTGGAGAGCTGAAAACCATCTCAGGAGGCTCTGGCCAGCTCCCAGGCCTCCTCCATCCTGCATTTCCCTGGAACTGAATTGTTATTATTGCCCTGAGGAGGGATTTACCCAGCCAGCCCAAGGCTCTGGGAGCTCCTCACCCACGTCATCCGTTCAGGAGAATATTCCTTGCTGGAAATGCCCTGTCTAGGTCAGGACAATCTTCTTTTTGTAGCATTTCTTGAGGGAACAAGGAACCAGCTGTGCAAGGTTGCAGTGCTTTTTTAGCTTTCCCCATGGCTGGGATATTGTAATCCCTTTAATGCTTTTCCTCCCTGCTGCAGGACTTTGGTGTATCCAAGGAGTTCAAGGAGAATTTGACATTAAATGGCCCTTTCTGTGCTGACTTTGCTGCGGGGGAACCCACTAGAAAGTGAAAGGAGCAGTGAATTTTTGCATTAGAACAGAAGAGTGCATTCATGTCAAGGGGCATTCTGGTAAATGGGTTTTTTTCCTTGCTGGATTTAGGCACAGTTTTAAGTGAGATTTCTGTCATTTAAATCAGCCTGAGTTGGATTAACAGCTGAGGTGTTCTCCTTGTCTCAGCTGGGGGAGCCAATCTTCTGGGAGCACCTGGTTGTGTGTAAAATGCCTCATGGAAAAATGTAAATATTTAGGCTTGTTAGAGAGTGTGCAAATGGCTTTAGGATCCTGCCTGGGAGATGGGATTCCAGTGACCACCACTGGGGCTAAATCATTGATTTGACAGTTACAATGGCTAATTTCTGTTAAATTTAACAGTTACAATGGCTAATTTCTGTTAAATTTAACAGTTACAATGGCTAATTTCTGTTAAACACTGATTTAACAGTTACAATGGCTAATTTCTGTTAAATCACTGATTTAACAGTTACAATGGCTAATTTCTGTTAAATTTAACAGTTACAATGGCTAATTTCTGTTAAATCACTGATTTAACAGTTACAATGGCTAATTTCTATTAAATCACTGATTTAACAGTTACAATGGCTAATTTCTGTTAAATCACTGATTTAACAGTTACAATGGCTAATTTCTGTTAAATTTAACAGTTACAATGGCTAATTTCTGTTAAATCACTGATTTAACAGTTACAATGGCTAATTTCTATTAAATCACTGATTTAACAGTTACAATGGCTAATTTCTGTTAAATTTAACAGTTACAATGGCTAATTTCTATTAAATCACTGATTTAACAGTTTACAATGGCTAATTTCTGTTAAATTTAACAGTTACAATGGCTAATTTCTGTTAAATCACTGATTTAACAGTTACAATGGTCAATTTCTATTAAATCACTGATTTAACAATTAAAATGGCTGATTTCTATTAAATCACTGATTTAACAGTTACAATGGTTAATTTCTATTAAATTTAACAGTTACAATGACTAATTTCTATTAAATCACTAATTTAACAGTTACAATGGCTAATTTCTATTAAATCACTGATTTAACAGCTACAATGGCTAATTTCTATTAAATCACTGATTTAACAGTTACAATGGCTGATTTCTGTTAAATCACTGATTTAACAGCTACAATGGCTAATTTCTGTTAAATCACTGATTTAACAATTAAAATGGCTGATTTCTGTTAAACACTGATTTAACAGTTACAATGGCTAATTTCTGTTAAATCACTGATTTAACAATTAAAATGGCTGATTTCTGTTAAACACTGATTTAACAGTTACAATGGCTAATTTCTGACTGATTTCAGCCAGACCTAAATGCCTGCTGGAAACACCAGGGCTGCCAAGTTCCTGTGCATTTTCTGGAGTCAAGAATCCTTGAAGGTTTCTAGTCCAAACTCTTTTCTTTTCAGCAGAGTCAACAATGAATTCTGACCAGCTTGATAAAGGCTTTTTCCAGTCAGGTCTGGAAGAACTCCACATCCTATTCCAGAGTTTGGTTATCCCCTCAGCCCAGTGTTACTCACTGGCTGGATGTGTGTGCCATCTCCTCCTCGATTCCCTCCTTTCCTTCACCTCTTATTAAACTTCTGGAGACATCAAACAGGACAAGTCTTGGAGAGCCCCCTGAGGGTCTGCAGCTGTATCCAGCCCTCAGCTGGAGCACAAACCAGGATTTTCAATCCCAGAATCCAGACCCTTTCTGCTCAAGGCTTGACTTGGATCCAGGGATGGAGATACTTTCCCTCTCAGTCTGGCACCGCCCCGACGTTCCTGACCACGAGGATGGGAGAGCTGGATGTGCCCTCAGCACTCTCAGATCCATCCCCTCACCAATCTTGGTGCCAAGATTGCCCAAGAGATTTATGAGATCAATTCTTTTCTACTGCTGGGGTTTCCTCTTCTCCCTGAGCCCTGGGTAAAGTCCTGAAGACTTTGCTGGTGAAGCCCTGGGCAAAGAATTCCTTGAGTAGCTCAGCCTGAGGTGTATCCACTGTGTTTTAGCCTCAGCCAGCTGAGACCCCACATTTTCCTTCCTTTTTTTCTTTTTTAAAAATTTTTAACCACATTCCAGTAGAAGTTTTTGTTGCCTTTTTTTCCCCCCCAATCTCTGATATAATTGAGCTTTCCATTCTTTGGACCATATTTCTGCATTTCTCCTTTGTAATATTCCTCCTTGCTTCCATCTTTTTTGGACATTTTTTACACTCTTAGGTTCCCTTTTTTAGCCAAAGCAGCCTCTGTTCACGTCCTTATTTTCCTCAGGATTGTGACAGGGTTATTTTGCGGGGGGGAATTTGTAAAGATCAGATCTTTTGAGCTCCTTTGCCCCTCAGAGATGTCACCCATAAAATCCCATCTCCCAGGTACCCAAATAAACCGAATGCAGAGTTTGTTCGTCCTCAAAACTTTCCTACATTTCCTGGTTTGGTGGCTTTTAGCGATTCCCAGTGTGGTGTCACTCACAGAAACTGCTGCTTTGGGGTCAGTAACAACATTTATTTTATATTTGATAGAATCACAGAATGCTTTGGGTTGGAAGGGACATCCAAGATTGTCCAGTTTCATCCATGGCATGGGGCAGGGGCACCTTCCACCATCCCAGGCTGCTCCAGCCTGGCCTTGGGCACTGCCAGGGATCCAGGGGCAGCCACAGCTGCTCTGGGAATTCTTTCCAGGGCCTTCCCACCTTCCCAGAGAAATATTTTTTCCCAATATCTAATCCAAACCTACTCTCATCCATGGTGTCTTCTCCTCTAACTGTGGCCCACCAACCTAAATAATTCTGGAATTCATTGACTTGACTAAAATTGAAAGGGTTTGGGTTTTTGGGGTTTTTTTTTTTGGGATTTCTTTGGTGGGTTTTTTTGGTAGGTTTTTTTTTGGGGGGGTTGGGTTTTTTGGGGTTTTTTTGTGTTTTTTTACAATACTCTCTAAACAACCTCTTTGAGAGTGAGATTTTCAGGCAAGGAACTCAAAGGGAAAGGACAAATCTGCCCATAACTCTTGTGCCCAGGTATTTGAACATCTGGAATGCTCTGCTGGCTGTGGTAATGCCCCTGCAATCCTGTAACACAGCAGGATGCTTTAATGAGAGTTTCAACCTTAAACCCACAACTTCAATGAAATTTATAGCTGTTAACATTAGTCAAACGTGGTTCGGGGGGTTTCAGTTCCCATTTTATGTTCATGTAGGATGAAAAGTCGTTGTGTTGGCAGGAGAGCCCTCCTTACACTTGGAATTTCTGTAAAATAATTAAATATTGTTTATTACTCCTGTCAGCGCTCATAATATGCACTGCAGGGTGGGGAGGAGGGTATTTGTATAAAAAACTGTGCTAGAACCTCTCACTATTTCAGCTGAATGCCAAAAGTGCCTTGCTCACATTTTGGAAAATACCACAAAAATGTTGAAAAAAAAAGAAAAGTTTACATAAAATTCCAGGATCATCTTCTATGATCATATAGATGTCATCTGATATTCTTCCTGATGGGTAAATTTATTTAATCTTCTATCTCATTCTGGTTTTTGGAATTAATACACAGAACATGATGGTTAAAGAGCACAAAAAGAAGAAAAAGAAAATAAAAAAAAGATAACTTCTTGAAGGAAAATATTTCATGGAGGGGGGGAAATGTGGTGAGCACTGTGATTAAGCCACTCTGCAGAAAAATGAAATTGTTAAGCCTGCAAGTGATTAAGTTGAAAGAGAAGAAGGGAAGTCAATATGTAAAAAAGTGCACGTACAGTTAATCTTTCTGGTAAGGAAAATCCAAGTTGTTTCTCCCAGAGAAGAAAAAAACCCCACCAAACTAACAAGCACACACCATGCTCAGAGCTCTGAGCTGAGGGAAGGCAGGCAGGAGGCTGTGTGGAGAATTTTATTATCATTGGCTTCATGTTAATTCCAGCACAATCTCAGGAAGCAGTAAAAAAATCGTTCTGTGTGTCTGTCGGTGCATCAGCCTGGGAATTAACAACTTCCCCATGCTGTGTCCTTTAAAGAATTTCTTTGTGACCCTTGAAAGCCCAGCCTCAGCCTGTCCATGTAATAAGTTGTTACCTGCTGCCAAGTCTCCAAGAGCTGCATCATCTGTTCTCCTAATTGTATCTCTTTGGTGCACAAGCCTGTGTTTTGCATTCCTAATTAGCTTTTCTCCTGCTCTGTTTATTTTCCTCCCCTCATGGCAGCACATGATTTTTATTTTTCTTTTTTCATTACTTCAAAACAGATACATGAATGGAGGAGCAGCAGAAATCCGTGTGTTTCAACAAAGCCTGTAATTTCCTCCTAACTGTGTGTCCAAGTTTCAATTGGATTTTTATGTTGCAAAAACATGGAATTGGTGTTGTAATCAGGCTGCTCCCAGAAGACAGGGATAAAACCTCCTGAGCTTTGGGGGATTTTCCCCCTGAGGGGCTGGAGTGTGTCCAGGGAAGAGAAGGATCTGGAAAACAAATCCTGGGAGGAGCAGCTGAGGGAGCTGGAGAGGCTGAGCCTGGAGCAAAGGGGATCAGGGGGAGCTCATTGCAGGAGGGGCAGTGAGGGAGGATTGGGGAAAGTGAAAGGAGGAGAGGAAATGGCCTCAAATGGCACCAGGGCAGGCTCAGGTTGGAGACTGGGACAGAAAATTTCCCTGGCAGAGTGGTCAGGCCTTGGGCTGAGCTGCCCAGGGAGGTTTGGAGTCACTGAATTGTCCCAGAGCAGTCTAGATGTGGCCTTGGGGACAGGGATTGGGGTGATGCTGGTGGGGCTGGGTGATCCTGGGGGGCTCTTCCTGCCTTGATGATTCTGAGATTCAGTATCAAGGGGTAAAATTTACTTCTAAAGGTGGTAGAAAGGTGGGACTGGTCTCAGCATGTGATCCCCAATGTCCAGAGGAGACAATTCCCAAGGTGTGTTCCATGGAAGGTGACTGGCAAAGAGATTTTCTGGCTGTTGGCCTTTGATGGCATCTCCATGACTCAGGAATAACGGGGAAAACGTTGTGGGGCCTGGTCCAGCTGCTGCTGTTTGTGTGTCCCTACCCATGGCAGGGGATAGAACTGGATGATCTTTAAGGTTCCTTCCAAGCAAAACCATTCCAGGATTCTGTGATTTGTATTTAGCAAAGACATTTGTGATCCAGACTTTGCTTGGGCTGTCCAATAACCTCATCACCATGAAAGTAGAATCACAGAATCCCAGAATCCCTGGGTTGGGAGAGACCTTCAAGGCCATCGAGTCCAGCCCAGCCCCAACCCCTCAACTGAACCCTGGCACCCAGTGCCACATCCAGGCTTTGTTAAACACACCCAGGCATGGGGACTCCACCACCTCCCCGGGCAGCCATTCCAGAACTTTCTCACCCTTGCTGGAAAAACCTTTTCCCTGCTCTCCAGCCTGGATTTCCCTTGGTGCAGCTGGAGGCTGTGTGCTCTGGTTGTGTCAGTGCTGCTGGAGAAAGAGCCCAGGGCCAGCTGAGCCCAGGCCCCTTTCAGGAGCTGTGCAGAGTGAGGAGGGCAGCCCTGAGTCTCCTTTGCTCCAGGCTGAGCACCCCCAGCTCCCTCAGGGCTTCCTCACAGGGTTTGTGTTCCCAGCCCCTCTCCAGCCTCCTTGGCCCCTCTGCATGTGCTCAGTGTCCCAAGGTCCTTCCTAAATTTGAGGCCATTTCCTCTCCTCCTTTCCCTTGGGACATGGCAGCAGAGCCCAACCCTCCCTCAGTGCCCCTCCTGGCAGGGAGTTGTGCAGAGCCATTCCCAGAATTCCCAGAATCCCAGAATCCCTGGGTTGGGAGAGACCTTCAAGGCCATTGAGTCCAGCCCAGCCCCAACCCCTCAACTGAACCCTGGCACCCAGAGCCACATCCAGGCTTTGTTAAACACACCCAGGCATGGGGACTCCACCACCTCCCCGGGCAGCCATTCCAGAACTTTCTCACCCTTGCTGGAAAAAAACGTTTTTATAACATCCAACTTAAACTGATTTAGGCATTTGAAAGATGCTCTGAAATCTCTGGGTTTCTTGCACTTTGGTGCTGCCACAGCCCCAGGAGCTGCTGATGTCCCATTTATCAGCCTGTGGAGCAGGGCAATGAAAGGTTCCTCATCTCAGCACAAACAATTGTGTCTCTGTGGGACACTCACAGCTCCTCCTTGCTGCTCCTGCACCTCCTCAATTGCAGAGCTTGAAACAGCTCCCAAACCCGTCTGAAATTCAGGGCAAATTGGTTTTCTCAGCTGTTATAGAGATGGGGCAACTGAGAGGTGTTTTGAAAGATTTTATTCTATTCTGAGTCTTGAATAGTGAGATAGAAGAGATGTAAAACAATGCCATTCCATCAGAAGCCAATCTATTTCTTAATTACAGTACTTTATAAATGTTTCTATTTCAACTTATGAACTATTATGTATTTAAACTTAATAACTTCTACCACACAATAGTACTATTACTTCTAACACCAATTTTTTCCTTACATGGCCTTACTACAATACATCTTTCACAGTTCTAATTCTCTAAAATACCTAATCATTTTACAAAACCATATTTTAAATCTTACTTACACCTTATCTCAGTATTTACATACAAATATACATCACTGTGTAAACTTTCTATCAAATTTTAGAAATTCTTCACAAATCCATTTCTCACAGGAAATCATTGTGAATGGTGCTTTTTTTCTCTGATTTGAGCTGCCCTTACCCCTGAGACAAGATTGCTTTTATAGGAATGAACAACATGGTGTTTGTGCCTGTGGGAGAAGCAGATTTGTGGGCTAGACATCCCTTTTTGGGCTTACCTCACAAGCAACATCTTGAATATGTTTTATCTCTGAAATAACCCTGAAAATGTGAAATGGAGGAGGATCATGGTGCAGTTCAGATCTGTTTAAAAGTGGCTTGAACAAAGTTGTCACAGTAGGGTTTTTTCTTCTTTTCTTTTCTTTTTTTTTAATTTTATTTAAAGTGTAGCATTGACTCATTTGGTGGTGTTAAAGTGCACTTTCTACTTATCCCCAGAGGAAAGTTAGTATTCTTTTAGGTGAAACTATTTTAAAAGCAGAACACAAGCCTAAAATAAGCCAGTGTTCTCTAGAGCTCTCAGAAGGTGTAGATTTATTTACTGTAGTTAAATCATAATTAGTTCTCAGGGGATAGTGTATCTTTTAAACTGCTTTATTGCCACCATATTGGTTTTCTAAATAATCAGAAACTGCTGCTCTTATATTTTGTAGTATGACCAAAAATTCGCTGTAAGTAGAAACAAATGTTTGGAATTGCTGGTTGTCACTTGCTGAAGATAGGGACACCCAAAAAATGAGCATTTGAGGGAGAAGTGAGGAAATACAAAACCTGGGTTATCAGAACTCAAATGAACTGTAGCTCTGACTCATTTCAGATAAAATAATATTTTACATTATCCTTTTTCAGCCAATCATTTTTTAATGTTCTAACGGGTTTGGTTCGGGACTAAATGTTAACTGAAAAAAATGGTGGTGCAACGTTAACATAAAATATTACCTGATATTTAAGCCTTGATTTTCATGAATGTAGCTTAGTGTTGCAGCTGATAAGCATGTGGGGTTTTTGGTTTTTTCCCTAATTGGCAGGTTAATGTTCGAGTTGCCTGAGGAGATGGGTTTAATAGCAGTGGCTGTTCGACAAACACAAGGGAAAGGTGAGTAAATCTCCTTGTTTTATTCATAAATGTGTATTAAATACACAAAATAGGACATTTTAAGCTGCATTATGAGCATTTTTGATAATATAATCCATAGAATAAGCCTGTCCTCTTCTCCTCCTGCTCAAACTGTGGATTCAAACTCAAAACCCAAAAGTTAATAAGAGACCAAAGTAAACATTTTCAGGATGTTTGGTGGCTTTTGCAGAAATGATTTAATGGTCTCCTGGTTCCTGCCAAAAAAGTTTTGCCAGTCACAAAAGCTGCCATCACTACACTGAGTGTAACACAAGTCAGAGCTCCAGATGAAAACTGAAACTGGGTTAGCTGGAGCAGGACTGGGGCTTGACTTGCTCTGAGATTGAGTCTGAAGGACCTGCCTGAGCAGATCAATGTAAGCAAGTCGTGTTTCCTGCCCAGAAAAATGCTGGCACTTCTTTGAAAGCCACATTTATTCTGCTGCAAGAGCAGAGTGTGTGGCCCAAGAAGCTTTTTCTGAGCACAAATCCATGAAAAGATGATTCCCTGCTTGCAGTGCAGGGTGGTTCAGAGTTTGGGTGCATTTCTGGGTGCACACAGAGCATTTTCAGAAATGCTTTTCCACTTGAGCAAAGCAAGATCTTTAAAATGTGTCTGTCAGCAGAGACCAGGAAAATTCCTGGAAGCAGGGGATTTAGGACATGCTGGGAAATTGAGCAGCAGCTGCAGAACCTCAGAGCAGAATTCTAGAATGGCCTGGGTTGGGAGGGACCTTAAAGATCATCTTGTTCCACCCCCTGCCACACCTTCCACCAAACCAGGTTCTCAGAGCCCCTTCCAACCTGGCCTTGAACACTTACAGGGATACAGCAATATTTAAACAATTCCAATATTTTTTTTAAGAAAAAGCTTTGCACTTTAACCCTTTTTCTTTCAAAATTAGTTTGGAAAACTCCATTAAAGGAACTTTTGGTACATTCTTGGATGGATACCTTTGAAGCTTTCTCTTTAGTTATCTCTGTCTTTAGTTATCTTTTGTTATCTACATTCACAAGGTGATCTTTTTTATAAAAATGTTCTTGTCCTGAGTTGAAGTTCCCCTTTTTCCTCTCATGCCCAGGTCGTGGTGGGAACGTTTGGCTCAGTCCCATGGGCTGTGCCCTGTCCACTCTGCACCTCTCCATCCCTCTACATTCCAACCTGGGCCAGAGAATTCCTTTCATCCAGCACCTGGTGTCCTTGGCAGTGGTAGAGGCAGTCAGGTCCATCCCAGGATATGAGGTATGTCCTTCTAACTCCTCTCAAAATCCCTCCTTCCATTTCCAGGAAATTCAGATTTTTGCTGGGCCTTTTCTGTGCGTAATGGCTGAATGTATAATTCAGTTCTTTAAAACAATCTAAACTTAACCTTCCTCGCGTTTGATTATTGATATGTTTGGAGAAATCCAATATCCAGAGGGTGAATGTTCTTTTACAGAGCTGATCAAATGCACTGCACTCATTTCACTCTTAATCTTATGAAACTTAAGCCTCAATCCTCAGCAGTAAAGAAAAAGTCAGTTTTGTTTGCCCAACAATGGAGCTGATTTGTTTTGATTTTGAAGGAGAATAAGGAGGAGGGAAAAATGAATAAAACTGACAAATCCTTTTCTGCTTTTTCGTTGGTGCTGTTTCAGTGGTCACTTTATCCCTTTTAAAGGATTTTTCCAACCCTTGTTTAAGGTTGAAAACTGATTTCTAAAGCAAGAGCTGAGGAGAATTGCTCTCGAGAGGGAATCAAGTGTCCTGTCATCAGTATTAAAATGAAGAACCAGTCTTCTTTACCACCTCATATATCTCCTTTTTAATGTTACCATTTCCTAATATTTGCTAACTATAAAACTTTGGTATTTTACAGAAGTAGTTAACTAAAGCATATGTTTCCTATATTACAGAAAATCAATGACTTATACACATTTACACATGAACTTTATTATAGTGGCACCCAGTAGCTTTGCTGGAGTTTAGGGTCTGTCAGCCTTTCTATTAAAACCTTCTAAATTCAGTGCTTCATAACCTGACTGGAAAAACAAAATGCTTCAGGCTAAAATTTGCAATATAAAATATTTGGCTGGAGTGGATAATTTGACCACTTAAAAACAAAGGGACAAGGGTTAGTTTTATAAAATATGGGGATGACTGGGGAAGGAGCTGATTTATGAATGGAGGTGGTTTTGCTCCTTTGTGCCTGCCCTGATGTACTGTGGCATTTTTTAATTTTATTCCATTCAAGAGGAAAAAGGTGACTGAAGTTCCAAATATTGATGTAAAAAATGAGGATCGATAATGAGTGTACTGTACTGAGCATATGGAGAGTAAAGAGTGACCAGGGCAGATCTGCTGAACCTGAGGGGACATCAGCAGGGGGGCAAAACAGAGTTAAAGGTTTAGAATCAATGATGTTACAGCAAGAAAATGTTAAAAATTATCAAAGACTCAGTGCTTGAACTTCCCCTTTGCACTCAAGTCTTGCAAGGCTTTTCTGTATGTCCATCTCATACCAGCTGCAGCAGCCACAAACAATGGGATGATCTGCAGAGGGATGGAATCATGGAATGGGTTGGGTTGGAAGGGTCTGAAAGATCATCCCAGCCCTGCCATGGCAGGGACACCTCCCACTGTCCCAGGCTGCTCCAGCCCCAGTGTCCAACCTGGCCTTGGGCACTGCCAGGGATCCAGGGGCAGCCACAGCTGCTCTAAGAAACAACAACAACAAAAAATTTTCCCACCATCCCATCCAAACCTGTAATGTTTCAGTGTGAAGCCATTCCCTGGGTGCTGTCCCTGCATGCCCTGGAAATTGTCTCTCTCCAGCTTTCCTGGGGCTCCTGCAGGCCCTGCAAGGCCACCCTGAGCTCAGCCCAAAGCTTCTCCTGTGCAGGTGAACAATCCCAGCTGTGCCAGCCTTTCCTCCCAGCAGAGCTGCTCCATCCCTCTGCCCATCCTGGTTCCAAGAGGTCCATGGCTCAGTTTATCAGCCACTCATGGCTTTTAGGATGGCCACAGTTACTGACTCTGCTGAACCAGCAGTAACCAAGGCTTTGGTGTGGCTCCTCCCAGAGCAGATCTGAGGGCTCGGTGGAAGTTCCCTTGTCAGATGTTCATGCTGAGGATGCAAATGGGCTTCAAATCAAGAGGATGCTTTGTTCTCCCATTCTGAGAACAGCAGAGTCTCTCTAGTGAGGGAAGACAAGAATTGCTCCATTTCCAGCATATTCTGTGACATTTTGTGTGGTACCTGGTGAACACACTCTGTGGCAAAGTCACGTGTGGCATTCACATTTTCTGAAAAATCCCTTTGCCCAGGATTTTTCTCCTGTGAAGCTGAGAAGCCTCAGAGAAAAAGGAAAACAATTCTTATCTCATTTGCTTCTCCTGTGTTGTGCTCACCTGTGGAATGTGTTTGGAGATTGTTCACCCACAGGTGATTGTTCCATTGGATTCTGCTGGGAGTTGTTTTCACTCTTTGGCCAATCAGGGCCAAGCTGTGTCAGGACTCTGGAGAGAGTCAGGAGTTTTCATTATTATCTTTTTAGCCTTCTGTCTGTGTCCTTTCTGTATTCTTTAGTATAGTTTAGTAGAGCATTCTTTAATATAATATAGTATCATAAAATAATAAATCAGCCTTCTGAGAACATGGAGCCAGATTCATCATTCCTGCCTTCATGGGGGCACCCCACAAATCCAGCAGTGATGAGAACACCCAGCTGCCTCAGCTGTTCCTGCTGCTTGTTGTCACTTCAGTCACAGAGCTACTGTCTGCTGTCTCACAGGTGTGTGTTTCCCCCTTTTATCACTGAGAGCACCATTTCACTGTGTCATTCCTCCCATGTCTCCAGAGTCCCCTAAAATCCTTCCCCCGGTGCAGGGAGCCAAGTTCCTTTCCATAACGAATAGGAGCTGGTGATACTTTCCCTCAGAATGCTTTGATAGCAAAATCAGGTAGTATTTCCTGTCAGTGGACGTGTCATGGACTCCTCCCTGGCCTTTAAATCTGTCAGGAAAGTAGACACGGACCCAGGTGCAGCTTTCACACATCCTGTAAAGGGATTTCTGCCCCTACAATAGGAGGGAATGCGACTCCTGTAGGCCTGGAGCACCTCCCCTGATTTGCCCCCGGGGATGCAGCAGCCATGGGCAGTGTTTCAAGCTGCAGGAAGCACATTTGCTTTCTTTTTGTGTTTAAGTAGCCAGTGCAAAGCTCAGCTCAGCCCTGTGGTTTCAACAAAAGCTGCTCTGTGGGGCTGGGACGTTGTCACTGCTCAGTTTGTGTTTCCAGCAGGGACAGCCTTGGGACATCTCTGAACCATTTCTGTGGTTGGGAACTGGGATTTCTCCTGTCTGCTGAATTTCCTTTCTGAAATTCAGGATGTCACTGTCTCTTTGGCTGCTACTGATGCCTTGAGAAGGCTGAGCTGGAGCAGAGGCTGGGCAGAGCTAAAGAATAAAGCAGGGATTGATTCAAAGGCCTCCATGGATGCACCTTGGGCAGCACCAGAGCCCAGCCAGGGCTGCACCCAAGATGAACCAAAATGGCCCCAAAATGCACGGCCGGGCACGGGCTCTGTCCCTGGGATCAGTTCTGCTCCATTTGCACCTTGCAGTTCATTGTCCCATCCCAGCTTTAGCCCCTGCAGTCCCACCCTGCTTGTTTTTCTCTCTCCAGCCCACGGGGTTTGTGCTCTGGGGCTGAGATTTGGATCATTTGTCCTTGGTGCCCAGCTGGAGCAGGAATTGTTTTGTCTCCCTGCTCTGTGCACAGAGCTCAGCATCCCAGAATATGAACCCAGACCCACACACTAAAGCAGCACAGAATGTGGAAAATAGAAAAGCTCAAACCTGAGGCATCAGTGTCTGCAAGGTTCCTCAGGCATTTGTGTAGCATTTGTGGAGCATTTCAGTAGATTCTCATTAAGAGGAGCAGTGGACAGCAGCATTTTGGGTGTGGTAAAAAGGCAGAGAAAATTCTCTTCCTCTGCCCTGCTCCCTCAGGTGATTTCCCACCTGCAGAGCTGCCCCAGGCCTGGGCCCAGCCCAGGGAGGAGCTGGAGCTGCTGCAGAGAGCCCAGAGGAGGCTCCAGGATGGGCAGAGGGCTGGAGCAGCTCTGCTGGGAGGAAAGGCTGGCACAGCTGGGATTGTTCACCTGCACAGGAGAAGCTTTGGGCTGAGCTCAGGGTGGCCTTGCAGGGCCTGCAGGAGCCCCAGGAAAGCTGGAGAGAGACAATTTCCAGGGGATGCAGGGACAGCACACAGGGAATGGCTTCACACTGAAACATTACAGGTTTAGGTGGAATGTTGGGAAAAAAATCCTTCCCTGTGAGGGTGGGCAGGCCCTGGAATAGCATTCCCAGAGCAGCTGGGGCTGCCCCTGGATCCCTGGCAGTGCCCAGGGCCAGGCTGGACACTGGGGCTGGAGCAGCCTGGGACAGTGGGAGGTGTCCCTGCCATGGCAGGGGTGGCACTGGGTGGGCTCTGAGGTCCCTTCCAACCCAAACATTCCATGATTCTCTACAGATTATGGAGTCATGAATGAGCCATAAATGTCTCTAAATGTCTGCTTTTGTTTCTTCAGGACATTGAGCTGCGAGTGAAGTGGCCAAATGATATTTACTACAGTGACCTGATGAAGATTGGTGGAGTTCTGGTAAACTCAACACTCATTGAAACAACATTTCATATTCTCATTGGTAAATGTCTGTTTTGAAGCTTTTTTGGCTGATTTTTGGTTTTTTTTCTGGAGGATTTTGTTATCAGTGTCTGTATCAGTAAAAATGGCAACGACAAGAACAAATAATGACAGCAGGCATAAGGAAATAAAGCACAACATTCAATCCAGAGGAAGCACAAAAAGTAAATGTTTTCATTCTTCTTAATAATTCCATATGCCTGACAAGTAAAACATAAATGCAGGCATCTGGATTGGTGTAGGAGAGTTCAAAGGAAGAGCATTACATGGGAGAGGGAAATTGTCCTCCTTGATTTATTGCAAAACCAGTGGAATATACTGAAAACTCCATCCTTTTTTCCCAATTTATGGATTTTTTGGAACATGTCAAATAGTTAAATGAAGAACATGCCTTTTAAATCAAAAGAGCTACATGCACAGAGTAATGTTTTTTCATTTTTTAATTATTGAGATATTTTTGTCATCTCTAGTCTGATTATCATCCTGCTATGTGATAAGGAAGTTTTCCCCTAAGCATCCCAGATCTGCTCAGAAACCTGCCAGATTCTGGTTCCAAAAGTAATTAATTGTCTCTGCTGTGTCTAAAAAATTGAAAGAAAATTCCTTAGCAAGTCTAAAAGGGTAAAGAAAAAAATTATATTTGCTATTTGAATATAGCACAAGTAAATATCCTGCAAAGATGGAGTGGTCATGATGTTGTTTCTGTCAAAGTTCGGTGATTTTAGAGGTGCAAGGCAGAAAAGAGTTGAAGAAGTCACCTCCTTCTGTGAAACATGCCCAGACATGACATTTTCTGTTCCATTTTATACCTTCATTTTGTAAATAATCCACTCGAACAGAGTGGAAATTGCACAGAAACTTAAGAAATCTCTCTGTGCCCCTTCAGCCATTTACAACTTCCATGTTTTCCTACAGCCTGGTTAACACAAGGAAAGCAGGAATACATCCAAAAATAGTTCATTATATCAAATATCTCTTTAAGCACTTCACATATTTGGTTTGGACCTTTCCCTTCTTACCCTAAACATCAAAATACTCCAATTCAAACGGAGACTTTCTGTATCCATTCTCTTTCTATACCCATCTGGAAGGCCTGAGGTATAGATAAATGTCCATTTTCATCAGTCTGTTTTCAGCTGGAAGCTTTTCAAATTGAAACTTCCTTGCTCCATATGAATCCAAGGATGTTTTCCATCGTTCCAGTGCTGTGTCTCACTGGGAGTCCTAGAGGGGCCTCATGCACCTGCAGGCACTGAACTCACTCTTTGCATGGCATTCCTCAGAATCTCCCATATATGAGGATAACGATGGAAACCATTTGAGCTGGGCTCCGTCTCTTTCTCCGGGCAGCAACAGACAGAACAAGAGGACACGGTCTCAAGCTGTGCCAAGGGAGATACAGGCTGGAATGAAGGAGGAAGTTTTTCACAGAAAGAGTGGTCAAATACTGGAATCATCTACCCAGGGAGGTGGTGGAGTCACCATCCCTCGATGTGTTTAAAAAAAGCCTGGATGTGGCACTGGGTGCCATGATCCAGCTGAGGTGTTAGAACATGGGTTGGACTCGATGATCTTGAAGGTCTCTTCCAACCTAGAAATTCTGTGATTCTGTGATGATGGAAATCAAGGATCATCTCTGTGGCTTCCCTGCTCCGAGGAGGAGCTCAGGAGAGTAAGATCAGAGACAAACCTGCATTTTCATTGCTCAGGAGAATAAGATCAGAGACAAACCTGCCTTTTCATTGCTCAGGAGAATAAGATCAGAGACAAACCTGCATTTTCATTGCTCAAATGCTGCAGGTGACAACGCTCAATGCCGAGACTTTCAAACACAGTTTGGAAAACAAAACCAAAATAAACCAACCAAAACCCTTTTTTTTCCCAATTTGGAATTTAAAATTGAAGAACTTCACGGTGTTGGCTCTTCTGGAGGAGGAGTTCTGAGGAGAATACTCACCATTAATGCGAGGGCCAGGCTCGGAGCCGGCAGAGGAGCCAAGCTCCAGTGGAATGCAGGGGGCAGCCAGCGAGCGCGAGCAGCAAACCCTGCTCAGCCTCTGCTCAGGCACGTGCAGCTCCTCGTGGATCCACCACTGGCACATCCATCAGCCCCAGCAGCACTGCTGAACGCTCTCTGCTCCCGTGGGCACTGCCCAGGTGCCCCCAGAGCCCCGAGCACCCTGTGGCTTTCCCTGTGGCTTTCCAGTTTCCTGGCTGCCTTTCCCCCCTTGCCGCGTTCGTCCCCAGGTGCTGGGGCTTCAGCCGAGCTCCTCGTCCCAGGGTGGCTGCTGTGTCCCACGTTTTGGGTTGCTGAGCAGTGATCCTGATGGACCCCAAGAGCCTGGGACCCCTCAGTGGGGTCTCTGTTCCCTCACACTGGGGTGCAGATGGCCAAGTTGGGATTTGCTGGCACAGCTCCTTGCATTTTCCAGTTCATTTTCCTTTATCTCTTTCCAATAACCCATTTCAGCTCATTTCCACAGGACTGGTGTGTTGGGATCCCTGTGCCTTGTTTGTATTCATTCCCTGACTTGTTAAAAATCCCAAACTCCTTTTCACTGAAGGAATCCTTCTCAAAGTTAACACAAATTATGAATTATTAACAGCAAATTTACGAATCAAGACATCTGCACCTCCTTGCAGATGGAGTTGCATCATGTCCAAACCTGATTGACAGACAGGGAGTTTTATCCCAAATGTCTGAGGGAAGAAAAAAAAAAAAAACAAACCCAAATTATTAGGAGAAAAAAATAAACAGGTAATACAATATAGTTCTTTACATCCCTGGAAGGCTGTTCCTGCAGGCTGCAGAAAAGGCCCCAAGAGCCATATTTAAACAAGGGAGGCATTCTGCCAACTCAGAATTTGGGAATTGCAGCTGGAGAAATCTCAGCGAGAGGCTTGAGGCTTCTAAAGGATATGCTGTGGTGAGATAGATTAGGCAAACTGGAGTCTTACAAAGTTAAAATCAAATCTTCTGGGCTTTCCTGAGCAAGCCAAACGAGCCTTATCAGCTGAGTGCAAAGTCTGGGGTTTTGTACAGGGCACTGAGCTCACTGCAGGGAGCAGAAAGGTCTCTGAGCTGAGTTTTAGACTGGGAGATAAAAACTCCATCTTAGGCTGGGATCAGTTGTTCTCTGAGTGGGCTGAGGACCTTCCAGGGAGCACAGGAATGTCTCACGTGGATGGTTCTGGAACCAGGGTGCAGTTTGTTGGGCTGTGGGTGGAAGGCTCTGCTGGATTTGCCTCTCTAACTCTGAGGAGGAATTTTGAGGACAAAGAGCAAAATCTGAGCTGAGGAATTGTAATTATAGGAGAAGGAAGATCCAGAGGTGTAAGAGGCTGAATGAAACCAGCCATCCTGAGTGAGGGGTGATTGTAGGGAGCAGGTGAATTAAGTGCTGGCTGTGATGGTAACAAAGAGTTTGTCTCTTTGATCGTGTCCTCCTCTTTGTCCTCTGCAGGCTTTGGGTTTAATGTGAATAACAGCAACCCCACCATCTGCATCAATGACCTCATTGCAAAGTTTAACAGGGAAGAGGGGACAGAGCTGAAGCCTCTGAGTGCAGATTGCCTCATTGCAAGGACTGTGACTGTGCTGGAGAGGCTCATTGAGGTGTTCCAGGAGAAGGGGCCCAATGGAGTCCTTCCCCAGTACTACAAGTATTGGGTACACAGGTAAGAGTTCTCAAACTTTCTTTTCATAAAATTGGTGGCAGAACTCATGGGTAATTTGTCTTTTTCCACAAAATTCCCCTTAATATGAGTGAATAGTTTAAAATACACCCCCGAGCAGGGTGCACATTTTTAAGGGAGAATTAAAGCAGCACATAATAAATCAGTGATAGCTTGAGTTAAAGAATGCTTCCAGGTATTTTAAGTGTATCATCTCCAAACAAAGGCAATTTGGAATGATTTGGTTGGAGATGGATGAAGCTGCTGTACTTTTAGGAGGAAAAACCAAAAGATTGTTTTTGGACTAACTCCAACTCTGTCCATTCCACAAGAGGAAATTAAAGCAGGTAGAAAATGCTGCTGAAATTCAGGCATTGTGTGTACAGAACCAGTGAGGTGGGAAATGCAATATTCTGTTAGAGGGTGAAGCCTTTCCTGTGAGGGTGCTGAAGCCCTGGGAAACCCTGGCTCTCCCTGGAGTGCCCAAGGCCAGGCTGGACACTGGGGCTTGGAGCAGCCTGGGACAGTGGTGGAGGTGTCATGGTTGGAGTAGGATGATCTTTAAGGTCATTTCCAACCCAAACCATTCCAGGATCCTTTTAATGATTCTGGTGAGTCCTTTGAGGTGATTTTGATGCCTTGGAGTGGCTCCCTAGAGCAGAGGCTAGACAAGATTAAGAGAATAAGAGCAGGTATTTATTAAAGGCTCCACAGACACACCTGGGGCCCTCAGAAGCCTCCAGAGGCCTCACCCAAGCTGGACAATGGTCACCAGTGTTTCACACAATTATCAGTTTGGTCCATTTACATATCAGGGGTTAATTCTCCAATTACAGCTTCAGGTAATGAAGTCATTTAACCCCCAGTTTGCTCCTCCCAATTCACTTTTGTTTGTATTTTCAGGGCCTGAGGCTGTAGGGTGTCCTTGGATCTCAGGCCTAGGGGGATTGCTCTGTCTGACCAAAATGTGGAGACAGGAACTGACACTTTATAAGGAGTTTAGAGTCATGCACTAAGGCAGTGCAGGATTGGAAAAATAGAAAAGCTGAAATCTTAAGGCATCAGTTTTAATTGCTCAGTGTGCATGAGCTGCTGCCTTGGTTTGGAAAGCCAGGTGTCTGCCAAGGAAGGCAGGAGCCTCCCCTGAAATGGAAAATGTAAACCCCCTCCCTCTGAATGATTATTAATTTGAAATTAAGGGGCTCTCAGGTAAAGATATGGGAATAGGAACAACAGTTCTTTATTAGGGAAAAAAAATTGAAATAAAATAAGAATGCAGTGATACAAACCAACACTGCCAGAGTCAGAGCAGTCCCTGTCCCCTGTGTGTCAGGGGGTGGCACAGCCCCATCCCATGGGGGCTCAGCCCTCCTGCAGTGCCAGCTGTGGCTCTGCTGGAGCAGGGATCCTGCACAAGGGGGGAGTTTTCCTCTGCAGCTCCAGGGCTGCTGCAGATGGGCCTGGGCTCCCTCTGGCAATGCAGGTGTGAACTGTGGTGTTCACAGGGGTGCCAGGATGAGGGAAGAGATGAGAATCTTGACTCCATGTTTCAGGAGGCTGATTTATTATGATAATAAATTATATTAAAAGAGAATTATATATATTATATAAAAAGATATATATTATATTAAATTATATATATATAATATTAAATCATAGATTAAAATTGCATCTATTATATTGATTTTATTATATATAAAATATACTATATATAATATATTATAGTAAATATATTATATATGTGATATATTATATATTATATATAATATATTATATATATTATATATTATAAATATTATGAAAATATATATTAAATTATATGTATGATATTAAATCATATATTATATTAAAATTCTATATATTATATTAAAAGAAACTTATATATATTATATTAAATGATATATATGATATTAAATCATATATTAAAATTGTATATATTAATTTTATTATATATAAAATATACTCTATATATAATATATTATATTATATATATGATATATTATGTAATATATAATATATATAATATAATATGATATATATTATATATATTATATTAAAATATATATTAAATTATATGTATGATATTAAATCATATATTATATTAAAATTTTATATATTATATTAATTTTATTATATATTATATTAAAAGAAAATAATATATATTATATTAAAAGAAAATGATACTAAAGAATAGAAGAAAGGATTTCATCAGAAGACTAGAAAGGAATGGAATGGAATAATAAAATCTTGTGACTGACCAGAGAGTCTGAGCCAGCTGTGCTGTGATTGGCCATTAATTAAAAACAACCCCATGAGCCCAATCCCAGATGCACCTGTTGCATCCCACAGCAGCAGATAACCATTGCTTACATTTTGTTCCTGAGGCCTCTCAGCTTTTCCTGAGGATGAAAAGTCCTCAGGAGAGGGTTTTCCATGAAGCGTCTGTGTCTGTGCGAGATTCCCAGCGCAGCCCCCAGCCCGGGCTGCATTCCCGGGCAGGCAGGTGCTGACAGCCTCTGTGTTGCAGCGGGCAGCAGGTGAGGCTGCGCAGCGAGGACGGCCCCGCCGCCTGGATCGTGGGCATCGACGACTACGGGTTCCTGCAGGTGCACCGGGAGGGCCGGGCCGTGGAGTCCGTGCACCCTGATGGCAATTCCTTCGACATGCTGAGGAACCTCATCGTCCCCAGGCACTGACAGCGCCTCTCACTGCCTGGCGCTGGCTCCTCGGCCTGGGAAGGGGAACGCGCAGTTTGAGTTTTTCCCTTCTGATTTTCCGCTCTGTGTTTGCCGTGGGTAACGTCAGCAGCTGAGAGGAGGTGGTGATCTCGCAGCTGGAGGCCTTTATTCTTTTCATTAACTTTAAAACACACCTCTGTTGCCATTCTTTGTAAGGATCTGTTCTTTGCAAGGAATATTTGTGCTGAGCACAACTTTCTCCTCATTTACACCCTGTACTGGAGAGACTGGAGTGGCTCAACATTTCCTTTTTTTTGGTTGATTTAGCACAGTGCAGGACAATATTTACTTTTTTACTTTGTTGTTTATTTTTTTTTTTTTAACTAAATTCTGTTTTTCTGTGTTGTCTGCACTAAAACCAGCTGGAACATCACATATTCCTGAATTGCTGGGATCACCACTGTGCTTAATTCCAGGTCTGAGTGAAGATCCTGATTTGGTTCTTGTCTGTGTGGAACCTCTACAATAATTTACCAACCTGTGCTTTGGTCTCAGGTCTGCAACTCTTAAAGGCTGCCTTGAGTTTTTGGGAGAGTTTTGCATCAGCACTTAGGAGCTGTGCTGGGTTATCCAAGGGATTTGCACTCTGCTCTCCTCAGTCACTTGGATCTGAGTCAATCATCTCACCTGTCCTTTAAATAAATTATGGTTTTCCAAGGGGCTTCAGGAAAAAAAACCCACTGGAGCAGTGCCACACCCAGGTGTTTGTAGAATCCCATGTCAGGGGGTGGAACCTGTAATTAATTTAGAATTTATTGGTAATTTTCCATTATCTCAATGAAGTTAAGTGCATAAATAAAGGGAATAAATCAGATTCCCTGATGCAAACAACTGTTCCAGTGAGAAACACAAATCACAGCGTTCCCCCATGCCCAAATTCTCTTCCACAGTCCTTTTGTCACCCCCTCTCCCAAGCCATGTCTGGTTTTGCTGCTAAGCCCTAAACCCAAGAGCTTTAACCCCTGCTGACCTGAAAGCAGCTCATTTTTGGGGCTGCCTGCACGTTTCCAGGTGGGGGGAACACCCTGGGAATGCTCCTGGAGCTCCCAGTGTGGTTTTGGTGTGGTTTTCTCCCAAGGAGACTCGGCCACCGCAGCTCCCAAGACAATTCTGTGCCAGCCAGGCTTGTCCCAGGTGTGATGTGGCCACCTTAATTTCTTCTTTTCATGGTGGATCAGCCAGATTGGAAATTGCAGAAAGGAAACTACTGTCTCCTAGCCAGAACTGGGGTTTTTAGGTTAAAGTTCACCTCATAAACAATCCCAACGTTTTAGATTGTTTCAGCTCCAAAGCCAAGAAGTCTTAAAACAAGGAAACTTGTCTGTAATGGTAATTTTGACCAATCCTCACCTATTAGGGTTTAGGTGGTTTGGCAGCAAGGGTAGAAATTAAATTGTCCCTGTTAAATTTAGGATTTCATGTTTCATCTCACAGAAGATTTGTCCTGATTGTCCAAACCCTGCTGGGTTTTGTTTTTCTCCCCCCTATGATGCAAATCACACAAGGCTGCACAGCAGCATCTCCTAGAACTGCACACACACAGCTGTTAATTGCCAGAATTAAAATGATGCACCAAATTTAGCTTTTTTCCACCAGATGCTTTCGAAACTGCTTTGGGCTGAGAAGGTTTGGCAGCTGCCTTTGATAGAATTCAATATTAATGCATGGTGTGATCAACTGAAACTCGAGTCTGGCTTAATAAAGCTTCAGTAAAAAGAAAAAAACCCATCTATTTATATATAGATCTGTCAAAAATGGGTGTGCACATGCACACTCACATCTTCCCGCTGCATCCTCATTTCTTTTCTGCCTTTTCCTTCACGAGCAAACTGCAGCAAAGCAGAGCTCTGGTGCTGCTTTTCCAGCCACAGAGTTTTACCAAACTTCACCTTCAGTCAGAATTTGTAGCTCAGAGTGGCTCAGCTGTAGGGTTTGCCTGTAGGGAGCTCCTTTTGGGGTTTGTTCATGTTCCACACAGACTGGGAAGTGCCTGGAGGGATCAAACAACCAGGTGGTGCCTCAGGCTGCAGCTTGAGTGGCTTCTTTAGAAAACTTCCTTTTCCTTTCACCCGGGACAAAAAAAGAGATGGGGAAAGGGATAAAACATGGGAATTTTGGAAGGGCAGAAGGAGTTTGCAAAGCTTCAGTGGCTGAGCAGCAGCAGAGGGATTTTTTTTTAGCATTTTTTAAATGCTGCAGCATTTCCTGGTTGCTGTTGGTCCTTTTGTAGCTGCTCCAGTGATGAGCTGGTTCTGTTCTCACTGGGAATTCTCAGGTTATTCCCAAAATTTTTTTGCACTGGGAAGAAACTTGGAGTGGAATTTCCTTGCCACAGGGGAGAGCTGCCCAAACCTGGATGTGCCAGAGCACGGGGGTGCTGTGGGAGCCACTTTGCCCTTTCAGTGGCCTCTTCTGGTGTCTCCTGGATTTGGGGAAGGATTTGTTGCTCTTCCTTCAGAACCAAAGACAGGGAGAGTTCCCATGGGACAGAGAGCAGCTGGATGAAGTCCCTGCCTCTTTCAGGTAGAGTCTGACTCTTCCTCTGCCCAACGTGGCAGGCCCAGAAAGCCACAACATTTCTGCAGGAAAACCCTGGTTTTCCTTGTTCTCCGTGTGTGACAGACAAATGTGGTGTGGGGTGTCCCTGGGTGTGGGGCTGGGGAGATCCAGCCAGCCCCAGGCCCAGGAATAATGCTCTGAAAATGTTTCATTTCATTCAGCTGTCTGGATTAGTAAAACACCTCTTCCATTGTGAGGCTGAGGTCATATCTTAAACTATTTTCTTGATGAAGTGCTTTCAAAAAACCCATTTATTACCATGTCCCCATTTCCATTTTTTTAAATTTTTTTTTTTTTTCCCTGCTGGGCTCTGGTAGAACATTTCTCATGGTGAAAACATTTGTGGGGGTTGTTTATTGATAGGAAAACTTCTGGGTGTGTTGGCACGTGTGCGAGTCCAGGCTGGGTCGTGCCCAGTCAGCAACAAAGCTGCTTCCAAAGGTTTGAAAAAGTAATAATGTACTTCACATTTCAGAGTCCAGGCAGCACATCCTGCTTCTAGTAAAGCTTTTATAAGACTTCAGAGCTTTTTGGTTTTTTGTTTTTTTTTTATTTTAATATATCCAACAAATCAAGGGCTATTACCTGGAAATAATATTAAAGCATTTAATTCTTTATGCTGCTGCTTCACTGTGCAAAAATTCGTTTCTTTGCTTTCTCTGATTCAGCTGCGTCAGCAGCCTGAGAAAAAAAAAAAAATTACTTTTTGCAACTACAATCAAAATATCTGTCATGGGAAAGATTTGTGCTGGTTCCTGGGGGTAACTGGGTTGATAAAAAACATTTGCATGGCTAAGTGGTGGTGGGGATGCACTGCCTTGATCAGACACCAAAGAAATTAAATCTGGGCCCAGCAAAGGGCAGGGGTCAGGAAATGATGGAGAAAAAAGAACTGCAGGGAAGAATTGTCAAGTGTTGAGTTTCTCATCAGTGATTCTGTGTTATTTGCATTTTCCAAGTGTCTTCATTTAAAATGCAACGTGGCAAAAATACAATAAATTTTAAAAACTCTCTGTGTGTTTTATAGTACATTAATTGTCAATATAGAACATGTCACACTTGAAATAAATTTTCAAATATGCACCATTGTCCTTTGTGAAATACTTTGGTTTGTGTTTTTAAAAAAAAAAAAAGAGAAATTCAACTCAGTTTTCCTTTGGCTACAGGATTTTATTAACATTTTAACAGTTTTGTTTTACATAATAAATAAGCAAAAATGCTTTACATTTTTAGGGAATACATATATAATTCTGAGCTTGAATAGGTTGGTTGGGTTGCGTGCTTCTTCACCTACACTTGCCAAATAGCTTTTATCTGCATCATATTAAAAAAAAAGCAAAATCTAACCTTCAGGAAAAAACTGGAATAACATTTCCTCTGTGGCATTTTTGAAGTGTGACTGAAATGCTGGAAAAAAAAAAGAATTTATGTCCTGTCTTGAGATTTCTGGAGCAATTCTGGCAGATTTCCCATTCATTGGCACTTTCAGTGATGAATTCCCCAGTTTTGCCCCTGTTGTGCTGAATTTCCTTAAATTACCTTTTTCAAATCCCAGGGCACAGAGAGCTGGGGACAGATCTGTGCCTTTATCACCTTGTTTTATTTCCATTGCACTGCTTCCAAAACTTGCAGAGCTCTCACTGTGGGATTCACTTTTCCAGCTTGACCTGGGTCTGGTGGAAGATTCCCTGATTGGCAATGAGATCTTCAAAGTCCCTCCCAACCCACATTTTCTATTATTTTGGTGAAATATTCCCTCTTTCACTCTCTTTCTCCCATTTTCCATGATTTTCTTGCCAGGTCTGAACTCCCCCAAGAGTCAAAATCTTGTGAAGCCTCACAGCAAAGGTGTGGCTCAAATACTACAGAGAAATGAGGTTAATTTTCATAATATATTTCAATTCACATTCCCCTTCAGTGCCACCATTTTTTTTTTCATTACTAGAAACATTTTTCATTATTAAAAACTTTTTTCATTATTAAAACCACTTTTCATCATTAAAGCACTGCCACTGTGATGGCAGTGCCCTGTTCTGCACTATGATTTTGCTGAGAACATCTCTAATTTAACTGACCAAAAAAATCCTGGTTTTCTCCCAATGTAATTTCCTCCCAGATGGGAACATGGAATTGCTGTTTAAATCTTGGGAGAGTGGCAGGAAAAAAAAAAAATTCCTTCCCACATTTGCTTTTGCCATCTTTTCTGCACCTTCCCCTGCATTATCAGCTGGGAGGTCTTAATTGGTTCATTATTGCCTGGCAGGGAGGTTTCCTGTGCCTGGGCATCAGCTCCCTGAACACCTGGGGCACAATGATGGAACACCTCCTCTGCTCTGGAACAAAGCCTGGGAGTGGGAGTAACAAGGTGGGAAAATATCGAGCTGAGAAACAGCAATGGTGTTTTTTCTCCAGCAAAACCCCAATTTTTGTGTTTTTACAGCAAGCAGGACTTGCAGGAACACCCAAAGTGCCACTAATGAGGGAGAGAGTGCAGCAGGAGGGGTGGGCATCAGGTTTCTCTTTAATGATGCCAGCCATGCCAGTGGCTCCTTCGTGGGGCGTGGGTTTAATTGAATTGAGCAAAATGAAGCCGTAATTGTCTTTGCAGGATCGGGGTCCTTCATGGGGAGCAGGGGCTGGGAGGGCCCTGAACCCACGGGGAAAGCAGCTGGTGTCCCCTGCCTTTGATTTGTGGGGTCAGCATGATCATAATCCACATTTGCAGCTTTTCTGGAGGCCTGCCAGCTCCTCCAGCACTGAACAAACTGAGGTTACTCAGGGAGTGACTCTGCTGGTTTTGGTTCTGTTTGGGGTTTTTCTGTAATCACTGATTTGGCTTTTTTTGTTCTCTTTAGCACAAAGTGTATTTTTCATGCAATTGAAAGCAACAGCTGAGAGTGTTCAGTTGAAGCTCATTTTCAAGTGAATATTAATTTGATAATAAAGCTTTCTCTGTTAACCTTTAATGGGATGCAATGAAAAAAATGCTGAAAATTGTTGTCAAGCCTTTGCTTTTAAAGTATTTTTGTGTACTCGGAGCAATAAATATTCATACACAGAAGGAAATGACTTTATTTCTGTATTCTAATGGAAAATTCCCTGCCCATTTCAGGGGCTTGGAACTGCTGGATGAGCTTTAAGGTCCCTCCCAACCCAGACCATTCTGGGATGAATTATTGCTGCGTAGAAAACATGGAATTTTTAGGGCTGAGTATTGCATTATGATTTTTCTGACAAGGTGCAATCCATGAGCAAGGGGTTTTTTTTCCATATTACACAAACCAGGTAAGAATTTTCTTTTCAAAGAATTATGGAATGGTTTGGGTTGGAAGGAAGCTTAAAGCTCACCCAGGGGACCTTCCACCATCCCAGGGTGCTCAAGGTTTTTCAGTGAAGTTCTCTTTAGAGTCTGATGAGAGGAAGTTTGAAAAATTCTGAATTAAGCTTGAATTGGGGTTAAGAAATGGAGCTGAGTGAGATCTAGAGCCACATTTATTGTTTAGGGAGCCTTTTTTGTTGTTTTATCCACTCACAGTGTTTGGGGAAATGGTTGAAAACCACCCTGGGCTGAGTGTTGTCAGTTGAACTCCCACAGACCCATCCTCTGCAAAGAATTAAAAATAAAGGGGTGAAAATCTCTTCCTGGCTGGCTGGGCCAAGCGTGAGTGTTTCCAATGTGCTGTTGGGGATTTGTGGAGTGCTCCAAGCAGGGAATTCCAGCCCTACCTTTGTGCTGACAACAGGATTTATGCCGGAGGAAGTTCAGCGTGTTAAGAGCTGGAATTTTCAAAGCTCACAATTCTACTGGTAAGTTCAAAATAAGGCAGAAATGTTCATTATTCTCTTGACTATAAAGAAAACATTTCTGGTGCTGTTATTAAGATGTATTTGTGACTGGCTGGGTTGGAAATCTGCACAGGCTTCCCCCAGAATACTCAGGGAAACACAGGATTTAGGAGTTTCCTTTTCTTATTTGTGGAGAATTAGTTCCTGCTCCATAATTTGTCCCAATTTGCCATGACAAGACCTGTAACCCTGTAATACCTATCTTTGTACCTATTAATTTCTCATATTGTCCCTTGTCAAGATAAATGGTGGTGGCAACAATCTCAGAACACTGAAATCTGTGTTAAATAAATCCAATGTAGGGTTGATTTATTTAGTTTTAAAACTTTTGGGTAATTAATAAATAAGCTTTTTTTTCCCCTGTTTGGGTAGGACAGCTGTGTTGTGGTTGTTCAAAATCACCACTCTCTCAACAAAGTCCATGTGTCAGGGGGTTGGGTGGAGAGTTGATGCGAGGTTTCACACAATTTGTCAAAAAAAACCCTAAACTAGAATGCATATTTTATGATAATGATTTAAAAAAAAAAAAATCTTGAGTTTATTTTAAGGAGGGGTCAAGGAAAAAAAAAAAAAAGTTCTTCATATAAACCTCTGCATATAACACCTCTCATTTCCTTCTGCTGCACACTATAAAATAACAAAAATAAGATCTGGAACTTGGCTTCTCCCTGGCACCAGAGCTGTGTCTGGGACACCGGAGCACGGCAGGGAGGGAGGGGATTTTCCTGGCACTCCTGGAACTCACCGCTTTGTCCCTCGCTGCCCTCCAGCTTTGCTCAGTCAGTGTCACTGTGTTTCCTCATGCTTTTCCTTTTTTTTTTTCCTTTTTTTAGCAAATCATTACAGTTTGGCTTCTTCACTGAACACAGAACCCTCCCGTGCTACCGTCACCTGCCGTTGGCAATGATGACAGAAGTCCCAATGTAGTGGGGCAGTGCAGATTCCTTGTGGCTTTCTGGAGAGGACGCCGAGGAGGGGCTTTGGTTTTTGTAAAGAAACGCGTTGACTTCCTCGGAGTTGTAGGAATAGTTCTCCCCCCCGTGTCCCGTGGCCGTGCAGGGGGAGGTTTGGAAGGCTCCGTGCTTGGCCAGCACGTGGTGGTAGTTGAGGAGCACGAAGGGGACCTGGCCCGAGGGCCTCACCTCCATCAGCCGCTCTCCGTCGGCCTCGTGGTCCAGCTTCACGCTCATCCTCTCGTCCAGCTCCTCCAGGCTGCCTGCGTGGTGGCCGATGTGCCCAAATTTGGGCTCTTTGACGCAAATCCTCCTGCTCTGCTCGTAGACCGAGGGCACGGGCAGCAGGTGGCTCAGCTGTCCCACGGCCTTGGCCTGGCAGCACTCGGATTTGGGCAGCAGGGGGTTGGAGAAGGAGCCCTCGTTGATGGGCATTTTTTCGGGCAGGTCTCTGGGAAAAGCCAGCTTGTTCTCCTCTTTGATGAGGTGGGCGTGGGGCTGGATCCTGGGCTCTGCTTTGCTGTGTTTCATGATGGAAGAGTCGTAGAGCTCCTCTTTGTAGCGGCCCGGCACGGGCGCCATGCAGCTGGGGAAGGCCTCGGGCAGAGCGTCCTGGCTGTACCTCCTGTTGGACAGTGGCACTGGCAGGGGAAGGAAAACGTGTTAATCACTGACAAGGAGCCTTTGCAGGAATTGCAACTCACTGGCATGAACTTACCTGAACTTATTGTAGTTCAGTCAAACCTAAGAAATGTTAGGAACTGCAACCTGAAACCAAAAATCTTCCCCTGAAGTAAGCTCGTCCCAGAGATTTATCTAAAAGGTGGATTACATTGGTACCTATCAATCATTCCATTATTAAACTGGTGGAATTGTTTTAATCATGGAATAATAACCAGAAATAAACCGAATTTATTCTTCCTGTCATTGTGAGAGTGCATTGGACGCTCGTCCTTGCAAGGAGAACATCCAGCTCAGAGGGTGGGCTCAATGATCTCAAAGGTCTTTTCATTCTGCAGAATTCCCTTGATTCTGGTTGATTCTGTTAATTCATGGTGTTAATTTGAGGTGCATTTAATATCTATGTAAGATATTAGAAGGTGACTTGTAATTATCTAATTAGGAAAATCTCCTTGTGATACCCAGAGTGGGTCATGTTAAAGGCTTTGCTTTTTCTCTTTGAAAAGCTGACGCCAGATATTAAAAACATCTCTTGAAAAGCCACACAAATACCTCTTCAGCAAGGCTGGGTCTTTATTACATGGGAATATCTTAAAAGAAAAGGCAGACAATGATAAAAATGCAGGTTACAACTTTGAATGGGGGAGGGAAAAAAGGTTATTTTTAGAGAATTAGAAGCCAGATACTTCATTTTTCAACAGTGTGAGCCTAGGCTGTCTATCCCAGCTTTTCCTCTAAAATATATTGAGCAGTCTTTTTTCTCCTCAGTTTCTGCATGGCAACTGAACTCTTGAAGCAACTGGAGTTATTTTTACCATTTTCTGCTTGCCTTATGAAGCTTTTCCTTTCTGTACACCCCTATCTACAAGCAGTGAGAGAAAAGGCCCCTGGTTTTCTCCTGTACCATATGAGTAATAATTTTTTTTTTTGCACTCTCCTATGAACAGTTTGTGAGTTAAACAGCTCCTCCAAGGCACATTTGAAAGTTTTATGTTAAAGGAAAAATGACACACTGAGCAAATTTCGCATGTTAGACCCAAACTCTTGTTTTGTGTGAGGTTCACTGGAAGCCCTGGACACTGAAGTGCCTTTTTTTAAACAGATTTTCTGTTTTTCTAACACTTTTATTCAACATCTTAAAACTTTTGGAGTTCCCCTCTATTGGTTGCTGATGTAACCATGGCCGTTAATAATTAAATATTCCCTGTGCTGTAATAGACTGGCAAAGCCTTCATGGATAACAGAGGAAGCAGAAATAGCTCAATTGTACCTTTTTTTTTTATATATATGCAGAGCTCCATTAATTTCAGAGGGAGTTGCACTACGTAATTAACACCAGAATTTAAACAGGAATCTGGTTCCAATTTCTTCTTCACCCTCCTAGAAACAATAACCTTTCAAGTTATTCTTTCCCTTTTCTATGTATACATTTTGTCACAAGAAGGAGAAGCTGAAGGAAGCTGAGTTCTCACCAGCTGGTGAAAAATGGCCCTTTCAGATCACAAATCCAGCCAGGGTTCAGCCATGTGCAGTGCTCAGATTTTAACTCCACATTTGGTGTTTTTATTGTGAAATAAATACAGATGCTGAGAGCTACTGGCATATAAATAATATGGTTTATTGATCAGGTGTTCTGGGTTTAGGTGTCCACAAGAGGGATGGATTGTGTCCTCCTGCAGGTTGGAATATTTTCAATTTATGGCTCTCCTTTAATCTCTGAACAAAATATTTTCCTTCTCCATTTCTAGAGCCCAAGAGAACTTGGAAGAAGCTGAGGCACCGCAGCCACCAGCTGGCCCCTGCCTTGTCACCTTTAATTGTGTCATCTCCAATCCTGCTGGGCTGAGGATGGACCACCAGGCTGTAAATCCCAGAATCCCGGAATGGTTTGGGTTGGGAAGGACCTCAAAGCCCACCCAGTGCCAGCCCTGCCATGGCAGGGACACCTCCCACTGTCCCAAAATCCAACCTGGCCTTGGGCACTGCCAGGGATCCAGGGGCAGCCACAGCTTCACCTGTGCCAGGGTCTCACCACCCTCTGAGCAAAACGTTTCTTCCCAGTCTCTGGTCTGACCCTGCCCTGGGGCAGTTCAAAACCATTTTCCCTTGTCCTGTCGCTCTCTGCCCCTATAAAAAGTCCTTCTCCCTCCTTTTTATCAAACAAGGCAGAGATAGAACAGGTCTTGATACACCCCCTGCCCATGAAAAGATATTTTTTTAGATTATCTCAGTCTGTTCCTGTCCTGGTCTGAACCCTAATTTCAAATCACCCAAGGCATGGGCTGATCGTTCTCCATCATTCTCCCTCAAAAAAAACCAAAGGTGAGACAAAATGTCTCTTTGTCTCATGGGCAATGCCTTTGCAAAATGTCATTTCTTTCTTCCAGTAGGCACTGGTTAAACCTGGGGAGGTTTTTTTCCAGAGATTTTCTCCGTCTTTTTCCTCATTTTGAGTTTTGGCACGACTGGTGGCCCAGAGCTTCACACACGTAGCTCAGAAGGCCCAACAGCACCACTGAGTGACCAGCAGGTCCCGTGGTGCCCACAGCAGCAATTTCAAGGGTAAAAAGGAAACTTCTGACTAAAAACACAGTTGCCTTCACTGAAATGATTTTTTTTTTTTAATGATGACTGGGCCAGCTGGGAAAAAGTGGAAGAAGCTTCAAAACCAGATCCTGAAGCAGAAACATCTGATTTGCAGGCAGACGTATCTGCTACGTGCTTCTCCAGAGCTTTGATGGCTTGGCACCATCATCCCCCAATCTCTGATCTCTCCAAAAGGAGCTATTTTCCATGGAGAAAAATGTCTTTGGCCCACGGGGTTTTTGGCAGCTGCTGCCCTGGATGTGATGTGGAATGGCCCTCGCCTCCAAGCCGGCTGCCAGATGTCAGAGTTGGCTTTGCCTTTGGATCGAAGATGATGATGCTAAGCAGATCCTCCCTGCTTTGAAGCTCCCTGGCTGTCAGTTCTCCAGTGAGCCACTGGAAAAAAGCAGCACTTGACAACCTAAGGCAGATCAGATGCAAAAAAAAAAAAACCCAAAAAAACCCAAAAAAACAAAAAAAAAAATGGGCTTCCAAAGGTTCAGAATTCAGCAAAAGTGCAACAGCGCCTTTGAAACAAGGCTGGAAAAATTGGGTGGAAATCCTGTCTGTAGGGGAACCTCTGTTTTCTTTTCCCCTTTTGCCCAGGCCTGAGTTTGACCATATTTTTTCCTTCAACACAAAGGAAACATTTAAAAAAAATTATATTTTTAAATACAACTCAAAGCGCTTTTGCAGAGAATTAATTGCAGCAAGCCAACTTTCATCAAATCCCCAACAGATATCCATAACAAATATCCATTAAAATGCATCAAAATGCTCAAAAAAGAACCCAAGTCTCCCAACTAAAAAAGAATCCAAATTTCCCAACTCCAGCAGCAAAACCTTCAGTGGAAGCAGCACCAGAAATAAGAACTGCTGGAATTGCAGCTCCATTTTCCTCCTGGTGGGGAAATGGTGATGTGGGATGAGATTGAAAAACAGCAGCAGTTCCTTGCAGTAAAAAATCCCTTTTTTATTGGGATTTGGAGGGTTTTTACCCTATTCCTGCAGGTTTCCTGGGGATAGGCAGGATTTACTTAAGTCTTTATCTTTATCCTCAAAATATGTCGGTTTTTGGGGAGGTTTTGTGGGTTTTTTGGGGGGTTTTGGCTTTTGTTTGTTTGTTTGGGGTCTTTTGGTCCTTTTTTGGTTTTTTTGGGGTTTTCTTGTGGTTGTTTTGTTTTGTGTTTGTGTGTGTTTTGTGTTTGTGTGTGTTTTTTACCCTATTCCTGCAGGTTTCCTGGGGATAGGCAGGATTTACTTAAGTCTTTATCCTCAAAATATGTCGGTTTTTGGGGAGGTTTTGCAGGTTTGGGGGGGGGTTTGGCTTTTGTTTGTTTGTTTGGGGTCTTTCAGTCCTTTTTTGTTTTTTTGGGGTTTTCTTGTGGTTTTTTTTGTTTTGTGTTTGTGTGTGGTTTTGGGGGGGTTTGGAGTTTTTTTTGGTTTTTTGAGCGTGGGGTTTTTGGTGGTGGTGGTGGGGGTTTTGTTTATTTTGGTTTGTTTTTCTTTTTTTTTTTTTTTTTTTCCTTTTTACTTTTTTCCCCACAGCATCTTCAGAAAGGACAAAACCATTTCCTATTTTTGGTCCAAAACTCCTCCTTTTCCCCCACAGTCCACAGGAGCAACCAAAGGAAAGAGCAAATTAGAGGAGCACAGACTGAGGAAAGGATTTAACCTGCTCTGGGCTGGGAGCAGAGCTTCCCTCTTGCTCATTCTCAGCCTGACCACAGAAAAGTGAAATAAAATGCTCTGGCAGGGAGGGGAGCTCCATCATGGGTGAGGTCAAACCGTCCTGTGAAGGACAAAACCCCAGGCAGGAATTATTTGTTCTTCTGTGGGAAGCACATTTGGTGTCTGATTCCATCTCCTGTCTGATGCAGCAAGCTCAGCTTGAATATCTTTGTATTTTAATATATTTGTATTTTAATATTCCCTTCGGGTCTTGGAGATCTACACCCATAAGTGAATAATGTCTTGATTTTGGTTTCCAAGATCCTACCTAAAATGGTACCCTTAAGACTACCTAATTTTTTTAATTTAAAATTTATTTTAATTTTTTAAAAATTATTTAAAATATTTTGATTTAAAATTTATTTTTTATTTTAAATTTCCACTACTGCTTCCTCCATTCCAAGAAATGAGGGTTTCCATCTGACTGCACAGCAGTACCTCAGTCCTCATCGGTGATATTTAATTAATGAAAATTATGAATGCAGAGAGATGTGGATGGGATCCAAGGATTTGCTCTGGATTGGAATGTGATAAACTGGAATTCTGCTTAAAGGAGTTTAAATTAAGGATTTCCTGGGAGTTCTGCAGCAGCTGAGTTGAATTCTGCCCTTGTTGGTGTTCTCTGACACTTTCAGATACACCTTAAATCACAAAAGAACTCCTATATTTAAGAAGATTGAATAAACTCAGATGTGGTGGGGTTTTATTTATTTAATTTTTTTGCATATTTTTGTGACAGGTTTTTGTATCATTCTCACAGTTACTGAAAGTAAAGCAGGGAACGGGGGGAAATCCAGGCCAACCAAGGCTGCTCTTGCTAAAATCAGCAGCAACCTGAAATCTCAGCAGAACTTCCAAGGCTCATTCATGAAAACAATTAAATTCAGAGTCGTGTTTGGCCTGAAGGGGAAGCTGGGTCAGGGGAGTAATTAATGCTATTAATTGAGTTATTATTACTCGACACCATCCCAAAATAGCCTGAATTGCCAGAGTCTGGTTTGTCCAAATATTTTTGTTTCTTTAGCTGATTAACATTGTTCCTTGCCCTCACAACTTGACTCAGTTTCATTTTGGAGCTGGGGCAGCTGTGAGATCAGGAGTATTTGAAATGAGAGAGAAATCTCTGCCAAAACCACTGCAAGAAACCCTGTTCTGGTGGAACACAGTGGGAATAAACAAGCTGGACAGATGATCCTCAGAATTCCCTTCCAACCCTAATTATTCCCTGATTCTGTGATTAGAGGGTATTTTGAGCATCTTTACATTTGGTTGTGTCATAATTTTTCAAGGTTATTTCTTACAGAGAAGTCAATGCCTTTCCTCAAAGAATTTCTATCCCTGACCATCTGCACAGTGAAATAATGCAGGTGATGGGAGACATTTTCAAATTCACAATTATTATAAAAAGTAAAACAGAATTATTACTCTGTAAGGTAATAATTTATATATATTTTTTATTTTAATTTTTTATTTTAATTTTTTTAAATTTTTTTAAATTTTTATTTTATTTAATTTATATATTTTTTTTTATTTTAATAATTTCCTTTCTCAGCACAAAGCCACATTCAGAGTGGCTTTGTGCTGAGAAAGGAAAAGCTTCAATTTTTATGGGAATAGATGGTGTTTATTTTAATTTCTGTGTTAAAATTATCAAAAATTACTGTGGAGGTCAAGTTTCAATCTGGCTTCAGCTGTGACTTACCTGAGAAATTCCACTTAAATAACTGAGAGTACAAAACAAGAGAATAAACTGTGCCAGTACTGAAGGAAAAGATATCCTGTGCTGCTCTAAAAGTGATTTTTGTGAGAGCATGTTGTCAGCTGAAGCTTTGATAATATTCCCAGTCCAGTGCTGATGGAAACGGGAAGAAGGAACATTGGGAATACCATAAATATAATGATTGTTACACTTCACTGCCTCTGATTTTCTGTCTTTCCTAAACTGAAGCCTCAGGATTTCAGCTTTTCTATTTTTCCAATCCTGCACTGCTTTAGTGCATGACTCTAAACTCCTTATAAAGTGTCAGTTCCTGTCTCCACATTTTGGTCAGACAGAACAATCCCCCTAGGCCTGAGATCCAAGGACACCCTACAGCCTCAGGCCCTGAAAATACAAACAAAAGTGAATTGGGAGGAGCAAACTGGGGGTTAAATGACTTCATTACCTGAAGCTGTAATTGGAGAATTAACCCCTGATATGTGAATCAGATCAAACTGATAATTGTGTGAAACACTGGTGACCATTGTCCAGCTTGGGTGAGGCCTCTGGAGGCTTCTGAGGGCCCCAGGTGTATCTGTGGAGCCTTTAATAAATACCTGCTCTTATTCTCTTAATCTTGTCTAGCCTCTGCTCTAGGGAGCCACTCACAGAATTCCCAGAATCCCTGGGTTGGAAGAGACCTTCAAGGCCATCGAGTCCAGCCCAGCCCCAACCCCTCAACTGAACCCTGGCACCCAGTGCCACATCCAGGCTTTGTTAAACACACCCAGGCATGGGGACTCCACCACCTCCCCGGGCAGCCATTCCAGAACTTTCTCACCCTTGCTGGAAAAACCTTTTCCCTGCTCTCCAGCCTGGATTTCCCTTGGTGCAGCTCGAGGCTGTGTGCTCTGGTTGTGTCAGTGCTGCTGGAGAAAGAGCCCAGGGCCAGCTGAGCACAGGCCCCTTTCAGGAGCTGTGCAGAGTGAGGAGGGCAGCCCTGAGTCTCCTTTGCTCCAGGCTGAGCACCCCCAGCTCCCTCAGGGCTTCCTCACAGGGTTTGTGTTCCCAGCCCCTCTCCAGCCTCCTTGGCCCCTCTGGATGTGTTCCAGCATCCCAATGTCCTTCCCAAACTGAGGAGGGGATCCAAGGCACCAAAACCATTTTTCAAACCGCGAACACAAATCCTCCCCATCCACCGCGCAGCCCAGCTTTTTCTCCTGGCTCAGAGCGACACCCACCTTCATAACTCTGTGCAAGGTTGTGCCTGATGATGTTCACTGGCTGCTCAGGAAGGCTTTTGGAGGGTGACTGGCTGCTGGGAACCAGGGAGTTGGTGTAGTGCCACTGGCACTCGCCGTTGGTCTGCAGCGCGCCCAGGAAGAACCGCGCCACCTCGCAGGGCGCCCCTTGGGCCTGCCCGAACTTTGCAGGCAGCATTTGCTTCTTGCCACTGAAGACGTGGGAATCCACAGGGAAGTGTCCATAGTGGTAGGAGAAGGGCAGGCTGTAGGGAGGGGCGTACAGGAGCTCGCTGCTCTCTGAATGGAAGTTCTGTTCCTGAAGGGCGGCGGCATTGGCGGCGGGGCTGGAGCGCCAGCTCCCCACCTGGCTGCATTCCAGTTTGTCTGCTTGGAACGAGCTGTATTGCTGAGGGAAAGAGGGGGAAAAGAGCAGGGAAGAGAGTTAAAGGAGGAACTTTTGTAGGAAAGTACAGGACATGTCAGACAGGCACCAGAGCTGGGCCTCGCTGGCTCAAGGCACGGACTGAGCGCTGTGTCTGAAGTTCCCCTCTTTGCGACTTCGCCTTCACATGGGAACAAAAAATCTGCTTTGATCTGATAATTTTGGCAGTTCAGTTTTACAGAATCACAGGATTAAGTTTGGAAAAGCCCTCCCAGTTCATGGAGTCCCAGCTGTGCCCGATGCCCTCCTTGTCCCCAGCCCAGAGCTCTGAGTGCCACCTCCAGGGGACACCTCCCAGAATGGGGATTCCAAACCTCCCTGGGCAGCTCTTCCCAAGGCCTGAGCACCTTTTCCAGGAAGAAATTCCTGCTATATCAAGAACTCCACACACCCACAGTAAATGACACACATCCTACACCAGCACAGATTTTCACAGCACAATTCCAAGTACAGGATTTTCTTCTTTTTGCCAAGAAAGGACATGGTGGTTGAAGTGCCTCACACACTCCATATCCCAAAGGTTTTACATCACTTGCCAGAGCTGCTTTGTGCTACCTGTACTTTCCACCCCAAGGAAAAAGGATCTAATTTTATCCTGATTTATGAGGGATTTCCTGGGTTGACAATCCTATAGTCTGTTTTATAGTAAATTCAGTCCTGGATTATCTCTACACTGTCCCAAGAACTCAGTGAGAACAACTGGTAATTAAATATTGCTGAAAAATTTACCTGTGGTGGGTAAGGTGTTGTTCTGAGTTTTGCCTTCATTTTATTACTTTTGGGTTTTACTATTTTCCTTGTTTCCTGCGAGGTAGGTACTGAGTTTCTGCATGAAAACTGTGACTTGGAAATGGTAACCTGGTCCAGTGACAACTGAAGTTCCTTGTACTCAATATCTCTGCAAAAGAACAGCCCAGTAAATTAAAAACACAGGAAAATCCAAACTAACTCCTGTAAAAATACACGTTAGCATTCACAAGGCCTGAGTTTTCACTCTTCCAAGATTTTCACTGAGTCTGGGGAAGTCAGGAGGCAGAGGATCTTATGGGGTGACCTCATTCCCATGCAAGTCTATTAAAAAATTCCACTGGGAACCACATAAACACCTTTGGATGAAGTGTACCCTCTCTCTGAGCCTGAGCTGTGTCATCTTCCTTCAGCCATCCCTGGCTCCCTGTGGTTTGGAATCATGGAAAGGCAGAGATCAACTAATCTGTCTCCTGCTCAGCCAGGAATTGGTCTCTGCCCTGAGGAAAGGAAAAGGAGCAATGTTCCTCCCCTGCCAGCAGTGTGTGATTGTAACTAAACCACACAAGCTGCAAGGTTGGTTTTGATCAAAAAGTCACAGAATACTCAACTTTGGAAGAGATCTTCAAGCTCATTCAGTCCCACCATTACCCACCAGCATCACCCCAAGGGCCTCATCCAGAACTACTCCTGAATAATTCCAGAGAGAGTGACTCCAAACCTCCCTGGGCAGCTCAGCCCAAGGCCTGACCACTCTTTCAAAGGAAAAAAACCCTTCTAATCTCCAATCTGAACCTGTCCTGACAAAACTAAGGCCATTTCCTCTCCTCCTTTCCCTTGGGACAGGGCAGCAGAGCCTGACCCCCCCTCACTGCCTGTGACCATGGTCACAAGGGTTTTCAGGATGAAGAAGAGACGAGAATGTTGACTCCATGATCAGAAGGCTTGATTTATTATTTTATGATATATGTTACATTAAGACTATACTAAAAAGAAATAGAAAGGAAAAGGTTTCTTCAGAAGCTAGCTAAGCTAAGAATAGACAAGAATGAATAACAAAGATCTGTGTCTCAGACAGAGCAAGAGCCAGCTCTGCCATGAGTGGTCAGGAAATTTAAACACCCACAGGAGACCAATCCCAGGTCTGCCTGTTGCATTCCACAGCAGCAGATAACCATTGGTTACTTTTGGTTGCTGAAACTGCAGCTTCTCACAAGGAAAAATCCTAAGAAAGGATTTTTCATGAAAGATGTCTGCGACACCTGCCCCTCCTGTCAGGAGTTGTGCAGAGCAGTGAGGTCCCCCCTGAGCCTCCTTTTCTCCAGGCTGAGCCCCCCCAGCTCTTTCATGAGATATTTCCCAGCCCCTTCACCACCTCCATTGCCCTTCCCTGGACAAGATGAAGATCTAGATAATAATAATAATTAACACAAAAACATTTTCTCTCAGCTAAAGAGATGAGACCGCACAGAGAAAGCCGCAACATGCAAGCACAGAACACCGGACGGCACAAGCCAAGAAACCCTGGCAGATTTAATCCTTAATGAGTCAATTAGTGAGAACAGGTAATGGTACAAAGTATTTGGACTTACGTAAGGACATAATTGACACTCACTATGCAGTGAGGCCGTGACGAACGGCTGTTGTGCACGATGGTGGCGTAGCTCTGCACCCACACCCAGCCTCCCTGCTTGGACAGCAGCCGGTAGTACTTGGTGGTCACTTGGCCTTTCACCAGCACTGGGAACACAAGAAAAAGAAAATTTTTTTTTAAATTCACATTTTTTTGGAGTCATGACCTCTTCCTGGAGAGGTTTATTTGCAAGGCAAGTGCTTTTCTCCCTCACGGAATCACAGAATTAATGATGTTGGAAAAAACCTTTCAGATTTCTGAGTCCAACCTATGTTCTAACACTCTCCTTCCTCTTCCTCCCAATTAACTTTAAATAATCGCCTTCAAAACTACCTATCATGCCCCTTTCTATAGATTCATTATTATTTATATAAAATTTGAAGAGTCCTAAGTTTGTCCAACCTATGTTCTAACTCTGTCCTTCCACTTCCTCCCAATTAACTTTAAATAACCGCCTTCAAAACTACCTATCATGCCCCTTCCTATAGATTCATTATTATTTATATAAAATTTGAAGAGTCCTAAGTTTGTCCAACCTATGTTCCAACACGGTCCTTCCTCTTCCTCCCAACTAACTTTAAATAATCCCCTACAAAATTACCTATCATGCCCCTTCCTATAGATTCATTATTATTTATATGAAATTTGAAGAGTCCTAAGTTTGTCCAACCTATGTTCTAACACTCTCCTTCCTTTTCCTCCCAATTAACTTTAAATAATCCCCTACAAAATTACCTATCATGTCCCTTCCTATAGATTCATTATTATTTATATGAAACTTGAGGAGTCCTACGTTTGTCCAACCTATGTTCTAACACTCTCCTTCCTTTTCCTCCCAATTAACTTTAAATAACTGCCTACAAAATTACCTATCATGCCCCTTCCTATAGATTCATTATTATTTATATGAAATTTGAAGAGTCCTAAGTTTGCCCAACCTATGTTCTAACACCCTCCTTCCTCTTCCTATGTCCAATCTATGTCTTAACACCTTCCTTCCTCTTCCTCCCAACTAACTTTAAATAATCCCCTACAAAAATACCTATCCTGCCCCTTTCTGTAGATTCATAACACCACATTATTATTTCTAGAAAATTTGAAGAGTCCTAAGTTTTGTCTTCCTTCTTCTCTGGGTCACCTATGGTCACATTCTTCACAAACACTGCTTTAAAATTTCTAACAGTAAAAGAAAAGTTCAAGGCAGCAAAAATATTTTAAAATGGACACAATTCTTCTGAAAGAAAGAGAGAAAATGGTCCCAAATTGCACCAGGGGATGTTGAGGTTGGAGATTGGAAAAGAAAATTTCCCTGGCAGAGTGGTCAGGCCTTGGGCTGAGCTGCCCAGGGAGGTTTGGGGGTGCTCAGGAGGAGTCTGGATGTGGCCTTGGGGACAGGGTTTGGGGTGAGGACTGCATGACCCTGAAGGTCTCTTCCAGCCCTAAGGATTCTGTGATTTTGAGATTTTTTTCCAGATTAGTTGGAAGCACTTCTCTCATAGCTTGACAGATTATCATGTATTTTATTCTGTGGTGGTTTTTTTTCCTCTGTTATCATGAAGGTTGATTTTAAAGGGTAAAATTAAAAAAACTCTTTGCTTGTGAAGCACCCAAGCAAAGACAATTTATTTAAAGACAAGGACAGAGAGGGGAATCAGATATCTGATAAATTCACCAGCCATGTAATCCTCCCTGAGCTATTCTGGATCCTCTGTGAACAAGGATATTTTGGCAGGAGGCTGTGCTGTAACAGGAGTTGTGCAGCATCTCTAAATATTAAATCCAACCACAAATATTTCTGGTTCAGTGCCAGGCCTTTATCTCAGGATTCACTAGAAGATAATGCCCAGCCTTTGAAGCTGGTTCTTCTCTTGTGTGGCCTTGGATCATTCCTCTGGAAACTCCATCCTCTTTCTCTCCTATCCAGTTATTAATTGTAAATCAGGGAATCATGGGCTGAGCTCGCTGCACAAATTGTGTCCAAAAAAAGTGGCCAATGGCAGAAATTCCTTTATACAAATATGATTAAGAAAAGGAATCTAAACCTTCTCTCTGTCATTTTAAAACCATTCCCCTTGTCCTGCCACTTTTTTCTGTCACTGACAGAACCAGAGCACACAGCCTCCAGCTGCACCAAGGGAAATCCAGGCTGGAGAGCAGGGAAAAGGTTTTTCCAGCAAGGGTGAGAAAGTTCTGGAATGGCTGCCCAGGGAGGTGGTGGAGTCCCCATGCCTGGGTGTGTTTAACAAAGCCTGGATGTGGCACTGGGTGCCAGGGTTCAGTTGAGGGGTTGGGGCTGGCTTGGACTCGATGGCCTTGAAGGTCTCTTCCAACCCAGGGATTCTGGGAATTCTGGGAATTTTGCCCATATAAAAAATCTCTCTCCTTCATTTTCATCCAGTTCCTTGTGTTTCTGGAGACTCAGTGAGGTTTCCCAAGGTCTGGAGCACATGGGCCACCTCTCTGGGCTACCTCCTCTCTTATCCCAACATCCCGACATATTTAAACTTTCCTTCAATTCCAGTTTATCTCCCAAAGAAAATCAGGCTCTTACAAAATTGACAGCTCTTTCTGGAAGTGTCAATTCTTCCATTTTAGGATGAGGTACCTGTGTGTTCAGAAGGCAACAAAATGAACACCTAAAACTGTCTGCAGCTCTGACCTCTACTCCCTGGCACAGGGACAGCACCCAGGGAGCAGCTGGAGCTGGGCCTGGAGGGATTTGGGTTGGATTTTAGGGCAAGGTTCTTGCCCAGAGGGTGCTGGCACTGCCCAGGCTGCCCAGGGAATGGGCACGGCCCCGAGGCTGCCACAGCTCCAGGAGCCTTTGGCCAGCGCTGCCAGGGATGCCCAGGCTGGGCTTGCTGGGCTCTGGGCAGGGCAGGGCTGGCACTGGGGGATCCCTGTGGGTTTATTCCCACTCAGGATATTCCATCATTCCATGGTCCTGCAGAACATTCAAAACCCCACCCTCCATGATGGTCACCAAGCCATTGCTATCTGGGGTTTCAAATCTCTCTTAGCTATCAGCTTTTTGCCTCACTCTTGTTGATGTTCCTTCCACTCCTACATTTCTACATGGAATTCCTTTTGGGAGGAGGGTGTGCATGATTTAAAAAAAATCATGAGGAGTGTGTTTCTAAGTATGCAAACACACCTAGAAAATATAAAGACATTTGTATTTTTAAGTGCAATTCATCACTGCAAGTTGAAAGTCATGGAGTGGCTACTCAAAGATTCTGTTCTAAAAATATTAATAATTGTCTTTATGCCACAGTTTTGCTATTTCTGAGTGTTCTATAATTGTGGGTGCTGCTCTGTAGTTGTGCTGCCCCATCCCTGGAAGTGTCCAAGATTAGGTTGGACAAGGTTTGGAGCAAAGTGGGACAGTGGAAGGTGTCCCTGCCATGGCAGGGCATTGGAATGAGATGATCTTCAAGATCCCTTCCAACCCAAACCATTCTGTGCTTTTATGATTTGATGATTCATTCTGAAATCCAAATGGTCCCGTTCCAGGAAATGATCCTTACATTTCAGCACAGACCATGTAACAGGTAATGTTTGGAATGTGGTCTGGGCTTTCAGAACTAGGTCTTTGTGCTGGTTTAATGAGCACATTTTCCTTGAGTTCGAAATGCTTTGCTACACTCAGTCTTCCTAAAGAGAAATTAATGCTGTCATGGATCGCTAACTATAGCAAAGTTCTTCCGTGTGCTTTGGGACTTGTTTTGGCTTTCCTCCTCTCTCACTGATTTTTTTTTAAATCCCTCTTTTAGCTCTGCAGTTAAGACAGTGTTTGAAAAGATGTGAAAACCACTGAGGGCTACAGCGTTCAGCTTTCCTTCCTAATTATATGGATTAACCAGTATTTCTCTGGGGACGGGGGAGGATTTTGTGTCTCCTGATTTTTTAGTAATCTGGGGAAAGTCTGACCTTGGCTGAGGGACAGCAAGTGAGACAGGGAGTGAGCTCAGCTTCCATCTGGCTCTGTGCTCAGCTGCCCTGTTTGATGCTGAAAAGGAAACCTCAGGAATGGGAGTGAGGCAAATCCACCACCCAGACAATCTGTGCAGGCTCAGACTTCTTGGTGGCCTCTGCTGCAGCCCAAGGGGGAGGATCCTGTGGCTTTCTCCTCTGGATGTGCCCTTTGTGACTGGGTGTTCCAGGGCTCTGGCTCGCTCCTGGTTTCACAGGGAGGCTGGGAAAGGCTCTGGGCTGTCAGACAGGACTATTTCAAAAGGCTCCACCAGGCTCCCGGGCGTGTGGCTGGGAGTTCCCAGGCTGCACTGGAGGATGCCACTGCAAGAAATGGATTTCTTGGCTCCACACTGGCAGCAGATCCTGGTTTAGCTGTCCTGGCATGTCATGGGCACGGCCCCTGGGCAAGGCACGGTGCCCAGCAAACTCCTATTTTCTTTTCAGACCTCCGAAAATCTGGTGCTGCTCTGCCAGGAGGTTTGAGTGCTGGCAAAGCAGAGGCAGACCCAGCACCAGAGATGGTGGAACTGAGCTTTTCTGTGAAATAACCCTACAAAAACATTGGGTGACTTCCAGGGAGCAAGAGAAGGGCTTGGTGAGGACACCAGCTGGGCTGGGTACAGAGACCTGAACCCTGTTCAAGTTCCTGTGGGAAGAGCAGGGATGCTGCAACGTGTGGGATGCCCCAAACCCCCCTTAAAATGGTACAAACAAAGGGATTTCTCTGAGAGCACAAAGATATTTTGTCTGCACTGGAACTCTGTCCTGTGTTTTGGAGTGCAGGATCCTCGGGCAGGGCCTCCTTATTTGTGTGGCCACATTTCAGGGCAAACACTGTGAGTATGAAAGGGGTTCTGGGAATAACACAGCTTCAAACACCACAAGTGTTTTCCTGGAGCTGGAAGCCAATCAAATGCTTCAAGCAGGAAACTCTCTTTGCTGCCAGCACACCTTAGGCAAATATTCACATCTACATTTTCCTCCTAGCTTGATGTTCTTGTTCTGTCCCTCCTAACTTGTTCCCCTCACTGTTTCCTTTGTTTTATTCCTTGTGCTGCCTCACTCTGAGTTCAGCTGCTTCAGGGCTTCAGTTTGGGATTTTTTTCCTCTTAAAAAAAGCAAATGGTTATCCTAGTTTAGGGTTGCTTTTTTTTTTTTTTCCTCTTAATACCCTTATTAGGTGTAAGATGTTTCTCTTTGGATTTCTGCATCAGGTGACACTTCATCATCAGATTGCTTTATAGAATGGTACAACAAACCTGCCAACCTTTCACTGCTCATGTTCCTGAGACATTTGCTGATGGATGCTGGGGGAGCTCTCACAGTGCTCCCCAGAGGGGCTTTGTGCACTTTACATCTGGTTTAATAATTCCCATTACCTGGTATTCCAACCATGACCCTGCACTGTTCCCACTGCTGCCCAAGCATTACTCATTATTTTCTGCTTCTAGGGATTTATCTGCTTTCATAAATTCCTATGCATGGCTCCCATTTTTCTTCTGTTTTTAAAGTTTACAGTAATTTTTCTTTAATCTACAGAACTGCTCTTAGTATCCTATTTGGCTGAGGGATTTTTTTTCCTTGTGGAAGGATGTGGTGGGTAATTCAGTGAACATGATTTGTCTCTTCATTTAAAACTCCAGTCGTACATGGATCAAACTGGCAGCCACAGAATTATCCATCCTGCTACTCTAAAGTGGAAAACTGTTTTTCCAGAGGTGATTGTGGCTGTGGTGGCATCATCTCCATGCTGGTTGATGAAGGTATTTCAAACAGTCTGGTGGAAACAACTGAGTTCATTCTGAACCGGTCAACAACCACATCCACAAGCAGATGTCACCGCTACAGGGAGGGCGTCCCTGACAGGATTTTCCATGTGCCCTGGTCATCCTTTTTTCCAGTTCTCAGCAGCCCAGAGTGTTCAGTAATGTTTTGGTAAATCTGACCTTGCTGTTCAAGCTCAGATTTTGCTTTCCCAGGTGTAGCACACCCTGCCCCCGGCGGAATTCAGCACTCACGATTTCAGCTTGGACTCGCCAAACACAGTTACAACCTCCTTGGTACTCCAGATCCTCATCAGTAGCACACACTAAGAGAAGAAGGAAGCCTAAAAGAAGGATTTGACTCTGGCTGCTTCCAGCCTACAGGAGCAATCTGGAAAAAAAATTCCCTGACATTGGTTTTTGGATGTCATCTTTGCCTCGTATGGGTTGCAGCAAACGGAGCCAAATCCAGAGTTCAGCCATTCCCTCAATTTGCTTTTCAAATTAATGTGCTACTGAATGAGCTCCTTCCCAGATCCAGATGTTTGAAGATATGATTAGTGACTCTGTTGGAAGATGGGAAATTATTAAATGTGTCATTTTTTTCCTGACAATCCATTCTCTGAACCTCATCCACATGCTACTAATGAATGTCCCTCCAAGGAGTTTTTGGGATTGCATTCCCTTCAAACACAGGATGATTATTACTAACATATTTCAGAGGAATGCAGAGCTGCTGCATATTTTTGTTTTAACAGCAGAGGCTAGTGAAGTTCAGATTTTCCCCTCTCATTTACTTGCTCCTTAGGTTTTCTTTTCCTTCACACGATCACCATCCAGAATTAATTCCAAATATTCAAAATAGCCTGGATCCCCTAAGTACAAAAACTGGCCAGATAAGTTGCTTTGGGTGTTGTTTTTTTTTCTTTTCGGAAGCCCAGCATATCGAGCTGTATTTACACAATTAATGGTTTCCTTAAGTCATAGCCAAGAACTTTTGAAAATCTGTCTCCAGTCAAGATTTGGAAAGGATTTTTTTCTGCTTTCCAGCATGTTGCTTGTTGTCTGCAAAACTTCTCACTGTATTCAATGTATTCCATAGAATCTCAGAATGGTTTGGGTTGGGAAGGACCTTAAAGATGATCCCATTCCCACCCCTGCCATGGGACACCTCCCACTGTCCCAGGCTGCTCCAGCCCCAGTGTCCAACCTGGCCTTGGGCACTGCCAGGGATGTGGAATCCACAACTTCCCTCTGCTTTTAGCCCCTGTTCATTATCCCTCACCCCAAAGCCTGGATTATTATTTTGGTGAGGAGAATTTGACACCCGATAACTTGAAGTGTTCAGGTTCTTGGGCTGATAAATGACATCAGCCAGGCTTGGACCTGGATAACTCATGGAATCATGGAATCCCAGAGAGGTTTGGGTTGGAAGGACCCTAAAGTTCATCTCACCCCACCCCCTGCCATGGCAGGGACACCTCCCACTGTCCCAGGCTGCTCCAGCCCCAGTGTCCAACCTGGCCTTGGGCACTGCCAGGGATCCAGGGGCAGCCCCAGCTCCTCTGGGAATTCTATTCCAGGCCCTGCCCACCCTGCCAGGGAGGAAATTGTTCCTAATATCTGATCTGAACCTGTAATGTTTCAGTGTGAAGCCATTCCCTGGGTGCTGTCCCTGCATCCCCTGGAAATTGTCTCTCTCCAGCTTTCCTGGGGCTCCTGCAGGCCCTGCAAGGCCACCCTGAGCTCAGCCCAAAGCTTCTCCTGTGCAGGTGAACAATCCCAGCTGTGCCAGCCTTTCCTCCCAGCAGAGCTGCTCCATCCCTCTGCCCATCCTGGTGCTCTCCAGCAGCTCCAGGTCCCTCCCGTGCCCCAGCCCAGGCACTCACAGAGGTGGTGAGCGTATCGCAGGTGGAAAACGTCACAGCCGTGCACGTGGTGGTAGAGGGTTTTCTCTATCAGATCCTGGGGTTCATAGCCGGTTAATTCCGTCACCCTGGAAAAGGAAAAATCTGCAATAAACAAAGTCTCGAGGAATATTCCGTTTCATTGACCCAGCATTTGGTTGTGGCAACAAATCAGTGCCTGAAAGCTGTGGGATGAAATGTTAGTTTTGGAAACAGAAACTTCACCTTTACAAGAAAAGAAACCCTTTCAGCCCAACCAAAGCAAGGTGCAGCTTTTCCCTGGTACACCCAGGCAGGAAAAAGAGCTCTTTTACTGATTTCCACCTTGGGCTTTTGCCACTGCCATGCAGGATCCTTTGCACAAAGTTCCACTCGAGGAGCTGCTCGTGAAACAATAAAACCTCTCTTGTGGGCTGCTGACACATTTTCATTTGCTTTTGCAGAGCTACAAGTGTAGAAGGTGTGTTGGGCCACATGTGATCAGTGCCTGTGAATAAATCCAGGCTGGTGCCTAACAGGAGAAAAAAGCAGGAGCTTATTCCAGCTGAGAATGTGGAAAGACAAGGAGGTGTGAAGACCACAGGGTGAGGAAAGGAAAGCTGAGGCAAGACTTCAAAAAAAAGAAAAAAAAAAAATCCCAGAAGTAGAAGAATGGAACGAATTCAAAACAGCAGCATCTCTGCAGATGTTAAAGAATCAAATTCAGGGTCAGACTTACACTGGGTCAGACATGAAGAGTCAAACTTCACGTTTCAAATGGACTTTTTTAAATTTAGTTGAGGAAAAAATAGTCCTTAAAGTACAATGTGCCACTTGGCCAAACCGTGGTTTGTTCACGCAGGGTTGTGGGGGGGGTTGTGATGTCCTGAGTTTTCTTTGCCAAAAAAAGGCAGAGCAGTAAGGAATGTCCACATTAACAAGTGTCACACTCCCTTAGCAGGTGACAGTAAAATTGTCTCTGCTGAGGATCTTCTCCTGCAGCAGCAGAGGCATCTGCACATTTTAATTGCAGGAGTTTTACCAGCTCTGGCCTAGGCCTGTGGACTGAAATATTTATTAAAGCTGGAGTGTCCTAGGGTGCTCTTGGAGGTTGTCCTCCAGTTTAGATCGAAGGAAGCCCAGTTTAAATTCCCCAAGCCTCTTCATGCCATGAACTGAGCGGGGATGGGCAGGACATGGACTTGCAAAGGGTGTTCCTGGTCTGAGCTTCACACTGGTGAGGGTGCACAGCACAGAGATAGCACAGCAGTGTCCACAGAAACGAGCAGGGGGTCCCAACCAATTCCTGTCATTGTAGGATTGATGATAATGCACATTTTGCACTTGTTGATGATAATGCACATTTTGATTAGTTTTTAAAAAATTTTATGACAATTGTGCATCTTCTGTTCTCATGCTCTGACTCTAACCAGCCCAGTGGGCCCCACAGAGGCTGAGGAGGTTCTGCTTGAGAGGGCTGAGGGCTTGGATTCTTCTGAAGGACAACAGCATCAAAATGCCTTTGAATAGATGCTGTGTTCCTCCTCCGCAGTATGTGCTCATCCCAAATCCTCACTGAAGCCAATCAGGAGCACGAAATAATGGTGGAAGATCCTGCTCAGGTTTCAATTCTCCTTCTGACTTCAGTGCACTGAAAAGCAGGGTGGCAGCTCCATCCTGCCCCTTTGGTGAGTACAGACACTGCTCATCCTGTTAGTGTTCAGAAACACATAATCACATCAGTGATTATATGCAGGTGCTTTTATTCAGAGCTCTGGGTGTCAGGAGTGTTCACTCAAATCTGACTCCGACCACACATTCGAGGTGATCGTGGTTTTTATATTCTATAGTTATATAACTTTCATGTTAATTATTAAACTTATATTCTTCTATTGTATACATAGATTTCAGCTAAACATAGCCCCCTTAAATTTCCAACATAGTTTCTCATGATTCTTCTTATGGTTATAGAATAATTATATTTAATTACTAAACAATCATCACATCTAACAATTATATCATTTATCATACTGCTTACGCAGGTGCAGTGATCTGAGAAAACACAAAGCCTAAGATTTTCAGAGTTCTATCTTTAACATTTTCCAGGGCTCCACTATCAATCCAAACCCAACCAAAGCACCAAAAACACAGCCCAGGGGTTCAGGGGGTCATTTTCCCAAAGGTGCAGTCTCACTTTGAAGCTGGTGACACAAAAACCATCATTGACAGTTCCTAGGACACCCAAATTTTGGAAAAGGTTGAATCTGGAAATAAACTCAGCTGGTTTACTTCCTTAACATCAAATTAATCTCTCAGGCAGCCTGGGCTCTCCAGGTAGTGCTGTGCAGGTGACAGGACACACAGAGCTCACCCCACTGATCAGTTCTGGTCTCCTGAGTCCTTCAAAGTCTTTTTAAACACCCTGGGAATGAATGCACCCCAAAAATCAGAGTGAGCAGCTCACTTTGGAGGGAAGTGACTGTCTTCTCCTTCTGGTGACTTCAGTGGATGAACTCCTGTGTGGTTTATGTTGTGTCAGGTGGCCAGAAAGGGATTTTGAGCTGCTCCTTCCCATGGTTTCATGCTGTCTGCTGTGACTGTTATGTCTCAAGATCCATTCCCTTGTATGGAAACCAGAACCGAGCCTGTAACCAGTCTTTTCTAACTCCTAACATGCCTCTGTTTTCAGCAAATACAGTTTGGTTTGCTCAGCTGGGAGAGCAAAAGGCTTTGGTGAAGCTCAATATCCCTTCTTGTCCCGTGTGTGGATGACACCCATCTGCTCCTGGGTAAACACAGCTCTGCAACAGCTCTGGGTCTGTCCCTGCTCCTGTCAACACCCCTGCTTGTTCTGTGGCCTTTGAAGACACTTCTGTCTCCAGGCAGTTCCTCCCAGGCACATCATTTCCTTTCCCCCACATGCAGGGACGTGTTGCTGAACCCCTCGTGCTCCTTTGTAGCCGCAGCACGAAGCGACGCGTGCCAAAAAACGAGGAAGGGTTCCAGAAACAAGGAGCCCTTTGTGTCCCAGCAGCTGATGGAGCCACTGTCTCCTGGGCTGAGCACACAGAAAAGCCTCTTCTTGCATGCTTGGCCTCCACTCTCTTGGGTAGAAAGGTTTTCTCCCACATTCACTGCATGAATGTGTTCCCAGCAAATCCAGCCTGCCAGGGAAATGGGGAATGGGGAATCCCACAGGAAAGGATTTTTGAAGAATTATCATCTTGTCAATACTTTGTGTATTTGGGATTTTCCCTTCCAGGTCTCCTGGACTGCACTGGACAAAGTATTGTGTCCTACAAGGTACTTGCTCCAAAATCAGAGAAATGAGTTTCAGTTCTGGTTCTGTGCTCATCTGAGCTCCATCAGCTGAAGTGGAGGCAGGGCTCTCCTTCCTCAGCTGTTTTTCCCAAAATTTTGTTCAAGAAGGTCCTGTTTTCATGTGTAGTAGCCAATGGAATTAATTTCCATTCTAACAACCCCATTATTAGTGTTGGTTTCATAGTTAAAACATTACACCAAAAGACAGAACTGCTGTTTCCTTACTGCTTCCTAACTCTCTTTCCTTACTTCTCTCTCAAAAGCTTTCTGGATGATGCCAGCCAGTTGTTTGATCTCAGTATTCCACTTTTGGGGTTGTTTTTTTGGGTTTTTTTTGGTACATCCTCATTCCTTTTGCTGGCTTTGCATGATGAAATTTGTGTCCTTTCAGGTAAAAAAATGTTTCACTGCTCCTGTGATGAATCCTCACAACGAGAACCTTTCAGCTGACCCTAAAAGTGCAGGTAACTCCAGGTTAAATTGGACAGGCTCTTATTTCTTGGCATTCCAGACAAAGTTTGGTCTATCCAGCTGCCTGAAAGGCTTTGAAGGCTCTGAGCTCCAGATCTAGCTTGGACCGCTGGATTTTTTTCCACGGATGTTTTGACCCGTTTGGAAACCGCTGCACGTAAACACATGAAAGCTGGGTGCTGGAGATGAAAGAGCTGCTTACCTGGAATCGAGGAAAATCAGTTTTAAATCCAAGCTGGCTCTGAACATAAACATGTTGCTGTGGAGCTTGATCTCAGTGATTGCACTGGGAGGCAAAGACTGCCCCACGGCCACCAGCCCCACGATTTGGTAACAGGAGTCGTACAGGGACATGTCCAGCATGTACTGGCGGATCTTCAAGTAGCCACTGCAGTGGATCACCTGGAAAAAGGGGAAAACATCCTCAGGATCTGATGGAAAAGGCCCAAAGCTGCTGCCCACCCAGTCTCAATGAGGTTAGAAAGACACATAACTTGTTTTTATCTTCTTTTCTGCCTGGGTCAGGGTCGGGATTGAAAGAACTCGAGGCGGTATTTTGTGCTCAGACTCAGATGTTTATTAGTTCTTATTGCTATTACAGTCTTAAAACTCGTGAGTTCTACAGCATTTCACTAAAAAGCTACAAAATGGCCCTGTATCTATCTCTACAAGGCCTTTGAGGGATAAACTGTCCAATTAACAAATGACACCTCAATTATTTTCACTTTTAACCCAATACCCAACCACCCGTGCCCACAATGGGGACTTTTTTATCCAATGACACAAAACCACCCAAACCCATGGAGAAGGAGGTGAAGAAGAAGGAGCAGCCTCCACCCTAAACCCTCCATCTTGCTTTCTCTCTATTCCTGTATTCTAAACCCTTAAAACTGAAACCAGTTTTTTCTAACTCCTAACATGCCTCTGTTTTCAGCAAATACAGTTTGGTTTGCTCAGTTTCCCACCCTGTGATATCACACGCTTCTATCCAAACTCCACACCTTTAATCTCAGTTTTATTATTGAATTTTGGAAGCTTCTCCAGGGCCTCAGGTCAGTGCAGTGTTCTCTCCTGGCAGCACAGAAAGTCTGGAATTCTCAGTATCCAGGATTCCAACAGACACACTCCCCCATAACATTCAATTCTGGGTTGTCTGTTGATTGCAGCTAATTTGCAAATAGAGATTAAGACTCAGTAAATGCAGTTTTGTGTTTGCTGACAGCATGATTAATCCAGTATTGAAGCACCTCCTCTCTGGGGACTGCCTAATTGCTTTCTAATTAATGCTTTAAGCTCCTTGATACTGATTTCCTGTAGATACAGCCAGAATTCTTGTCCATTGATAAAAAAAAATCTGGAAGTTATTTATTTTAAATGTCCATCTCTCTCCCACACACACTCAAAGATGAATAAAAAATTTACATTTTAATGAGTTATTATTCTGATGTAAATAAAGACACATCAAAAAAGGCACTTTAAAAACCCAGTGGGTATTGATGTATCACAACAGCAATAAAAATTAACTGTTGTTTATGCAAATACACAAGAAATGAGATTTAAGTTCTCTGCTCAAGTTCAGAAGGGCTGGTTTTTTTTGACACTTGACCAAGCCCAAGGTCCTGAGCTCAGATTTCGGGATCCCTGTGTACAATTGCTGTTCACAGAGGTGATAATGACAGTGTTAGCCTGTAAAAATTCAGTGTCAGCTAAAGGGGAGGGGGAAATGTAACCTGGGGACTATTCCAGCCCAGAAGATTTATTTAGTGTTTATTTATTTAGGTGCTGGTGTTCAGAAATCATCAGTGCCCCTGCCAACTTTCTGGCCCAAGCAGCAGGAATATCACATCCCTTTGCTGAATTTCTGTGCTTGTTTGGCTTTTAGCTGTGTCCTGTGGACAGGAATTAATTTTCAGTGTATTTAGTGCTCTAAACAACTACCAAACATCACCTGGAAATTGGCTCCTCCTGCTTAACCTTCCTCCTCTCCAGTGATTGAAATGCTCAGCAAAAGACTGAACATTCAGACTGGTCAGAAGATCTCCCAGCAGATCTCAATTCCCCCATCACTTGGTCCATGAGTTTTTCCTGTGCTTCAGCTAATGAGGTGATTTCTTAAAAATTAAGTCCTGACTTTAGGCACAGTCAAATGGAATGAATTTAGGCCAACATCTCTCCAGACGAGAGAATCCTTTGATTTTTCACTGTGCAAACTTTTAATAGTGAGGCAAAGAAAGTGATGCCTCTGATTAACAGCGATAATTGGGAATTAAAAAAACCCAAAAACCCCCAAAGCCACGTGGAGACGTCACAATTGAAGCTCTTCTCTCTTTTCCCTGATTTCAGATTCAGCTCTGGGACAGCAGCATTTTTGTGGGGAGCAGCTGAGCAAACAGGGCTCAGTGCAATGAGGAATTCCCAGTGCAGGCAGGTGGGGAAGAGGGCAAACAGATCCACGTCTGCACCTTGAACACGTTCCTGCTCCTCTGCCGGGCTTTGCTCTCCGCGTTTTCAACAACCCAAAATACGGACGGGAACAACCCTGCCTGATGGGGCAGAGTGAACCTGCAGCAAGGAGAGCAGCAAATGGCAGCTGAAAAGAAAAACTGCCTGCAAAGCTGGAAATTAAAACTATTGCGCGTCTGAAAATAAAAACTGCTGCAAATCTGAAAATAAAAACTGCCTGCAAAGCTGGAAATTAAAACTATTGCGCGTCTGAAAATAAAAACTGCTGCAAATCTGAAAATAAAAACTGCCTGCAAAGCTGGAAATTAAAACTATTGCACATCTGAAAATAAAAACTACTGCACATCTGAAAATAAAAACTACTGCAAATCGGAAAATAAAAACTGCCTGCAAAGCTGGAAATTAAAACTATTGCGCATCTGAAAATTAAAACTACTGCACATCTGAAAATAAAAACTGCCTGCAAAGCTGGAAATTAAAACTGCCTGCAAAGCTGGAAATTAAAACTATTGCACATCTGAAAATAAAAACTGCTGCAAATCTGAAAATAAAAACTGCCTGTAAAGATGAAAATTAAAACTATTGCACATCTGAAAATAAAAACTACTGCACATCGGAAAATAAAAACTGCCTGCAAATCTGAAAATAAAAACTGCCTGCAAAGCTGGAAATTAAAACTATTGCACATCTTAAAACAAAAACTGCTGCAAATCTGAAAATAAAAACTGCCTGTAAAGCTGAAAATTAAAACTATTGCACATCTTAAAATAAAAACTACTCCACATCTAAAAAGAAAATCTGCCTGCATATCTGAAAATAAAAACTACTGCAAATCTGAAAATAAAAACTACTGCAAATCTGAAAATTAAAACTATTGCGCATCTGAAAATAAAAACTACTCCACATCTGAAAAGAAAATCTGCCTGCATCTGAAAATAAAAACTACTGCAAATCTGAAAATAAAAACTAGCTGAACATCTGAAATTAAAAACTGCCTGTAAAGATGAAAATAAGAACTACTCCACATCTGGAAAAAAAACTGCCTGTAAAGATGAAAATAAGAACTACTCCACATCTGAAATTAAAAACTACTGCACATCTGAAATTAAAACTGCCTCTAAAGATGAAAATAAAAACTATTGCAAGTCTGAAAATCAAAACCACTGCAAATCTGAAAATAAAAACTGTTTGTAAATATGAAAATAAAAAGTACTGCAAATCTGAAAATAAAAAACTACTGCACATCTGAAAATAAAAACTGCCTGTAAAGCTGAAAATTAACACTACTGCAAGTCTGAACATCAAAACTACTGCAAATCTGAAAATAAAAATTGCCTGTAAAGATGAAAATAAAAACTACTTCAAATCTGAAAAAAAACTGCCTTATATGTGAAAATAAAATCTATTGCATATCTGAAAATAAAAAGTGCTGCAAATCTGAAAATAAAATCGGCCTGCACATTTGAAAATAAAAACTACTGCAAATCTGAAAAGAAAAACTACCTGGACATCTGAAAAAAAAAATCTACTAAAAATCTGAAAATAAAATCTGCCTGCACCTATGAAAATAAAAACTACTCAAATGACAGCTGTTATTCTACGACTTCAGTGTTTGCTGTGGCGTCGGATTTCGTGTCATAAATAAAAACATCACACAAACTGCAAGATTTATAAACAGGCTTGGTGGTTTACTACAGTTCCAGCCCGAGGTGATGGCAGTGGCTGAGTTTGTTTAGTGTGGAGGCCAAGGAGGTGCTTTGTGTAACTGGGGGGGATGTGGAAAAGCTCCAAATTCCTGCTCTGGGTTCCTGCCTCACCTGCTCCATGGGGAATAAAACCAAACCGTGCTCCAGGGCTGGACTCCAGAGAATGCCCAGGGACCAAGGGGAGGCAGTGTGCCACCGAGTTTAAATTTGAATTATTGAGGGGATTTTGGGGATCTTTTCTGATTCTTCTCATCACAGGCTTTCCTCTCAGCTACACATAAGTAAAAATAAAACCCAAAAACCCACCTAGATAAATAGACTTGTCAGTTGTGGGATATTTCAGGGTTGGAGGAGTGATTTATAGACATTACCTTGTAGCCACTGCAGGTCAGGCCTGCATTCCTCTTGGCTAGGACACACTTCATCCTCAGGAAAAAGGATCTCTCGATTTCATACTCTGAAAGCACAAAGCACATTTGGCTGCTGATTCATTCCTGGAGATCTCAAACCTGCCCAGAACATTGCCCTTCCCTTGCTGATGCTTCAGCTTTAGGCAGAAGCAGAAATCAGCTGATGCCTCAGGTTTGAGCTTTTATGTTTTTCCCATTCTGTGCTGCTTCAGTGTGTGGGTCTGGGCTTCATATTCTGGGATGGTGAGCTCTGTGCACAGAGCAGGGAGACAAAACAATTCCTGCTCCAGCTGGGCACCAAGGACAAATGATCCAAATCTCAGCCCCAGAGCACAAACCCCGTGGGCTGGAGAGAGAAAAACAAGCAGGGTGGGACTGCAGGGGCTAAAGCTGGGATGGGACAATGAACTGCAAGATGCAAATGGAGCAGAACTGATCCCAGGGACAGAGCCCGTGCCCGGCCGTGCATTTTGGGGCCATTTTGGTTCATCTTGGGTGCAGCCCTGGCTGGGCTCTGGTGCTGCCCAAGGTGCATCCATGGAGGAGATGCTTTGAATCAATCCCTGCTTTATTCTGTAGCTCTGCCCAGCCTCTGCTCTGGGGCAGCCTGCACAAGGCCTCAGCCATTCTCCTTTCTCACTCCATCCCTGCCTGCAGGATTTATTTCACCTTCCTGTCAGGATTCCCTGTGAAATTTGGCCAGCTGAGCACAATTGGGTCTCCAATTTTCTGGTTTTACCACCACTGATGTTCAGTTTTTGGGGTTTTTTTTAGGGTTGGGATTCAATGTGTGAGATGGTATTTTTTGTTTGGATTTAGATGTTTGTTATTGTGATATTTTATGAAAACCTTTGCCAAGATTTTTCTCCTGAGAAGCATCAGAAACAAAATGTAAACAATAATTATCTGATTGCTTCAAATGTGGTTTGGAGGTTGCTCACCAACAGGGGCATTTATGATTGGTTCCATGTGAATTGTTTTTACTTAATGACCAATCCCAGTCCAGCTGTGTCAGGACTCTGAGTCTCTCACAGGTTTTTATTATTCATTCTTGTCTAACCTTCTGGTGTCTCCTTTCTCTTTCTTTAGTATAGTTTTAGTATAATATTCTTTTAATATAATATCATATCATATCATAATGTAATAAATCAACCTTCTAAAAACTTAGAGTCAATTCTCATCTCTCACCTCATCCTGGGACCCACAACAACACCACAACAATTAGTAACCACAGATGTTTATTTGTTTTTATTCACATTATACTTTTATAAATGGTGAGTTTTATAGTACTTTATTCATAAACTAAAAAAGGGAGCCGTATTTTTAGAAGGTCTTTTAAGGATAAATGTTTCATTAAGGGATGATATTTAGATTATTTTTATTTTTAATTTCATAATTAATTATTTGTGGTTTGTAATGTGGACATTTTTATATTATTATTATTATTATTATTATTATTATTATTATTATTATTATTATTATTATTATTATTATTATTATTATTATTACATAATATTATTTAAACTCCAGAAGAAGGACGAGCTTTTGTTTTAAAACTTTTATTTTCTTTTATATATATTACTATATTTTAAAACTTTATGCTTTTTACTACACGATATTACACACTTCTATTTAAACTATACTCTTATCATTTTAGTTTTATTATTTAATTGTGGAAGCTTCCTCTATGGTTTTAGGTTAAATGTAGTGGTTTTTTGGGGTCAGTGCCTGCCAGCACAGAAAATCTGAAATTCTCAGTAACCAGGGTTCCAACACTTCACAAGGAACTCCTTTCTTTCCAAACAAACCCCAGTCCTTACTGGAAAAGGGAAGGAAAAGTGTCCTCTGAAGAGTGGGGGCATTAAGGGAATCTCCAAATTAACAACAGAGTGGGGAACAAGGGAATTGAGTGGGTTTGTATTAATTGTAATAATTGGGGAGCAAGGAAATTGAGTGGGTTTGTATTAATTGTAATAATTGGGGAGCAAGGAAATTGAGTGGGTTTGTATTAATTGTAATAATTGGGGAACAAGGAAATTGAGTGGGTTTCTATTAATTGTAATAATTGGGGAGCAAGGGAATTGAGTGGGTTTGTAATAATTGGAGTGCACGTGGCTGGTCATGCCCAGACCTTCTGGGCTCCACGTGCAGTGTCTGACTTCCAAAACTCCCCTGGGAGGCTGTTTTTAAACAAATCTCTTCAATGATAACCTCCAAAAAGGTTTAAAGTTCATGGTGGTCATTGGTCAGGTACACACAGACTTTCTGCTAAGGATATGGGACAGGAATATTCTGATAGAATATCAATAATGTAGAATATATTTATTATATTTATTATATATTTTTATTATGTAAATAATATAGATATATTTATTTATTATATAAATAATATAGAATATTGTTATCTGTAATGCTAATTACTCTCAATAATGGTCCAGACACCATGAATAATTCTGATTTTTTACCGAAGGTTGCAGTCTGGCAGAATTATTTAAGGGCAAGAAAACCCATTTGGTACAACTGTGAATAGGAAAATCAGGGAAGCAGGAGGGTCCTCACCTTTGTCCTAACTCCCCACAGTGTTTTAACCAAAACCCACTTGGGATCTTTCTTTAATTTGATTAAACTGCTGAGTTTTACTCCTGATTTTTGTGCCTCCATCACCCAATTCACTCCTCCAGTGGTCTGAGCCTCACAACCAACAGGTTCTCTGTATTAAATTCTGGGCTTAAAGGTCTGAAGATACGACCACAGAAAAAGGATTTAGCAAGGAGGGGAAAGAAATGTTTCCTGAGCATTTGAATTTCTCTAATTTGTCTCTCTAATTAAAATTGGATGCCTATGGGGAAAAGCTGGCACTTGAAGGGGCTGGCACTCCCACTGTGGAGTTTTAAATACAAATTTCCACATTGGGTGGGGGGAAGCCACACTGCAGAGATTTGCTGGGGCTGAAGCCTCATCCCATGAGTCAGGAATGGCTCTGGAATGTGCAAGACTGTGAATTGACATAAAAAACCAATTAATTAGTTTTTGTGTTAACTCTGCCAGTGTGACCCACTCAGTACCCTCAAAAATAGCAGAAATGGACAGCAAATTGAAAAAGAACTGAATTAAGTTTGCAGTTGTAAAGCTGATTGAAAGGAAAACAATGCCCTGGGATCCTGCTGGGTGCTGCCACATCCATCAGAATAAAGCAAAACTCAAAATATCACAGCTGGGTGATCCTTGTGGGTCACTTCCAGCTATTCTATTCTATTCTATTCTATTCTATTCTATTCTATTCTATTCTATTCTATTCTATTCTATTCTATTCTATCCATTTATTTTATCTTTTTATGACTCCAAATTCTTGTGGATTTCCCATCCCTGGCAGTGTCCAAGGCCAGGGTGGACGCTGGGGCTTGGAGCACCCAATGGGTGCAGGATGAGCTTTAAGAGAAAGATTCTCTCCTCTGATGAGGATGATGTGGAAAATGGGGTGCTCAGAGGTTTAGCAAACAAAGAGGGAGACATTGAATATTCAAATAGGAGAAATCACAGTTAAGCTTGGAAAAAACTGAAAAAAAAAAATAACAACTTGCAGCATCTAGACTTAGTGGTGAAATTATTGATATCACTGGGGTTCTTTCAAGCAAATGTGAGAGCCCAGAGAGAGTTTGGGCTGTCAAGAAGAGGTAAAAGAAAGAAACTCAATGAAGTTCTTAAGGGTCAAGAGGTCTCTGGGTGAAGCACATAGAGACTTTCTATGTCAAGAAAGTCAAGAGAGAAAATAATGAATAATAAAATGTTATGACTGAACCACAATGTAAGAAACACTAGAGGAAAATAAACTTCTTAATTATTAGAGAATATTAATCTAACAACTGAAACCGGGCCACTGTATTTGATTATTCAGGAATGTTAATTATCTAAATGCATCATTGGAGGTGAACTCCTTTCTTCTGAGATATAAAAAATGTTCAAAATGCTATGTATATTCTATTCATTCTAGAGAAAGGTGAAACCAACATGTTGCAGACATCAGCTGATGAAGGATGAGAACCAAAATAATCCTGGAGAGAGCAGAAAATCCTTCAGAGATATTCCAGCTGGAATTGGGTGATTCTTGTGGGTCACTTCCAGGTCAGCTATTCTATTCTATTCTATTCTATTCTATTCTATTCTATTCTATTCTATTCTATTCTATTCTATTCTATTCTATCCATTTATTTTATCTATTTATGACTCCAAATTCTTGTGGATTTCCCATCCCTGGCAGTGTCCAAGGCCAGGGTGGACACTGGGGCTTGGAGCACTCAGTAGGGTGGCACTGGATGAGCTTTAAGGTCCCTTCCAACCCAAACCATTCCATCATTTTGTGATTCCATGAAATCAGGGCCCATATCCATGTCCAGGATGTCCATTTCAAATGCACCACTGTGTATCTTTTTATCCAAATCCATGTTTCCCTTATCAGACTCATCAAAGTTTTTCTGTCCCAATGATTATTTCTATTTTAATCATTATTTCCCTATTGCCTGCTCAGCTTACAGATCTCCCTGCCTGAAGAGATGGAGTTGAGTAGGTTCAGGAAAAGCTATAAATGAGGCAGAAATTAGGTTATTTAATTCAAATCCCAGCCCAGATTTGTCCAAACACCCCCTTAGAGCTGAAACACAGTGAGCTGGGGATAAGAACACAGAAAATCCATGGTATGGACATGGAGAAGTTGTGTTTCTTTCCCAGAGCACCATTTCTACCAAGGGAATCTTCTCCATGAATCCCTTCTCTTTTATTAGCCTATCCTGCAATACAGTTTGACTTCAAGGCAAGAATAAACCAGCTTTTTTCTCTTTCACAGATTTGTATTTTCATACTCCCATAAGCAGAATAAATGCCATGGTAAAGAAAAGGAGCCCTGATATTTTGGATAAAGAATTTGTGCATTTGTTCACTCCCATTGCACGACTGCCAAGCAGGGTTCTCCAAACATTTCTTTGAAATTATGCTTTTGTTTATGGAAGCCAGGATTGGCCATCCCTAGAGGAGCAACTCTGAAATCCATCTTTGCTTTCCAATCCATCTTTAATCTCTTTTGACAGAAAGCAGTCACAGAATCCTGTGGTTGCTCAGTGGAGTGAGGAAAGAAAGATCACTATGAACTTTTTTCCCCACGGCTTCACCTCTCATGCTTTTGTTTTTTGGTTTTTTTTCTGAGGTAAAAGCTGCTCTTTTATCTCCCATTTCCAGATTTTGACATTACCAAAACATGACACTGCTCTGTTGCAGAACCACTTTGTAAAGGAATATTCCTGAAACTGCCCATGTGTTGCTTTAGGAATGGGGCACCTCATCTGTCCCTGCACAAAAAAATCTGGGAAGAAGCATTAAAATGGGGAGCTTTAGGAATGGGGCACCTCATCTGTCCCTGCACAAAAAAATCTGGAAAGAAGCATTAAAATGGGGAGCTTTAGGAATGGGGCACCTCATCTGTCCCTGCACAAAAAAATCTGGGAAGAAGCATTAAAATGGGGAGCTCTTGCCCAGCCTGTGATTTGTGTCTGCTCCACAGAGCAGCTGGGGTGCAAACCCAAATTCCAGCTCTGGTGGAGGAGATGGAAAATAGGAAAGTCAAGAATTTTTAGAGCACCTAAAAATGGCCACCTGATTCCACCTTCCCTCCTGTGTCGCAGACATCTTTCATGAAAAATCCTTTCTTAGGATTTTTCCTTGTGAGAAGCTGCAATTTCAGCAACCAAAAGTAACCAATGGTTATCTGCTGCTGTGCAATGCAACAGGTAGACCTGGGATTGGTCTCCTGTGGGTGTTTGGATTTCCTGACCACTCATGGCAGAGCTGGCTCTTGCTCTCTGTCTGAGACACAGATCTTTGTTATTCATTCTTGTCTATTCTTAGCTTAGCCAGCTTCTGAAGAAACCTTTTCCTTTCTATTGCTTTTTAGTATAGTCTTAATGTAACATATATCATAAAATAATAAATCAAGCCTTCTGATCATGGAGTCAACATTCTCGTCTCTTCTTCATCCTGAAAACCCTTGTGACCACAGTCACACTCCTGTCCACCTTGTGCCTGCCTGGAGCTGCTGCATCCCACAGGTCCCCATGTCCCTGCTGGAACCCAGATAACAGAAATCCCCTTCACTGTCCGTCCCCCAGACCCTCTGCAGGGCTTTGTCCCTTTCAGTTGTTATTTTTTTGGATCTGCTCTGTTCTGTGAAGCCTCACGTGCTCTGCTGTTGCTGTGGTGGGATCTGCAGAGCATCTGGGGCCCACACAGCCCAGGGCCTGCTGAGAGAGCTGGGCAGGATCTCAGTTGGCTCTGCTGAGCACAAGGTCATGGATTTGTGACACACAGAAACAATCCCAGAATGGTTTGGCTTGGAATGACCTTAAAAATCCTCCAGTGCCACCCCTGCCATGGCAGGGACACCTCCCACTGTCCCAGGCTGCTCCAGCCCCAGTGTCCAGCCTGGCCTTGGGCACTGCCAGGGATCCAGGGGTGGAATTCCATGCCAGCCCTGCCCACCCTGCCAGGGAACAATTCCTCATTGCCAAGGTCCCACCTGACCCTGCCCTTTGTCAGTTTAAAACCATTCCCCCTTGTCCTGTCACTCCATGCCCTCATGGGAAGCTCCTCTCCAGCTCTCTTGGAGCCCCTCAGGCCCTGGAAAGGCTCTGAGGTCTCCTGGAGCCTCCTCCTCTGAGGCTGATCAGGATCCAGGACACCACAACTTCCATCCCTTAATTCTGAACAAGGGTGACACCAAATTCCAAACCAAAAGAGAGCTGCAGGGCTCATACAGAAGAGATGTCTGCAAAAAAAAACCCAGTTTCAGGATAGTCCTAGAAGGTGAACATCCAGGATTGGTAAAAGGGACTTGCAAACATTTTGATTTTTCCTGTTAATGATTTGTTGGGGTAGAAAAGCAAAACCAGTTCTGTTGTCAGCCCGTCCTGGAGTTCCAAACTTGCACAAAGTGTCCAAATTTCCTCCCCCATTTGGGCAGTTTGTTCTGTTTGCTGCCTGTGTTCAGGGGAAATTCTCCATTATCATTCCTATCATATCCAAACTCAGCCATTCACTGACATCCACCTAAATCCTCCTTTGCTCCTCCAAGTGAAGATCCCAAAGTTTTCTTGGGAAAGGGACTCAGCAGGAAAGGAAAATAACAGATTTTTACACTCTGCTTTGGTGGATTTTACTGCTAATTACCAATGAAAAGAGATGTTTTAATGAGTTGTCAGCAATTTGCCATCTTTTTCCATTTTTGTGCATCAAAATTTATCATTATAATTGGTAAATTAGAGTTTATAAAATGATAATTTCTATGTTTCTCAGATTTAAAGTAACCCTAACAAACAGTGGCAACGGGATCATATTAAGCTATCACCTCTCAGTAATGGTTCTGTAAAATACATTTAAATTAATGAAAATTAAAATAACTTTCCATGTTGGTATTTTGCCCATGTACAACTAGAAAAAATTCTTCATAATTTCATGCAAAAAACATCTTCCCAGATGCAAAATTTTTCTATTCCCTTCTTTAAATATGAAGTTTCTGCATTTAGGGAATGTGGAGGAAAATCCTGCCCGGGGATTTGCTGCATGGCTGAGGGAAACAGAGCCCTTAAAGCATCAAGTGGAGTGGAGAAAGGCTGACATCATGTATTCCACATTCTTCTGCAGCTTCCATCAGGTTGTAACTCATCATCTCAGAATTATCCAGCTAGCAGAAAACTGGGAGAACTGCAGGAACTTCCACATTTCTTTCCCTGCTCTGGGGAATGTTCACAAACTGCTGTTAGCACGCCACGCCTTGCCCTGTGAGTCAGCAAAATTTGGGCAGCTAAGGATGTGTTTTAAAGCTTTCAAATCCCAGGAAAAGCATCTGAAAGCAATAAGAGGCACACAATGTCAGCCTGCAAACACACATGGAAGGGCAGCGTTGATTAATTCCTTCTCCTGGTTAACCTGCAGTGCAAATATTTTTTATTTTCTTGTTGTCTTGCTTGCAGCAGCAGCCGGGACAAGAAATGGATGGATTGGGAAGTGTGGCTGCCCTGCTGCAAGCCTTAAACTCAGTGTTGTGAACTGGGAAACAAAGATTTCTGCATAAATAGGGAGACAGAGCAGCGCCCCAGATGTTTTGGTTGTAATATTTGAGGCCTTAAGGTCCTGGCTGCTCATGTTCATCCCAGCCTGTGTTGGCATTCCATGGTTTTCCCTTCCAAGGCCCTGCTGGTGGGAGCTGGGTGTGATCAATAATCCTGGGGCAGCCCTCAGGACCCAGTCCTGAAATCCAGCCCCAATTTCAGCCTCATCCAAAGTGCTCATCACCCCTGGAGAGGGAACTTGGTGGCATCACATGGATGCCTCAGGTTTGAGCTTTTCTATTTTCCACATTCTGTGCTGCTTTAGTGTGTGGGTCTGGGTTCACATTCTGGGATGGTGAGCTCTGTGCACAGAGCAGGGAGACAAAACAATTCCTGCTCCAGCTGGGCACCAAGGACAAATGATCCAAATCTCAGCCCCAGAGCACAAACCCCGTGGGCTGGAGAGAGAAAAACAAGCAGGGTGGGACTGCAGGGGCTAAAGCTGGGATGGGACAATGAACTGCAAGATGCAAATGGAGCAGAACTGATCCCAGGGACAGAGCCCGTGCCCGGCCGTGCATTTTGGGGCCATTTTGGTTCATCTTGGGTGCAGCCCTGGCTGGGCTCTGGTGCTGCCCAAGGTGCATCCATGGAGGAGATGCTTTGAATCAATCCCTGCTTTATTCTTTAGCTCTGCCCAGCCTCTGCTCTGGGGCAGCCTGCACAAGGCATCAGGGTCACAAACCCCTGCCAGCCTTGTCCCCTCACCATGCCAGAGCCCAAACTCTTTGCTGCTGAGCTCTGGCAGCTTGGGCTGGCCTGGAAATTTGGATTTAAGCTCTGTGTGAGGAGAGCAAAGCTTCAAACTCCTCAAGGCCTGCAGGAAGTTCTGGAGCTGCTGTTGATCAACCTCAGCCCGAGTGCTGGGGCTGTTCTGGGTACCACCAGAGCAGGAAGTTCTAAAAGCTCTCAGAGAGTGCCCAAAGCAGGGACAGGAGGATGGTGAAGGGTCTGGAGGGGCCACACAAGGGGAGGACACTTGGAATGTGCGTCTGGAGCAGAGGAAGCCGAGGGGAAGCTCCTCAGGGGCTGCAGCTCCTCTGATCCGGGAGCTGCCAGGACCCAGGGAGCAGCGGGAGCTGGGCCAGGGCAGGTTTGGGTTGGGTTTTTTAGGGTGAGGTTCTTCCCCCAGAGGGTGCTGGGCACTGCCCAGGTGCAGACAGGCTCAGCAGCTGCTCTGCAGAGCAAAGAACTAAGTTAGCAGGAAAGGAAATTAATAAAATTCGAGTTTATCCATAGCAAAGAAAAGCAACAAGGCCATTTACATAGAAACTGATAAAATAAATTCATAAGGGATGGTTACAGTACCTTACTGAACAACATCCATACCTTAATAATTTGCTTTGAACTCTTACCAATCAATTATTAACATTAATTACTTTATAACAGCAAAATACAATATGCTATTACTGTGTTCAAGAAATAAAATGAGCTGGTTTAATATAACTAATAACTTAAGATGATGCTTTGTTAAGGGTATAAAACTTGAAAACATCTTGTAATAAAGTAATGTTGAGTTGTTTTGGTTTTTTCCTAGGGCCAGGGTTGGGATTAAATGTGTGAGATGGCATTTTTGTTTGGATTTAGATGTTTATTAGTTTTTATCTATATTCCAGTTTTATAAGTTGTGACTTTCACAATGCTTCACACTAACAACCTACAAAATGGAGGTGTATTTTTTTCTATAAGGTTTTTTAAGGATAAATTGTTTCATTAAGAAATGAAACTTAAATTATTTTTATTTTTGACTTAATAATCAACTACTTGTGGTCAGCAATGGGAAGTTTTTTATCCACTTACACAAAACCACCCAAACCCATGGAGAAGGTAAGGGAGGAGAAGGTGAGTGAGAGGAAGGAGAAGAAGAAGAAGAAAAGAAGAATTTAAAAACACTAAAATATAATAATTTAAGAATTTTTATGCTTTATAAACAATGTGGGGTTTTTATTTTTAATACCAGGGTGATTTATCTGAAGAAAAACAATGTGAGGATTGAGTGAGGATTGTGTAAAGAAATCCACACACTGTCTGATTTTATGCAAAGCAATAATTTGCATTTCCCTGAGAAATAAATAGAGGTGGCACCCAAATTTACAAAAACTCTAAAACCAGACGTCAAAAATAATCTGTGCTCTGAGTTCTTTAATCCCAATGCCAGAATATCACAAAGCACAGATATTGTCAATATTTGTGATTTTATTCCTCTCAAAACAGATCCTATCCAGCTGCAACTGCTGAACTAAAAATGGATATAAATATCTGAGCTTTAGCTGAAGAAAACATCTTGAGCAAGGCAGGTTCCGTGAGCCAAGCTGGAAATTTGGGATATAAAAATCTGTGTCTGCAGTGCAAAGTTGATTTATGCCCAAGCAATGCCCCAGATTGCAGAAATATATAAGAAAATAAAGTTATCAAAGGAAATTTTTTATTCCACCCAGCAACTTGATGATTCAGGTGTGTTTTAAAAGATTAAAAGAGAGAAAATCAAACTGAAATGACAAAAAAATGCCATTAAAATAGTCTGGTTTCCTCTTAGTTGTTTTTTTAATCAAGCCACTTTCACTTCACTGCCCTTTAAGTTATTTCTAGAACTTTATGTTTTACTTAAATATTGAAAATATCTACTCAGACACAGACAGAAGTTGCTTCATTCCTGTCATTTATTCAATAGTTTTTAGATCTTCACTGGATTAAATAAAAAATTTCATTTGGTTATTGCAGGCCAGGTAGTCTCAGGTTATACCTCAAGATTTTAATGGATAAAACACTGCAGGAAAGGGAATTACTGGCACAAGGAAGGCAACAGTAAATAAATATTTGTTCATTCTGCTCATTTTAGAAAGATTTAGCTGTAGATTCTGGTTATTTTTATACACACGCTCCAGAACTGAGAGAAAATAAAATAATCCCTAAACAGAACAGAATTTCATTCTTTATCTCCTCCAAGTTTGGGAATCCAAAGGAGATGTTGTTGCTTTGAGGTTTTTAGCAAAAATTGAAAATAATTTTCCTTATTCTTATCCTAAATTTCCTTATCAATGTAGGATGAGGCAAAGGAAGCTGCACAGAATGAGGAATTTATTTGGAAACAGAGCTGAATTCCTTTATTTGTCTCCTCCAAGTCTGGGAATATAAAGGGGATGCTCTTGCTTTGGGGTTTTCATTGATTCATTTCCACAAAATTTGATACAAAATGCACATAAACTGACCAAAATTGAAAATAATTTTCCTTATTTTGACCCTAAATTTCCTTATCAATGTAGGACGAGGCAAAGAAAACTGCAGAGAATGAGGAATTGATCTGGGAAGGAGAGGAAGAATTGTGGGATTATCTGCTTTGGACACAGAAATTAATCCCAGTCGGTTGCTCCTGGCTTCAAATCTGTAAAAATCTCTAAGAATGAATTGAAAAATATTTAAATTTTAAGCCAAACAGGAGGTTGTTGCCATTGCCATTGCCAAGCCAGTAGGTATTCAAATATCTCACTACTAATTCTGGATATCAGCAAAACTGCATGAAAACTCCTGGATTTCACCAAATTATTGAGGCTGGAAGAGACTTTAAAGATTCCCCAGTGCCACCATGAAAATCGCCTTTAAATCATTTCCATCAGAGGTGTCTCCTCTGCTTCTCAGTAAGTTGGGAAAAGGGAGAAAAAATTTTAAAAATATCAATATGATTTTTAAAAATATCAATATTTTTTTAAAAATTCTGACGGAGGAATGAACAAAGTATGAAATAATCATATAAGAGGAGATTGAGAAAAAGAAGAGTTTGCTTTCCAAGACACCAAGGGAGGGGTTTTTTCCCAAAAACACCTATTTGGGGAGGAAGAAAAGAGAAGGAGGCTGAGATAATTCTTGCATTTCCAGCATTTGGAGCAGCCCAGGTGCTCCCAGGCACACCAACATTCCCTGAATTCAGAATTTACAGCTCTGCCCTGATGGAATCACAGAGACCCAAACCAAGCACAGGCACCAAAAGTGAAAAAAATAAAGAAATCCTGAACAAAATCGTAGCAAGAACCCAAAATTTCTCAAGTTTTTTAGGAGCTGTGCTTGGAAAAGGCTGACAGAAACTGGCAGCTGAAATCAATAAATCCAGATAAATCAGTTCTGAAATACAAGTGGGAGCTGCTTTGTGCTGGTTCTGATCTTTGGAAGTTCAAAGGATTGGCCCCGAGGAAGCACAAACTAAAAAAATGGGAATATTTTTGTTTCTGACACAGAAATTGCAACACTGAGGTGACAACTTCACACTCCAAGGCTGGGGCCAATATTTCTGTGGGTGACAGCAGAAGAGGACAAGATTTTCCACAAAAAGTCACTTTTTAAATGAGATTTTTTTCCTTTGCCAAACCCATTTCTGCTCTGCTTACAGTGGAGAATATTAAGTCTGGTTTTGTTGTCCAAGCTTTGAATTTAACAGTTGTTTTAAAATATTCAGAATATCCTTCCATTTCCCAATTAGCTGAGGTTTTGTTGGTGCTTTTCCACACTCAGACCTTGCAACTGAGTGTGGAAAAGATTTCTGCAGCCTCAGCAACGATGACAAAATAAAAGAGATGAAACAACCACTGGGCTGAGATAAAAACCCCTTTAAAGCTCCATGGCACAAAAGACTTTGTTTAATTTAAGGTAGCATATTCCCTGTAAGAACATTGAATCCTGGATCACACTTTTGAGTTCCTGCTGCTCTCCCGTTTGAGCTTCAAACAGGATAAAATAAAATAAAATAAAATAAAATAAAATAATAATAAAAATAAAATAAAATAAAATAAAATAATAAAATAAAATAAAATAAAATAAAATAAAATAAAATAAAATAAAATAAAATAAAATAAAATAAAATAAAAAGCTCCATGGCAAAAGGCATTATTTAATTTAAGGTACCTTATTCCCCGTAAGAACATTAAATCCTGGATCACACTTTTGAGTTCCTGCTGCTCCCCCATTTGAGCTTCGAACAGGATAAATAAATAAAAATAAAAATAAAAATAAAAATAAAAATAAAAATAAAAATAAAAATAAAAATAAAAATAAAAATAAAAATAAAAATAAAAATAAAATAAAAAGCTCCATGGCATAAAGGGCGTTATTTAATTTAATGTACCTTATTCCCTATAAGAACATTAAATCCTGGATCACAGTTTGGAGTTCCTGCTGCTCCCTCATTTGAGCTTTGAACAGGATAAATAAAAATAAAAATAAATAAATAAATAAAAGCTCCATGGCACAAAGGGCATTATTTAATGTAATGTACCTTATTCCATATAAGAACATTAAATATATAAATCCTGGATCAAAGGGGAGTTTCTGCTGCTCCCCTATTTGAGCTTTGAACAGGATAAATAAAAATTAAAATTAAAATTAAAATTAAAATTAAAATTAAAGCTCCATGGCATAAAAGGCATGATTTAATTTAAGGCACCTTATTCCCTGTAAAAACATTGAATCCTGGATCACAGTTTTGAGTTTCTGCTTCTCCCCCATTTGAGCTTCGAACAGTATAAATAAAAATAAAAATGAAATGAAAATAAAATAATAAAAATAAATAAAAATAAGCATAAACAAAACCCCAAAATGAAACATAAAATAAAAATAAAAATAAAATATAACTATAATTATGACTATAACTATAACTGTAACTATAATAAAAATAGAAATAAAAATAAAAATAGAAATAGAAATAAAAATAGAAATAGAAATAGAAATAAAAATGAAAATGAAAATTAAAATTAAAATTAAAATTAAAATTAAACCATAAATAAATGTAAATGTAAATGTAAATGAACTTATGGATTCATGGAATGCTTTGGGTTGTGATTTGGTACATTTCAATCTGGAATTGGGTTTTTTTTTATACTTTTCCAGTGTGTTTTAATCTCAGAAGTACCTTGCAGGAGGTGAGGATGCAGAGGCTGGTGGGCAGTGAGGACAGCAGTCATCTCATCGTGGTCCGAGGGGTGGATGTACTCATAAATGCTGTTTCCAGTCAGCTCCACCTGGGAAGAAACCATGGGATAAAAGCAGCTGGGTCATTTTCTGCCCTCAAACACTCCAGTGTTAAAACATGAGCTGGGTGTATCAAAAGCATCTCCCAAATCACAGCCATTAATCCCAATTAATTCTTTCCTCAGCGGTGATTGATGTCGGAGAGGTTTGTGTGGGAATTTCTGGTGTTGCATCAGGGACAGAGGAGCTCCTGTTAGAGCTGGGGATGAAGTGATAAATTAGAGCAGCTGTAGAAAAGTTAAATTGCCACAAACGGGAGGAAAACTCCGAGCTGTAGAAATGCCTCTCAGGAAGGCAAATATTCAAATAAAAATGATGTTCCTGCAGGTTCCCAGAAACTCTCACCTGCTCTCACACAACCCCTTTGTGTTCTCCCACCAGCAGCAGGGCCAAAATGACTTTTGCTGAAGATATTCGAGGAACAGGGGTTTGGAAGTGGTTTTTATGGGTTTACATCCTTGTTTTCTCCACCTCTTCAGCTCTATTTTCTCTCATAGCCACTAATTCTAATATCACTGTTATAAACACAGGTCAAGTCTTAATTTCTTTTTTCACCAGGGTCAGGATTAAATGTGTGAGAGGGTATTTCTTGTTGGCACTCAGATGTTTATCAGTTCTTATCTCTGTCACAGTCTCACAGACCCTGAGTTCTGCAGCACTTCACTCCAACAAACTAAAAATGGAGCCCTGTCTCTCTCTGCAAGGCCTTTGAAGGATAAACTGTCCAATTAACAAATGACACCTCAATTATTTTCACTTTTAACCCAATACCCAACCACCCGTGCCCACAATGGGGACTTTTTTATTCAATGACACAAAACCACCCAAACCCATGGAGAAGAAGGAGAAGGAGAAGTTGAAGAAGAAGAAGAAGAAGAAGGTGAAGGTGAAGAAGAAGAAGAAGAAGAAGAAGGAGGAGGAGGAGGAGGAGGAGGATGTGAAGAAGAACAAGAAGGTGAAGAAGAATGAGGAGAAGGAGGAGAAAAAGGAGAAGAGGAATGTGAAGTATAAGGAGGAGAAGGAGATGAAGGAGAAGGAGAAGGAGAAGGAGAAGGAGAAGGAGAAGGAGAAGGAGAAGGAGAAGGAGAAGGAGAAGGAGAAGGAGAAGGAGAAGGAGAAGGAGAAGGAGAAGGAGAAGGAGAAGGAGAAGGAGAAGGAGAAGAAGGAGCAGCCTCCACCCTAAACCCTCCATCTTGCTTTCTCTCTATTCCTGTATTCTAAACCCTTAAACTCTGAGTTTCCCACCCTGTGATCTCACACACTTCTATTCAAACTCCACCCCCACAATCCCAGTTCTGCCATTCCATTCTGGAAGCTTCTCCAGGCCCTCAGGTCAGTGCAGTGTTCTCTGGGGGTCAGAGCCTGGCAGCACAGAAAGTCCCAAATTCTCAGCACCCAGGGTTCCAACAAACACAAACACAAACACACATCCAAAGATCTCCACTTTTGGTTTTTTTTTTTTCAATTAAAAATACAGATTGCTACAAAAGTTAAGGTACACAAATGGCCTCTGAGAGAACCCAAAAATCAGATTTCCATGGATGTTCACTGCTCTGAACACACACTCACAGCGAAGATCTGCCTTAAATATTTGTGTATTCCCTGTCCTGCCCTGAGCTTTGCCTGCACAGGATGTGCTCCCGCCTTTCCCACTGCTGACAGAGGCACAAAAAACCAAAAAGGGCCTCGTGCCCCCCGTGTCCCCTCTGCCAGCTCTGCCTGCCACCCCCCAAACCCCCCAGAAAGCTGCAGGAATGGATTTAAGGGGGAAACAAAACTGAATTCCTTTATTTATCTCCCCAGTTCTGGGAATCCAAATAAGATGCTGTTGCTTTGCGGTTTTTATTGATTAATTTCCACAAAATTTGATATAAAACGCACATAAATGGACCAAAATTGAAAATCATTTTCCTTTATCCTATCCTGAATTTCCTTGTCTATGTAGGATGAGGCAAAGAAAGCAGGAGAGAATGAGGAATTGATCTGGAAACAGAGCTGAATTCCTTTATTTATCTCCTCCAGTTCTGGGAATCCAAAGGAGATGCTGCTGCTTTGAGGTTTTTATTGATTAATTTCCACAAAATTTGATATAAAACACACATAAATGGACCAAAATTGAAAATAATTTTCCTTATTCCTATCCTGGATTTCCTTACAATGTAGGATGAGCAAAGAAAGCAGCAGAAAATGAGGAATTGATCTGGAAACAGAGCTGAATTCCTTTATTTATCTCCTCCAGTTCTGGGAATCCAAAGGAGATGCTGTTGCTTTGCGGTTTTTATTGATTAATTTCCACAAAATTTGATATAAAACACACATAAATGGACCAAAATTGAAAATAATTTTCCTTATTCCTATCCTGGATTTCCTTACAATGTAGGATGAGCAAAGAAAAGCTACAGAAAATGAGGAATTGATCTGGAAACAGAGCTGAATTCCTTTATTTATCTCCAAGTCTGGGAATCCAAAGGAGATGCTGTTGCTTTGAGGTTTTTATTGATTAATTTCCACAAATTTTGATACAAAACACACATAAATGGACCAAAATTGAAAATAATTTTCCTTATTGCTATCCTGAATTTCCTTGTCTATGTAGGATGAGGCAAAGAAAGCAGCAGAAAATGAGGAATTGATCTGGAAACAGAGCTGAATTGCTTTATTTATCTCCAAGTCTGGGAATCCAAAGGAGATGCTGCTGCTTTGTGGTTTTTATTGATTAATTTCCACAAAATTTGATATAAAGCACAGATAAATGGACCAAAATTGAAAATATTTTTCCTTATTGCTATCCTGGATTTCCTTACAATGTAGGATGAGCAAAGAAAGCTGCAGAGAATGAGGAATTGATGAGGAAACAGAGCTGAATTCCTTTATTTATCTCCTCCAGTTCTGGGAATCCAAAGGAGATGCTGTTGCTTTGAGATTTTTATTGATTAATTTCCAAAAAATTTGATACAAAACACACATAAATGGACCAAAATTGAAAATAATTTTCCTTATTCCTATCCTGGATTTCCTTACAATGCAGGATGAGCAAAGAAAAGCTACAGAAAATAAGGAATTGATCTGGGAAGGAGAGGAAGAATTGTGGGATTATCTGCTTTGGACACAGAAATTAATCCCAGTCAGTCGCTCCTGGCTTTAAATCTGTAAAAATCTCCAAAAAATGAATTTTAAAATCATGAAATTTGAAGGAAAACAGGAGAGTGCAGGGTTTGAAATGAGTCTCAGTTGCTCTGGGCTGCCCCGTGTGCCTCGGGCCCCCGGATCAGAGAGGGGCAGTAATTGGAGCCACTCTTTGAGCCCATCCCGCTCCTCTCTCAGATCCTGGCAGCTGCCTTTTCTTTGCAGTAAATGAAGTTGTCTGCCCTCACAAAGCAATCTTTTTTTTTCTTGCTTTTTTCTCCCTGAAAATGTTCCTCATCCTTCCATTTTCTGCATTATTCATGGAATGTCCCTTCCCAGGGCTGTGCAAATTTGCTTTTTGTTTTTTCCCCCCCTCTAAGCATCTCTTCCTCCACTGCTCCTTTCCAACAGCCCCTCCCTGCAAACACAAAAACATCAACAGGGAGCTGATCTTGTAACCAGGCTGAAAATGCACTGAGGTAGGAAAAAAAGAGGAAAAAAATATAAGGAAAGGGGAGATGGAGAAGAGAAAGAAAGAGAGAGTGAAAGGAAAATAAATGGGAAGGAAGGAAGGAAGGAAGGAAGGAAGGAAGGAAGGAAGGAAGGAAGGAAGGAAGGAAGGAAGGAAGGAAGGAAGGAAGGAAGGAAGGAAGGAAGGAAGGAAGGAAGGAAGGAAGGAAGGAAGGAAGGAAAAGGAAAGGAAAAGGAAAAGGAAAAGGAAAAGGAAAAGGAAAAGGAAAAGGAAAAGGAAAAGGAAAAGGAAAAGGAAAAGGAAAAGGAAAAGGAAAAGGAAAAGGAAAAGGAAAAGGAAAAGGAAAAGGAAAAGGAAAAGGAATGAAAGGGAAAGGAAAAGGAAAAGGGAAAGGGAAAGGGAAAGGGAAAGGGAAAGGGAAAGGGAAAGGGAAAGGGAAAGGGAAAGGGAAAGGGAAAGGGAAAGGGAAAGGGAAAGGGAAGGGAAGGGAAGGGAAGGGAAGGGAAGGGAAGGGAAGGGAAGGAAAGGAAAGGAAAGGAAAGGAAAGGAAAGGAAAGGAAAGGAAAGGAAAGGAAAGGAAAGGAAAGGAAAGGAAAGGAAAGGAAAGGAAAGGAAAGGAAAGGAAAGGAAAGGAAAGGAAAGGAAAGGAAAGGAAAGGAAAGGAAAGGAAAGGAAAGGAAAGGAAAGGAAAGGAAAGGAAAGGAAAGGAAAGGAAAGGAAGAAAAAGATGGAACGGGGAAGGTGATTATCTACATTGCTTCATTTATGTCATTTTCTATAAATTTGCCCTTAAAAAGCTCTGGCTGCTCCTTTTGCAGGAACACCCCACATCCAATTTCTTGTCAGAGGGGAAGGAAAACACAAAATCTCCCTGTGGGTCCTGCCTGGAAATTCTTCTGTTTATTTCTAATTACAAGGGGACAAACATCCTGCAAGTGTCCAGAGGTGTCTTCATAAATATCCTGATCACCTACATTAAAAAAAAAAGTCTAAAAATTCTTCTGATGATGGACATTTCATTTTCAGAACAGGGCAAAATTGCCATTCTGTGGTCAGTGTCCAAAGGAGCATCACTCACAAACCTCTTCTCATTATTTTATCTTTGGTTAAGAGTGATTTTTTTTTTCACTGAATGTTTTGCCCTTGGAATGAAAGCGCCATTTTTAGCAGAGAATTTCCCTTCCAAAAGAAGAAGGAAAAAAAATAGAATTCATGGGTGGCTGTGTATTAATTCCCTATAAATAAACAAACAAACAAATAAATAAATAAATAAATAAATTTTATATTTATATATAACCCTATAAATATCCCTTTAATTTAGGGGATTTCTGACATAAAAAAAAACCCCAATCAAGCTGACCAACCTCATCAGCTGCAGTTGATATTTTCTCTTAAAAACTGTAACTCATGGATGGTTCTTGCTTTTCCCAAACTCGTCCCTGTTTTTAAACGATTCCTCGTGGAAATTCACATTTTTCCATAGGATTCAAAGGGTCAAAGGTCACCGTTTTATCCAAAATTTCACTTTTTTTGTCCCAGGGTTTATGTCTAAAATTCAAGCTGAAAATCCTTTGTGCAATAATGACTGGTTCTCCTTGTTATAATCACTGAAAAGGTTTTTTTATTCTGATGGGTTTATTTGCAACCCCTGGAAAATCAGCAGGAGCAAAGGTGCAGCACTGGCTGTGGGGGTTTTGGTGAATTTTGAATGAGTTAGGGATGGGAACTCTGAGCTTCTTCAGGTGATGTGATTTATTTTTCTTATCTTCTACACAGGCAGGAAGGGTGAGCTCAGCTCACATCTTCACTGCATGGTCCAGAAGGTCACAAAAACATGAATGACAAGATTTTTTAAGGACTTATTGACCAATAAAACACTGCCAACATGGATATTTATGGTTTTAACCCAATCCTTAAATATTTCATCCCACGGACCCATGTTCCAGTGTGAGCTTTCTTAGCCACTCATGTTCTGACACACAAACCCACAGTGCTGCACTCTGAACTCCTTGTTTACCTCTGGAACTGCTTTTATTTTTATATCTTAAACGCTAAAACTCTAAACTTTCCTTTCCTTAGCTTAACCTTGGCTTTAAACCTTGGCTTTAACCATAAATCCCCATTCTCCCTTCCAGCCCCTCAGTTTGGGAGCCTTTCCCAAGGTCTCCGATCAAATCCTGGGTTTCATTCGAAGCTTTGGCTTCCAGGCCCAAAGTTCTGAGAGTTCCCTGCATTTCAGATTCCAACAACTGACCCCAAAATTGACTTTCAAAATGGACTTTAAAATAATAAAACCACCAGCAAAGGGATGGGGGCAAAGGCAGGGTCAAATAACCAAAATGTGGATCCATAATTTGGAGTCTCGCCCCCTGCTAGGCACATTCAGCTCTTTCAAAGCCCACAAAGAAACCCTGAAAACTTTAAAATACAGAAATTCTACAGCTCAATTCATAAAGCTAAAGCCCCATGCCTCAGGTTATTAAAGCACCTTCCTTGATGCAGTTTTTAATAGCTGTAAATACCAAATCTCAGCATTTCCTGCTAACAGGGGGTTTATGAGCAACTCAGATTTATTTTCTTTTTTTCCAGCCAAGGAATGATTCATAATAAACACACAGGGCTAAGTGGATGGATTCTAGAGCAAATAATTACATATTTTACCTCTCATAGGCTCATTGGATAAAAGCAAAATAAACTCCTGGAGAAGTTCATTTGTGGTGAAATATTTCAAGATTTATCAAAGATAAGCCTGGCTCCCTCATGGATCCAGAAAACTGCTGGAATAAGCTCCAGACCTCCAAATTAAATTAAAAATTGTCTTTCCACATTGCTCCCCGAGAGGATTTTCCTTTCTTTTTTGTGCCTTTGGACTCTGAGGGGAAAAAAAATATTTGGGGAATTTGAAGCTGTTTATTATCCATGGAAAAAAAAAAAAAAGGCAAAATAATAAATTGGCTGTGCCAGGCTGTCCAAGGCAGCTGATCCCTGGGCTGGGATGGGCTGGAGGAAGGGTCCTCCAGCAAAATTCCCAATTTTCCTGCTCCAGCTGGGAGCAAATCAAACTCCAAAGCCACAAATGAAGTGGCAGGGCCACAAATGAAGATGTAGATTTTTCAGAAACTCTGTTTCTGAGGCAAAGCCGTGCTTCAAAACAATCCTTAATGCTGCCTTGACATTTATGACTGGTTTAGGCAGCCTGGCTTTTGCTCAAGCTTTAATTTCTTCCTGCTGAAGTTAAACTCGGCCAGAAGATAAAGGCCACTGTAGCAGGCCTCCAAAAATAGTCTGCAAAACTCTTTTTAAATGGCTTTTTTATTTAGTTGAACGATATATTTTTAAACAAATGGCACTCCAGCAGGAAATTGATGTGTGGGCTAGTTAATTGTCAAATTATTTAATAAAAAGGCCTCTCTGTGCCCATTCTAAAGGATTTTTTTTTCCAGTCACCACCACTCTGCTCTCAGCTTGCTTTGGCTCTGTGAGGGCACTTGTTGGAAATATAATGTGGAATTTCTTTTTTATTCTGTGATGGGGGAATTTCCTTCTCCTGGCCAAGCCCATTCTGGTTGGTGGCAGGGGCAGGAATGCCAGGATTTCCAGAGGAGTGGGAACAAGATCCCCTTTGGGGGCCCTGGGAGCTGGCAGGAATACCCCAGGATAAATGGATTTGTATTCTGAGGAGTGGGAGCAGCCCAAAATCAGTGCTGGGTCTGCTTAAAGCCAAATTATCCCTTCAAAAAGAGAATATTGAGGCAGAGCAAGAACAGATTGGTGAGAAATCAGGATGAAATTTTAGAAAGAAATTAAAAATATTGTATTATCAAAAAATTAATTTTATTATTAAAAATGTATTATATTATTTATATTAATACATTATTATATTATATAATAATTCTATTCTATATGTTATATATATTATATATATTATATATATTATATATTATATATTATATAATATAATTCTATTCTATATGTTATATATTATATATATTATATATTATATATTATATAATTATTATATAATATAATAATGTATTAATATAAATAATATAATACATTTTAATAATGTATATAAAATAATATATATAATTATATATAATATATATTTTATATATATTATATATTATATATATTATATATATTATATATATTATATATTCATATATATATTATATATATTATATATATATTTTTATATATTATATATTATATATTATATATTATATATATTTATATATATATTTACATATAATTATATTATTTATATTAATACATTTATTTTATTAACGATTTTATTTATAAATAAATTTTATAAATCAATCCCTGCTCACTGTGAATTTTTGTGTTTTGAGAATCCCTTCTATTTTAAATCCCACAGCTTTCAAGCTCAGCTGTTCCAAACTCCTGCTGAAGTGAAAAGTTTGGGATTTTAGCTAATTAAACAGCCTTCAAAAAACAACTTGGCCAAATCTTCTGATTTTCCTCAGCCCAACTTGCACGAAGGACTTATAGATATTTCCATGTATGTGGGATTCAGACAGTGCAGATGACCAGGAGGGATAAATGGGATTAAAACTTGTGTGACACTGCCAGTCCCCTCTTCCCACACGTGCCAAAGTCTATTTAGTGTCCCATTGATCCCATAATTCTTTAATTGTCCCAAATAACTGGGTTAATAATAAAAAAAATTAATTTAAAATAATAAAATTAAAATTAAAAATAAAATAAAAATTATAATAATGATAATAATAGTCAAGATCTGGTGGATGGATATTCCTCCAAAAGAACAATTTCTGGGCAAAATTTGGAGAATTTCGGGAGCAAAACATACAGGGCAGGGAATTTCTGCTCCAGGATGGGTGGATGGGAATGCTCAGTGCTTTGGGATAATGGCACTGATGAAATGGATGGATTTGAGCAGGTAAAATCCTGAATCCCTCAGGATTGAAAATTCAGGGTGAGAGGAACCCAGGCTGAAAAAATGAGTGGCAAACAGGGCCCTTGTGGAGGGAAGTTGATTGTCAAGCAAAGCAAGATTTAAAGGAATTTGAACGTGAATTAAATGGTTTGAAACAACTGAAACTGTACCAGAGCAGAGTTAACAAACAGCACTAAGAATGTTTCCTGCTCATATTTTTAAAATTAACAGGTAAAAAAAAAAAAAAAGTATTTATGGTGGCTGCTTATTCCCAAAATGGCTTTTTCTAAGAGAAGCAGGAGTTTGGAAGTGGTTTTTATGGGTTTATATCCTTGTTTTCTCTGCTTCTTGAGTTCCATTTGCTTTCTTATAGCCACTAATTCTACAATCATTGTCATCAACACACATCCAAAAAACTCCACATTTTATTCAATTAAAAATACGGATTACTACAAAAAATTAAGGTAAATAATCCCCACCATTAAAGCCTCTCTCTCTCTCTGTTTATGGAAACAGCCACAGGATAAATTCACCTGAATTAATTTCAGAATATTTTCAGAATATTCTCCTCTCTCTCACCTTCAGCTCCTCTGCTCTTTGGGCTTTATTTCAATTCATTTATTTACTGATAAATGTTTGAACACTTCAGCTCCTTGCAAGTCCCATCCAGGGCCTGCAGAAATTAATGAGGAATTTTTTTAATGAGACTTTGGCAAACTTTGGGTCAGGTGCTACCGGTGAATTTCAGTTCCAAACAAAGGCATGGAAAGACAATTTCTACTTTAATTGCAATTTCTATAATAAATGCAGGCTCTTTGCCCTTGTGCCTATCCCAAGAAGGCAAAAAAAATTAGAAATGTCCATCTAAGAGGAAAAAAAAACCATAAAACCATAAAACCCCCTCATAGTCCTGGTGCAGAACAGTAGTAAACTGAGTTTTATGAGTTCTATCACAACCATATAAAATGCTTTACTGAAAAGAGCACTGAGCTGGAAAAACTCAGGAAAAACTGCCCTCAATTCCATGTGAACACTCATAAATCTGCCCCCCTTTTTCCTTTATTTTTATTTTTATTTTTTCCTCCTCCTCCAGTGCATTTACCATAAACCCCCTGTTCAGATTTTTCTCCCTTTCATGGGCAGCCTCAATATCTGACACAATCTGAGGCTCCCAGAGTCAAATTCTGAGTTTTATTTCAGTTAATTGTCAAATTATTTAATAAAAAGACCCTTCTGTGCCCACTCTAAAACATTATTTTATTTTTATTTTTATTTTTTTCCTCCTCCTCCAGTGCATTTACCATAAACCCCCTGTTCAGATTTCTCTGCCTTTCACGGGCAGCCTCAATATCTGACACAATCTCAGGCTCCCAGAGTCAAATTCTGGGGTTTATTTCAGTTAATTTTAAATTATTTCTTAAAAAGGCCCTTCTGTGCCCTCTCTGAAGGACTTTTTCCTTTTTAAAATTTTTTTCCTCCTCCTCCAGTGCATTTACCATAAACCCCCTGTTCCACACCAGATTTCTCTGCCTTTCACGGGCAGCCTCAATATCTGACACAATCTCAGGCTCCCAGAGTCAAATTCTGAGTTTTATTTCAGTTAATTGTCAAATTATTTATTAAAAAGGCCCTTCTGTGCCCACTCTAAAGCATTTTTTCCTTTTTATTTTTATTTTTTTTCTCCTCCAGCACAATTACCATAAACCCCCTGTTCCGCATCAGATTTCTCTCCCTTTCACGGGCAGCCTCAATATCTGACACTTTCTTTTTTTAAATTATTTTTATTTTTATTTTTTCCTCCTCCTCCAGTGCATTTACCATAAACCCCCTGTTCCACACCAGATTTCTCTGCCTTTCACGGGCAGCCTCAATATCTGCCACAATCTGAGGCTCCCAGAGTCCAATTCTGGGTTTTATTTCAGCCCTATTGCCTGCCCACGCTGGGGTTTCAGGCCCTGCCTCCATCTGCAATTTGCAATATCATATTATTTATGGCCCCTCTGAAAGGTAATGAGGGGTAAAATACAATGAACAAGAACTGATATAAATTCAGGCTGATGTGGTGGCAAGGAAAGGAAATTTGAGTCTTTTACCAAAGCCCTTTGCAAGGAGAAAAAAGCTTCAAACAGCCCTGAAAAAAATAAATTACTTTATATAAAAGCAAGGCAGCAGTGTGAGAGTCCAAATTTGTGTTTAGCAGCTTTATTTTATTTATATTTTAGGTGTCAGAGCACATACCTGGGACAGGCCAAGGTGCACAGAGGCTGTTTCAGAAATGTACATTATTTTGCCATCGGATGCCACGACGAAAACAAAACCATCCAGAGTCTGAAATGAAGAGAAATGCACAGGGTAAGAAGCAAGAAATCTGTTTAAAGCATTTACAGGGGGAAAAAAAATGGATTTTGGAGGATGATTTCCAACTTCAACAGCAACAAACAGCAAAATTTTGGGGAAATAATAAAATTAAAATTAAAATTAAAATTAAAATTAAAATAAAAATGAAAAATAAGATTAAAATTAAAATTAAAATTAAAATTTAAAATAAAATTTAAAATTAAAATTTAAAATACAATAAAAATAAAAATAATAAAAATAAAAATAAAATAAAATAATAATAATAATAATAATAATAATAATAATAATAATAATAATAATAATAATAATAATAATAATAATGCCAAGACCTACAAGATCTGGTGGATGGATATTCCTCCAAAATAACAACTGCTGGGCAAAAAATTTGGAAAATTTTGGGAGCAAAAAGTACAAGACAGGGAATTTCTGCTCCAGGATGGATGGATGGGAATGCTCAGTGCTTTGGGATAATGGCACTGATGAAATGGATGGATTTGAGCAGGTAAAATCCTGAATCCTTCAGGATTGAAAATTCAGGGTGAGAGAAACCCAGGCTGAAAAAATGAATGGCAAACAGGGCCCTCGTGGAGGGAAGTTGATTTATTATATTAATATTTATTATTATATATCAAGCAAAGCAAGATTTAAAGGAATTTGAACATGAATTAAATGGTTTGAACAATTAAAGCTGTACCAGAACAGAGTGAACAAACAGCACTAAGAATGTTTCCTGCTCACATTTTTAAAAATTAACAGGTAAAAAAAAAATGTATTTATGGTGGCTGCTTATTCCCAAAATGGCTTTTTCTAAGAGGAGCAGGGGTTTGGGAGTGGTTTTTATGGGTTTTTATGGTTTCTATCCTTTTATCTGATTTTGTTCCTTTAAACCCAGGGTCAGTGTGAAATGCACCTCGGCCCCTGCATTTGCAGCTCTGCTGCTGCTGCCATTTCAGGGAATGTTTTGCTGCTTTTCAGGGAATGTTTTGCTGGGTTTTTTAGTGCTCAGCCCAAATCCTGGGCTCTGTGGTGCTCAGGGGAAGTCAGGCCCTGCCTGAGCCGTTTTTTATGGCACAATTGGCAGACCCAGCCATTTGCAATGCGTTCCATGGCAGCACCAGCAATGCTGAGATTGGGCCGCGCTTTCGAGGATGTGTTTCTGAGCAAAGAGGTCTCTGCTCTACCACAGCATCAACTTCCAAAGGGAAAGCAGAAAAAGTCAAATTAATGAGCACAAATATCTCTCTTTCAACCTCAAAGGGAATTCACCTGCCAAAGAAAAAATTAAAGAATTCAAGGCTGGCTGTGTATAAATGATCTCTCCCTTCAGTTTAGAGACTTTCTGACATAAAAAACCCCAATCAAGCTGAGCAACCTCATCCTCTGCCAGCATCCAAAATTAATAAGCACAAATATCCTTCTTTGAGTGTGATGAAGTTTTATCCTTGCAGTCTGCAAACCTCAACCAGCTCAAACTTGAGGCCGAACCCTACAAATTCTCCTTGACAGGAAATTGGCTGGGAGGCAATTGAAAGTAAAAACTGAAGTTTGGTTTGGGCTGGTATTATTTATAGGAGAAAAAAAAAATAAATAATGTGGTAAAGCTCAGCCAGAACTGGCCATGATTTGGATACAAAACCCCTCAGTTTGGGGGGCCCTTGGTTTCTCAGTGCCCAATTTCAGGCATTTTTTTCAAAAGTAACTGATAACAAAAAATCTACATTATCTCTACCCAGCACAGAAAGCTTTGACCAACAGGTGACTGTCAGGGAATATTCCCACGTGTGAGTATCACTGGAAAATATATTTGGAAGAGAAAAATAATTTTTGCAGGACATAAGTAGAACAACCACCTGTTTTAATCCATTTAAAGGCACTGAACTGGAAGAGAAGCAATAAAATCCTGTCTACTTCATGCTCCTCTAGTGCCACCCCAATAAGAAAATATTCCAAATTATTCTCTGGCCTACTAATGGCTCTACAGCATGTAACTGAAACCAGATTACTCTTTGCCAATTTAAGCATAAATTAAATTTTGTAGCAATATTATAATGGGAAATAATTTATTGCAGTTTTAGACGCCATTTTGCTTTGAACGCTGTTGTCTTGCAATTGCTTTACCCTTAATTAATAATTGTTTATTAATTTATCATTTATTAACTTGGCTCAATGCTGCTGTTACTGCAGCACACCCCAAAATTTCATGTACAGGGAAGCACACTGAAGCTGAAAATTCACATGGAAAATTTCAGTCTAAGAACCCTTAGGAAAAAAAAAAGTTTGCAGTAAATGTGGGTTTATTAAAACCTTCAGCATTCGTCATTCAGAAATAACTGAACTGTAAAATGAGAGTTGCAGGTGGTCAGCATTTAATTTGTTATAAATTCAATTAATGCCAGACAAAACAGGGAACAGCCAGGAGGAGGAGCAACAGCAATGATTTATACAACTGGGTCTGCACTTTAATACACCAATTAAATTATCAAACAGGTTATTATACACAACTAGATCAGCATTTCCAGGTGGGCTCGTGACTGAAACAGCTGAGAGGGCAGCAGCTACATAAAATAAAATAAAATAAAATAAAATAAAATAAAATAAAATAAAATAAAATAAAATAAAATAAAATAAAATAAAATAAAATAAAATAAAATAAAATATTCCAAGGCTGGAAATGCCTCCCCAGGAGATCACTTTGAGCTCTGCCATCGCCTGGCTGTTGTCAGCACGTCCCAAAAATCTCGTTTTTCCCCGCAGGGGAGGTGAAGAACGGCGCTCGTCATTCCCAAGGTCGGAGCGGCGGCACCGCGGCCGGGGCAGGGATTTTCTGCCGGGTTTTTATCCCCGGCCGAGCGAAAGAGTGAAAACAGCTCCGGCTCTGTGAGCAGGGATTCACCTCCCACAAAAAAACCCGCCCAATAAACGATTCCGGTTTGGTGGCTCTTTAAAATCGGGGGGGGAAAACCTGTGTCGTATTTGGTTCACGTATAAATATATAAATAAATAAATAAATAAATAAATAAATAAATAAATAAATAAATATTAAAATATATAAAAATAGATACAAATAAAATATATAAAAATACAAATTTAGAAATAAAATTAAAATTAAAATTAAAATTAATAAATGAATAAATAATATTATAGACATTATATATTATATATATTATTATATATAATATATTAAAATTATATACATTATATATTATATATTATAATATATAATATATTATATATATAAAGATATACATAAATATATAAATAAAAAAATTTAATTTAAAACTTAAAAATATAAATAAATCCATATATATATATATATATATATATATATATATATATATATATATATATAGTTAAACGCAATTTTTAATTTTTTTTTATCCCTCCTGCTGGCACCCCCGCCCCGGCTGCGACTTCCTAAATTCAGAACTCAGAGGAATTCCAGAGCAGATCACCGGGGCTGTGAACAGCGGGACGTTCAGGCGCTACAGTCCCAGGAGATCCAATGCAGGTGTTGTCCCCTTCCCGGTGCCACCGCCGGGGAGCGCCTGTCCCCTCCCCCGGGGGCTCCCTGGGGACATCCCCGCCGCTTTTCGGGCTGGGCGGGCTGGGCCTGCACAGAGAGGACAAGCGCCCCTTGCTTCGGCCGATACCAAAGGCGAAAAATCGTGAAATATTTGGAATTTAAGTGGTTGGTGCCTCTGGTTTTCTGCTCTCCCAGCCCGACGAGATGAAGGCTTCAGCCAGGCCGCTGTGGTGGTGCGGGAGGAGGAGGAGGAGGAGGAGGAGGAGGAGGAAAGGGAGGAAAATGAGAGGCAGCCGCTCACCCCCGGGGTGTCCATGTGCCCTACCTGAAGCAAGTGGGATCCGAGCTCCATGGCCACGTTATCCAAAGGGCCGATCCTGCTCGGCTGTCCCCAGGCGTCGCCCAGACCTACAAAAAACCCCAAGCATTTGGTCAGAGCCGGCAGCGGAGCCCGAGCTGTCCCCCCTGCCCTGCCCGTGCTCCCCCTCCTCCCGCGGTGGCAAAGGCCGAGTCCCTTCCCCGCGCAGTTTTTGGGCAGGAATTGTTCTTTTTCTGGAGCGGAGCATCCCCGCGGATGCGCCTTCCCCGAATTCCCGGAGGGAATTCCTGCAGGGACGCGGCCGCAGCCGCTCCCATCGCCCGCCGGGCCCGTCCTGTCCTTGCATCGTCCCTGTCCCTGTCCCTGTCCTGTCCTGTCCCTGTCCCTGTCCCTGTCCCTGCCCCTGCCCCTCTCCTGTCCTGTCCCTGTCCCTGTCCCTGTCCTGTCCCTGTCCCTGTCCTGTCCCTGTCCATGTCCCTGTCCCTGTCCCTGTCCCTGCCCCTGTCCCTGTCCATGATCCTGTCCCTGTCCCTGTCCCTGTCCCTGACCCTTTCCCTGACCCTGTCCCTGTCCCTGTCCCTGTCCATGTCCGTGTCCCTGTCCCTGTCCCTGCCCCTGTCCATGTCCCTGTCCCTGACCCTGTCCCTGTCCCTGTCCCTGTCCCTGTCCCTGCCCCTGTCCATGTCCCTGTCCCTGACCCTGTCCCTGTCCCTGTCCCTGTCCCTGTCCCTGTCCCTGTCCCTGTCCCTGTCCCTGTCCCTGTGAGCGGCCACCCCCGAGGTGGACAAGGAAGAGGAAAAGAGGTTAAAGAGGAGCTTGATTGGAGATAAACCACCCCGATTTCACCTGAGCATGGACGGGACCGACAGAGCTTCATCCCCTGGCCCCATTGGGCCCTGATCCCACAGCCCGAGCCCAAACCCAACCCCACAGCCTGAGCCTAAACCCAACCCCACAGCCTGAGCCTAAACCTGATCCCACAGCCCGAGCCCAAACCCGAGCCCACAGCCCGAGCCTAAACCCAACCCTACAGCCCGAGCCTAAACCCAACCCCACAGCCCAAGCCTAAGCCTGAGCCCAAACCCGACCCCACAGCCTGAGCCTAAACCCGAGCCCACAGCCCGAGGCCAAACCCAACCCAAGCCCATAGCCCGAGCCTAAACCCGAGCCCACAGCCTGACCCCAAACTGAGCCCACAGCCCGAGCACAAACCCGAGCCCACAGCTTGGCCCCAAACCCGACCCGAGCCCAAAGCCCGAGCCCACAGCCTGACCCCAAACCCGAGCCCACAACCTGACCCCAAACCCGAGCCCACAACCTGACCCCAAACCTGAGCCCACAGCCCAAGCCCAAAGCCAGAGCCCAAACCCGAGCCAACAGCTCGGCCCCAAATCTGACCCAAGCCCATAGCCCGACCCCACAGTCCAAGCCCAAACCCGAGCCCACACCCAACCCCACAGCCTGATCCCAAACCCGAGCCCACAGCCGAGCCCGCCTCGGGGCAGGGGACGGTTCCTGACGGAGCTGCCTTGGGGCCAGGAGGGGCGGCGGGGCTGAGGTTGGTTGGTTGATTTTGGCTTCCAGGGTAAAAAGGAGCCTTTCAGAGCTCCCCAAGGAACCTTTCAGGAGCTCCCCGAGGAGCCGAGGCCGCCACCCGGTGACGGAGGGGTCACTGTCCCCAAGGGATGGAGGGGAAGGGAAGGACGCGACCGCATCCGTTTGGTGCCTCGTTTTTGGAGCGAAACAACAACCCTGGGCTTCGGGGAGGCCTCAAAACCCAAAAAGGGTTTTTTTGGCCCCTAGCCCTGGATGATTCGGTGCTGCCAGCCTGGAATTCCGGCCCGTTTCGCGAATGCCCCGCTATGAAACCGAGCCCCGCGTCTTCCCCCGGTGCCCTCTGGCCGCCCAGGGGCTTCCAAAGAAATCTCCTTTCTGCCGGCTGTGCCTCCGGAGCGGGAGGGAAAACTGGCAGAAATTCCTGCCCTGAGCTGCAGCTCCGTGATTCCGGATCCGTTTGTGCTCTGGGCCTGGGAATGATGGGGGGATTTCTCTCCATTCTTGGGGCATCCCTTGGGGTGGGCAGGATCTCCCACTGGAGGAACGCGGTGCTTCCCCCGAGTTTTGATTCCTTTCCAGCCGGGAAAGCGCTGAGGATCTTCCCATGCCAGGCAGGGGACACCGGGCACCTGAGCCGGCCCTGACCCCTCCTTTTCGCCGTCCCGAGGCAGCAGCAGCACCCAAAAAGAGGGGTCTGCATCCGCACCCCGTGTCTGTCTCCCCAAATCCCGGGAATTGCCCTCGTTTTCCCGTGGGGAAGGGAAGAACGCCTTCCCCGCTCTGAAAGAAGCGCTGGGAAAATTGTTCGGGAGAGCCAAACGAAAATTCGCGCTTTTCTCCGCCTTTCCCCAATTCTCCGTTTGGGAAAGCCTCCTAGATTTCCAGAGATACGGCAGAAATGTCCTTTCTGCTGAAAGGCTTTTTTGTTTCTCGGAGAGAAAGTTTGGGAATGGCGGAGTTTTCCTGCAGCTTCTTTCCCGAGACGGCAACAAACGCAAACTCCAGAGTCCGTCCCTGTGCCGGGGGTTTGCCCTTATTTCGATTTACTCATTACAAATTTCGAAATATGAGACTGCAAACCTACAAAGAGAGGTGTAAAAACTGCCCTGAGCAGTTCCGTTCCCAAAGACGGAGCAGATTTATTCCCTGAGCTCTCACGAAACCCTTCAAGAACGAGCCGCGTCTCTGCCCCACCCGTGCGAGACAATTCGCTCCGTCCTGTCCCTTCTCAGCATCCCAAAATCTGCACGGGTTTTGAGGTTCTTTCCTAGCCCGGAATAAAAAATGTCACTTGCTCAGATTCGCTCCCTCAGGAATTTTAAATTGGAGTCGGAATCGCGAACGCGCATCAAACGTAAACACGTTCGGTGGATCAGCCTGGCATTCGTCTGAGCTTATTTTAAAGCCGGCGATTTTATCATTTAATCCGCCAGCAGATCGCTTTAAAGGTGAAAACGAAACGAATAAAACCTTACATTCGAATAAGGGACTAACGCCCATTAACTTCTCCTCCGAGCCATTTGCGAACGCGCGTTCCTGTAAATGTATGGATGCCATAGGCTGGGCCTGGCTGCTCCTGCCCGGCCGGGAAATAACTCCCAAATTCACTCCCTGGCCTGGAGCGAGGCCAAAATCCCTGCGGATCCACAGCGAGCCTTTCTGCACCGCTCCTTGGCGGGGATGGGAGGCGATTCCTGCCTGGGGACGCTGCCGGGTGTCCCGCACGGGGCGCTTTGGAAGGGGACATTTCCATATGTCCCCTCGCAGCAGGAATTACCCGACCCGAGAGAGAATTCCCAGCCAGCGGGCGGCTGGAGCATCCTCCCCGCAAACGCTGGGAACACCCGTGGGGATGGCCCGGCCCCAGCGCGGCTCCTTTGCCCTGCCAGAGGCTCGGGGATCACCCGGATCCAGCGATCCGAGGGAATTCCGGCAGCGGGGAACCGGGAGAGCCGGGGCTGGGCTCAGCGGCAGAGCCCAGAGCCCCTGCGGGACGGTGTCTGGCCAGTCCCACGCTCAGCCTCCGCTTCTCTGGCACTCTGCCGCAGCAGACACGGGCGGGATGAGCCTCTCTCCTGCTTTTGCCGGTGTTCGGACCGGTGTCTGTCCCCCACGGGCCCGGCAGGAGGAGCGGGATCCCGGGCAGGGCGAGGCTGTGCCCGCCGGACCCCTCCGGGCACCGGGAGGCGGCTGCGGCTCCGGCTCCGGCAGCTGCGGCTCGGAATCAAAGGGGGTTTTAAACAAACACCCCAAAATTCCTGCTGCTTTTGCCGTTGAAAAACTGGGGGATTTTCGTACAAACGCGCCCTGTGGCAAACACGGACAAAATCGCCCTCTGTCCCTTTTGACACCTCTGGCTGTTTTTCAAAGTACCTCAGCACTCGCTTTGTGCCGTTTGTACATTTCCCGGTTTCCAGGGAGCCAGCGGGGTGAGTGGAACTGTAATAAGATCTAGAAATATTTGGGGACAACTCCCACCTTTGCTCTCGGCATACAGAAGTCCGTCCGCACACACATTTGAAAGCCCGGTAGCTTTTCAGCTCGGGATTCTGCTAAAAGAATTACTCAGCCATGTATTACGTTCAGTATCGGGTTGCCCTGTAACTTGGACTATTTCCTTTGTGTCTGCTGGGCTGTTCCGCGGAGCGCAAGGTCCCGCAGCCTTCACAAGGAACAAGGGCAAACCCTGGGGGCTCGCAGCCAACTCTGCTTTTTGGGGTTTCCCCAGCGCCGTTGTGCCTCCCTCGGCCGGGAGAGCCTCGGGGACATTCCCGTGGGGCAGCCCCGGAGCTCCACCGAGCTCTGTGCCCCTGGCTGAGCTCCACCGAGCTCTGTGCCCCTGGTTGAGCTCCACCGAGCTCTGTGCCCCTGGTGGAGCTCCACCGAGCTCTGTGTCCCTGGTTGAGCTCCACCGAGCTTTGTGCCTCTGGCTGAGCTCCACCGAGCTCTGTGTCCCTGGTTGAGCTCCGCCGAGCTCTGTGCCCCTCGTGGAGCTCCACCGAGCTCTGTGCCCCTGGTTGAGCTCCGCCGAGCTCTGTGTCCCTGGTTGAGCTCCACCGAGCTGTGAGCCCCTGGTTGAGCTCCGCCGAGCTCTGTGCCCCTGGTTGAGCTCCACCGAGCTCTGTGCCCCTGGTTGAGCTCCACCGAGCTCTGTGCCCCTGGTTGAGCTCCGCCGAGCTCTGTGCCCCTGGTTGAGCTCCTCCGAGGCTCCGCTGTCGCCCCGTGGGGAGGATGCGAGGGCAGCGCTGACACCAAGCCCCGTCTGCAGCGGGGGCCGGGGGAATCTCAGCCCCGACGGCACCGCTGGGTGCGGAGCCAGCGGGGAACACCCGGACCCGGCCAGGGGAACCCCTGAGAGAGGGGAAACCCCCAGGTCAGGGCGGGTCTGGGAAGGAGCAAGTCCGGGCAGGGACATGCGGGGCCACCCGCTCCTCTCTGCGGGCTCAGCGCCGGGAAGGTGGCCGAGGGTTGGGCGGTGGGAAGGACGGGCGGAAAGATCAAGACTTTTATTTATAAAAATTAAATAAAATAATTTTTTTAAGGGGTGAACTCCCAGAAAAAAAAAAATTGAAAAGAAAACAAAAAGTGAGGAAAAAACATTCTAACAAATCTGCCCCCGAGGACACCCGCACAAACCCGGCTCTCCCCGCCGAGCCCAACCCACCAGGTCGTGTTAAGAGGCCCCAAAGCGGCGTCCTGCAGACGGGGAGGTCACGGGCAGACCCACGGCGGTGACCCCCGCCCTTCCTCTCCCTCCCTCCCTCCCCTCCGGCCGGGAGAGACCGGAGCGACCCCGCCGCCCGTCCCCGCCCCGACCCCGCCGCCCGTCCCCGCACCGCGGGGCCGCGGCTCCCGCCGCCTGGGAACGGCCCCGGGAAAAGCCTGGAAAAAGCACTTTTGTTTTAGTGAGACCTTTAATGTCACTGTTAGTGGTTAGTACAATAGGGGCTGGCTTTCCAAGAAGGGATTACCCACGCCTCGCTCTTTATTTATTTGTTTAATTCATTAACGAACCTTTTCCGAGCGCGTGTGACCATCAGATGAAATGGCTGCGATTCGCCTTGATTTTCTTAAAATTTACATTCGTGGCCAGGTTTAAATGGGGACCGAGGGCTGTGAATATTCCTAGTAATTTCTATTGTCTGCCTCTCGGAATAAGGAAGGTCTGAAATCTACCGCTCCGTCACTTTATTCAGATTATTTTCTATTGCGCACATTGTATTTTGGGTCACATATTAATTAGCTGGCTCCCATCCGGTTGAAACAACCATAAATGTCCAATTTCATAATCGGTTTTGGACACTGCGCCGGGGATGGGGGAGGGAGAGGGTGACGATTTCACCAGTCTGTCATAACCGGGGGGCAGAGAATCGCAGTTTTTAAACGCGGTTCATTCTCGCCTCTCTTTCCTTCATTAACTCATTTTCAAAATAAAAATAAAAAAAATAAAATAAAAAAATACTGACAGCGGAGGCAGAAGACGACTCGTGGTGTGTTTTTGTTCTGCAGCAACAAAGCCGTGGCAATAACAACAACCAAAAAAAAACCCAACCGAAAACACGAGAGAAGACGGTGTTAGAGAACGGGACGCTGGAGGCTGCTGTGTCCTGACTTTAACTCCTGAATCTCAAGGTCGCAGCGGTACCGCAGGGCACAATCTGGGATTTCGCAGCCCGAACTTGTCCCTTGCAGTGCTTGGGGTAAAGGAGCCGGGGTACAAATCCCCTTTGGCTCTCTGGAGCCTGAGCGGGTTCGGTCCATCTTCGGGAAAAGCAGGAAACCTGTCCCAAGCCGTGTCGGGATCAGTCACCTTCGCTGAGGGGCTCAAACTTTTCCTAAACTACGTCTGGAAACCGGGGGGCGAGCCCTCCACCGAGGGGTTTAAAACCACAACTCTCTCTCTCTTTCTTTCTCTCTCTTTCCCTCCAGCCCAGACGGAGCTGGCAGCCGGGTCCGCAGCCGAGCCGCGCTCCTGCCCGGGCTGGCCGCAGTTAGTCCGGGCCTAGCACGCGTCTGGTTGTGTCTCAGACCTGTCCCCCCACCCTGGCACCCCCTTGAGCCCCAGAGGGTGACGGCTGGGGCAGCCCGGGGTGCTGCGGTGTGCCCGTCTTCATTCCACGGCCCGGGACCCACCGGCTCCGGCCCTGGCCATGGCGCTCATCCCCCGGCTCTGGCTGGCCCGGGGGTGAAGACGGGACGCCTCTCTGGGCTGTTTCCCCTCCCAGTAAAGCCAACTGGAAACCAGTTGTGAGGAGGGGGGGGGGGAGGACGGACAGAAGGACGGACGGATGGGGACCCCCCTTCCTCTCTTTCCACAGGCAAATCCCGAGGGAGAGGGAAGCTCGGGTGATGCGGGACTGTGTGGAAGAAACCCCCCGTAAAAAAATCCTTCGGCAGCCGCCTCTGCCCGGCTCCCCCCTTTCCCCTGCACCCTCCCAGGCACTAAACGCAGGGCTCGGGGACCGGAGGAGGCAATTCCCCCCGGCCTGTCATCCCTGGATGCAAAGCTTTGGTTTTAAATGTATTTCCAGCCGTCCTTAAAACGATGAAAGATCAGGAATTCGCTGTATGCATTTAAACGTTGCCCTTAATAAGCAGAGTGTGCGGAAGCGCACGCCCGGCCTGTTTAGGGAAGACAGACACATAAAGCACACCCGAGCTGTGGGTATAAACCTGCTCTCGGGGTCGGCTCGCTGCTCTTGAGGATCAGCAGGGCTGGAAAAGCCCGGGACGCATCCAGCAGCATCTCGAAACGTGCCGCTCTCCCTCCCTCCTAAATCAAAGGCGTTCGGGGGCACGTTCGCCAGGCACGGCCGGCCAGTGACCCCCCCACCACCACCACCACCGCCCCCCTCGAAATTACGGCGCTCTATTTCTCACGGGGAAATTTCCCGCTGGGGGATAATGGCTGGAAAATGCGGCGGAGCAGCGCCCGCTCCCCTCGCTCCGCTGGCTCGGGAGCCCTGGCTTCCCAAATTAGCACGGCTGCTCCGTGCCCCCGAAATTTCTGAGTTAAATGGCCACGACGGTAAGCTTTTACTCGGGTTGGGAGGAGGGGGGGGGTTTCTCCCCGCCCTCCCCCTAATTTTATTTTTTGCTCGTGTTTTTCTTTTTAGCCTTTTAATAAAGCTCCTTAGAAACCGCGCTAAGGAGGAGAGCAGACGTTCTCCTGCGGAATTCGCTAATTCCTTCGCCCTGCTCCCGGTGCGGAGAGGAGGCACAAACAAATGACAAAGCGGGGCTGCTGGGCTTTCTTCAGCCGCCCGCCCGCACTGCCCAGCGCATCAGCTCCGCGGCCGCACCGCCAGCCCCGGCCCGCAGCCTCCCCTCGCCCGGCGGCCCCAGGGGCGCTCGGGGGAAGGCAGAGCCTCCCGAGGGGATGATTTCCCCCAAATCCAGCGGGATCGGTGCCGGGCCTGGCTGCTGGGTGGCCCCGAGAAGAGCCACGGGAGCCACAGCCCCGGGCCGGGCCGGGCCGGGCTGGGCTCGGATTCTCCTTCCCCTCTCTCCGCTCTCCGTGCCCGGGAGAAGCCGCAGGGCCTCGCTGCGGAGCGGCCGCGCCTTCATTCCCAGCCTGCTTCCCTGGCTCCAGAGAACTCCAACCAAAACAAAATAATAATAACAACCACACGGGTTTGGGTTTTTTTTCCCCTCCGAGGCCGTGCCCGGACGGGAAGCGCCGTGCCCAGGGGCCACCCCCTCCTCCGGGGCTGAACGCACGAACCGAGCCCGCTCTCATCGGGACGGGACCCCCGAGCCACCGGAGCTGAAGCGGCAGCCGAGGAGGAGGAGGAGGAGGAGGAAGGGGGGATGAAGCGGCCGGCTCTGCCTCCCCCCGCCGCCGGGCTTGGGGCAGACGGGCTCATTCCCAGCCCGCTTTTCCCTCAATCCCCCCTGGCTCGCTCTGAGACCCCTGCGGGCATCCCCTCCCTCCTGCCAGGGCGCCGATGGGGCCGTGCCCACCCCAGCACCCCCTGCCCCTCTGTCCCCGTCCCTTCCGTGCGGGCTCCCGGAGCCCCGGCGCTGTTTTTACCTTCGGGGAAGACGGCTCGCATTTTCAGGTAGCTGGTGGTGAGGCGGATGATGGACGCCTTGTCCAGCTGCGAGGTGATGGCCGAGGGCAGGGGCAGGAGTTTGGCCAGTTCGTAGAATTCTCCATTTTCTTTTTCCCGTCTAGTCTTTGCCGCGTTCTTGGATTTTTCCTTCATCGCGACTGCTGCAAGGCGGAGATGTCACTGGCATATTAGACCCGGTTCTTCCGAATGGCAGGGGGCATGGATTTCGTCGGCAGAGTTAGTATTTTCGTTTTAGGAAGGCAATTTACCCGAATCAAATAATTAATAATAATAATAATAATAATAAACAACGAAAGGGGGAAAAAATAGACCAAAAAGGGGTGGGAAAAATAAAGCTAAACCGACCAAACAAAACCAACACGAACAGAAATAGTGCGAGGAGGGGGGAGGCGATCTCGGAGCTGCAAGCAGGACAGGAAAGCCGCTCGGAGAAGGCAGTTCTGCTCTGACCCTGCAGCAGCGAGGGCTCCGAAAGCCAGACTGAAAGATCCACGGCAACCCCCGTCCTCTGAGCGCAGCTGGGAATCGGATCTCGATCTTCTCCTTAACGGGGAGCAAACCGCCGGGTTCCCTTCACCGAACGATTTCTTCTACTCAATCCTGCCCCATCCAAAAATAATAATTAAAAAAAAAAGAAAAAAAAAAAAAAAAGAAAATAGAGCGTCCGTGCAAGAAATCATTGGGCTAAGCAGGCTGAACCATTTTTGGACATTTTGTCTCTCAAGAGAAGAAGAAAAAAAAAAAAAAAGGGAGAAAACGAACGACCTAGAACGAAGTGACGAAGTGCAAAACGAGCTGGTCCCGGAGATGCCGAGGACACGACGAGCTCCCCGCTGAGCCCAAGTGGAAGCCGGTGGCTGCTGCTGGCCGGAGCGCTCCGGGATCAGCGGCTCTCCCTGCCCTCCGCCTCTCCGCTCCGGCCGGGCTCCCGCGGCCCAAGGGCGCTGCTGCTGCTGCTGTTCCGCCCGTGCCCGAGGGGCTCCGGCAGCGCCGGGGCTGCCGCGGGGGCCGCGGGGGCTGCGGGGGCTCCGGGGCTGCTCCTGCCGCTGCGGCCGCTGCGCCCGGCTCCAAATGCGCTTCTCATGCGGAGTCAAATTAAAGGATCCGTTTTCCTCGGGACCAGTGCCACTTCAGCGTTGTTGTCTCTTTCCAAACAAGTCCGAGCGCTGGCAGAGGCGCGGCATTGATTTTGTTGCTTTTATTTATTGGTTTGGTTGGTTTTTTTGTTGGGTTTTTTTTTTTCTTCCCCTTTTAAAGAAAAAGAATTTGAAGGATAGGAATCTTTCCTCTCTCTATTTTTTTTTTTTGTTGTTTCTTGTTTATTTGTCACGTATTTCAAGAGCGAAGCGGTGGCTCTTTGGCAGAGACATGCCTTTCAAAGGCAAGGGGAGGGTTTGCTACATTCACCTCCCGCAATTCGGCAAGGATCGAAGGTAAAATTCCCCTCCTCTCGGAAATCACAGCCGCCACGCTCCTCGTCTGAAAGCACCGATATCTCCGCTCTTTTTTTTTTTTTTTTTTCTTTTTCCTTTTCTTTCCTCGCCTTTTTTTTTTTTATTTATTTAATTTTTTTCCCAGGGGCAGAAGGAGCTCTGAAGCGGACCTCTCGGTTAATTCTTTAGCAAAGGCTGCGGAAAGCCAGGCGAGCCTCAAGAGGGGAGGGGATAATGTATCCGTGACGTGTCCTCCCGCGCAGCGCCCTCCGAGGGACCCGAACGCAGCGCGGAGCCGCAATCGGCGCTTGCGGGGGGACGGGAGGCCGGCCCGGGGGGAGCCGGGGGCGGGGGGACAACCCCAGCCCGCTCCCGGCCGAGCCCCTCGGCCCTCGCTGCCCTTCTCGGTGACCCCGAGGGGGCCTCGTCACCCCGGCCGGCGCTGGGGACACGGGGGGGGGGGGTGTGGGGCCGCGACACGCGTGGGGCCCTTCCCCAGCGCCGGGAAATCTCCCGAGAGGTTTATTCTGGGTTGGGTAAAGCACACCTGGACACAGGCGCAGGTACGCGCGGCTCGGATAGACCCCGGCGCTGATTTATGTCGTGTGTGTAATAGCCATTTTACACATTTGTACACAAATATATTCACACGTTCCCCTCGCACACGCCGAGGAGGGGGCCGAGCTCCGCTGCTCATCAGCCCCCGCCGGGCTCCGCTGAGCGGGGCTTAACCCCGGAGCTGCCGGAGCAGCGCTCGGGGAGAGATGGAGCGAATGAAGAAGATGCCGAGACCCCCGAGCCCCCTCCCTCGGAGAGCCCAGGGCCACCTCTGCGGAGCTTGTCACTAAACCCAAGCCTGCGCCCCTCGTCATGTCCCGAGTGAGGGAATTAAGCCCAGCCCGGGCAGGGTTGAACCCGACGGGAGCCCTTGAGCAGCCTCTGGCGACACCAAGCCAGGCGTGTGTCCCTGTCCCACCCGCACGGGGACACAGCCTCAGTCCCCGGAGCAAGCCCGGCCACGCGTGGGGATTAAAGCAGCGAGGAGAGGAGGGACAAGGAGGGACAAGGAGGGACAAGGAGGGACCGGCGAGACGCGGCTCCGCATCCCGAGGGGGATGGGGGACACAATGCCCCGCTCCTTAATCCCCGCGGGAGGCTTGGCCGGCGGGCGAGCGCCTTTGCTGGAGCTCGCCCGGGCCTCTAAAATTAATGATCCCATGGGAGCAGCGAGAGCCCGGCCCGTTCACACCGAGGGAAAGGCCGAGCTCTGTGACCTGCCCGGGCTCCGTAATTACCGATCCCATGGGAGCAGCGAGAGCCCGGCCCGGCCACACCGAGGGAGAGGCCGAGCTCTGCGACCTGCCCGGGCCCCGGGTGGTGAGCGGGGACCCTGCGGCACCTCCGGCCGGAGATGGGGGCGAGCAGAGGGCGAGCGGAGCCCTGAAGGGTTCCAGGACTGCCCCAAATGGCCCCGAATGCATCAGGTCAGGTATCCTAATCCTAATCCATCCTCCTAATCCATCCTCCTGATCCATCCTCCTAATCCATCCTTCTACTCCATCTCCTCCCGCTCAGGTACCGGCACCGCGCCCGGCCTTGGCTGACGCGCCCGGGGACAGCGGCTTCTGCAGGGAATGGGTGGGAATGAATTTGGATTTAGGCTCGCAGGTCAAGGAAAGCTGAGCGAAAGGCAAAATGTGCGGTGTGCCCCGTTTACCCCTCCCACGCTGCCCTTTTTACCCGCAAAATAGGGGAAAAGAGCAGCCCCGTGCCCCTCTCTATGGGGACACCTCTGCTGGGCACGTTGGAGATGCCAGATTTAACCCACAGCTGTATTTTTATTTTCATTTTAACTGGAGCATGTTCCGGCTGGGACTTTTTGCCGAGCAAAACAAACGAAAATTAATTTAGGGGAAAAAAAACCCTAAAAACCAAAAAAACCCCAAACAACAACAACAACAAAAAACCAAAACCGAAAAACCAGAACCAACCATCGAAAAGAAACTTCTGCTTTTCGGGGAAATTCTCAAAATTCAATGAAACCTCCGCCCGCCGCCGAAACTGGACGTATGAGCAGAGGTAAAAAAAAATAATATATATATGTATCGGGGAAAATATTTTATTTATATATATATATATTTATTTTTTGCGGAAAATTAGCTGTATATCAAGGCAGATCCTAACGATTCAACGAGCTCCGTGATTGCTAACCCCGAAAAGGAATTTATGTGGGACATTTCTGTGTCCTGTGAACAAAATATAGAGATAAACGACCGGGTGGCAAAGGAAAACGTGAGGGGAGATTGTTGTACTTCAAAAAAAAATGCGGTGGTTTGGAAAAAGGGCAGATTTGCGAAAGTTTTCAAGAGAATCCCGACAGAAAAAGAGAAAATCACGGTGCTGCAAGGGTGGCCCGAATCTATCGAGGTGGATTCGCTGTGCGCAGCTCGGTGAGCCCGAGGCGGCTGCAGGGACTTCTCTGCCACCCTTTTCCTAAAAAACTCCTCGTCGGGACGAAAATAAATCAGGAGAATAAACAAAACAATTTATTGCTTAAATATTCAGATAATGTTTTCACGGATACCTTGTCGTGGAATCCTACGCCGGGCGCGCACAAACCCCACTGTTAGTGAACAACATTTTCCCTTTGCTTGGAGGGGAAAACCCTCCAACAGGGAAAGAGTTTCTTCCCCAGGTGAGCTGTGTAACAAAAGGAACATTTCCAACCTTTTCTTTTCTGGTTGTTTTTTTTTTTTTTTTCCCTTGCCAGGGTTTTTAACCGGAGACGGAAAACAGAGAGGAAAACGAGAGGTGAGAACAACCTCATCCACCCTAAACCAAACTCTTTTCCCCCACCCACCCCAAACCAAACTCTTGTGGCGTTTCCCTTGCCCAAAGGGTGGGTGCCCCGTGTCTGGGTGGCCACGGGGACAAGCCCGAGCCTCCAAGGCAGGGGGTCCAACACCTTTTTTGGGGCAATTTCGCATCTTTCAGGCGTGGGGGCGGCACCCCCGGGACCCCCGACACCGCTCCCTTCCCATCCCAAGGATCCCAAGGAATTCCCAGGGCCGCTCCAGCCGCTGTTTCCAGGGAAGGGCAGCAGGAACGGGGTTGCCATCTCCTGAAAGTGTCCCTAAAAGTGTCACTCTTGCCCCAAAAAACTTGGCAGTGCCGCGATTTTGGTGTTGGTGGAGTTTTCCTGCTTTATTTATTTTTTTTCCCCCTCGGTGGAGGCTGGGGGAGGAAATAAATTGGGGCAGCGGAGCCGAGCACAGAGCGGGGCTTAACTTTAGTCTGATGTGCTTAGCTGAAGTATTAACTGTGAGAAATCCCAGCGAGCTCCACAGGAAAGAAAACACCGTCAGATATTCGAACATTTCCAGTCTGCACCATCAGCACCGCTCCCAGCCCGAGGAGCAGCAGCGCTGATCGTCCCCGGAGGAATCCCCCGGATTTTTGTGTTTTTTCCCCCTGTAACTACCGCTCCCAAGTGTGGCTGTACACACACAGCCGCTCACGCACGCAAATCCTATAAATGCTAATAAAACAGATTCCTCGGGATTTGTTTAACTCGCCCCGGCACCGCCGTCCCGTGTTGATCTTCAGCGGGGTTATTCGCTGGCGGTGCCTGAGGATTACCCGTGAAGTGCAAGATTTTGGGATCGACCTTCTTAGGGTGCCGTGTCCCTTCGGACAAGGTGGGAGCCGTAAACTCATCGGCAGCAGGATGGATTCGAGCTGAACACTTGAAAGGGGAAAAAAGGAAGCGGAATCTCGGTGCTGGAATGATGAAACTATGCAGAATGGAGGCCTCCGGCTGCAGGGGATCGTTTTCAGCTCCTTTCTGGAAGCTGTATTGCTGCTATTGTCCAACCTTTGCTGGCCACATGGGACACGTTTGGCAATAGGACAGAAAATTATTTCTACTGGGCATGAACTGGAAATATCCAGCTGGGGCATGGATCCCATTTCTAATCAGGGTGGAGGGAAGGAAATCTCCAGGCTCTTTCTTGTTGCTCAGACAGCGTTTGGGGAGGGGGTTTGTCAAAACTCCTATCCAGAAAAAATACGGCTGTTTAAAAATGAAATAAAGGTTGTGGGGTCTTTTTCTTTACCCTTCAAACTTGTAGATGTGGAGGTTTTATTTGCTGTCCTTGCTGCGGAAGGGGGTGCATGCTGTGTGTGCTGGGCAGTGATAACGCAGGCGTGCAGCTCTGCAGGAGCTGTCAGACTTGATGGACTGATCCAAATGGATGATATCTGCAAAAAATATGCCCAAGTTAAAAACTCTCAGCGCTCATGTTCAGGTCAGGTTTTCAATTTCAGTTTTCTAAGGAGAATAAAGTTGTTTTGTTAAGGTCAACTTCATTTTTTTTTTTTCCCCCTCCACAACCGGAGCTGGAATTCGATGAATTTTCCGAAAGTATTTTCATAGGGCTCTGATAATTGGTATTAATTATGACACCCAAAGTTTCGTGACCAAACATTTGCTGCTGCTAATACAAGCTGCAAACCACATTTCTTCTAAGTATGGGAGATAGTTTAAAAGGCAAAAGCTGGGAATAGGAGAGGGAGTGTATCAATCAGGGAGAGGAAGCTTCTTGGCTGGAGAAACTGGAAAAAACCTAGTGGGAAAAGCACACACTGGATCATTTTTACTCTATCTGTCTGAAATCCTTTGAACATTCTAAAAAGTCAGTGTGAGTATTTTTATTTACTTTTTCGAAGTTCTGCTCAGAGATTTGTTTTCTCAGTGGTCCTTGGCTTATATGAGCAGTGTGACTAATCTAGTGGAGATGAATAATGGATCTGTGAGGAATAGAGGAATTCTGATTCAAAAACATTTCTCTCTTTTTTTTTTTTGGTGGTATTTTATGCTGCTTGGCATTCAATACATTATATAATGACTGTCAGGAGGACTTTGGTAAAACTTGATGGTAAAGTTTATAAATACTTTAGTCATGATTTAGAAATGATGGATGGAAAATGTTATTTATGCATAATGCTCTTTATGCCTAATTATGTGATGTTTTACTCTGTTCTGAGCACAGTCATAAGCAAATGAATGTGCTGTCATTAACAACTGCACCTTTGATTTCTAAATAGGTTTTTTACCATGGACAGACAGAGAAATTTAAGTAAAGAATGAGCTTTTCACAAGGGGCTGGAGCACAAGGGGCAGGGAGGGGATGGAGAGGGAAAGCAGAAATTCTGGCCAAGGTTGTTTTTGGGAACTCAAGACCTCAGCCCTGCAAATGGACCTGGATCAGCCAAAACTCCAAGGCAGGAGCTGAAACCAGCATGGAATTCCCAGAGTGCAACCTCAACGAGGCAGGAGAAACACTGGGAATAGAGGGAAGGGAAAGGGGAAAGGGGAAAGGGGAAAGGGGAAAGGGGAAAGGGAAAGGAGAAAGGGGAAAGGGAAAGGGGAAAGGGGAAAGGGGAAAGGGGAAAGGGGAAAGGAGAAAGGGGAAAGGGGAAAGGGGAAAGGAGAAAGGGGAAAAGAAAGGGGAAAGGGGAAAGGGGAAAGGAGAAAGGGGAAAGGGGAAAGGAGAAAGGGGAAAGGGGAAAGGAAAAGGGGAAAGGGAAAGGGGAAAGGGGAAAGGGGAAAGGAGAAAGGGGAAAAGAAAGGGGAAAGGGGAAAGGGGAAAGGGGAAAGGGGAAAGGGGAAAGGGGAAAGGGGAAAGGGGAAAGAAAGGGGAAAAGGGAAAGGGGAAAGGGGAAAGGGGAAAGGGGAAAGGGGAAAGGGGAAGGAGAAAGGGGAAAGGGGAAAGGGGGAAAGGAAAGGAAAGGGGAAAGGGGAAAGGAAAAGTTTCCTTGCTGGTGCCATCAGGCCAATTGGGAAGGTCTGGCATGGGAAAAGTGAATTTTCACTTCACATAGAGGAACTTGCTGCTTTTCCTTGCCTTCTTTCTTTAGTCAGGGTTCATATCATCAAGGTTTCCACGTTTCATTGTGGGAATTTGGGATAGGTTCAATCTTACCTGAACAAAGATGACCCAAGTTCAGTCTCTGTCACCATTGGAAAGGCACCCAGAAGACGCTGCCCCCTAAAAGTCTCTGTTTGGCCTTTGGATGCTGATCCTGAAATTTGGACCTCAAAGCCCAAGGAATCAGCGAGGAATACACAGTGCCAATGCTGAAATCTTCTCCCTCTCCACTCCCAACTCGTTCTACACACAAAACCAGTCAGACAATGAAAATCCAGGCTCAGCTCACTCCCTTGTCCCAAGAGGTTCAGCCAGGGCCTCTTGTGGTGGGTGGGCCCTGCCTGGGTGCTGGACACCCCCCAAAGCCACTCTGCCACCAAAGCCACTCTGCCACCCCCTCCTCAGCTGGACATGGGAGAGGAAATATCATGGAAGGCTCCTGGGTTGAGGCAAGGACAGGGAGAATGCTCAGGAATTGCTGTCACAGGCAAAGCAGGCTTGGCTTGGGGAAAAATGAATGTATTTCCAGTCAAACTAGGGTAGGATAATGAGAAATAAAAGGTTGGTCTTAAAAAATACTTTCCTCCACTCCTCTCTTCTTCCTGGGCTCAAAATGCACTTGATTTTCTCCAGTGGCTCAGGGGGAGCTCCTGATGGAGCTTTTCCATAGGGTCAGTCCCTCAGGAATTGATTCCTTTATCCATGGGGTCAGTCCTGCAGGATTTGATCCCTTTTCCATAGGGTCAGTCCTTCAGGATTTGAACCCTTTATCCATGGGGTCAGTCCTGCAGGATTTGATCCCTTTATCCATGGGGTCAGTTCTTCTGGAGCTGATCCTGTTTCCATGAGGTCAATCCTGTAGGAACTCCTCCAGTGTGGGTCCTTTCCATAGGGTCATTCCTTCAGGAACTGCTCCAGGTGGATGCTTTTTCCATGGGGTCAGTCCTACAGGAATTGATCCCTTTTCCCATGGGGTCAGTCCTTCAGGAACTGCTCCAATTTCCATGGGGTCAGTCTTTCAGGAATTTCTCCCTTTCCCATGGGATCAGCCCCTCAGGAATTTCTCCTTTTTCCATGGGGTCAGTCCTTCAGGAATTGATCCCTTTTCCATAGGGTCAGTCCCTCAGGAACTGCTCCAATTTCCATGGGGTCAGTCCTTCAGGAATTTCTCCCTTTCCCATGGGATCAGTCCCTCAGGAATTTCTCCAATTTCCATGGGGTCAGTCCTTCAGGAATTGATCCCTTTCCCATGGGATCAGTCCCTCAGGAATTTCTCCTTTTTCCATGGGGTCAGTCCTGCAGGAATTGATCCCTTTTCCATAGGGTCAGTCCTGCAGGAACTCCTCCAGTGTAAGTCCTTTCCATGGGGTCAGTCCCTAAGGAACTGATCCCTTTTCCATGGGGTCAGTCCTTCAGGAATTTCTCCCTTTCCATGGGGTCGTTCCTGTAGAACTCCTCCAGTGAGGGTCCTTTCCATGGGGTCAGTCCTGCAAGAACTGATCCCTTTTCCATTGGGTCAGTCCTTCAGGAGCTGTTCCCTTTTTCCATGGGGTCATTCCTGCAGGAAATTCTCCCTTTCCCATGGGGTCAGGAACTCCTCCGGTGAGGGTCCTTTCCATGGGGTCAGTCCTTTTGGAACAGCTCCAGGTGGATCCCTTTTCCATGGGGTCATTCCTTCAGGAAATTCTCCCTTTCCCATGGGGTTAGTCCCTCAGGAGCTGCTCCCTTTTCCATGGGGTCAGTCCTGCAGGAGCTGCTCCAGTGTAAGTCCTTTCCATGGGGTCAGTCCCTAAGGAACTGATCCCTTTTCCATGGGGTCAATCCTTCAGGAACTGCTCTCATTTCCATGGGGTCAGTCCTTCAGGAATTTCTCCCTTTCCATGGGGTCATTCCTGTAGAACTCCTCCAGTGAGGGTCCTTTCCATTGGGTCAGTCCTTCAGGAGCTGCTCCCTTTTTCCATGGGGTCATTCCTTCAGGAAATTCTCCCTTTTCCATGGGGTCAGTCCCTCAGGAGCTGCTCCCTTTTCCATGGGGTCATTCCTGCAGGAAATTCTCCCTTTCCCATGGGGTCAGTCCCTCAGGAGCTGCTCCCTTTTCCCATGGAATCAGTCCTGCAGGAGCTGCTCCCTTTTCCATGGGGTCATTCCTGCAGGAGCTGCTCCAGCCTGGGCCTCCTGTGGGGTCACAGGTCCCACCAGCAAACCTGCTCCAGTGTGGGCTCCTCTCTCCACATTTTTTGTGGAAAAGATGGAGATTAAAGTTTGAAATCCCTCCACGACCACTGAACTTCCCCCTCAGTTCATCAATTCAGGGTCACTCACAGGAAAATGAGGGAAAATGTTGTTCTGAAAAAGGCTTAGAGCTTGAACTTTGTTTAACTTTTGCTTTTTCTCTTAAAATCCCAAATATAAAAAAAAAACCCCAAAAACAAACAAACAAACAAAAAAACCACCAAAAAACAAACAAACAAACCAACAAACAAACCCAAAAAAACCCCCAAAAAACCAAAAACCAAAACCCAATAAAAATAAAAAGAAAATTCCAGCTGGGGAATGTCAGGATGAGGAAGCTTTTATGTCTGAGGTAGGAAAAAGGCTCTCAGAACCAGCCCAGTACCTTTAAAATCTCCCTGTGACTTCCTCCTGCTCAGTTATTTTACACATTCTCCTTGGAAAAGCCCAATGCCAGAGCAATTTATAACTTTGGAAACGATGCTGTGATTGGGGTTATTTGCAAGGAAGTAGAAAACCTGGTTTTATGTCTTCAAAGTAATTTTTTTTTTCTATTTTCCTATGTTTAAAAAAACCTTCTAAACCCAACCAAACAAAACCCAAAATAAACAACCAAACAACCAAACAGGAGAAAATTTCACGTTGCTGTAGACAAATATATAGATTTATCCCTCTGTTTTCTTGTACTACTTATTAGGAATTTCCAAAAATTCCTGGAATCATCTGTTCTCATGCTGAGCTCTCCACAAAACCAACCTCAGCTAAACAAGATCCTTGCCTTTAAGTCTCCCAATACATTCATTTTCTGAGGGAAGAGAGCAGTAGATCCCTTGCACCAACACAAACTGGTCCAAATTGTTGTCTCCAGACCCTCCTTTTGTCACTTGAGTGGCTCCAGAAATTATTTTATTCCTCCTCCTGCCAAAAGACAAATTCTGAGTGCGTTTTTCTCCTCTTTCCTCCCTTTTGAGCCCAGAACCTTCTTTGTGTTTATTTTTTTCCCCCAGCTTTCTCTGCTGTGGGGTTTTTCCAGCAGTGGGGAGGTGCCATTAGCGTATCTTGGGAAATCTTCCTGCAGTGGGGATTGGCAGAGAAATGTTTACCCTGAATAGATTGGGAGTCTTGGGCAGTGCAAATACAGTGGGATTGATTCCACCGATGCCTCTGACCCTCAAAAAATGCAGCATGGACTGGAGAGTTCAAAAAACCCCTCAGAATTAGCCAGATTTGTGTAATTAATATGAGGGAATATTCTCCCGACTGCTTTGCCCACCATCACTGGGGAAATTTGGCTTCTAAACCCATAAATGTGGGATTTCAGGTCAGTAGAGCAGGCTGGAAACAGATTTACAAAAGCAGAGCGAGGGGAAATAGGAGCATGAAAAACACAGGGAATATAATTTATCATGGATTCCTGGGAGAATCAACTGCAGAGCTGAAGTGAATTTAGGAGCAGATAAAGCTGACAGATAAATCTCAGGCAAATCTGAGCTGAGAGCCCAGCGTGGTTGGAGGAATAAAATGGATGTGGTGATGAGAGGTGCTGGGGGAGGAGGGCAGCTCTGCACAAATCCAACCCCATTTCCAATAAAAACTGAGATCTTTGGGGATTACCCAGCCAGAAACTACAACTCCCCTGAGGTTTGCCTGGACACCAAGAAAAACTCACAGGTCTGATGCTGCAAACAGGGGTTCTGTGAAGAGGCCAAGCTCCTCATGAATCACCAGCGTGGTCTTCAGTGTTTTCACTCTTTTCCAAGTGATGTAATGTTTGAAACTTGATATTCTCCTCCATAATCCCAGCCAGGATGGGGAAATTGTGGATTCAGGAGCAATCCTAGAATGCTTTGGGTTGGAGTCTGTTGGACTCCAACATTGTTGGATTGAGCCTTTTTCTGACCCAGAAATGGGGCAACTGAGAGGAACTTTAAAAACTTTTATTCTATTTTCAGTGTCATGAGATGGGTGAGACAGTACAGATGTTATAATTCACAATCAGAAGCTAATTATTTCCTAATTATAATACATTATAAGTGTTTCTTGGCCTATCAGCTTTAGCCACACCATGCTGGAAATGCCTTAAAGCCAATTATCTAAAATTACCCCTTGTGGGTCCCACTGCAATGCATCTTTCACAGTTCTGTTTCTCCAGATTATCCAGTCTATTTTACAAAACCATCCTTTGAAACTTGTTTCCAGCTCCATTTCTCTCTCAGCAATGTCTGTCCTGCTCCAGGGCGTTTCTAAGGCAGCATTTCTTATCTCAAGGTTTGCTCACAGATGCACACACTGTGTGAGCCTTCTGCCAGGCTTGCAGAATTCCCTACAAATCCATTTCCCACAGGAGTGGACCTTAAAGGTTGTCCAGTTCCACCTTCCACCAGCCCAGGGTGCCCAGAGCTCCATCAGTTTTGATTCCTTACTGGAGAAGTGTTGGAGTCCTGGATGCTGAGAATTTTAAACTTTCTGTGGTGAAGGGAACAGACCCACAAGAAAATACTATATTTGACCTGAGGGCCTGGAGAAGCTTCCAGAATGGAATGGCAGAACTGGGATTGTGGGGGTGGAGTTTGGATAGAAGTGTGTGAGATCACAGGGTGGGAAACTCAGAGTTTAAGGGTTTAGAATACAGGGATAGAAAGCAAGATGGAGGGTTTGGGGTGGAGGCTGCTCCTTCTTCTCCTTCTCCTTCTCCTTCTCCTTCTCCTTCTCCTTCTCCTTCTCCTTCTCCTTCTCCTTCTCCTTCTCCTTCTCCTTCTCCTTCTCCTTCTCCTTCGCCTTCGCCTTCGCCTTCTCCTCCATGGGTTTGGGTGGTTTTGTGTCATTGGATAAAAAAGTCCCCATTGTGGCCATGGGTGGTTGGGTATTGGGTTAAAAGTGAAAATAATTGAGGTGTCATTTGTTAATTGGGCAGTTTATCCTTCAAAGGCCTTGGAGAGAGAGATGGTTTGCCAGTTTTGTACCTTGTTAGTAGAATGCTGTAGGACTCACCACTTGTAATATAGATAAGAAATAATAAACATTTGAGTCTGAACATGAAATTCCATGTCAAGTGCTTCAATCCCAACCTTGACAGAGGCAGAGGTAGGCAAAGAAGCCAAAAACCCACAGGTAAGTGGTTTAATAATTTCTCAGCTTCAGCCCCTGGGACACACAGGTTGTCTCCAAAACCCCAACTGAGTGAAATCATCAGACCTGATGCTGAAATAAATGAAAAGGAGAATTTCAACCCTTTCCTCCCATGGAAAGGGAGCAGTTCCTGAATTTCAACCTCAATTTACTGCTGGACCAGTAAATGAATGAAGGGAATATTCAGGTGTGTGCACATCCATCTCCTCGATGTAGGACTTTTGATAACTTCATTTTAATGACAAGCCAAGCAAAAGAAGGACTCTCAACCCTCCACTCTAAATTTCCTGGGTTTTGACAGATTAAATCAAATCCTTAAGGCCATTTTATCACAGTTTTTTTTTCTCTCTCTGTGTAAGGGTGTGATTTATGCTCCCTTTTTATTGCACGAGCCTTTGTCTCGGCGCTGTTTGATTCACTCCACTAATGGCCCTCAGCTGATTTTATTTTAGGAGCTGCAAATTTTTGCACACCAAGCCAGACAAATACAGCACGGGGGTGAACTAAATGGTGGAATTCAGCGAAAAAAAAAAAAAAAAAAAAAAGCAGATTACAGAGAGAGCAAGATTTTAAGTGCTGATCCAAAGCAGCACTGCATGTAAACAATGGCTCCTTGGTGTTTACTGTACATTATCTGCCTAAATCCAAGGATTACTGTTTCCCCTGGAGCAGCCACTGGCTGGAGGTTCTCAGTAGTAGCTGTTATTAGTAGCAATGACATATTAATTGAACTTCACTGCTTCCAGGTGTGTGGCACACTCCGGGGTCACCCAGAGCACTCCAGTTTCACGTGGATTCAATTACGGCAGCGTTATGAAGGAATGCGACATGTCATGCATTAAAATGTCAATTACCACTTTTTATGGGATGCAGGGCAGGGCTGGGGGGGGAGAAAATCAACCCATCAGACTTTTTCCAGCGTCATTTCTGTCTGCTTGGGTGCTCTAAGCAGGCAGAGGAGTGTGGGATCTCAGCACATCCCTCCCGATGCCCAGAGATGCCAGGAGAACCCTTGGGGGGCTCGGAAATCCTGGAATGTCGCCAAGAGTGTTTGGTGGCTTGATTTTGATCCATCCACAGAAGTGACAGCAGTTTGAGGACATGAGAATCACTTTCGAGTGAAGGGTGTAAAAGGGACACATTTATAGGGTGAAATATAAACTTTAAGGTTTTTGGTACAGGGGGGTTATGGAGACAAGATGGAGGGATCAGAGCGTGTCTCGTCCTTCTTCTTTCTTCTTCTTGTCCTCCATCTCCTGTGGTGATGTTGGCACTTGGGGATTGGTTTATGGTGAAGGTGCACTTGCCAACATGGGTGAAAAGTATTGGGAAATAAAGGTAAATATCATGTACATAGATTTTAGTATAAAAAGACATGACCGCCCCGTGGGTGGTCAGAGTGCCCTTGGCTGCCTTGCAGGTCAGACCTCTGTTGGGCAGACAGAAAATTTTGTAGATAAGAAACCATAAACAATCTGAAGATTGAAAGCTGAAGAGTCCAGACTCGTCCTTTGAAACGCGTCCACCCAAGAACCACCCTACCCGTGTCGGGGCACAGACAGACAGCCAGACCCGACAGGAGTTTGTGTTTGTCTCCCAGCTCATCTGTGCAACCTGAAGAGGCAGAGAAATGTCTTTAAAAACGCCGTGTTAAACTCCTTCAGTGGCTCGGGTGGATCCTTTGGTGTGGTGAGTGCCACAGAACCAAGGCACTTTTAAAGGTCCTCAGGTCCCCACTGCAGCGAGCAGGGACATCCTCAACACCATCGGGTGCTCAGAGCTCCCTTCAGCCTTAAGTAATTCCAGGGAATTATTTAGGATCCCTGTTGGAGCCCTAAATAATGCCAGGGAATTCATCCTAAATAATGCCAGGGAATTATTTAGGGTCCCTGCTGGAACCCAGGGCACAGGGAACATTTCTCTGCTTGTTTTGAGAAGTCCTGACCCTCAGGAGAACACTGCTTTTAACCTTCATCCGTGGAGAAAGCTTCCAAGCCTTTGGGATGAGTTGGAATTCCTGTGTGTGAAATAGGGTGAAAAACTCAGAGTTTTGGGTTTTTAGTGTGGAGGAGACAAGATGGAGGATTTGGGGCACTGTCTGACCTCCTTCTTGTTCCTCACCTGCTCCATTTTCTGCAGTGCTGGGGGCACAGGGGGATTGGTTAGAAAGAGCCACGATCAGATGTTGTGTGAGCAGACAAATAATTAGTTACTAGGTGTTAATATTATATATTCACATTATTTTAGGTAGAGAGGTAGAAATAAAATGCATTCTAAGAGTTAATTGGACAAAATAGCTTTAAAAGGCCTCGAACCTGTGTGTCTGGTGGCTTTTGGTGCCTTCCTTTTCACACTCCAAGTCTGGTGTGCCGACAGAATGCTGAGCTTTTGACAAGAGAAAAATAACCAACAACCTGTAGACCAAAACCCAAAAGTCCCATTTGTCTCTCAATTCAGGGATTTCTAGGGGTGTCCCCATCAGGGGGATCCTCAGGGAGGCTTCCCACAGATCCCTTTAGGATCTCTTTGGCCTGAGGGACTCCGGGCCATGGGCACAGGATCTCCAGGTGTTTTCAGGACACAAAGCACCCAGCTCTGCCCTCTGTCCAGGCCATCATTGCCAGGACACATCCAGTTGTGTTCCACAGGCTTCTCCAGCAAATTTTCCAGCAAATTTTGCAGGGATTGAAATTTTGCTGTGTAATTGTTCATCCCACACATTCCCTGGGAAATGTTCCCCTCCAAAGAGAAATTCCCTCTTCTGTCAAGGTGCTATTTTTGTCCCTTTAAATCCCTTAAAATCCAACCTTTTGGAATCAGATGGGAAGTGGAAAACTTCCAAAGCAAATTTTAGCTAAAGGCGATTGAATTTAAAAAATTTGCAATATTTTTATCATGGAGCATTTTCGCATCTCTAATTGTGTTCCATGAAATCCCAATCCTCACGCTCTTTGCTGGCAAACTGTTTTTAAGTTCTCTTGGAAAATTCTTTGTTGGCTGTGAAGCTGGGCTGGGGGGTGAATGATTGCCAAGCCACATGGGCCAGGCCATGGTCAGCTGAATATTTATCAGCATTTATTTGCCTGGTGTGGTTGCTCAAGGCTCTTGTGAGTCAGATTCATACAGAGATCAAGATGAGTAAATTACTGAATGAAGGCAAAGATTTATTTTAGAATTTAAACTGAGGAGACTTTAATTTTCTTTGTATATTATTTAATTTTAATTTTAATTTTTATTGTAATTTTAATTTTAATTTTAATTTTTATTGTAATTTTTATTTTTATTTTTATTTTTATTTTTACTTATTTATTTTCACTTTTAAATTTTTATTTTATTTTTAATTTTATTTTATTATTATTTTTATTTTAATTTTTATTTTATTTTATTATTTTCATTTTTATATTTATTTACTTATTTATTTGTATTCTTTTTATTTATTAATTTAATTTTATTTTTATTTTTATTTTTACTTTTTTATTTGCACTTTTTAATTTTTATTTTATTTTTAATTTTATTTTATTATTATTTTTATTTTAATTTTTATTTTATTTTATTATTTTCATTTATTTATTTATTTATTTATTTATTTGTATTCTTTTTATTTATTAATTTTTTATTTCCATGGACATGGGGAGCTGACAGGAACAGGAACTTGTGCACTGCTGGTGAGGACACTGGACTAAACTCTTCCATCAGTAACATCCCAAAGAAACACTTTAACTGCTGCCATCCAGATATTCCAAATTGGATTTTCTGTGCAAGCTTGGAAAAGAACAGCAGGTCTAAAGTGTTCCTGCATTCATTCATTCGTGGTGTGTTTTGTACCCCATCAAATTCCAATTAAATACATTTGCCTGTGATTTCTAAAGCTCTTACTGTGAGATGAACCAAGGAATAAACCAACTTTTACCACTGAATATGATAAATTTCCAGTAATTTGAGGCCTTGAAAGGGGAATTCAATCCAAATCCCACAAAGTAAAACACAGGCAAGTCACAGGGGTGTGGCATCCCAAGGCTTGGAGACCCAGGGATATTTTTAAGAGAGAGAAAATTGTGACGATCCTTTCCAACCCTAAAATCTACAAAATTGTCCTGGATCATGCAGGAAGACATTTATAACATTTTTCAGTCCCCTCTTTAAGCCATAATCACATCCAATCTCTACTTTCTATTAGGGAAATACATAAATACATTATCTATCTATCTATCTATCTATTTATTAAATAATATAAATATAAACACTAAATATAATTATATACATAAATATACATATAAATAAATATAAATATACATATCTACATATATATCTATAGATCAATATCTATATCTATATAAATAGATATAGATATTGATCTATATCTATTTAGATATATTTATATAGAAATAGATATATCTATATAAATATATCTAAATATATTTATATTTAGATATATTTATATAGATATAGATATAAAAGAAAGCTAACTAAATACATCTTGCCAATTTTAAGGGGAAATAGAAGCTTCCAAGAGCCCCCAAAACACACAACAGTTCTTCAAGTCCCCGAGTGTCAGAAGCAAATTTTATTTTAATGATTTCTTCAAAAGAGTGCAGAGGCCTGAAGGATTGTGTAAATGTTTCCTGTTGTGAGCAGCCTTTCAAAGCTTGAAGGATAAACACATATTCACAATATATATAAATATCTCTGCTCGTGCAGAACACTGAGTTGCACATCATTACTTTGGAAACAGCCTAAAATGGCTCTTTCTGATCTTTGTGTTTGGGAAAAAACCCAAAGCCCATCAAATTCGAGATCACACAGCACTTAAAAACTGAAAGTGCAAAATATGGGCTGTGAGTGTGTCTTATTTATAAACACATGCTCTGAAATTCAGAATGGGTGCTTTATTTTTAAATCCAAGCCACAATGGGACATTGTCTTTCAGCAGACACTCCAAGCAGCTCTCTGGCAAGATTAATCCTGAAAATGACCAATAATAATAATTTGAATAGCAGCATTGAGAGGGAGGCAGCTCTGAGGGAGCCTCTGTTTGTGGGGAGTTCTTTGATGAAATTATTTATTGCTGACACAGGGGATGATCCTTGTGGGTCCCTTCCAGCCTGGCTTGCTCTGGGACTCTGTGGAAGATAAGACACATCCCCTGGGGTAGGAGAAACCTCTGCAAGAAATCCCTTCCCTCCTATTTTAGGTGTTTCTCCAGGCTGAGGAAGGAGTGTGGGCATCTTGTTCTGATGCCTTGTGCAGGCTGCCCCAGAGCAGAGGCTGGGCAGAGCTACAGAATAAAGCAGGGATTGATTCAAAGCATCTCCTCCATGGATGCACCTTGGGCAGCACCAGAGCCCAGCCAGGGCTGCACCCAAGATGAACCAAAATGGCCCCAAAATGCACGGCCGGGCACGGGCTCTGTCCCTGGGATCAGTTCTGCTCCATTTGCACCTTGCAGTTCATTGTCCCATCCCAGCTTTAGCCCCTGCAGTCCCACCCTGCTTGTTTTTCTCTCTCCAGCCCACGGGGTTTGTGCTCTGGGGCTGAGATTTGGATCATTTGTCCTTGGTGCCCAGCTGGAGCAGGAATTGTTTTGTCTCCCTGCTCTGTGCACAGAGCTCACCATCCCAGAATATGAACCCAGCCCCACACCCTAAAGCAACACAGAACCTGAAAAATAGAAAATTAAAACCTGAGGTATCACTCAGAGCACCTCAGTTGGGATTTTCCTTGAGATTCCCTCTTTCTTTCCAGGGATGAGCCTCCCCCTCCCCATCTCCTCCCACCTGGGAAGTTTTTCTGCTCCATTAAATTTCCATTCCGTGCCCGTGTTTTGGGAGAAGACCATCCATCCATTAAGATGGGATGAGAAATGCTAATGTATTTTGGAGTCTGTTGACTGAGGCCTCTGTGCAGGCAGAAAAAATCCTAATTTTCAGTGGTGTCCCCACTGCTGGGACTGCTGAGATGATTAAAATGAAGCGCAGGTCCCAGGCCCTGCCTGAATCAAAGTTTAAACGAGATTGGAAATGGTTGCTTGACTTTACATCACATTAACATTAGCAATTTCCTGGCTATTGTTTTTCTTTCCCCACAGTGGTGACTTTTCCAAAATAGATCCCTCATCTGACTGTAAAGGTAAATGAAAATCAGGCCCATTAAATTTACTGTCTGTAAAGCACTAATGCCTAACAAACAGTATCTTTACATTTAGATGGCATTTTTATCCTGAGGAATCTCAAACCACTCCATAAAAACCCTGACCTTGATCCTAAAGTCATTTCCATGTATGAGCAACTTTTATATTGAATTTTGAACAGGACTGCACAAAAAATGTATAATTACTTATAGGCATATTGAATTTCTTAATATGTAAGTGCCTCTCTGAGAAATTATTATTAATTACACACTTTATACATAAAAATTAAGATGTTAAATAAAGGTTTCAACCAGATTTCATGCTCTTTATCGCACACCAAATAATATTTCTGGTCTGCATCCTCCCAGCTGTTGCCTCCCTCCTTTTTTTAGAGGAATGCAAGCAATTCCAGGATTTATTGGCAAGTGTCACAGGAAAAGTGTTAATGAAAGTCAGAGCGGCAAGTCACATAAACGAGGCATCATTTTGGGGTTTTTCCATGTTTGAGTCTCAAATTCTGGAAATGCCAGAATAAAAGGCACTAAGCACGTGATGACATCTGACTGCTTGGCCAAATTTCATCGTCCTCTTATGTTGGCTAATCTGATGAAAAGGTGAAGTTGAATAAATCCAAAACAATATCACTCATAGCTATAACTCCTAGAAATTCTGCCTGGCTGCAGGCTCTGCTCAAAATATCCAGACAAGGAATTCTGATTTAGGAACCAGCTTCTCTCAGTATGTCCTAAAAAAAAAAAAAATTATTATTATTAGTAGTAGTAGTAGTAGTAGTAGTAGTAGTAGTAGTAGTAGTAGTAAAAATACTTCTTTTTCTTCTTCTTTTTCTTCTTCTTCTTCTTCTTCTTCTTCTTCTTCATAGTAAAAATACTTCTTTTTCTTCTTCTTTTTCTTTTTCTTTTTCTTTTTCTTTTTCTTTTTCTTTTTCTTTTTCTTTTTCTTTTTTTTCTTCTTCTTGTTATTATTATTATTATTATTATTAAAAATACTTCTTTTTTTTTCTTCTTCTTCTTCTTCTTCTTCTTCTTCTTCTTCTTCTTCTTCTTCTTCTTCTTCTTCTTACTATTATTATTATTATTATTATTATTATTATTATTATTATTATTATTATTATTATTATTATTATATTTTTGCACCATTTTTTGTAGTTGACCCTCTTGGTTGTAGCTCTTGCCTTAGACACAAATTGCAAAAACCCCACTTTTTTTTTTTCCTAATTCGATATTTTTTCTAATTCTAATTTTAATTTCTGTGCTCTAGGAGCACAAGATTTCAAGGAATCTCTTGTATCAGAAGGCTTAGCCTTTTTTCTTGCGGACATTTCCATTTTTAGGCTTTTCCCTGCAGCACAAATGCAGCCAGGTAAGGTTTTTAGCCCATTTTCAATGCCCCAGTCCAACAGCCAGAAAGTGCCTCTCACCTTCCAGGTATTGAGGAAAGTCCCTACATTCCAGGCCCAGAGGGCATTGCCTTGTAGGCAGCTATTTAAACCAATTTTTAATGGAATAATTGAAGAAAAACTGATTTTTCTATATCAGGGTCCTTTTGAATTAACAAATCTCCCACCAGGAGCTCAAATCCTGCTCAGGCTGTGCCACACTCGATGTTCTCACAAGGAAAGTCCTGAGTTCATAATTTTTAAAGCAAGATATAAAAGACAGATTCTTCTCTCTTATTTTTTTCATTCATCTTGACCCTTGACAAGCCTCTGCTGGGCTCAGGCTGGGATTTGCTGTTTTCCCCTTGTTGTTCCTGCTGGGAAAGTTCCTGAGATGAGAAGTTTGGGGAAAAACAAAAAAAATCACTTTTGGAAAACAAATCCCTTTCCTTCCCTGTGCTTCCCTGGATCAGTCAGGATTTTGTCCAGTGCCACACATTCCCCCAAAAATTGTTGACAACATCAAATGTTTTTGTCTTCTGGAAATTCAGTGGAGTAGAAACTGAACAACAAGGGAACTCAGAATTTTATTTTACTAAGCTGGGAAATAAATCTGGTTTTATTCAACAGAAACATTTGATGTTATTGCATCTTCTCTCTTTGTTTCAGCAGCAAAATTATATGGCAGAATGTTCCAGATAAAATGTCCTCTTCATTTTCCTTCTGCTCCCCACAGAAAATCCACTTGTGTATCTGAAGGGCTCTGTCTGTATTCACAAGTGCTGGATAAATGCTGATTATTCTCCTCAAGCCCTTCTCATTATTCTATTTAAGTCCTGATCACTCAGCATGGTGTGAAGATGAGATAAAAATCAGCTTTATTTCTTATTCTGAGAAAAGCTGACATCGGGATCAATAAATCCTGACAGAAGCCATTAACATTTTAATGAGTTACTCAATAATATTCTAAAGATGTGCTGGCAAGTCAAGCCTCCTCTGATTAAGGACAAATTTCTTAGACTACTGTAAATATATATTTCAAGGCCCAGAATGCAAAGCTGTCACTTATCAATCAAGAAAAAAGGGCAAAAGTCAGGGCTGAAGGAACTGGGGAAGGGGCTGCCCACATGATTATGATGATCACTGTACATGATGGAACTTTTTAAGATCTGAACCAAGCACGGCCAAATATTCATTCTGGGGTCGTGGGGTTGTCATAAAACTGAAGGTGCCTCCATGGGTTCCTTCTACAACACCCAGGCATCCCAAAAAGTTGGATGCGGTTGAGTGGAAAAATAAATAAATACGGAAAATCAGGTGAACAGGGGGGAAAAAAGGGTCTGTGCAAAGCCTGCTGAGCCTCAGGGTGAAATGTTCTTGTTCAAGGGTGAGTTTTGCCCTTCAATTCCACAAAAAAGAATCAGGATTTGACAGAGTGTTCTAAGCTGCAATAAATTTGCTGTCAGCATCGTGCTATTGAGCATAATGCCAATAACTCCCAGGAAAATCCTGCCTGGGATTCCATGCCTGCAGAATATTGACCTGAGAGCATTTCAATAAACAAATATGAGCCTTTGGACACCAAGCTAGGGGTGACTTTTGTGAGGGAGTCGATCCAAGGGAATCCAAAGGGAAAGGGGTGCAGCCATCAGGAATTGGGGACAGCTGGGTAGGGCAAAAAAAAAAAAATCCCATTATGAGCAATGCCTGACCAAAATGTAAAAAAAAAAATTAAATAAATTACCAATAATTCATAGTAATTAATAAATCAAAAATCAGAGTGCATCAGTGGGTAAGAAGTGAGTGCATCATGGGCAAAATAAATCCCATTAGCAACTCTTCCCTGTGGGTTTGAGCAGATGGAAACACGGAACTGCTCCTCCTGGCTCCCAAGGCAAGCATGGATTGATTTCATTGCTCCAAGCTGGAGATGAAATTCTCCTCAAATATAAAAGCAAAGAACAGAAATGGCAGCAAAATTTTGTGTTATAAATTTTGTGTTATCAATGATAAACTCTTTGAGGTTGGCTCGTGATGTTCTGACGCCCGAGTTTACAGCTCGTAATGAAAGAAATACCTACAAGAACTGCAAAAAAATATTCTTCTTTCTGCACCAGAAAAACCAGAGAGCTGAAGGTCTGGAGTTTGATGACCACAATTCTTACAGCTCTTAAAACAGAAATTTGACTGGAGACTCAGAATTGTCTCATCCAGCACTTTGATGCTTTATACTGAAGAAAAATTCCTGTTAAGGAGAACTAAAAAAAAAATTTAAAGGGGAGAAAAAAAAGGGATAATTTGAGAAATGTCCACAAGATTGTCTCTTTTGCAATGGGCCATGTTTGAGCTGCTGCCATGTGAAAATGCTCCCATCAATCACCCCTTGGGACCTCCTCAGAGCCCTCCTGCTCTGGAATGAGGAGTGAGAGGAGTTCACGAGCAAGGAGGTCCTGAGGCTCTGAACCCCATCCGGTGCAGAGCGAAATATTCCAGATTTCTCCTCTTTGTGCTCTCTCTGTATAAATTACATCTATAACTTGTGTGCATAAACAGCACCGAGGAGACCCCAGGACTAAATGAATAACGTTGGCATTCATAAATAATTCAACAACTGAGGCTTTGTTGCCCCCAAGTTGCTGCTGGCACTCAGGAATAGACAGGATATTTATTTACCTCGTGACATAAACCAGAATTTCTGGGGCTGAGCCCCCCCCAAAAAAACCTCTGGGAGAGCCCTGAAAGCCACTTCAGTACCTTGGGCAGGTGGCAAAGGGGTGGATTCACCCAAAGCCACTGATGCACTCTGATTATTAATTTATTAATTATTGTTAATAAAAATTTTAAAATGTAAACATTTTTTATTTAATGTATTAATTAAAATCAATATATTTAATTTTAAATTAATAATAATTTATATTTCTTTAATTAATAATAATTAATTTAATTTTAAATTAATTTATTAATTTAAAAAGTAATTTGTTTAATTTTTTTAAATTTTGGTCAGGCATCGCTCATAAATAAAGTCAGAAATAATTTCATCTACAGATGTGGTTTTTTAATCAGTATTTTGTCTGATTGCCAAGATATTTTCCAGTATTTTGAAGGGATTGTGTTGCAGTCTGCACCTTAGGGAAGCAGAATGCTCTGTGGAGATTTGTTATTTTTTTCTGTTGAAGTTCTTGCACTGCACAGATCATCCACGGGTGGGAAATCAGCTCATGTAGAGCCTGAAAATGATCGAATTTGCCCCAATATCAGTTTAAGGGTTTTCAGAGCCTTAAAATCCCTGGTTGTGCAAGTGGCCAGGGTGGCTGCCAACCCCAAAGAACTCTCCAGGCTGGGTTCAGACCCTTCCCAGGAGCTGCTGAATTCAGGAAAAAAACACAAAAAAAAGCATGTCAATAAGCAGAGATAAAGAAAGCAGGGTTTGCAAAGAAAAGTTTGAATTAATGGGAGAAGAAAGCATGGAAATAATATGGAAATAATATCTAGGGGGAAAATAGGAATAAGCAAAATAATAAAATAGAATAGAATATATAGAATTATATATTCAATGTATTATATTAAATATAAAATTAAATATATAATTAAAATATATTATATATTAAACATTAATTATATATTAATTAAAATATATTAAATATACTAAACATAAAATTAAATATATAATTAAAAGATAATTAATATATTAAATATAGAATTAAAGAGTAATAAATATAAAATTAATTATACGTTTTATATAATATAATAATACATATAATAAATATAATAGATGTACTATAATATAACATAATATAATATAATATAATATAATATAATATAATATAATATAATATACTATATGTAATATAGTATAATATATTATTATATTATATTATTATATTATAGTATAATGCTATAGTATAATGATATAATATTATAATGTTATAATAATATTATAATATTATAATATTATTTTATACTATACAATTTTATTATTACTATATATGCATTATAATATAATACATGCAATATAATAATATAGTTATAATAAATATGATATAATTCTAATAATAATAAACATAACAAGCAAAATAAGTTAAATATTTCTGAGCATTTAATGAATGTACTTGTGCACATCACTCCATTTCCTCCACTGCAGCCACCATGTACAATGCAGCACCTGATTGGAACATCCCAGTCCTTCTTAAGCCACGCCCGAAGGGTTTTGTGTGTGTGTGACCCAGCAAACAGAGCCTCAGCAGTGCCTCTGTCACTGTCACAGTGGGTTTGGTTTGCTAAGCAGAGATTTTACTGAATTTTAGATTTTTTTAGCTAATGCACTAACTAGCGCGGTGGGTTCAGTGTTGGTTAATTACCAATGCACTTAATTCCTGTTGTGAGCTAGGATTAGCAGAAAGGCAGAGCAGGTTTAAAACTTTAAAAGGGGATAAAGAAAAATGATATCTTTATTAAATCTGGGCAGCGCCTGGCACAACCTGGGGGCTCAGAAGTGCTTCAGCTGCTGGGCTGGGGCACAAAGGGCCTTTGTGGGCACTGCAACCTCTTGCTCTTTTCCAGCCAGGGTGACAAAAGGGCTGGGTGACCTCTGGCTGTGTCACTGAAAGGAACAACAGCCCGGGTTAAGAGCCTAAAGCCCCCAAAAGGAGCCCAAAGCTGCTCTTTAAAGCTTCTTTCACTCCAAACTTCGGAGGCAAGAGAAGCAGGGCTGGACCTGAGCCATGAGGGAAGACAGAAAAAAGCATCTAAAACATCTAAAACGCATCTAAAGGGACACCTTTAGTTGGTTTTTAGATGTTTTAGATGTTGGACTCCCAGATTAGACTCAGTTTTAATGTTGTGACTTCGCCCTGGAAGCACAGATAGGAATAAAATCTTCTGTCCCCTCACAGATTTGGAGGTTCCCAGGAAAGTTGTGTTTTGCAAAAGCAACTAATTCTCTTCTGCAGAACTTCCAAAAGATTTGAATCAAAATCTTCCTCTCAAAATTTTGAAGTTCTGTCAGTCACAATGGTCTGATTTAGCTGTTACAAGTTTTTTTTTAAATAATTGGAAATAAACCAGAAATTCCTGCTAATGTTAACAGGCCTGTGTAAACAAATTAAAAGCTCTGAAATATTTAACTGATTATTATGCTTATTCATATTTTCCTCCTATATATTATTTCCATGTTTTCTTCACCCATTCACTCAAATTTTTCTTTGCAAGATGTGTTTTCTTTATCTTTGTTCATTGACTTGCCTATTTTTTTTTTCCCCTGAATTCCCTCTAATTGACTCCTTCAGTGTTGGACAGGGTGGATCACATCCAGGCTCTGCTCCTGCCCAAGCCCTGATGATATTTTCCTGCTGGGATATTTTCCTGCAGCCCCATCCCTGATTTTGGGAAGGAATTGTTCTTGGCAGTGCCCAAGGCCAGGTTGGACACTGGGGCTGGGAGCAGCCTGGGACAGTGGGAGGTGTCCCTGCCATGGCAGGGGGGGAACAAAATGATCTTTCAGTTCCCTCCCAACCCAAACCATTCCATGATTCCATAATTCTGTGATTTTTGCCCTTCCACAGCCCCATCCTCTAGGAGATTGTCCTGGATTGTAAGATGAGTGTGTGTTTTGTTCCCATCTGTCAGAGCTGGGGCAGTTCTCTGCTGTCCATGGGGCAGTTTTTCCTTTCTCTCTCCCACAGCCAATCCTCCCTGCAGGAGATCTCTGCTGTCCATGGCCACTGAGTGTCCCTGCAGGGCTGATCCAATCCCATCATCCCATGGGGAGATGCTGCATTGCCCAGGGCAGGAGCCAAGCATTCCTACCTGGATCCAATCTGAGGTGCTGGCACAGCCCAGCAGCCTTTGCCCAGTGCATTGCCAGAGGAGCAGCTTCTGCTGCCCTGCATGGCCAGAGGGAGCCCAGGCCCATCTGCAGCAGCCCTGGAGCTGCAGAGGAAAACTCCCCCCTTGTGCAGGATCCCTGCTCCAGCAGAGCCACAGCTGGCACTGCAGGAGGGCTGAGCCCCCATGGGATGGGGCTGTGCCACCCCCTGACACACAGGGGACAGGGACTGCTCTGACTCTGGCAGAAGTGGGGTTTTTTTTGTACTATTGCATTTGTATTTTTAATTTTCCTAGTAAAGAACTGTTATTCCTATTCCCGTATCTTTGCCTGAGAGCCCCTTCATTTCAGAATTATAATCATTCAGAGGGAGGGGGTTTACATTTTCCATTTCAAGGGAGGCTCCTGCCTTCCTCAGCACACACCCGGCTTTCCAAACCAAGACACTGACCCACCTGCTACTGGAACCCTCCAGAACTATCTCCCCTCTGCTCTCAACAGCACCAAGCAATTCTGTGCCCTGTTCTGAAAATTATGAGACATTTTGTGCTCTGGCAGGGTCCTGGGTCTGTGTTCCATCCTCTCCTGCCCTCCTCCTCTGGCACAGAAATGGCTGAGAGGTTTTGGCAAGAGAAAATGGATTTTTACAGAGTTCCAGGTGTGATTTGATGTCTTCAGGTTGGTGAAGAAAATCAATTCTCTATTCAGTTATTGGGGCTGGACATTGCCTCAGGACAGGGATCCAAGTGAGAATCTCCCGTGTTTTTCTGCATCCAATATTTTTGGTTTTCCAAAACTGCATTTATTCTGTGCCTAGTCCTCTCTGATTTCATCATTACATGGTCATGCTGAGTTTCTGTGCTCATCTGGAAGTCCTTGATCCAGTTTCTAATTTGTGTTTCAGACCTGTGAAAAGAACTCACAATTTACCCATCTGGGCCTTCTCTACTCCATTTCCCATTCCTTTGGTTTCTAACAAAATTTCCAGAAGGTTCCTTCACACTGCCTTGAACCAGTTTTCTGGGAGATTGGTCCTACAAAGTTTCTGACCACAGAAATCAGAGAATTATAGAGTTATAGAATGGTTTGGGTTGGAAGGGACCTCAAAGCCCACCCAGTGCCACCCCTGCCATGGCAGGGACACCTCCCACTGTCCCAGGCTGCTCCAGTCCCAGTGTCCAGCCTGGCCTTGGGCACTGCCAGGGATCCAGGGGCAGCCCCAGCTGCTCTGGGAATTCCATCCCAGCCCCTGCCCACCCTCTCATTGTTTCTATTTTGCTGCTTTTCCTTCCCCTTGATTCTGAGCTCTCTCATTCCGCTCCTCTTTCCTCAAGTTTCCTTCAGTGGGAGCCAGTGCCTCCCCAGCCCCCAGAATTGCCTCAGGGGAAGTTTCCTCCCTAACAGCTTTCTTTGACCTCAAAATAAACTCATTAAAAAGAAAATGGACAAAACTGTGTCCCTCGAGTTTTCTGGACAGCTGATTCGCCTCTCTCCCCCAGAAGATGTTTGGTGTCAATCTCTGCTCTTTCTTCAGGGCAGGACCTGCTGTCACCCTGTGCTCCTGCTGGAGACTGGCAGTGATCAGCTCCAGAAACTCTATGGGTTGAAACTGAAAGAGGGGAAATTTAGGTTGGATATTGGGAATTAGGAATTGTTTCCTAGGAGAGGGGCTGGGATGGAATTCCCAGAGCAGCTGGGGCTGCCCCTGGATCCCTGGCAGTGCCCAAGGCCAGGCTGGACACTGGGGCTGGAGCAGCCTGGGACAGTGGGAGGTGTCCCTGCCCAGAGAATTTGAAAAATCCCAATCTTCCATCTGAGTCTGGCTCTCAGTGGTACAGGAGAACTTCCAAAGCTTCTCTGCTGAGACTGAAGTGGTTCAAACCACCCTTTGTAAAGCAGCCAAACCAGATGTGATCCCTGGGACAATGTCTGGTGGGCAGCAGCAGCAATTTGCCCATGGCAAGTGAGCTCAGGCTTTGGCAGGGGCTGCCCAGGGAGCTTTGCAGTGCCCAGCCCTGCAGGTGTCCCCTGCAGGTGGCACTGAGTGCTCTGGGCTGGGGACAAGGTGCCCATGGGGCACAGCTGGCGCTGCATGGGCTGGCAGGGCTGGGCCAGCCCCAGGGATTTGGGATTCTGGGATTTGTAAGTTCCTGAAAGCCAGCAGCACTTGAGCTGCTTTGACTGATGAGATGATTCCCCTCTCAGAAGCTCATTTGAGCACAAACCAAATAAAGAAATGCTCTCAGGCCCCAGGGAATGGCTGTCACAGCTTTAGGGTGAGCAGCAGCTCACAAAATCCCTGTAACTTTCGCTGTCTCCACTTTGAGGAAAGGCTTCAGTGCCCTGGAATTACATTTGCCCTTCTCTGGCTGCTGCTTTCTCTCCTTGCCCCTCTCCAGAAGGGCTTTTTGCTGGTTTTTAATGAAATAGCTGAACAAACAGCAAGCTTGGGGTTACTAAGCAGCCTTTGTAAAGAGTGGGCACTGCTCAGACCCCCTCCTCCTTTTACTCCTGGCTGCTGCCTCCCAACAGCCCCTGTTGCATGGAAATTCCGACACTAAAACACCAGCAAACTTCACATTTCTGCCCCCACATCATGCTTTTTATCACAGCATTTATTTTATCACCCCACAAAATCACGGTGATGACTCTAAAATGAAAAGACCCCAGTGTGCACTATCCCCCAAAAAATCTAACAAAAACATTAAATACATCCCAGGAAATAAAATTTATAGTGCAGGAAAGCTTTAGTGAGTTCATTGCTCAGATTACCAGCTGGATATCAGTTTCATCAGCAGCAGCCTCCAATTTCCTGTTGTGCTTATCACAGAATTACTGTTTTCTTGTTTTAATGTTTGCACAGCCCATAAGGCAACAGCTACATTAAGAATAACATTAAATACAGGGGGTTTTGGGTTTTTTTATGATGGATTAAATGCCATGGTTGTTCTGTGATATTTTAAGACATAATAATGTAAGAAAAATCAGGAACTGAATGTATATAAAACACAAATAGTGCTTGTATGCATTCTTTTCTAGCTTTGGAAGAAGGAGGATTCATGGCACTGGCTGCTTTAGGATTCCTGATTTAGGTGCTGATTCGTGCCCTGGAAATGGCACAAATTTGGTGCCATTTGGAACAAAAATTTGGAAATTTGTTCCTTCTCACTGACTAATAAGTGCCACCAGTTCACAATAATGTGATATATTCCTACAGAATATATCACAGAAAATTGTTTGCCTCTTCTCTGGTTACCTGTATGGATCAGAAACTGTCAACTCTTTGTGCTGAAAACTTCCCTGATCATCTTTAAAAAATCCCCCAGTTCTATCCCTTGCCATGGGCAAGGACCTTCCTCATCCGAGGCTGCTCCAAGCAAAAATGAATTTTTCATTTGGAAAAAAGCCTGTACAGATATGCTGAGATGCAAAGCCAATATTAATGAACAAAATAAATTCAGCTTCATGACTATATTAAGAAGCCATAAAAATTCTGTAGGTTTATAAATAGAGGAGCCTACAGCAAATTTCTCCTGTCCTCCTGCAAGCATCAGAATCTGCTGGTTGAAAAGTAAATATTAGCTGACATTCAAACTAAAGCAATAATTACCTGTGCAAGTAATTGTTTCCTATTTGCAAGACCTGACTTGTTGGCTACTGAAGCAGTTAAAATACAGTTGTGAGGTTATTTTTTCTTTTTTCCATGGAGAACAATGCAGCAGCATTCAAAAAAATTTCCCCTTTGTAGGTGAAATTGAGTTCACAAATCCACTTCACATAAAACTTAACTTTCCTTTCCTTTCCTTTCCTTTCCTTTCCTTTCCTTTCCTTTCCTTTCCTTTCCTTTCCCCTTTTCCTTTCCCCTTTTCCTTTCCCCTTTTCCTTTCCCCTTTTCCTTTCCCCTTTTCCTTTCCCCTTTTCCTTTCCCCTTTTCCTTTCCCCTTTTCCTTTCCCCTTTTCCTTTCCCCTTTTCCTTTCCCCCTTTCCTTTCCCCTTTTCCTTTCCCCTTTTCCTTTCCCCCTTTCCTTTCCCCTTTCCCATCACACCAACAATTGCTCTATTTCCAATATCACTGTGACACTATAAACATTTCATTTATCTCACTGAAACAATGTTTAATTTATGGAATAAAACCCTCTAAATACCTTGTAAAACTCTGTATTGTCAATATGGATCTAAATATGTGGACATGAACAGGTAATAAATTGTTTGGAGTAACAAAATCTGACCCTGACTAGGAGTTCTTAAAAGCTTTTCCCATGAAGAAAATTGAAAAAATCCAGGGACAACAAACTGCTCTCAGCTTTTCTGGGTGTTTCTCTTGCTTTAGCAATTAGGATAATAAAAATAAAAATAAAAATAAAAATAAAAATAAAAATAAAAATAAAAATAAAAATAAAAATAAAAATAAAATTAAATACAACAACAAAACAATAACAACAACAACAACAACAACAATAATAATAATAATAATAATAATAATAATAATACAGATGGCATGGTAGCCTTACATTTCTGACACTCTCAACAAAAAATATTGCTAAAAATCACAGTTTTGAATGATTTTGCCTCTTCCCTCTGCCTGCTGAGCAAGCTCCTGAGGCTGAGTGGGTTTTCAGCCTCATTAAGAGGAAGATTAACACTAAGGAGTAAAAAACTTGCAATCCCAGCTTGGGCCTCACTTCTTTTTTCTTCTGCTTCACTCTTTTGCTAAGTGGTACCTGTTTAATTCCAGATAATCTGTTTATCTGAAACTTTCGGTGAGTTTGGAATGTCCAGTGTTAATGCTCTGCCAGGGGGGGAGGAAAACCAGAACCCACAATGATTCCAGGGCCATGGAACTCGTGTTCAGGGCAGGGCACTGATGGGAGAATCTTCTTTTTAAGCAGTGCTGTAACACCCCCAGAAATTCACCCTCTACCTACGAGGCAAAGAAGAATAAAATTCTTTTCCCCTCTGGTGTTTCAGTGCCCAGGTTTTTCTGTGAGTTTTCCATCTCTGAGAGGAGGAGGAGATGCCAAAGTGACCAGGAAATACCAAATACCTCTCAAGAACTTTCCTGCCTGTTGAAATAACTTGAAACTAGATCAAAGCATCAAAATGCTGCTTGTGGTACCCACCAGTCCCCACACTTATCCAGCAGCACTTGGATAATTCAGATTCTGCCCCAGAACCCCAGGATTCAGGCTGGAAATGGCCTCCAGGATCTCTGAGTTCGGCTGTGCCCGATGCCCACCTTGTCCCCAGCACTCAGTGCCACCTCCAGGAATTCCTGGGGCACCTCCAGGGATGGAGACTCCAAACCTTCCCGGGGGAGCTCTTTCCAAGGGCTGCTTGGGAAAGGCAGGAAATGTGGAATACACAGAAGAATTTGCCAGGGAGGCTCAGGTTGGACACCAGCAGGAATTTCCCCATGGAAAGGGTTGGGAAATACTGGGAGGAGCTGCCCAGGGAGGTTTGGAGTGCCCATCCCTGCAGGTGTCCTGGAGGTGGCACCTTTCCATGAGGAAATTCTTCCTGATGTCCAGCCTGAGCATCCCCTGGCACATCTGGAGGTTTTTTCCTCTCCTGTTGAAGAGGACCCATGCCTTGCCTTGGATCCTCTCCTCCTCCAGCCCTCTTTTGGTGGGAACCCAACAGCTGAACCTTCAGATTACTGGAAAAAACCCCAATTCCCATGATTTGGTGCTCAGACACCCACGTGCTTCCATGGGGAAATTGCTCCTGGTGTCCAACCTGAGCCTTCCCTGGCACACCTGGAGGTTTTTTCCTCTGGTTTTGAAGAAGATCCATGCCTTGCCTTGGTTCCTTTCCTCCTCCAGCCCCAGGTTCTTGGTGGGAACACAAAAACATCCACAGATTACCGGGAAAAAACCCCAATTCCCATGATTTCATTCTCAGACATTCCCATGAGGAAATTCCTCCTGGAGTTCAACCTGAGCATCACCTGGCACATCAGGAAGTTTTTTCCTCTGGTTTTGAAGAGCATCCATGCCTTGACTCAGTTCCTCTCCTCCTCCAGCCCTGTTTTGGTGGGAGCCCAACAATACCCACAGATTACCTGGAAAAAACCCCAATTTCCGTGATTTGGTGCTCAGACACCCACGTGCTCCCAGGAGGAAATAATTGCTCCTGGTGTCCAACCTGAGCATTCCCTGGCACATCTGGAGGTTTTTTCCTCTCCTGTTGAAGAGGACCCATGCCTTGACTCAGTTCCTCTCCTCCTCCAGCCCTCTTTTGGTGGGAACCCAACAGCTGAACCTTCAGATTACTGGAAAAAACCCCAATTCCCATGATTTGGTGCTCAGACACCCACGTGCTTCCATGGGGAAATTGCTCCTGGTGTCCAACCTGAGCCTTCCCTGGCACACCTGGAGGTTTTTTCCTCTTGTTTTGAAGAGCATCCATGCCTTGCCTTGGATCCTTTCCTCCTCCAGCCCCAGGCTCTTGGTAGGAACCCAAAAACATCCACAGATTACCGGGAAAAAACCCCAATTCCCATGATTTCATTCTCAGACATTCCCATGAGGAAATTCCTCCTGGAGTTCAACCTGAGCATTCCATGGCACATCTGGAGGTTTTTTCCTCTCCTTTTGAAGAGCATCCATGCCTTGACTTGGTTCCTCTCCTCCTCCAGCCCTCTTTTGGTGGGAGCCCAACAATACCCACAGATTACCTGGAAAAAAACCCCAATTTCCGTGATTTGGTGCTCAGACACCCACATGCTCCCAGGAGGAAATAATTGCTCCTGATGTCCAACCTGAGCATTCCCTGGCACATCTGGAGGTTTTTCCTCTCCTTTTGAAGAGCATCCATGCCTTGACTCAGTTCCTCTCCTCCTCCAGCCCTGTTTTGGTGGAAACCCAACAGCTGAACCTTCAGATTACTGGAAAAAACCCCAATTCCCATGATTTGGTGCTCAGACACCCACGTGCTTCCATGGGGAAATTGCTCCTGGTGTCCAACCCTTCCCTGGCACATCTGGAGGTTTTTTCCTCTTGTTTTGAAGAGCATCCATGCCTTGCCTTGGATCCTTTCCTCCTCCAGCCCCAGGCTCTTGGTGGGAACACAAAAACATCCACAGATTACCGGGAAAAACCCCCAATTCCCATGATTTCATTCTCAGACATTCCCGTGAGGAAATTCCTCCTGGAGTTCAACCTGAGCATCACCTGGCACATCTGGAGGTTTTTTCCTCTCCTTTTGAAGAGCATCCATGCCTTGACTTGGATCCTCTCCTCCTCCAGCCCTCTTTTGGTGGGAACACCACAACTCCCAGAGATTACCTGGAAAAAACCCCAGTTCCTGTGATTTCATGCTCAGACACCCATGTGCTCCCATGAGGAAATTTCTCCTGGTGTCCAACCCTTCCTTGGCACATCAGGAGGTTTTTTCCTCTCCTTTTGAAGAGTATCCATGCCTTGCCTTGGTTCCTCTCCTCCTCCAGCCCCAGGCTCTTGGTGGGAACCCAACAGCACCCTCAGATTAGCTGGAAAAACCCCCAGTTTCCATAGTTTGGTGTTCAGACACCCACGTGCTCCCATGAGGAAATTGCTCCTGGTGTCCAACCCTTCCTTGGCACATCAGGAGGTTTTTTCCTCTGGTTTTGAAGAGGACCCATGCCTTGCCTTGGTTCCTCTCCTCCTCCAGCCCTCTTTTGGTGGGAACCCAACAGCACCCTCAGATTAGCTGGAAAAACCCCCAGTTTCCATACTTTGGTGTTCAGACACCCATGTGCTCCCATGAGGAAATTGCTCCTGGTGTCCAACCCTTCCTTGGCACATCTGGAGGTTTTTTCCTCTGGTTTTGAAGAGGACCCATGCCTTGCCTTGGTTCCTCTCCTCCTCCAGCCCTCTTTTGGTGGGAACCCAACAGCACCCTCAGATTACCTGGAAAAAAACCCCAATTCCCATGATTTGGTGCTCAGACACTCCCATGAGGAAATTCCTCCTCGTGTCAAACCTGAGCATTCCCTGGCACATCTGGAGGTTTTTCCTCTCCTTTTTAAGAGCATCCTTGTCTTGCCTCAGATCCTCTCCTCTTCAAGCCCTCTTTTGGTGGTAACCCAAAAACATCCACAGATTACCTGGAAAAAAACCCCAATTCCCGTGATTTGCTGCTCGGACACCCACGTGCTCCTGAGGATCTCCACCTCAGCCCAGCCCCTGGGGCTCCTGGGCTGTATTTTATTTCAACAGGTGCCTCTGGAGCAGAGCAGCCATTCAGGCAGCACTCACCTCCCATCAGGGCACACGTCTGCAGCCCTGCAGCTGCTTATGCCAAGCCACATTTGTCCTGCTCACCACACATCCTGATATATTCGTGCTGCTCTCTGCAGATCCAGTTTCTGGGAGGACTTAGTGCTGCAGGAATTTCGGACAAAGGCTTCTTTACAGCAGCCCCATCCATCCATTGTGTCCTGGATTTCACTCACACGTCCCGAAATGAGGCTGGGGGAAATGCTCCTGCCTTTGGGAATTCCCCTGGGAGAGGGGGAAAAAAACCTCTGAGTTTCAAGTGTCAAGCCTCCAAAGGAATCCCATGGTATTCCCACTGCCTTCCAGCCCCTCTCAGCTCTAAATCTCTGCTTTAAAAGTGGGAATATTTCTACGCCGAGGCGTAACGCACACGGAGCAGGGAGTGCTGCTCCTGGAGGGGAAAAATTGGCCGTGGTTCAGGGAGTGCTCCATGTTTTGGAGACTGTCATGACAGGCAGGGATTAGATTTTACATGAGTGGTGATGAGCATTCCTCTGCTGACATGTGGGGGCCGTGTGTTTCCTTGCCAAGAGGGCTGAGCCACGTAATCCATCTCCCTCCCTGAGCAAAGAGCCCAGCGGCCACAGAGACTCCCTGTTTTTGCACAGCAGCACAAATGGAGCACAGATAGGGCCTGCATCCAAGCAATTTGTATTTCTGGCTTTCTCCCCGTTCATTATTTGGAATTTCTTACCTTGGGTAGATGTATAAACGGGCTGGGTTGGGATATTTTATTAATATAAATATAAATATAAATATAATTAGAATATATAAATATATAAATGTATAATATATTTTTATATAGTTATAATATTTATTTATTTATTTATTTATTCATTCATTTAATTTCAAAAGCCTTCATCGCTTCTTATTTACTCTGGGTAATAAGCAGGGCATGTTTCCTTATAATATATAATAATAATACATAATAATATGTATTTTGTAAATATTACATATATACATATGTATATATGTAATAATAATATATTATTATATATTTATTATAATAAATAATAAATATATAATAATAAATAACTATAGATTTTCTACAATAAAATTATTTTTAAAATAATTTATATTAAAAATTAATTTATTTCTATTTATTATTTACTATTTATTATTTATTTTTATTTATTATTTATTAATTTATATAAAAATGTCTATTAAATCATTTAAATAATAATAATAATTTTAAAATAAATAATAATAATAATAATAAATTATTTTAAAAAATCTACTTTTCATCGCTTACTTTCCTACTTTTTTGTGGGTGACAGAGCACCCAGAGAAGTATGGGAAGAGCTGCAACACCAAATTCCCCACCAAAAATTGGTTATCAGCAATATTGGTTATTGATTATCAGCAATATTGGTTACCAGCACCTGGTTATCAGGTTATAAGCACAGGTTTATGGTGAATATCTCCTTTTAGTTTATGGTGAATATCTCCTTTTAGTTTATGGTGAATATCTCCTTCTATCGCCATCAAAAATTGCTTATCAGCAATATGGTTATTGATTATCAGCAGTACTGGTTACCAGCACCTGGTTATCAGGTCATAAGCACAGGTTTAGGGTGAATATCTCCTTTTAGGTGTCTCATTTAGGGAGCAGTAAAAATACAGAAGTGAAATTTCTCTCTGTTCGATCTGGTGTATCACATTACTGTTGATATTTTAAAAGGATTTGTTTCAAGGAAGTTGCTGGCAGAATTTTGTTTTTGCAGAGTGCAGACTGAGTGGACTTGACATCTTTTTATTTTAAATCGGTGCCAGTTTTTTTTTTAACTGATCAGCCCTTATTATTTTAGCTAATTACACATGAAGCTGGCAGGCAGCTACAAACCCCTGGTAAGTGTGTTTCCACTTCTGTCAGAGTCACAAGGTGGAATATTTTGGAATATTTTGGAATCTTCCCCCAAGCCATGCAAGCCATGATGGCATTTTCAGTCTGGGCAGCACATAATTATGCTCATTAGCAATTTCTGTGCTCCCCTCTCTTTTTTTTTCCCCTCTCAAATAAAATAAAAACAAACCTAGAAATTCATGCCGAGCAATAAAACCTTGAGATTAGCAGGCTTTAAAAATGGTATCTGCCGTTTCAGCACAGCAATTTTTGATTTTTGGGTTTGAGTAAGATCACAAGTGATAAAACAAGTACAATAAATGGAATATTTTCATGGTGTTTCCAGTAAATCTCTCCAGGCAAGAAGATTTACGGCATATCTGTAGCAGTTGGAGGTCTGAATAAACAGATTTAATTTATTAAAATTCACTCTTATCTTGAGCTAAGCATGGCCCAGTGCTTGTGCTGCAAATGCAGGAGCAGCTTTTAAACAACCTTGTCATCTTCAGATTTGGGTTTGTGGTTCAGATGAAACCAAAACTCAACCCCCAGAAACTCAGCTCTTTTCTTGTTTTGTGGCAGTTTCCACCCTGGGTAATGATTTAACTCAGGCTTCCTTAAACTTTAGGCTGTGCTGGCCTAAAATTTGCTAAACTGAGCTCAAAAGTGGGGTTCAGCAGCAGCAGCCAGAGTCAGGAAGCAGCCCCGTGGTGTGAGGTACTATAAATGAAATTATTCCTATATGAGAGATATAAATATATATATTTATTTTAATATTAATACTAATATAAATGTAAATATTAATGTTATAGAAAATATGTTTATAACATATAACATATAATATATGGTCTATAAATATAATAAATATATAATATACAATATATGATATATAATATGCAATATATGATACGCATTGTATAATATATAATATGTGATTGTGATATGTGATATGTGATATGTGATATATAATATATAATATATAATATATAATATATTGCATATAAAGTATAATATATTCTGTATTCTATATTCTAGATATACATTTTATATGTTACAAATATATGACAATATTAATATGAATATTAATATATATTTTAATCATTATTTAAAAATAATAGGCAATAAAATGACAGAATAAACTTCTGTCATTACAAAGAACAGAGAGCTGTAACAGGAGGGGGAGTCAATTCTGCTTGGGAAATACAGGAAATCTGGATTACACAGGAGAACTTGCCAGGGAGGCTCGGGTTGGACACGAGCAGGAATTTCCTCATGGAAAGGGTTGGGAAATATTGTCAGGGGCTGCCCAGGGAGCTTTGCAGTGCCCAGCCCTGCAGGTGTCCCCTGCAGGTGGCACTGAGTGCTCTGGGCTGGGGACAAGGTGCCCATGGGGCACAGCTGGCACTGCATGGGCTGGCAGGGCTTTTCCAACCTCAGGGATTCTGGGATTTTGTGATATTTCCCAAGACAACAAGGCCATGTTTTGGAATCGCGTGTGGATCGCGCTTTCCTCCTGCTCTGGCCACCAGATTTCTGAAGGAATCAGGTTCATTTCAAGTGAAAGGATCCAAAAGGGGAGATTTGTGACCATGAGGACACTGGGAATGGGGGATTTGGGGCATTGAAGGATCCCCAACAGTGCTGAGCAGCCAGGGCAGCCACGGGCACCAATTCCCATTATGGGAACAGGGATTCCTGCAGGGAACCTTCCAGATTCTCCACAGGGAAAGGGGAATTTCTCCATCATGCAGCAAACTCTGGTTAATTGTTGGAACCCTGGCTGCTGAGAATTTGGGACTTTCTGTGCTGCCAGGCACTGACCCCCAAGAGAACACTGCACTGACCTGAGGCCATGGAGAAGCTTCCAAAATTCAATAATGAAACTGAGATTAAAGGTGTGGAGTTTGAATAGAAGTGTGTGATATCAGAGGGTGGGAAAATCAGAGTTTAGGGGTTTAGAATACAGGAATAGAGAGAAAGCAAGATGGAGGGTTTAGGGTGGAGGCTGCTCCTTCTTCTTCTTCTTCTCCATGGGTTTGGGTGGTTTTGGGTCATTGGATAAAAAAGTCCCCATTGCAGGCACGGGTGGTTGGGTATTGGGTTAAAAGTGAAAATAATTGAGGTGTCATTTGTTAATTGGACAGTTTATCCTTCAAAGGCCTTGGAGAGAGAGACAGGGCTCCATTTTTAGTTTGTTGGAGTGAAGTGCTGCAGAACTCAGGGTTTGTGAGACTGTGACAGAGATAAGAACTGATAAACATCTGAGTGCCAACAAGAAATACCCTCTCACACATTTAATCCTGACCTTGGCAGAAAAGAAGCAAAGAATCCATTTAGTGGTGCAGTCCCAAGTTTTGGTTCCACCATTTCACCAGCCTCTGGGGAATTCTGAGTTCCTTTTCTTCCTTTTTTCTTGTTTCTTTATTCCCCAGGGATTTATCTCTATTTCTTCAGGCAGGTGCTGACCCTGGTAGGTGTCCTCCTCACACGGGAGCTGCTCCTCCACAGCAAATCCTTGAAGCAGCAGCTCCACAATTGTCAAGATTCATCATTTGAACTCAGCCACACCCTCCCCACTCCTGCGGGACCCCTTCCTTCAGCTCAGCCCCTCAGGGAGGAGCATTCCTGTGGGGATTTTTGAGGGAGTTTTGAATGAGTTAGAGATGGAACCTCTGACTTGTTTTTGATGATGTGCTTTATTTTTTTATTTTCCACATAGGTAGGAAGGGTGAGTTTGGCTCACATTGTTACAGCATGGTTCAGAAGGTCCCAAGACCCTCAGTTACAAGAACTTTTAGGGAGTTATTGACCAATAAAACACTGCCAACAAGGATATTTATGTTTTTGACCCAGTCCTTAAATATTTTGTTTTATGGACCCATGTTACAGTGTGAGCTTTCTTAGCCAATCGTGTTCTGACACACAGACCTACATTCCTTGTTTACCTCTGGAACTGCTTTTCACAGAATTCCCAGAATCCCAGAATCCCTGGGTTGGAAGAGACCTTCAGGATCATCAAGTCCAACCCAGCCCCAGCAGCTCAACTAAACCCTGGCACCCAGTGCCACATCTCATATTTTTAATACTTTTATTTTTTCTAGCTCTTAAACCCTAAAACTCTAAATTTTTTCTCCACTTAAAGTGCCTCTGCTTTAAACTACAAATCCCCATTCTCCCTTCCAGCACCTCAGTTTGGGAGCCTTTCCCAAGCTCTAAGATCAAATCCTGGGTTTCATTCCAAGCTTTGGCTTACACCCCCCAAAGTTCTGAGAGTTCCCTGAATTTCAGATCCCAGCTCATCCTCAGCACCCCTGGCTGCTGCCCCCAGCCCCAGGGATCCTCCCTGCAGGATTTAAGGCATTTATTCCCCGTGCAGCCACCCTGGAGACCTGGAGCAGCCAGGCAGAGCTTTCAGATCAGTTTTGGGATGTGTTTTGGGGGAGCTCAGGTCTATCTTGAGTCCCTCTCTGCAGCTTTTGGGAAGTTTGGAGCCATTCAGAGCCCTGTTGCTCCATGGGAAGGTGGGAAAGAGGGTGGGAAAGCAGCCCCGACCCATGAATTATTTATTCTTTAGTAGCAAAGGTTATTCATGTGCTTTCTAGGAGGAAAAAAAGGTGGGTAACTGGCCCAGGTTCAGCACAGATATGAAATAGAGACTAAAATAAATCTGGTGAGTGAAGAGGTTGAGGCAGGAGCAGATGCAGCATCCAGGTAAAATCCTGCTCCATTTGGCAGCCAAACCCTGGTTTCAGCAGCTCTGGGTTTGTGCTGTCTGCAGCCACTCTCTGGATTTCAGTAATTGTGAATGTGGAGAAAAACCTGTGCTTAAATCCCCAAAACGCTGCTTTGGCATCAAATTTAGCTCTTCTGGAGCTTTTTGTGTGATCTCTGCAGCCTGATTTGAGCTCCACTGACTCTGAAAAACTGCATTTCTGCTTCTGATAATTAAGAAAGAAGATGAACCCAATTCCACTTTAAGACTGTGTCTTCAGGGCTGGAAATTGTGCAAACACTGCTGGATGTAACACAGAAAACAGAAATGAATTCCCAGTAGCACCTCTTTTTACAACATCATTGTGGGCTTTGTTGACTTTAGACTGGCTTTTTTTTTTTCCAGTGGATGCCATGGAATTTGAGAGGACTTGAAACACTCAAACGAGCACATTTAAATGTGTGTGTTTATGGGCCAGGGAGGGGGATTCACACTTTAAATCCTAAGTGCTGGAATTAGCTCCAACAAAGCCCGAGTGTGTTGACTTTCAAATGGGTTCAGCTGATGGAGCAGAAATTTGCTGGTTGGCTTCAAGGGTTGTCTTTTATTTCCTTCCTCCAAGAACATCTCTGACAGTTTTGGTGGTTTTTTTTTGGATAACAGAATAAATGCAATATCTTTAAACATGGAATTTTGGCTCCGGAGTGACTGGTGGGGTTTCTCTGTTGGGTTTCAGGATCCTTGTGCTGGTGGAATTTGGGGCGCTGTCCCTGCTGTCCCTGCTTTGCAAATGCAGAGTTCTGCCCTCAATCCCAAATCCTGCACTCCGGGGGGCTGGGACAGAGAGATTTGGGCAGATCCTGCCCCAGAAATTGAAGATATTTATCAGGGTGCCCAATTGTTGTGTCAGATTTTTGTGCCAGGCATTTCCTTTTCCCCTTTTACAGGAGGTGATAACCTGGGATGAAACGGGAATCCATAGTGGAGATGTCACCTGGATCCAAAATCTGACAAATGGAACTAAAACTGAAAGTTCCAAGGTGCAAACCATGTTGGTAGAAGTGCCTTTAGAGCAGCTCTAAAAATCAGATTAATTGTAGGAATTGCTGCAGGTCGAACCTGAAACCAACCTGGAAAGTCACCTCTTCTTTGTGTGGTTTGGGAATTTACACTTTTAACCAACTCCACATCACTTGTCCCAGTTATTTTTGCACAATCCCATCTTCCTGGCTCTTCCCTTTGCCATGGAGGGTGCAAACAGCAGCTGGATGCTGTGGGCAGCATGGAGCTGCCTTGAGGGGCTCACACCAAGGGTTTTTAGGAGGCTTCTGCACCCCACTGTGAAAGAAAGACACCCCACAAAGATCAACGTGCCTGCCAGGATCCCCACAGCCCCTGGCACTTGCTGGGGGAAAATAAAACCCCAGCTGAGCTTGCCCCTTCCTTCAGGAGAGGAAAACCCGGTGTAGGTTTGGCTTTATGGATGCAGCGTGGGAGCAATTCATTTATTTCTTCACATTGAAGGTGACTGAAGTTAATTTACCCCATTGTCCCTCTCACCCCAAACCCACTGGAGCACGAGGATTCCCAGCAGTTTGGGGCATTATTTGGGGCTGCTGTCAGCTCAGGATGGCTCACAGGGGGGTTGGGGGGCAGAATTTCTGTCCCAGAAAAGCTCCACATAATGCAAACATTGTGTGCCTGCCATATTTTTTTCCAACGGAGCACTAAGAAAATACTTGCTACCTGAAATATTTCTGTAAGTCACTGGAGCAAGCAGCCCAACATGTGGGTTACATTACACTCAGGGCTGAGCTCAGCTTTGTAACACACACTAAACAGCAGCAAGGAGCAGGCTCGGCTTTAATAAAACCAAAACTTTCTCTGCTGCGCGCAGCCAATAAAGATTGAAGCATGCTGGGCATGATCAGCATACTAATTGCTGCATTAATAAATCCTGAGGCCTGCCTTGTTTTGAAAGGCAAATAAAAATATTGTAGAAAAGCTGGAAGAGCATTTACTCAGAAAAGTTAGCCTGTGTGTGCCCTGGGATGTGAAATGCCAGGGAGAGCCCTGAGCAGAGGCTTTGCCATGGATTTTTCAGGATTTTATATCTGATTTGAGTGGTTCTGTCCCAGTGTTTACTGACAGAGCAGCACCAAAGCCAGGCCCACTGCTGGAGCTGCAAGTGATAATGGAATTTATCTCTCAAGTGACAATGGAATTTATCTCTCATTTTCACCACTGCATTGAATAAGGGATCCCAAAAATGGACGGGATTCACCAGTGAAGGGATCCCAAAAAATAAATCTGGGCAGAGTTGTCTCTTCCGTCAACATTCTCATTCCATTAAAATCTCTCATTCTACAACCACGAGCAAAAGGCAAAAGGGAATTACCCCAGCAGGAAAAATGGTGCCAGGATTGTGTTTCCCAAAATTCAGTATTTCCTGGGGGGCAGAGAAACTTTCTGCTGTGGGAACACCACCTCAGGTGGGTCTGAATTTGGGCCAGCACTCAGGGGCTTGTCCAGCTGTCACCAAGTCCTTCCCTCTCTTTTCTGCTTCCCCCACTCTGCCCACCTCACTCTGGCTTTTGACAGCAAGGTGTTCTCAGCTCAGGGAGGTGGAAAGAAAGAGTAAAAAATTAGCCCTGAGAGTTCACAGAGGTGGAAAGTCCTGGGTGCATTTCCCAAAGCTGGTGATGGAATAAGGACAGCTCGACATGCAAAGCAAAAATGTCAATAAGTGTTTTGTTTTGTTTTATTTTCACAGGCAGCTCGCGTGCCTGGCAAAAAGCACAACCCACTCTTGGTTGCTTCTGAAATAAAAATTGTTTATTAAAAAGTTTGGAGGGTTTTTTTTTTTAATGAATGGTAAGATTAATGAGCCGTGCTCAGGCAGCAGTGACTCCTGCCAGCTCGTGCATTAGTCAGCTATTAACATACTTCTGGGGTAATTTAAGGCATTTTTTATATAGGGCATTGCAAATCACAAAAGGCTCCTTGAACTCCACGGGATCCTTGTCCCATTTACCTTCCCCTGCCGCATGGGGCTGTTCCCAGCACATCCTGGCATTTTTTGCTCCCTTTTGGTGGACAAACCAGCAGATGTTTGGAGGTGTGTGGCATTCACATTCTCTGCAAAAAATCCTTCACCCAGCTTTTTCCTCCTGGGAAGCTGAAAGGCAGAGAGAGGCCTCAGAGAAAAGGAAAACAATTCTGATCTCATTTGCTTCTCCTGTGTTGTGCTCACCTGTGGAATGTGTTTGGAGATTGTTCACCCACAGGTGATTGTTCCATTGGATTCTGCTGGGAGTTGTTTTCACTCTTTGGCCAATCAGGGCCAAGCTGTGCCAGGACTCTGGAGAGAGTCAGGAGTTTTCATTATTATCTTTTTAGCCTTCTGTAAGTGTCCTTTCTGTATTCTTTAGTATAGTACAATATTCTTTATTATAATATATTACAATAAAGTAATAAATTGGCCTCTGAGAACATGGAGTCCTCCTCACCTCCTGCCTTCGTCAGGGGTGCCCGAGCATTTACAATAGAGCTGAAAAAGTTTTCCTTTTCTAGACACCTCATTTATAGCACAGCAGCCACCCTAAATCTCTCTCTCCTCTCCTGCTGTAAGAACAGGGAAGTGGGATTGGAGGCAAAGGGGATGAAATAAAAATCAAAATTGCCTTTTCTACACCCATCAGCTGCTGCCTGCCCAGCCTGGCAGGGATGAGAGGCTCTGAGTGCTGCAGCTGCAGCAGAAGATTTCCAGCAGCACCTGGACTATCCAAGCTCTGCACCAGATATTATTCCCTGGGAGAATTTTTATTTTTGTTAAATTTGGGATTGAAGTCTTTGAGATGATGGCTTGTGCTTAAATTTAGGTGTTATTTATTTATTTATTTATTTATTTATTTTAATTTTTAATAAATTAAAATATTTTAAAATATTTTAAAATATTTTATAAATTAAAATATTTTAAAAAATATTTTAATGTTAAATATTTTTTAAAATATTTTATAAATTAAAATATTTAAAAAAATATTTTAATGTTAAATATTTTTTTAAATTTCTATTATAAGTTTCTATTTTTGTTTATATCTCCAGCAGAATATTTCCAGCAGCACGTGGATTGTCCAAGCTCTGCACCAGATATTCCCACTGGGAGAAAGTGATGAGCAAAATGTGGTTTGTTATTGTAGCGTCAAAAGGAAGCTGGAGGAGCTGTGGATTTTGGTTTTATTTTTAATTTTTGTTCTGGTTTGGATTGAAGTTTTGAGATGATATTTGTGTTTAGATTTAGGTGTTTATGACTTTTATTTATATTGTTTTTATTAATATTATATATATTATTTATGTTATACTGTTGTATTTTTATTTATTTCTTTATCTCCAGCAGAATATTTCCAGCAGCACGTGGATTATCCAAGCTCTGCACCAGATATTCCCACTGGGAGAAAGGGATGAGCAAAATGTGGTTTGTTATTATAGTGTCAAAAGGAAGCTGGAGGAGCCGTGGTGTTGGTTTTTTGGGTTTTTTAAATTTTATTTTAGTTAAGGTTGGGATTGAAGCTTTTGAGATGATAGCTTGTGCTCAGATTTAGGTGTTTTTTATTTTTTATCTCTAGGTTGTGAGTTTTATTGTATTTTAATAATAAGTTATCAAATAATTAATTTTTTATTATGAAGTTTTTAAAAGTTAAATTATTTAATTAAGAAATAATATTTAAAATATTATAATTTTATTTAATAAATAATTTATATTTTCAGTATAATAATTAATTATTTAAACTGCAATGCACGCTTTTTGTTTAATTATAAAATAGTACTTAAACTTATAAAAAAGAAAGTAAAGAAAAATAATTGGTTACTATCTTAAAATTTTTGTTTTATTATATATATATTGTTATCTTTTAAAATGTTACCTTTTAAATTTTTTATTTTGTAATATTATATATTTTTAATTAACTATATATTTGTGGTCTTAATGTTAGTAATGAATTTTAGAAGTTTTTTATCATTTTGAGTTAAATATATAGTGTTTTTTTTAAGAATTAAATTTCAGTAGTACAAAAAATTTTAAAATTTTAACATTTAAAACTCTAACAGCGTGGTTCCTACTGAAAATCAGGAGTGAAATATGAATGAATGAACAAAAAAAAAAAAAAGCACATTGAAGCAGCTGCTTTGGCAGTGGTGCCTCAGAATTCCAGCAGCAGCTCCATGGAGCAGGAAAATGAGATTATTTCACAGGAACTGCACCCAGGTTTTGGACAGCAGGCAGGGCTGGCAGGGCTGCAGCAGCTTCTGCAGGGGGTGTGGATCAAACTGACCCCTCTGTGCCTCAGTTTCCCCAGAGCTGAGTGGAGGGAGAGAAACATTTGGGGTTTTTCTGACATATTTGATCTCCTTTGTTGGTTCCCCTCAAGGAAAAGTGACCAATTTCTATCAATTATCTTCAATTAACAATCTTCTGCTAATCATTGCTGCTGTGGCCAGCAGTGCTTGCTCCCAGCTGGGTCTGGGGCTGTTAATCCCCCAAAATCGTGGAATATCCTGAGCTGGAAGCATCATTAAAGTCCAGCTTCTGGCCCTGGCCTGGATTAACTTTGATTTTGGATTGCACAAGGTAAATCTTTTCAATGCCTCATGCTCTGAGGCAATAACAGAAGTTTTTAGGGTTCTGATCTCTGTCACTTCACCTCCCAAAGTCCTTTTTTCCTGTAAAATAGGGAAATATCCCTATTTTATAACCCTACAGGGTTATTTCTCCTATTTTTATTAATATCCTAAATATCCCCTGAAAAGAATCTTTTCTCCTCTTGTAACAGCTGCTGCATCAGGCAGAGATTTATTGGCCTCCAGCTCGCCCAAAGGCAAAGCTCAGCTCCCAAACACATCCCAGGGGAAATCTGCAGCTCCTCAAGGAACCTTTCCCTCCCTTTTCTGCCTGAGTGTCCCCAAAAATGCAGCTGAGGACATCACAGCAAGAAATGGCAGAGCTGCTCCAGTTCAGCCCAGTTCCAATTCAGCTCCATCCTCCCAAAAAGCCCTGCCTGGAGCCATTCCCCACACTGATCAACTGTTGAGTTTTGGGGTATTTTCACCAGGGTCAGGATTAAATGTGTGAGAGGGTATTTCTTGTTGGCACTCAGATGTTTATCAGTTCTTATCTCTGTCACAGTCTCACAAACCCTGAGTTCTGCAGCACTTCACTCCAACAAACTAAAAATGGAGCCCTCTCTCTCTCTCCAAGGCCTTTGAAGGATAAACTGTCCAATTAACAAATGACACCTCAATTATTTTCACTTTTAACCCAATACCCAACCACCCGTGCCCACAATGGGGACTTTTTTATCCAATGACACAAAACCACCCAAACCCCTGGAGAAGGAGAAGGAGGAGAAGGAGAAGAAGGGAGGAAAAGAAGAATGTGAAGAAGGAGAAGGTGAAGAAGGGATGAAGAAGGAGCAGCCTCCACCCTAAACCCTCCATCTTGCTTTCTCTCTGTTCCTGTATTCTAAACCCTTAAACTCTGAGTTTCCCACCCTGTGATCTCACACACTTCTATTCAAACTCCACCCCCACAATCCCAGTTCTGCCATTCCATTCTGGAAGCTTCTCCATGGCCTCAGGTCAGTGCAGTGTTCTCTTGGGGTCAGTGCCTGGCAGCACAGAAAGTCCCAAATTCTCAGCATTCAGGGTTCCCAGCCTTGGGCACTGCCCCTGCTGCTGGCCCTATAATGCAGGCTATGGGATTCTTTCTGGTTTCTGATTTCTGTTCCCTCTCTGATTTCTTTTCTGATTCTTTGGGGACTCTGACCAGCACAGGCACTGATTTATGTGGAAAACAACCCCCTTGACTTTATCCCCCCACATCACCAACACTCCCTCCCTGCCTGTCCTTTCCTTCCCTCCTCCCCTTAAATTCCAGGGAGTGCAGCCCCACCTGTGTCCACACTTGAATCCTTTTTTTCCAGGCTAAAATCCCAGAGTTTTCCAGCTCTCCCTGGCGTTTCCAGCACTGGGACTGGCAGGGAGAATACAGGGATGGTTAATGATCATTGCCTTGGGTATTTTATTAGATCCTTTTGAGTTTAACACTGAGATACTTCCAATCCTAAAACTCTGCTGCTTTTACTAGCTTGTGCTTCAAACAAGTTTACACTAAAAGAAATGATAATACTGAAAAGAGGCATGGCATTGTTGCCACAAACCCATCTGTTCAAACACCAGCAAGAGGGGAAATCCTGCATTTAAAATGAAACTTTCTCCAGCCTGGCATTACCTGCCAGTCAGGCTTGCCTGCTGCAGCAGGTAGAGCTATTGTTGGAGAGTTTTCTTTAAATAAATACAGATTTCTTGGCACTTTGTGTGAATGGACTGAGTCATATTGAGAGGCTTATCCAGGTTATGCCTGAGTTCTTTCAGGACTCAGGTGAAGGCCAAAAGAGAAGCAGGGTTATGTCACACTCTTATTTTGTTCAATGTGGCTTTTGTCTTGGAAAAACAATTCTCCACCCTCCTCAGCGAGCACAGAGATTTTAAAATGTTTTCTTTACGTCTCTCATCAAACTTTCATCATATATTTGTCCAAAAGCTGAGCTGACAGAGAGCTCCTTCAAAGAGATATTCCTAAGAGTTGAAGGCTGGCTGAAGTTCACATTAAAACCAGAGATTTTTGTTTCATTTGCAGAACCTTGCTCTCCTTTTTTATCAGCAGAGCTGGAGAAGAAAGCAGGAGGTGAAAATGTGTTGGCAGCTGTTGGAAACCCCAAATTTTTGCCAGCTCCTGCAGGAGGGGGCAGTTCAAGTCCTGCTTAATAACAACGAGGCAAATTCCTTGTTGGCACCTCCCCACCCCAAAACATTGGCCCAAAATATTAGAACCATCAACCCTCTTTGATTTTTTTTAAAAAGAAAATTAAAGTGTTTTCATCTGATTTTCTTTCCTCTCCTGAGGAGGAGGACTAGGATTTGAAATCACAGAAATACTCAACACTCTCCAAGCACTAAATAGCACAGGGATTGATTCCACACTCAAACACGTGGTAATGGATGAGTTTGAGCACATTGCTCAGCTGAGGCCTAAACCATCATATCCTCATTTTATTTTTAGGAAATTTCTTTAAATAGCCATGCAAATAACCTGGTGAAATTTGAATCCACTGGAAAGAAAAAAAAAACCAAAAAACAAAAACCAACCCAACCAAAACAACATTTACTGGAAATAATTTCTTAATTAAAATCTGAAACCATAATTTTTCCTCTACAGATGATGTGCAGGGTTTTTCCAATGGGAATCTGGTGTGGTTTGCAGGTACAGAGAAGAAAAGGGGGAAAAGGTGGGATGTTATCCAGGAACTGGAGGGAAAAAAAGACAGAGGCAAAGGAAACCAGCAGGTTTTAATCAACCAATATTATAAAAAGATATCTCCAGGTTTGAATCAGCTATTCCTGGGGAGACAATTCCTGAGAGGAAGAAGTGTTTTGTTGCTTCATACAGAAACTTTGGAACACATTCAGGAAGGGAGATTTTAATTTCAACTGTCTGTGGAAATTAGAGTTTCAGGATGGTGAAATGGATGTGAAGTTAAAATTGATTGCAAGGGTACAAGAGAACGATGAGAGGTGTGAGAAGGTGCTGGATGCTCAAAAGGAGACTCAGAGCAAAGAATTCCCATCTGTGCTCCAGGGAAACACCCAGCTCCAAGCTCCAATGTCCAGCCTGGCCTTGGGCACGGCCAGGGATCCAGGGGCAGCCCCAGATGCTCTGGGAATTCCATCCCAACCCCTCATTTCCATCACAGGAAACAATTCCTAATATCCAATAGAAGCCTTCCTTCTATCAGTGGCAGCCATTCCCTGTGTGCTGTTCCTGCATCCCCTGGAAATTGTCTCTCTCCAGCTTTCCTGGGGCTCCTGCAGGCCCTGCAAGGCCACCCTGAGCTCAGCCCAAAGCTTCTCCTGTGCAGGTGAACAATCCCAGCTGTGCCAGCCTTTCCTCCCAGCAGAGCTGCTCCATCCCTCTGCCCATCCTGGAGCCTCCTCTGGGCTCTCTGCAGCAGCTCCAGCTCCTCCCTGGGCTGGGCCCAGGCCTGGGGCAGCTCTGCAGGTGGGGAATCACCTGAGGGGGCTCAGGGACACCAATCCCAAAGCCAAAACCAAATCCAATCCCCATCTCCATCCCCATCCCAATCCCAATCCCAATCCCAATTTTAGTAATTCCTGGGAACTTCCTATACCATGGAATTATGGCATATCCTGAGTTAGGAGGGACCCACAAGGATGATCCAGTTCCAGGTTCTGCCCAGACCCCACCAAGCCCACCCTGGGCATCTCCTGGAGCTGTGGCAGCCTCGGGGCCGTGCCCATTCCCTGGGCAGCCTGGGCAGTGCCAGCACCCTCTGGGCAAGAACCTTGCCCTGAAATCCAACCTAAATCCCTCCTGGGCCAGCTCCAACCATTCCCTCAGGCCCTGTCCCTGTCACAAGGAGCAGACTCTTCTTTCTCCTGGTGGGAGAGAGGAATTTAGTGAGGACAAGGATCAAAGTGTCTGTGAGAGGGCAGCAAACCCCACGGAGAAACGCCTTCCTCCTTCCTTGAGTGTGCAGAAATCTCTCATTCATTCTCCCAGGATGTCTCCTGGGGCCCAAGTGAGGCCAAAGAAGGAACTGCACACTCCACATGGTCCAGGAAAAGCACAAACCAGGATTTTTCCACCAGAAAATACCAATAGGATCAGAACAACTCCCCACAGCCTTCAGGGAAGCCGTGGATATTTTGATTTTCCAAGGCAGTTTGAACAAGGAGGAAAGAAGGGTTGTGGAAGGGCATCCTTGCAGAGCACACCCTGGAAGGGATCTCCTGTCGAGGCAGTACTGGGTCTCCAAAGAGACAGGAGCAGTTGCTGATTGTAGTAAAACTGTTTATTGCTGGAATACATCAGCCTCAAAGGTGAACAGTTTAAGGTGTTGAAGTCTCTGTTAGAAGATTTCTGGCATAAAGTCCTGAGCTGCAGCAGCAGCAGCTGCCATCTGGCAAAGAGACCCTGTGATGCCTTGTGCAGGCTGCCCCAGAGCAGAGGCTGGGCAGAGCTACAGAATAAAGCAGGGATTGATTCAAAGCATCTCCTCCATGGATGCACCTTGGGCAGCACCAGAGCCCAGCCAGGGCTGCACCCAAGATGAACCAAAATGGCCCCAAAATGCACGGCCGGGCACGGGCTCTGTCCCTGGGATCAGTTCTGCTCCATTTGCATCTTGCAGTTCATTGTCCCATCCCAGCTTTAGCCCCTGCAGTCCCACCCTGCTTGTTTTTCTCTCTCCAGCCCACGGGGTTTGTGCTCTGGGGCTGAGATTTGGATCATTTGTCCTTGGTGCCCAGCTGGAGCAGGAATTGTTTTGTCTCCCTGCTCTGTGCACAGAGCTCACCATCCCAGAATATGAACCCAGCCCCACACACTAAAGCAGCACAGAATGTGAAAAATAGAAAAGCTCAAACCTGAGGCCTCACCTGGTGTAGAGTCCAAGGTTCAGAGCAGGAGCAGTGGCAGCAGCTTCTTTCTTCTTGATCTTCTTGTTGTTCTTGTTGTCTTCTTGCTGTCGTGGTTGCAACGGTTGTTGATGATCACACCCCATTACAGGGCATTTTATTCATAAAACACCCAACCAGCTAAAAACACAATTCTGAAACATTTTCTCTAAACCAATCTGAACTTGATTCTAATGTGCAAAAGCAGTATGAAAGTAGTGTTAGCTCTTACCTAAAAAATGATGTATAAAATATTATCTATTTACACAAATAACTGTTTTCTTACTTTAAATTTCCATTTATAAGTTTGTCTGTCTACATGAATAGTTCTATCTGTTTGCTTATGTAGTTTTATCTGTTTTAAGTGAATAATTCTATCCATTCTAATGGCAAGGCTCTGCCATGTTTTTGTTATGTTTGGAGCTGTTACTGAACTTTAAACTCGGCCTTAAGGCCTTTACTGGCTAGCTCAGTTTCTTAAGGCACTTAAAATGTATTTCTACTTATTTAAAACTGTGACTTATACTTCTACTTACTCAAAACTTAAAACTTAAACTTACTTAAAACTATAATTTACACTTTTAAGTACAACTTAAATTTACACTTCTACTTCATATCTATGTGGCTTAATAGATCTTAATTTCTCTAAAGGCTTTAATTCAACCCCTGCATTTCTTTGTCTCTCTGAAGGATCCAGAGAGGATTCTGACTCACACACTCCAGCAATATCTGAGGGGTTTCTGATGGAATTCCCTGGGGATTCCTGTGCTCCATGAGAGTGGAAGGACAACCCCAAGCCTGCACAGTCCATTTCCAGTCTGAGCTGTCACCCTGAACTGAGTGTGGAAAAATCTCTCAGAACATTTCTTGTGGAAAACAGCACTGGGACCAAGCAGCTGAGGGATTTCCGCAGCCCAAATAATACAAATATTCCCTTTTTTCTTTCATTCTGCCATTTATTCATCTTTCTGCAGTCCCACAGGCTGTTTCTCCTGTTCTGTAGGAAATGGAAGTTGAGAAGGCTGAATTCAGACATTTGTCTGGACTCCCTGCACTTGATAATTTCCCATTCAATGAATTTCTGGGCAGGAAAAAGTATTCATCTCTTTAATCTTTTGAAGCAGCAGAACATGAGTTAATAATTCATTTTTGTCTTAATTGGGGTTTTTGAAATCTTTCCAGAAGAGAGCTTGCTTGCAAAAATATTTCTTTTACTTCTTACCTGTGAACATTCCTTACATCTAAAGCCACAGCTAATCCCCCATGCCTGATAATTTATATTCAGCCAAGTTTAGTCATAAGAAACATTTCTTTGGAGTCCAGTGAGGAAAATCATTCCCAGCCAAAAATGTTGCACCAGAAACAAAGAGAAGATGACACATTTTAAAATAACTGATATTTAAAACAAATTTTAAAAAATCACAGCTGTGCATAAAACTGCTGCTCAAAAGTATTTTTGTTCCCTAAGTGAATCTAACTATGCAGAGCCATTAAAATATTTTCCTTTTTTTTGCCTTGTGCAAAGAAGAATGTTGGGTGGGATTGCAGTTTAAGTCAAAGTGGGATTTTTTTTTTTTCCCCACAATTGGGAAATGGGAGGGAAGGAAGAAGAGATGCAAGAGAAAGAAAAAAAGGGAAATTTAAAAAGCCAGAATCCTTGACCTTGCACTAAACCACTCAAGCCACATTCTCTGAGAATCATTTCAGAGGAGCCCCTGGGTGGTCCTGCTTCCAAAGGCACAGAGAGGTCCCTGCCTGATGCATTTTGCTGGGTTGGGCTTGGGAAAAGGATTTGAAGTAGAAATGGGAATTTGCTCTGCTTGCAGCCAACCCCACTGGGCCTTGGGAACACGCAGGACCAGCACCTGGGAGTTCTGAGCTTTAAAATTTATTTAAAATCGCTGATGCTGGGGGTTCAATGCCACGATTTCACATATTTCACAGGTTATTCCAGCCTCCACAAAAGCAAATTCCCTGGGATGGGCTTGTGGCAGCTCATGAGCTGTTTACAGGACAGGGTTGGGTTGCAGATCTCGCAGATAATTCAAGAAGAAGCAAAATTGAACAATTTCTGCTGAGGTGCAAAGCTGGGAGCTGGAAACCCCCAGGGAAACTCATCCCCACTCATATCACAAGTGCTGCTCATCTTCTCACCAGAGACCTGGTTTTGAAATGAAAACCAGCACGGAAAAAAAAACCCAAAAAAAAGGTAAATATCACTCTCTCAGGTGCAGAGCTTTGCATATGGAAACCCCAGGGTTTGGGAGCAAACAAGAAGTGTTTTGATGGAAAATGAGAATATATAAGCCACTCTTCACTTCACAGAAATGCAGGCAGGACACTCAATTCCAGATATGCAAAAGAGTCACTTTCAAAAGAGCAGGACAGGCCCTGGTGCAGCAGATTTGTCACAAGGTCATGGGTGCATCACCTCCTCTGGGTTTTAGACCTTCAGGTACCAAAAAGCCTCAGCAGAGCTCTAAAGAGAAAAGAAAATTCACCTCCCTCAAATACCCTTGTGCAAAGCACCAAGACTGGCACAAAGCAAAGGAAAATTCCTTAAAATGGGAGTCAAAAACTGCTGACCTTCACTAAAATCACCTTTGGGTTGTGTGTTTGTGAAAAGGTGCTGCCCCTTTTTGCAGCATCCTTTTTCTCACCCCTGTTTTGTTTGACTTTTCTTGTCCTCCCACCTTGGGATCCCATTCCAGTCCCTGACCTGGGATTCCAGGGTGGTACCAGCCAGGGTGAAAGGGATGAGGGCTCTGCTTCCCCTCTGGAAAACATCCTGAACATCTCAGACCACTCCAAACCCTCTCTCCTGCCCACACTGGGAAGTGAAACCACACCAAGATCAAAAATCCTTGGGAAAGGTGTCCCTGTGCCACATTTTCCAGCATGGTGCTTGCCCAGCTGACCAAAATAATCGTGAAAAAAATGGGATTTATGGAAATATTGGCTGTAGATGTCAGGGCACACTTAATTTCTGTCACTTGTTTTCTTGAGAGGATGAAGCAGATGCGGGTTTGATGGGTTTGATGGAATTGATTGAATTGATGGAATTGATTGGATTTGATGGATTTGATGGGTTTGATGGGTTCAATTAATTGATAAATTTGATAGATTTGATGGAATTGATAAATTTGATAGAATTGATAGATTTGATGGGTTTGGTGGAATTGATGGATTTGATGGATTTGATGGAATTTATGAGTTTGATGGATTTGATAAATTTGATTGGTTTGATGGAATTGATAAATCTGATCGATTTGATGGGTTTGGTGGAATTGATAAATTTTGATAGATTTGAAGGATTTGATGGATTTGATAGGTTTGATAAATTTGATATATTTGATAGATTTGATGGATTTGATGGGTTTGATGGGTTTGATAAACTTGATAGAATTGATGGATTTGATGGGTTTGATGGAATTGATAAATTTGATAAATGTGATAAATTTGATAGATTTGATGGATTTGATTGATTTGATAGATTTGATGGGTTTGATGGGTTTGATGGAATTGATGGGTTTGATGGAATTGATAAATTTGATAAATGTGATAGATTTGATGGGTTTGATGGATTTGATGGAATTGATGGGTTTGATTTGATAGGTTAGATAAATTTGATAAATCTGATAAATCTGATAAATCTGATAGATTTGATGAGTTTGATGGAATTGGTGCAATTGATGAGTTTGATGGATTTGATGGGTTTGATTGATTTGATAGATTTGATAAATTTGATAAATCTGATAAATCTGATAAATCTGATAGATTTGATGAGTTTGATGGAATTGGTGCAATTGATGAGTTTGATGGATTTGATGGGTTTGATTGATTTGATAGATTTGATAAATTTGATAAATCTGATAAATCTGATAAATCTGATAGATTTGACGGGTTTGATGGATTTGATGGAATTGATGGGTTTGATGGATTTGATGGGTTTGATTGATTTGATAAATTTGATAAATCTGATAAATCTGATAGATTTGATGGATTTGATGTCACGCCTCCTGCTCAGAAGGAAAAGGTGAAGAAATTTTTGCCAGTGCCAGGCAGACAGGCTCCAACAACACATTAAAATCCCATTTTCTCTCACTTTTGGCATTGCACTGCCTCTCCACGGTGAAAACTCTCCCATTCCAACCTTTCATCCCAAAATCTCATTCCTTTTGTTCCCAGGAAGCTTCCCCAGCCCTGCATTTTCACAGGGATTCCCTCCAAGTTTTCCCTTTGGTCTTTAAGCAGATTTCCCCTCCAAGTGCTTTCCTTTTCTGCTGCCTCCAAACAAGGCCGCCCGCTTTCCATCAAGATTAATTTTGGGATTCTATGGCTGGGGGCAGCCAGGGATTCTCCCGCTTTTCAGGGGGAGGGAAAGCCTGGAAAGAGGCAGCTGTGTTTTCAGGCTCTTTGAACAATGTCTCTTATCAGAGGAGAATAGATAAGCTGGCAGATAAGCTGTCCTGCAAACACTGTCAGGAGAGCCCGGTAATCAGTGTCCAAAAAGTCTGCCCTGGGGTTGAATGTATCAATTTAGCTCAGGCTGTGTGCTCCAAAATTGGGATTTTTTTTTCCCCCCCTGTTTTTGGCTTGTTCTGTAACTGAAATCAAACCACTTTGTTGTGATGGGTTTGTTTAGAAATTAGGGATTTTCCCCCTTTGTTGGGAAAGGGGGTGATGCTCTAAACCTGCCTCTCTGGGGGTTTTGCACCATGAATAAATATATATAAATTGCAATATGTACACAAAAGAACTCATTGCCTGTATATGTGAGCACATGTGAGTATTTCCATTTATAAACAACAACAAAAAAATGCAATTCCAAGCTCCCCTTCTCTCCCTTTCAATATGTCCTTAAAAATCACACATTGGGCAAACCATGTTCCCAACTTGCACATGCAAGGGATACCTGGGAGCTGTAAATCACATTTCATTGGCATTACACCAATATTTCCATATTTCAGGGGGTTTTTCTCCAGTGTTTTAACCTAAAACCTTGACTCTGTTAGCTACAAAGCTAAACCCAAAAGGTTGAAAAGTGCCCTGCACTAATTAACCCTGGGCAGGCTGAGGTGGGATGAGAACTCTGAGAAAATCAGATTAAAAAAATTAAATTCTTGTAATTTCTAGAGTTAAAACCATATAGAGTTAAAATAGAGTTAAAGCCAGGAAGAAAATCAAGATGCCTGTAGCTGATTTTCAGGGGGACAAAAAAAAAAAGAGTTTTCACACCTTGTAGGAAGAGAAACACGTGAGTGAGTGCACTGAGATGGGGGAACAATTTTGTGTGTTCCTTGTTCCATAAAAAGAGGGAAAATTGAAATACAAGAGAGAAACCCTCAGGAAAAGAACGGAGATCTTGGCTGCTCAAAAAGATCAATAATTCAAAGTGACCAATCTGAGAATATTCAGGCAAGGAACTTCAGCTGGAGACCTCTGGAACTTCAGGATGGAGGAAGGTTGAGTTTCTGTAGGAAAAGGTAGAAAAGCTTTCCTACCAAAAAAGGGGAAAATTTCCTAAGGAAGATCTCCAGGCCAAATGGATAAATTAAAAACTTGCTGTACAAAAATGAGAGTAGATACAAAGGGCTTCGAGGATGGAGAGAAAAAAGCAGGGGGAAAAAAGGTTGGGAAGAGTCTTCTAAGCAGGAAATGAAGCATAAAGTGAGAATTCCCAAGAGCCAAGCTGAGGTAAATATTTTGGTGAAAAAAACCCTCAAACAAATAGCAAAATATTCATCCAGAATATCCATAGAAGAAAGAAAAAATCACATGCAGTGAGAATAAGTCAAGCATTAAAGATCATTCATTTGAGATTCAGGTGACCTTTAATATCCTGGCCTCATCTGGTGAGAAATTTGCTGTTGTTGATAATGTGAGGCCACATGGGAAGGTGACTTTAAAATAGAAATAGTCACAGCCTTGAAACTGCAATTTCACTGCAAGAAATTTTATCCAATTGAGCAAATGAAGGAGTGGGACCACACAAAAAAAAAAAAAAAAAAAGGGGTTGTTCTGGAGCCAGAGCATTTGTATTTTATGAGAGGTGCCAGAGAAGAGCATCTTTAAATACATTGCCCCAACCTCAATAGGACATAAATACAACAGGATATATAAATATTGTTGTAGAGATCATGGCAGACTTTGACAAACATCCTGTATTTCAGGAGATGTGAGTGCTAAGGGTTCTTTTATTGAACACTTTAAAAGTGTTTTTTATTTTGAAGGTTCTTTTAATTGAATGCTGACAGGTGAAGAGAAAATATTGAGTGACAGAGGGAGAAAATATTTGATGATCCAAATATTTTGATTATGCAAATGACAGAGTTTTATGAGAAAATTGGGGATGTTGGATATCTAAAGCATTTTCTAAGACATAATTCACAAGTTTCTGATACAGGCATGGCTGAGGTAATGGGAGAGCCTCTCCTATGGAATCCATGGAATCATGGAATGGTTGGGGTTGGAACCTTAGAGCAAATTCAGTCCCTGGGACACCTCCCACTGTCCCAGGCTGCCCCAGTGTCCAACCTGGCCTTGGCACTGCCAGGCTGGCATGGCAAAGAGCAGCCATGGAAAACCAGGAATGAAATCTGAATTCTCAGTCTGACCTTTGGAATAAAACTCAGAAGGGGAGCACAGAGCACTCACAGGATCCCTGTGTTTTCCTGGCAGAGCAATCTGATTGGAGAGGGAACCTCGTTAATGTAATTAACAAAACCTGATTCTCAAGGAAATCCTGACAGGCTGGGCTCGATGAGGAAGCTCAGCAAAGCTGGGTTTGGGCTGCAGCTGGGCAATAGAGAGCAGAAATTGAGGGCATCTTTCAGCTGAAAATGAGGATTGCAAGGAGGGAAAGCCAAGGATCACACCTTGATCAGCCTGGCCTGGTGGAAGGTTTGTGTTTGATGGCATGGCCAGAGTGCTGTAAGTGTGAGAAATGGGAATGTTGGCATGGGATCATGGAATGGTTTGGGTTGGAAGGGACCTTGGGGGTCACCTTGTTCCAGACAGGGACACCTCCCACTGTCCCAGGCTGCTCCAGCCCCAGTGTCCAACCTGGCCTGGGACACTGCCAGGAACAATTCCTTCCTAAAATCCCATCTATTGGTTATCATTTGGCTGATAATCAAATATTTTCTCCCTCTGTCAGTCAATATTTTCTCTTCACCTGTCAGCATTCAATTAAAAGAACCTTCAAAATAAAAAAACACTTTTAAAGTGTTCAATAAAAGAACCTTTAGCACTCACACCTCCTGAAATACAGGATGTTTGTCAAAGTCTGCCATGATCTCTGCCACAATATTTTTATGTCCTGTTGTATTTATGTCTTACTGAGATTGGGACAATGTATTTAAAGATGCTTTTCTCTGGCACCTCTCATAAAATACAAATGCTCTGGCTCCAGAACAACCCCATTTTTATTTTTTTTGTGTGGTCCCACTCCTTCATTTGATCAATTGGATAAAATTTCTTGCAGTGAAATTGCAGTTTCAAGGCTGTGACTATTTCTATTTTAAAGTCACCTTCCCATGTGGCCTCACATTATCAACAACAGCCCCCTGGCATTTGGAATCATGCTCCAGGAGAGAAGAAAGGTCTCTGCTCTGAACAATTTCCATTTTTCAGACATGCAGGTGATGTTTTATTTCCCAGCACAAACACAGTCTGGTGTGAAATCCTTCAGAAATCAAAAATACACCCCACAAAGCTGTTCTTAAACAGTTCCCACGTGCCAAAGAAATCACAAATTGCACCAAAAGGTGGGAGCTGTGTGAAAATCTGACAGTGGAGTATGGGAAGGATCACCAGGTTGCCTCAGAATTGCTTCCTCTCTGCTTCTGCTCAGTTAAAATCCAGAAGATTCCAGATTACAGCTTCCATTCCTGAGGAATCCAACCTCTCATCTGTGTGCTAGCCCCGGTTCTGATTCCAGACTGGGAAATTTCATGGCAGGGAGCCTGAATTTCCCTCACTCCTGGACCATGGAGCCCCAAACATCCATCAGGGAGCTCCAGCCATGCCAATGAGTGCATTAATAGCATCCAGCTTGGATTAGTGCCAGGGCAATTGCTCTCATGAATCAACTTCCTCGTGATTAAAAGATTACACATTGATTTTAAATGATCATTGGAGAGCCCCTCTTTGGAATGATCGGGCTCAGCCCCAGGGTCATTTGGATTCATGCTGCTGAAAATGGTAACTCTGAACAGAACTCGCTTCATTTAAACACCTCGTTACCACAACAGCAAGAATGGGGCCTCTAAACTGCTCCCTGCCCCTCATTTTCATCCCTCCCACCACAGAATAAAAGAGAAAAGGAAGATAAATAAGCTGACCTGGAACTCAAAGTCTAAAAAGAAAATATTCTCTGTATATGAGGTTGCAGCAATAAAGATGATGCTGCAGCTTTTCCCAGAAATATTATAAAATATCCACCTTAAGCCCTCAGCTTTCCCTGCCTGGTCTGGAAAAGTTCAAAAACACACCAAAAAAAAAAAGGCAATTTACTGAAACATAACGAAATTGTAAAAGTGAATGATGCGTAGATTTAGGGCCAGACGAGAAACCCTGAAAACATTTGGCCTGGTTTTCAATTCAGCTGAAGAGGGAGGTGTTTCTGATAAACCTGACATTTACCCCTTTCACTTTGCATCCCTTAAGGCACAAAACTAGCTGAAAACATCGATATTTTTTTTATTTCCAGAAGTCAGGTAACTGAAATAAATGAAAATTCAAGGTACCAGCGACCACAAATAATTTAAAAGCACTTTGGAGTGATGCTGATAAGAAAGTTCAGCAGTGAAATAAAGGAGCAGTGGAATGAGAACAGCATAGACAGGGCTGGTGGAAATGTCTGCACCTGAAATTCTACTGATAGGAGTCTGTGGAGGCAGTGGCCATTTTCATCCCACTGAGGCTTTGCTCACTTTCTTTATGCATTCATTTTTTATCTGTTCATTCAGCAGGGCAGACTGGGACCTGGACATTCTCCAGATTGGTTTGCAAGTGTGAGCTCCCAGCTCAAGTTGAAATATCCTTTTCCCCCTACCTTTGGTGCATTTACAGGACCAAAACACACACCAAAAAAAAAAAATCCAATTTATTTATTACAAATGTTATAAGAGCAACCAAAAAGTGAAACTGAAGGACATTTGAGATCACTGCTCATTCCTGCCAGAATTGGCTCTGTGCATTAAATCCTTCGGAGCTTCAGCTCAAGTTGAAACATCTTTTTTTCCCTACCTTTGGTGCATTTATAGGACCAAAACACACACTAAAAAAATCCAATTTATTTATTACAAATGTTTTAAGAGCAACCAAAAAGTGAAACTAAAACATCTTTCAGATCACTGCTCATTGGAATTGGCTCAGCCAGAATTGGCTCCATGGATTAAATCCTTTGGCCTTTAATGCTGTTTTTTGGGCCATTCTGGAATTGCTAGGGGAGCAGAATGGGATGAAAATCATGGAGAGGTTTGGGATGGAAGGGACCTTAAAGATCATCTCATTCCAACCCCTGCCATGGCAGGGACACCTCCCACTGTCCCAGGCTGCTCCAGCCCCATCCAAGCTGTCCTTGGGCACTGCCAGGGATCCAGGGGCAGCCCCAGCTGCTCTGGGCAATTTAATCCATTGTTTTGTATTGAGCATTTGAGTGGTGCTCTGGTTAAAGTTAAAAATGAAGGCCTAAATCAGACTTGGGAGGAAGTTGCCTTCAGATAAGGAATTTGTAACACCTGAAAACACCACAATTGCCACTTCTGTATTTTGAAGCAGCTTTAAAAAAATGAAATATCCCTTGATCTGGCCCTGGTGACTGTCAGCAGAGGTCCAGGCTGCCATAAGGGATTCTGTGAATCATAAAACCAATTTTTTTTTTCCAGAGGAATTATTGTTACAAGGTGATTTAGGAGGACAAGGCCTCTCCCTTTCCTTCAGAACAGAGATTATAAATCCGGCCGCGCTGCGGCTGCGCGTGAGGGCAAATCCAAACATTTGTGTTCCACACTTAGCACAGAAGCAGAGCAATTCCCTGGGCTCCAGTGGGGAGCAGTTCCTGGGGCTGTCTCCCTCATTCCCCTGGTGTTTTCCATGAGATGAGGTTATTTTTTTTTTGGAGATGAGGTACTGCCTTTGCCAGACTCCAGGGCTGTGCATCAATCCACCATGGAATCAAGAAATGCTATGGAAAAAATGTTCTTCCTGCATCCTTAATATTCTGCATTTCTTTTTGTCCCTACCCTTCCCACTCCCAGGAGTTTCAGAGCTCTCAGGCAGCTCGGTGCTTCCAGTGCCCCTCTTCTTCCTTCCGGCTCCAGCTGATTTATAATCCTAAATCTTCTGGAAAATGCTGCAGAGGCCAGGCCTTTCCAAGCTAATTCTGCAAGCAAAACAATCCCTGCAGCAGGAGGGTAACTCCATCTAGATTTGGGGAGCTTTGGTTACATGAAAGTGAGAATGTAAAAACACTTTTTGCATGTAGCCGAATACCGTTGAACACATTTGGAAAGGATCAAGTCAAGGCTACCTAAATCATTCAATAAAATCTGCTGCATAAAACATCTAATAAATTGTAATGGCAAGGACTTGTGTGCAGAGAGGCTGAAATTCCAGCTATGCACTGAAAATAAAATTTGGTCCCTTTTTTTCCCCCCGTTTCCCTGACTTTACTAGCCATTGGGCTGGGAGTGTCCAGTTTCACTGGAACACCATAGAAAATGTTTGGCACCAGTCTCAAAGGAGAAATGATTTGGTATGCTGTGATTTGCTTTATGATTTGGGAGATCCTTCATTAATCCCTGAAGTCTCAAATCTCTTAAGGCCATGATTAAATCAAAAAACAAAAGAGTCCCTTCAAACTTCCTTGGTGCAAAGGAGACTCTGATCATTAAGGGGAAAATGATCATAAAACTCCTGGGACAAAGCGATGAGGATTTCATAGTAAATTACAGAGTTAAATAATGGTAGGCTCTCACAGGAGAATAAAACTCACTAATTCACTTAAGCACACTGTAAGGGAATCTGGAACGCTGCTAATACAATAAGATTTTTGTAATCATGTTAGGAAGAATGATAGCCTTGTGTTCCCCATCCCTTCCCTCAAATCCAGCACCTATGAGATGCAGTGGAAGGAAAAAAAAAAAATCCCCACAATCCAGACGAGGAGCTGGAAGCATCTGTTTCTGTGCCCCTTTGTTCTAGCCAATAGGTTCTTCAATTAAATTGCATTTCTCTGCATTTTTGCTGCTGAACTGCTTTAAAGACATAACAACCAAGCCCAGGAAGATTTTTAGCATAGGTGACAGCATGGATGACGTATTGTCTGAAGCAAACTCTCCTAGAAACAGGATATAAAATCCTTGTGATCCATTTGGAGTTGTCATGACCCAGGAATTAAGCTCAGTTTGGGTGGATTTTAGAAATTGGACGTGTTTCGTGTTTTCACTTAGTATTTTTTTTTTTTTTACAAAAAGCAACATCAGCCAGTAAATTCCCCTCATTTTAAACGTGACTTGTGATGACCTCGTAATTTGAACTTCTGATTTGAACCAGTTTTAATGAGCAGTGCAGAAGGCATGGAGGGACCTGGAGAAGTCTTTGAAATATCAGGATAACCCAAGCAGGAGCAGAGGTTTCCTCAAGAGCAGCTTCCTCTTCATTACCCTCCAGACTATTTTTGCCTAAAATTTAATTTTAATGTAGATGATGGCCTTGGAACTGTTAATTTTTTCCCTCTTAATGGCTAATGAGGCAACAAATCCATGTGAAATGTGGCACAAGTTCTTTCTGCAGGAGGGCTCTGCCTGGGCTGGAGATTCCTGGGTCCGGCTGCGTTCCAACCACTGCTTCTCTCTGCAGTGGTCCAAGGCCAGGAAAGTGGCTCAGCTTCAAAACTGGGATCAGAGAATCCCAAAATTAAAGGATCACTGAGGTTGGAAAAACCCTCCCAGCCCATGCAGTGCCAGCTGTGTCTGATTCCCACCTTGTCCCCAGCCCAGAGCACTCAGTGCCACCTCCACTCCAGGGATGGGCACTCCAGGCCATTCCAAGGCCTTTCCATGAAGAAATTCCTCCAGGTCTCCAACCCAGCACAACTTGAGGCAGTTTCCTCCTGTTGCTGTTCCTGCACCTCTTTTCATGGGGTTGTAGAGACTGAGAAGGTTCCTCCTGAGCCTCCTTTTCTCCAGGATCAGATCAGAGGTGTCCGGAGGAGAAACTGGTGGAAAAGGACACTCCAGGTCTCCATCTTACAGGACACCCTGAGCCTCCTTTTCTCCAGGATCAGATCAGAGCTGTCCGGAGGAGAAACTGGTGGAAAAGGACACCCCAGGTCTCCACCTTACCACTCCTCCAAAGATGAAACCGGTGTGGAGCTGCCACAAATCAGTGAAATTTCATGTAAAAGCAGCTGCCCAAATTGCCCAAAATGCAAAAAACAACCCCAAACCCAAGCAGGTGGCCTGACTGCCTGAGCACAAACCACTCAGGAGCTCAAAGCTCCCAACCTGCTCTTTTTTTGGGCTGTTCTTCCAAGATTTCCAGGAGCCAATATTGGACAGGGATCTCAGCTCACCAATGTCTGCTCTGCTCTCGACTGGGCCTCGATTCCAGGCACTCTGATATTACTGAAAATACTTCAGTGGGCTGGAATGGGAACTTGATTGGAAGCAGAAGTCACAGACAGCAAGAAGAGCCCTGTAATTTAGCCAGAGGACCTGAGCAGAGGGAAGCAAACAACAAAAAAAGTGATTCTAAATCACCACAGAATAGGTCAGAATACCAATCTAATGACATCTGTTCCAAGAAAGCAGCAAGACACAAAACCTTGCCTTGAGTTTTAAAGAATGCATCTGATGTGGAGGATTTTATAGTCCAAAATCTGTATCACAGGTAATTAAAGCTGAGTCATAATCGCTCGGGAACCACTGCACCGGCGAGTCCCACATATTTCCAATATACAGATGATTTTGTGAGTGTTTCTCGTGCATGTTGCTTGAAATATTCTTTACATCTGCAATCCTGAAGGATGTCCCAAGCTCATTCCCACCCTTTTGGGCTAGGAATGGCAGTAAAATCACTTAGGAACAGCACAGGGAAGGAAGGGTGCGGCCTAAAAAACACCAGAAATTTGCAAATTGCCTTTGTTGAAGCAGAACAGCCAGAAAACAGCAACATCCCAGAGGCCAGTGACCAAGAAATGAGAGAGCCAAGGAGCTCAGCTTTCTGCAGCATCCCTGCTGGTAAGGCTGGGGGAAGGAACAAAGGCTCCATGGCCCAAAGTGTGCGTGGGAGCCTGACATCCTTGGAAGAGGAATAATGAGGGGAAGGAAGGTGTGAGAGAGTGGGAGAGGGGTGAGCGATGTCCAATGTGTGGGGTAAGAGAGTTTTTTATAAATCCAGGACGTACCAGACATGAGTCAGAGAAAGGAAAGAGGAGGAAGGAAAATATTATGAAGACCACCATTAGTGGAGGCTCTTAGAACAAACCCCTGGTGAGAATTCCCTGTCCCAGGACAAATCCTCAGGTTCTGGCACCTCATTCTCATGATAAATATTGCAGCAAGAGCAGGAAGAGCCCCAACCTGAGCATGGTTTAACAGCAGCTCGTAGACAATGAAATAGGAAATGATCCATGCACGAGGCGTTTTTATTGTGGTTAATTTTTGTAACTTTACAGTCCTCTTGCTACCAGTCCAAACCTATTCCTGTACTTCTGGCCTCTTATAATTATAATTATAATTATTGCCTGTATTACTACTGCAGCAGCAAAGAGGCAGGTATTTTTCTCAGCACATGTTTCAGCAGTACCTTCTACTTTTCCTACATTTGGCACAAGTGCAGAAAGTTGCTTACAAGGAACCTCAGGACTCCCAGCCAAGTTTTGAAATCTGTAATGGGTTGCAAATGTTTTGGGGTGGTTGACTGATGAATGCAGTAACTTTACCATTTATCCTATTTTTTACCATTAGCAAATCTTAGATATTTTCTGGGACAGCAGCACTTTCCCTTTTTATGATTTAAAAAAAAAAAAACAAAACCAAAAACCCAAACCAAAAAACTTTTGAAAATTATCAAAAATAGCTGCTTAACTCCATGATTGGCCTGCTGCTCATAAAAATAAACACAGCAGGGTTGTTAGAGTGATGAACTTTTTAGAGAAGTAACAGGACAATTTCAACTGTAAGAAAACCCCGTGTCAAAATGCAGTTACCTGCCATCCTTTGCACTTTATAAAAGCCACTTTCATCCCTTCATTCTCTCCCCTCATAATGATTCACTTCATTATTTCAGGAAAAAATCAGTGGCTCCCAGAACAGTCCCTGCACTGCCCTGGTTCATTTATTCACCTTCTTTTCAGTTCCAAATTTCATTATCATTAAAAGTTGCTCATTTTGTGGATATTTTTTTTTTCCCACATCAGCTGTGATTTACACAAATAATAAAACCAGCCAGAGGTGTTTTGCCGAGGATTTGTGCATTTTGGAAGAGTGTATAAAGAATTTTACATCAAGATAATAAGGCAAGGCCTAAGTAATTCAGAGCTGCTATTGCACCAACAGCTGGAGCTGGAATATTTTACAATTTCTTGATTTTGCTGGCCCTGAGCACTCTCAGAAGGAGCAGGGACAAGGAGGATCAAAGCTCTGCTGTCCCATAGGAATTCCACCAGGGATTACTCAGATAGTTACAATTTATTTTGGGCCGTGTTCAAGAACTTTTCATTTCTCAGCTTACCAAAGAGGAAAGAAACCCAAAATGTCTCTGAAGGACCAACACAGGCAGAATTCCTGCAGGAATCAGGAACTAAGCACCGACCCCTTACATTAGTGAAATTATCTCACCTTATTTTGGGGACTGGAAGGCAGAGATTTGACTCTTTCATTCGTATTTCAACACCAAATTCATCTTTCTCCTTTTGCAGCATTTAAAATGCAGTTCTGCTACATCAGGGTCTTCCCATGTTCACAATTTACCTGTATTTTCAGAATTATTGTAAGCAATATTTTTATTAAATATCGATATATTTATATGTAGTTTTTATATCATGTATTGTATTATATAAAATATAAAATATAAAATATAAAATATAAATATAAAATATAAAATATAAAATATAAAATATAAAATAAAAATATAAAATATAAAAGATAAAATAAAAATATAAAATATAAAAGATAAAAGATAAAACACAAAACACAATATAATACGTAATATGTAATATATAAGATATAAGGTATATAATGGATAATGGATAATGTATTGTATATAATATATACTGTATTGTATATTGTATATTATACACAATATATTCCATGTTTTATATTATATATTATTATCTACATTATAGATTTTAATATATTTTATTAATTATTAATTATTAATTATTAATTATTAATTATTAATTATAATTATAAAATATTAAATAGTAAATAGTAAATAGTAAATATAAAAATTATCAGCAATAGTTTTATTATCAGCAATAAACTAAAACAAAACCCTTCTTCAGGCAAATTATTCTGGTTCTCTGTTGCCTCATGGCCCCAGTTCATGTCACTTTAATGACATGAGGGATATAAAATACAACTGTCTAAACATTTTTTCATTTTTATCCCCATGGGCTTTGGAACAGCCACTGGCAGTGCCCAACCTCAGCCCAGGCTGTGGCCCAAGGAGGTCCCAGCAGTTTGAAGAGCAGGTTCCACCTTGGGAGGCGATGCTGATCTGCTGAAAAAAAGGGGGGAAATCACTTTGTCTGTGCCTTTCTTATCTTCTGTTGTAGATTTTGACTCCTTGAGGCAAAGACTGTCTCTATGAGGAGCTACAGATCCAGGGGAGAAACCTGATTGGGTTCATCACAAAATCATGGAATGGTTTGGGTTGGGAGGGACCTCAAAGCCCATCCAGAGCCACCCCTGCCATGGCAGGGACACCTCCCACTGTCCCCAGTGTCCAACCTGGCCTTGGGCACTGCCAGGGATCCAGAGGCAGCCCCAGCTGCTCTGGAAATTCCATCCCAGCCCCTCATTTCCATCACAGGAAATAATTCCATCCTAATATCTGATCTGAACCTGGAAAATGTTTCAGTTGGCAGCCATTCCCTGGGTGCTGTCCCTGCATCCCCTGGAAATTGTCTCTCTCCAGCTTTCCTGGGGCTCCTGCAGGCCCTGCAAGGCCACCCTGAGCTCAGCCCAAAGCTTCTCCTGTGCAGGTGAACAATCCCAGCTGTGCCAGCCTTTCCTCCCAGCAGAGCTGCTCCATCCCTCTGCCCATCCTGGAGCCTCCTCTGGGCTCTCTGCAGCAGCTCCAGCTCCTCCCTGGGCTGGGGCAGCTCTGCAGGTGGAAATCACCTGAGGACAGGGGCACCATCCCAGTCCCTTCCCTGCTGGCTGTGGATTTTTGGGGTGCTTTCATAATTTAAAAATTCAAGCCATCTCTTTCTGAGCCTGGAGGTATTTTGCCACAAGCTGCCGCAAACTTGTGATTTGATGATTTGATTCCATCATCTTCCTCGCTGCTGCTCGTTGGCATTTCCAAATTTTAGACCTCAAAATAGGAACTCAGCTCATGCTGACTGTGCAGACTTGATTTATTTCACTGGCACCACCACAGTTCAAAAGAGCTGAAAATCTGCTCTGCACATTCGAGCTTCCACCCTGTAGATGATATTCCATGACTTGTGTAGCCAAGATATTCTTATCACACTCTTTTCCCCTGAAACTCCATATTTTGAGGCGACAAATCTTACAGTGACCTCTGTAACTAAATCTCTGAAAGGTGTAGGACAAAATGGTTTTGTGCTTTTAATCTTTAAATCTAGATCAGCACGTGCCTGTCTCAGGGAGATTTTTTTGCTGATTATTCTCTAAAAATAGAGAAAATAAATTCTTCACTTGTGGAAAACTTTGAGAGGCTTTAAGTTCTTCATTCTCCACCCCAAGCTGAAAAAGCTTCACTTGTTTAGTGATGTAAAAGAGAATATGCATTAATATTGGTGCTAAGTCTCAACTGTTCTACATTTCAAATTTGGAATACAAAGTACTGAAAGTCTACATCAAACTCTTAAAAAAAACCCCTTATGACTGCAAAAACCACTAAAACACCTTTTGAGCACATTAGGACAAGTAAGTGTAAATTAATTGCAAATTTCTAATAGGCATTCAGGAGCCAGGAAAGCCAATAAACTGATTTTTTTCCTCAAGTTTCATTCAGTTTATTTCAAACAAAGAAATAAAACATCAGTCCTCCCATTGAGCAACCACTGCTTTAAAAACCTTTTACCAGCCTTGCTGCAGTGCAAATATTGAAGCAAAAAAAAAAAAGGGTTTCAGTAGCAAAATAAATACAATTGAGGGGCAGTGGCCATGGAGGAAGAGCTGATGAAAAGCCCATCCAGAGAGTTCCCTGTAAGAAAATGGGAAATGTTCACATCATCCTATTCTATACCAAGGTTCTGCGTGTGTTTTAAACACTGCAGAGAAATTGGAGGATTTGTTATAACCAAGATCTCTCTCCCTGCAGATGCAAATTGATGTGGATGCAGTCCCAGGCCGTGGAAAGGGGACAAAGATGAGAACAACTTTTGGGGTGAGCACCACAACTCCAGGGTTCCTCTGGCAACCCAGAGAACATTTGTGGTCTCCTCTCCACTCCTTCATGATTGCTGCAGGATTGTCAGATATTCCCTCCTCTCCTCTGTCTCCCTCAGCCTCATCCATCCTTCCTTCCACCATTTCTGACATGGGAGCTGCTCCTGCATCTGGGGTTTCTGTGCTTCAGATGACCCCAAGGTATTAAAATTCTCTTTTTTTTTTCCAGCCCCACAACCAAAGAAGAAGTGGAGATTCCTCAGTTCTGCTTTTCAAGGCTGTTTATTTTCTGTTATCTGTTCCATTCTTTCTCTGACCTGCTGAGATCTGTCCTGCAGGTCGGGTTGTGGCACAGCCACTGCCCTTGGGGTGGTGTTGGCTTTTTCTACTACAAACTGCATGCCATGGTTTGGTGCAATGCTGGTGACTTCATGGAAATATGTTCTCCTCAATGTTTGCTGTGAGATGGGAGTAGAAACAGAGCAAAGCAGGCTCTAACTTAGGAATCCAGGGGAAAAACTTTATTAAATACTTACAATATGCAAAAGAAACACACACACAGAACTCAGAATGAAAACCTTCTAAAAACATTCCTCCTCCCCCCACCAAATTCCCAGCACAGCACAGTGAGACAAAACCTTGGATTCCCAATCAAGTGACCACTTTCAGAGCTTTCTCCAGGGAGTTCTCTACTTTTAACCCCCTGTGTTCTCAGAAGGTATCCATGCTTTCAGTAACCACACCAGGTGCTAACATTCAAATCTGAGCACTCATGAGTTTGACAACAAACTCCCAAAAAACCTCACTTCCTTTTCAAACCGAGGCACTACTGTACTTTATTCACAATCATTTTCCAATACCTATCACCTATGTTAGACAGAATGTCTTCATTCTAAACCAATCCAAAAGTGTCACCATCCCAGCAGAGGATGGAGGACAAGAACAAGAAGAAGGACAGGACATGCCCAGATTCCTCCATCTTGCCTCTTGAACCCCCATCCTAAATCCCCAAAATTCTACTTTTTCACCCTGTGACAAATTCACTATCATTCTACTCAAACTCTTGTGGCTTGTAACTCCTCACACAAAGTTGGGAATTGTTTCCATGGGCTAAAATGGAAGGCACAGGTGGTTTTTACTCTGTGCCAAGGTCTCTGAGCCCCCTGCCAGGGTCTGGAGTCCTCCAGGGCAGCCAGGGGAATGTCCTGGGCTCTGACACCTGGAGCCTTCCCTTCCCTCCTTGGGGAGCTGAAGGGGCTCAGCTCTCCATGGGAAGGGAGCAGAAATGTCCATCCAGCCCTGCAGAATCCCTGCTCACCATCTGGCCATCCAAACTTCCCATCTGCTCCCTCACGTGGAGAAGAGGCTTTGTAGTGGAGATGGCTGAATTTTCTCCGACTGACAAAAAACAAAAACCAAGCCCTAAACATTTTTATTAAAACCAGAGGCACGTTCAGGTCCTGCTATTTCACCGAGGCACAAAACATATTTCGACAGGAAATTAATTTTTTTTCAAAGTTTCCAGCATGCCCCTCCCTTCAATCAGCCCTCAACTTCTTTAGCAGCCCCATGAACTCCCTGATAACCTCACAGATGGAAAAAAAGCCTGACCCACACGAAAAATGGGGAAAAGATGCCTCTGGAGCAGCAACTGTCTGCTGAATTCCCTGCTGGAAACTGGAAACCTCCTCCCTGCTCACCACAGAGCTCAGGTCCAGCCACTCTGGGTCTCCCTTGCAATTTTAAATATTTTAAAATATTGCAATTTTAAAATTTTATTATTAAATCTTATATTTAATATATATTGTAAATATTTAAACATATTGCAATTTATTAAATTTATTATTAAATCTTATATTTAATATATATTGTAAATATTGTAAATATTTAAATATATTGTAAATATTTACCAAAATATTGGTAAATATTTATAATCTATTTATATATTGTAATTTATTGAATTTATTCTTAAATGGCATATTTAATATATATTTTAAATACTGTAAATATTTAATCATATTGTAAATATTTACCAATATTTACATCTCAGTGCAATGGGCTCCATGCTGAAGCTTTTACCAGCACGGTTTGCACAGAAAGTCACAGCCAGGAGTGTTTTCAGGGTGGTTTTCTACCTCTTTTTGTAGTTTAAAACTCTCTTGGAAGAGAGCTCAGCTCTTTTCCAGTCCCTGGTTTCCCTTGCCCTGCTTTGCCTCCCACCTCTCCTGCAAAAGCTGATTTTCTTGTGGGGATAACTCCTGGGGCCAGCACAGATCCAGGCTCCACCTCTCGCCTCTGCTTTATCCTGTCATGTTTGAAACTGCAGTGGCTTTTCCAAAGGTTATTTTTATTTTTGTGCATGGCTTAGATCATTATAACGAATGTTCCTGACTCGTATTTGGGAAGTTAGGCTCAGGCTTTGATCTTCCTTAAGCATTTAACTTAGACAAAGTTGTTCTATTGAACTGAGAGGGACTTACATTCCTCCAGTCAGGCATGTGCACAAGCCCTTGAAGAATTATGGCTTCAGCCTAAGTCAATCCTAAACCTTACATGAATTCTGGATATTAAAAAGAAAAATGTTTGGAAACCCAGGTCTCTGAGGGAAGAAATAAATACTTATATATGTCCACTACATTATGAAAACTACTGTACTTGAATAAGACAGTCATGGATGTTTTTTAGATTTAAGAAAATAATTTTGAAATAAAATATATCCATACATGCATGATTAATGTGGCTTCTCTGTTCTCTTCTACTTGCATTATTTATATTCCTAGTGAGAGGGGGGAAAATTCTTTCCAGCTAAAGAAGCAGCCTCTTTTATGAATAAAAATGAGGTTTTCTTTTTTTTTTTTTTTTTCAGAAAAGTGGAAAAAAGGCCTTTCCATTTGATTTTCTGACATCGAAATAATATGGTGCAACTCTGAATATGATCTGCTCCTTTCTTTGATTTCCACCTTGTCAAATTTTCATAACAGGCTTCAGCAACACCTCCAGACTCCAGCGAGGGTTATTTGGGAAAGCAGACACAATAACAGGTAGTCATGGCCCAAAATTGCCCGGGAGGAGAAGACAGGGATGGAGATAACACAGACAAAACAAATAAACAGCACAATTCAAGGGACAAGCAGCAGTCTCCCCACACCCAACTCCTTGCCACCATAAAAGAATGATTTCCCAGCACAAACATTTCTCTTGTGTTCAAAAATATCCCAAAGATTCCAGTCAGGAATATTTTTAGAGGCCAGAGACATCTGGAGAGGAGTAACCCCCATGGCAAAATAGGACCTGAGCCAGGGAAGAGATGTTGGAGCAAAAAGTTTTTGTAGGACGAGGTTGCTGAAAAGTGGAGAATTTTCAGACACCCCAAGGGTTTGGGGAAGCTCTGGGAGGCTCCTTTGCCATCCCCAAGCAGCCTCTTTCATGTTCCACTTCAAATCATGGAAGTTTTTCACACTTTAGGTGTGGCTGGAGCTGTTGGTGATCTCCTCGTTCACCTTTTCAAACGCTTTGGGATTATTGGCAAAAGTGCTGCCAAGTGAGTGAGGGCTGAGGGATCTCCTGAGCAGGAACTTCTGGAATGAGCAGGGAAAAATACCTGGGAAGGACAGAGGGTTTTGGGATGGGAGAGACCTGAAAAATCATCCAATTCCAACCATGGCAGGGACACCTCCCACTGTCCCAGGCTGCTCCAGCCCCAGTGTCCAACCTGGCCTTGGGCACTGCCAGGGATCCAGGGGCAGCCCCAGCTGCTCTGGGAATTCCATCCCAGCCTCTCCCCACCTTGCCAGGGAACAATTCCTTCCTAATATTGATCTGAACCTGCAAAATGTTCAGCTTGGAGCCATTCCCTGTGTGCTGTCCCTGCATCCCCTGGAAATTGTCTCTCTCCAGCTTTCCTGGGGCTCCTGCAGGCCCTGCAAGGCCACCCTGAGCTCAGCCCAAAGCTTCTCCTGTGCAGGTGAACAATCCCAGCTGTGCCAGCCTTTCCTCCCAGCAGAGCTGCTCCATCCCTCTGCCCATCCTGGAGCCTCCTCTGGGCTCTCTGCAGCAGCTCCAGCTCCTTCCTAAAAGGAAGAATTTAGAGAAATTTGGCTTCAAAGGAGAACACCAAGGATGGCAGGAACACAAACCAGACTTGTTTGTCCTCAGATCCTGCTCCTGGCTTGCAAACCCTGACAGCACAGGCAGGATTATGTTTGGGAACAGCAGTTTTCGGAATATCTTCTCAAAAGTGGCCATTTCCTGCCACCTGATCCATGCTGAAGATTGTTGGTGAAAAATGGAATGTTGGTGGTTTATTAGACACAAGGGCACTGAATATCTCAAAGGTTCATTTATGTAAAAAAAAGTGTAACAAAACCTTCCAGTAAAATAAAAAAAATAAAAAAAAAATTAAATAAAGCAAAACAATAAAATAAAATAATAAAAAAATAAAATAAAACAAAATAAAATAAAATAAAGCAAAACAATAAAATGGAATAAAATAAAATAAAGTAAAATGGAATAAAATAAAATAAAATAAAATAAAATAAAATAAAATAAAATAAAATAAAATAAAATAAAATAAAATAAAATAATGCTGCCTAAACATTTCCCAGATGGAAACAAAGGGAGGCTTGGGTTACATGTTGCCCTCAGCGCCCCACTGCCAAAAAAGCACCAAAGGTGAGGTGACCTCTGTTCCTGGTTCTCTCCCAGGAGCAATTCCAAATTTCTATGGATTCTTGATGAATTTTTAAAAAATTCTTCTGTTTTATTTGCCAAAGCATCCCAGGAGCAGCCTTACAAACCCCACACAAAGGAGAACAAGTTGTGCCCTTCAATATTGTGCTGGTCCCACTCCAGGTCACAACAAATTCCTTCCCAATTCCACCTCCCTGGGACACGATTCCTTAGTGCAGGTACAGAAGTGAGCCAGTCAAAAGTTACAAATCAAATTGTTCCATTTTCCATCGGTGAGTAATAGGTGGAAAATGTGAAATGTCATTCTGGGGCTGCAGAGCCATCTGGTAAAAGCTCCTGTAGGAACAGAGCTGATGAACTCCATGGAAATACTGAGGAAACATCCACTGAAGGCATTTAGCCCCTCCAGAGACCCATAGTTCACGCATGGTGGGCAGGTAATAATGCCCAATTATTCTGGAAACAACCAAACAAGTCACTGTAAAATTATCTCATTTGCACCAGGTCCAGCATTAAGTGTTTTTTAAAATATTCATCATTCATTGCAGGTAAGGAAACAAACCAACGGATCAATCTCTGAAGGAACTGCACATAAATCATGAAGCCATAGCGAGAAAGTGGCGATTTTTCATTATTCTAGGAGTAATATTTTAAAGCTGACAGGCTGGCAGGGTGGTCCATGTCTGTGGCATTATCACAGCTGGGAGGACCAATTCCAGGAGTATTTGTTGGAGTTAATTTAACGAGAACCTGTGGAAAAACAAAGAGGTTTTTTCTCTTTTTGTTTAATCTGAACTGAGTTTATGTAGCTGACAAGTAGCTGAAAGCAAGTTTTCACCAAATTAAAGGCATCTTTTTATTACTACATAAAGAAAAAGATTTGCTTTGGCAGCTTTTATGTAGATCGGCCAAAGACTCACGTCCTGGAGGCAAACAGACTTCCAGGCTCTGTTTATCAAAGAATCATGGAATTATGGAATATCCTGAGTGGGAAGAACCCCCAGGATCATCAATCCAAGCCCAGAGCCCAGCAAGCCCAGCCTGGGCATCCCTGGCAGCGCTGGCCAAAGGCTCCTGGAGCTGTGGCAGCCTCGGGGCCGTGCCCATTCCCTGGGCAGCCTGGGCAGTGCCAGCACCCTCTGGGCAACAACCTTGCCCTAAAACCCAACCTAAATCCCTCCTGGCCCAGCCCCAGATGTTCCCTCAGGCCCTGGCCCTGCTCTCAGAGTGTTTCTCCGCTGTCACTGTCATATTTTCTTAAAAATCCCTTCACCAGGATTTCTTCTCCTGGGAAGATGACAAGCCTCAGAGAAAAACCAATATTATCTCATTTGTTTCTCTCCGTTTTGCTGCTTTGGAATGTGGCTGGAGATTGTTTACCAGCTGGTCATGTTTGATTGGTTTCATGTGAATTGTTTTTAGTTAATGACCAATCCCCATCAGCTGTGTCAGACTTTGGGGAGTCAGTCACGAGTTTTTTATGATCATTCTTGTTAAGCCTTCTGTCTCTATCCTTTCTCTTTCTGCAGTACAGTTTAAGATAGTATTCTTTTATATAATATAATGTAGATGATATAATAATAAATCAGCCTTCTAAGAACGTGGAGTCAGATTCACTCATCTCTCACCTCATCCTGGGGACCTCTGTAAATTCCACACTCCACCACCCCTGGTGAGGAAGTTGTGACTCCATGGCTGTTTTGTCCCAGTTCTTTTCACTTGAACCAGTTTGCCATGAGGCACAAGTGCTTCCTTCCCTCGTTTTTGCCCCTGCTCTTTTCCCTTACTGTCTTTTCCCATCCATCCAGGAGGATTTGGATGTTTTCAGAAATTTTCTCTTTCTTTGATAATTCTGATGCTGCAACAGCACCACAAGGCTTAGAAACCCCACTGCTGAATATTCAGAGGTGACCACTCGCCCAACACAGCCTCTATTTTTGGATTTTATCCCTTCTATCCAAGCTTTTCAGCTTTGTTTACATCCTCAGGCCCTATCATGCTGCTCAGGAATCGTTGGATGTTCATTTTTTATCCATTGTCAAAAGGGACAACTTGCAAATCCCACACTCCAGATGCTCTTCCTGCAATCTCTGGCAAATTCTGACAGCCCAAGGATTTTAAAGGCAGCTTTTAAATCCAAAATGCTCGCACAGGGGGATGGATCCACAGCCAACAGCTTCACTGTGGGGTCTGAGGACCCCTCAGAAATGTTCTCCAAGTGATTTTTGTCAAACAAACTGCAAATTTAAGGCTGAATCGACATCGGCGAGCACAAGGCCTGATAAAAGTGGATTTATGGGGTGAAAAACCAGTGTTGAGTATCTGATGTGAGGATGATAGATGTTCAAGGGGCTGGGTTCAGTCTGGGCCTGTAGGCTGAATGTGTAGAAATAATTGGGGAGAATTAAGAGCAACACTGGAACATTGTGTGGTTTTATTTAACCCAGAAAGAGCCCGGTTTGTGAGCTCAGAGCCTGCTCTGTGCTCTGAGCCAAAGCGTGCTAAGTGGCAATGATCAGGAGATCTCTGAAGTAGCTGCAGCCTAATTAAGTGTCAGTCTGATCTAGCAGGAAGGTTGGAATTCATGTTTCCTAATTTATCAGCACATTTAATTGAAATTGTTATATTTATGAACCTAGGGAAGATCTCGGCGATAGCAGAACCTCTCCCTGAACTGCCAAAACTTTCCTGCCCTGTTCTGTGGAGACTTTGATCAAAAAATAAATTGGGAATTCCAGTGTGTCCCTGCAAAATTCCTGTATATATCAAACCTAATGACTGAGGACTAGGGAGAGAATTTGAGCCAAGTCATGGTTCATAACTTGATTTTGAGCCTGTTCCAGTAACACCACCCTGCCTCACGCCAGTTTGATTTAGAGATAGGCCTCGTGCCCAGCAAAGGCTAATTTTGTCTGTAATTACAGATTTAATGTTCCTGACATGGTCTTTGCAGAGCAGGGACCCTCTGAGGAACCTTCAGACAGGCTGAAGAGCTGCTGAGGCTGAGAGTCAAACTCAAAAATATGAAACAAAGGACCAAAAAGTGAAGAGAATAGGTTAAAATAGCAGGACCAGGCCCAGGCTCTGTACCTGGGCATTCCTTGGGATGGAGAGGGAATTTGTCTCCCACCCAGACATGTTTGGATGTGGAAGCAGAGGGCTGAGATTAGGATCACAACAAAACAGGCTCCATTTCAGCATGTAATGTGAGGATTATTGGCTGTGCCTCTGTGAGATGTTTTCTTTTCGTGACTTCTCCTCCACTGGCTCAGGGGTTGCTGAAAAGCAGGAATTAGACCCAGGGCTGATGCTGCAGCTTCTTTTGCTGCCTCGCTCCCTTCATCCTCAGCAATCTTGATCCACACTGGTCCTCCAAACTGGCAAATTTCAGAAAATGGACAATTTGGAGCAACCTTGTTCTTTGAAAAGCATTCCTGCCCATGGCAGAGGGATAAATAACTTCAGTCTCTTCCAACCCACAAGCCATTGTGTGATTCCAGGAATCTGATTCCAGGGATCCCAGAGCCAGGGGTACAATGATTTCAGAATTACCTTCAGGTGGGCCTGTATCCCTTGGTGGAAGGTGATAAAGCTGGGACTCCACTCCCAAATCAGTCAATAACCCTTAAAAACATCAGTCAACAACCCTTAAAAATAACCCAAACAAGACCTGAATTTTTGCCCCAGAAATGATTTTACTGAGGAGACTCCTGCACAGTCCTGATCCCAGCCAGTCACCAGATTGGTATCTGCTGAAACTGAGACCAGAACCAACTTGGTTGTCTCACATTTCTGGGTGATAAAGCCTGACTGATTGTGTTTAAGAGGCATTGCCAACCTCAACAGGCACAGTGACTTCTGGGACTGGTGATAAAACAACCTTTATTGCCTGGGCACCACTCAGAAAATAAAGCACAGAGTCTTGGGTTTACTTTTCACATAACCTGCAAGGAGATTCAATTATTTAAAATAATATATAAGATCTTCACCTGCAAATTTCTTCATGGTTTTCATACCCTGAGGCAAATCATAGTGATACAAAAATCATTTTGCTAATAGTCAGTCTGCCAGTTCTGGGGGGAAATCTGTGTCTTAGTTACCAATGGCTAAATGTGAACCATTTTTTGGATTAATTTTTTTTAGATTTCATTTCTGTGCTGCATCCCAAAACTCATAATTGTCATTATTGCCATCTCTGCTGGTTTTGGCTAGGGTAAATTTAACTTTATTTTTTTTCCCCAGTAGATGGGATGGAGCTGTGCTTTGGGTTTGTGCTGCATACAGGAGGGATAATACAGAGTTTTTTTGGGGTTTTTTTGTTATTACTGAGCAGAGCTTACACAGAGCCAAGACCTTTTCTGGTTTAATTCTGCCACTCAGGCAGAAATTGGGGGTGAGTGGGAGATTGGGAGGGGACACAGAGCAGGTGACCCCTACAGGGACATGAAGTTGAGAGGGAGACTGGAGAGAAATTCCCTGTGGAGAGAGAATGGGAAATTTGGAGCTGCCTGGAGAAAAGAAGTTTGTGTGGAGACCTCACAGCACTTCCAGGGTCTGGAGGGGCTACAGAGAACCTGGAGAATTCAGCTGCAAATGATGTTCCTGCACACACTTTAAAAAGCCATTTTTAAGGAATTTATTCTCTATAGCAAAGGCAGAAGTCAGAGGTTCCCATCCAAGTCAGACTGATGCTCTGCTCCCATTAGGAAAATAATTTTGATTTTTCTTTAAAATCAAAGGTCAAAGGCAGGATTTGATGATCTTGGAGGTCTTTTCCAACCAAACTGTGGGGTTAAGTAGAGCCCAAAGTCTGACACCACGAGAAAATAAAACATCTCCCCACCTTTGTAACAAGAAATAAATGTAGTGGAGAAACCTCATTAAAACCTGGAAGAACACAACATTTTTTATTTTAAAACTGGAAACATGTATCTGAGAAATTCCTGAAGAAAAACCTAAAAGGATTTGGAAGGAGTCAATCCTGAGACATCTGTGAGGGCTCTTTTTGCTATTCTAAAGACACCTCAGAGTGAATGCAGATATTTCCACTCCTTGTTACCTGAAATTCAAACCTATGTGCTACAAACCCCATCCCTGCTTTATAAATGGATTTTAAAAATCAAAAATTAAAAATTTCCAAACAGAACACACACACACACCCCCACACCTCTCTTCTGGTTTTGTCAACAAAGGTGTGAGAGTTCAGGGTTCTTCACTTGGGATTCACTAAAAGAAGGATTTTTCAAGCCATTTTGGACCATTGTAGTGGTGGTTGGCTGGAGCAGGACAAACCACTGGGTTTCAGCTGATTCCCACTTTGCTGAGCTTCCATTGAAATTCCAAATTCAAGGTTCCATGGGAGAGTCCTGCTCTCTTGCAAGGTCTGAGCAGGTCGCAGACATCTTTCATGAAAAATCCTTTCTTAGGATTTTTCCTTGTGAGAAGCTGCAGTTTCAGGAACCAAAGTAACCAATGGTTATCTGCTGCTGTGGAATGCAACAGGTAGACCTGGGATTGGTCTCTTGTGGATGTTTGGATTTCCTGACCACTCATGGCAGAGCTGGCTCTTGCTCTCTGTCTGAGACACAGATCTTTGTTATTCATTCTTGTCTATTCTTAGCTTAGCCAGCTTCTGAAGAAACCTTTTCCTTTCTATTGCTTTTTAGTATAGTCTAATGTAACATATATCATAAAATAATAAATCAAGCCTTCTGATCATGGAGTCAACATTCTCATCTCTTCTTCATCCTGAAAACCCTTGTGACAACAGTCACAGAGCTCCTCCAGGAGAAGCTTCCTTCAGCAAGTTCTGCACTCAAAGGTGCAGGACAAGAATTGCAGAGAAACTTTCTTGGTCCAGAACCCAGAGATTTGTGTTTCTTCATCCAAACTCCAGATATTTCTGCCTGAGCCTCAAGAGGAGCCTCTGGCCTCCAGCAGCTTCCCTGAGCAGCCCCATCCCTGACTGCCCAGGGCTGTGAAATCCCCCCTGTGTCCATTTGAACCTCCATCCTTGGCATTTGTTCTCAGGAGCAGAACATTCTGTTTTGGCAGCAGCCCAAGGGCAATTAATGAGAAGTCAGCAGAGCTCTGACCACTCAGCAGAGTGTGAGCAGAAAATTTGGGTCACAAACACTTTGGTCCTTTCACACAGCACAAAATGCCTTCTCCTCCCTGACTTTGTCCATTATGATTTATTATTCTAATTACTCAGAATTATTCCAGTGTCTGCTGTGGTTTATTAGCCTGTGGAGTTTTTAGGATTCTCTTCATGAAAATCCAGCCCCGAAAGGAAAATGATGTCACAGTAACACCAGGAATGAGAAATATTGTGATTTAGGAATTGTGTAGCATCTGGGCTGGGGACAAGGTGGGCATTGGTCAGAAACTGGACTGGGATGGCTTTTCCAGCCTCAGTGACTCTGGTATTTTGTGAAAGGGCTTCAGAGCTCAAAAAAAAAAATACCATGTCAGTCTTGTGCTGGACAGAAGAATGTTTCTATGCCTTGTGGGAGGAACAGGTTTTATTGAGATGCATTAAATAATTAATAATTTCTAAATAGCCAATACATTTTAGAGCATTGACACTGAGTGATTCTACAAATAGCTGATCACACACCTCTGCTGTTTGCTGAAACAGAAAGAGTTTCTAAATTTTAATTTAGGGATGCTATTTAGGGATCCAGTGCATCATCACCTTGGGGAGACCTTGCACAGTCCAGAAAGCCTGGACAGCTCAGGAATTTCCCCTAATATTTTCTGTGGTGATGAGATCAATGGGGTGGATATTTTCCTGTTGCTGCATTTCAGTTTGAATTTACATCCCCTAATCTGCTTTACATTGAACAGCACAGCTCTTCCCTTAGAGAGCATTTCAGGCTGGTCCTGTATGTCCATCATGGAATAAATAAAAGAGAAAAATGCTCAAATACCTGACCCAAATTCTTGTTCAGGATTTGGGAAGGCTCTGCCAAACTTCCAGTTCAGATGTACATCAAACATCTGAAGGAGGGATCCTCTCCTGCCTTGTCACCGGCAATGGTTTGACCCAGATTTTTTTTGTTAAACACCAAACCTCAGGAATATTAATATTATTTGAGAGACAGTCCCTTGAAACAGCTTAACAAGTAGATTTTTATAGATCTGCCAGGAGTGGATGATATAGTGGCAGTGGGAATTTTAAATTTTTTAAAAAATAAATCAAGAGTGAAATGTCTGTGATTGAGGCAGGCCCAGAACATGGGATGAGGAAAGCTCCAACACGTCCAGCACGGACAGGGAGGGTCGGGGACTCTGAAGCCACATCTGGATCCAATGCTGGGCCAGTTCTTCACTTTGGAATGATTTGCACCAAAGGCATCAGGCACAAACATCCCTGACTTTTGCAGAGAGGCAGGGCTGGGGAGCTTAGTGGCTGATGCAGAAACCTGCCCTTGGAAGGCTTGGACTTCCCCAAGGATCCTTCCAGTGGCAGCATTCACAATCATGCCTCAGGTTTGAGCTTTTCTATTTTCCACATTCTGTGCTGCTTCAGTGTGTGGGGCTGGGTTCACATTCTGGGATGCTGAGCTCTGTGCACAGAGCAGGGAGACAAAACAATTCCTGCTCCAGCTGGGCACCAAGGACAAATGATCCAAATCTCAGCCCCGGAGCACAAACCCCGTGGGCTGGAGAGAGAAAAACAAGCAGGGTGGGACTGCAGGGGCTAAAGCTGGAATGGGACAATGAACTGCAAGGTGCAAATGGAGCAGAACTGATCCCAGGGACAGAGCCCGTGCCCGGCCGTGCATTTTGGGGCCATTTTGGTTCATCTTGGGTGCAGCCCTGGCTGGGCTCTGGTGCTGCCCAAGGTGGATCCATGGAGGAGATGCTTTGAATCAATCCCTGCTTTATGCTTTAGCTCTGCCCAGTCTCTGCCCTAGGGCAGCCTTTACAACAAAACAGAGGGAAAATTCACAGCCTCTGATTCCAGAAGAATATTGGGAGAGTCTTTAATAAATGTTTCTGGGTGATGCAGCCTGGTGGTGAACAAGCATGATTCCAGTTCTGACATTGAGATTTCCAGTTCAGATATTGAGGTTTCAGACATTGGTGTCTGCAACGTTCCCAAGGCACTTTAGGGTTTCAAGCTCATTCCTTTGGGTAGGGTTGTCCATCTATGAGACTCAACCACCCCAAGGCATCCCCAAATGTGTGCTCACCTATCAGGGTGCCCATTCCCTCTGTGCTCAGCACTGGTGAGGCCACACACAAGTCCTGTGCCAGTTTTGGGCTCTTTATTTCAAAAAGACATTGAGGGGCTGGAACAGAGCTGGGAAGGGGCTGGAACATGAATCTGATGAGGAGAGGCTGAGGGAGCTGGGAGGGCTCAGCCTGGAGCAAAGGAGGCTCAGGGGGGACCTTGTGGCTCTGCACAAGTCCTGACAGGAGAGGCAGGGAAAAAATGAGAGGAAATGGCCTCAAATGGCACCAGGGCAGGCTCAGGTTGGAGATTGGGAAAGAAAATTTCCCTGGCAGAGTGGTCAGGCCTTGGGCTGAGCTGCCCAGGGAGGTTTGGAGTCCCTGGAATTGTCCCAGAGCAGTCTGGATGTGGCCTTGGGGACAGGGATTGGGGTGATGGCACTGGATGATCCTGGAGGGCTCTTCCACCTGGGCGAGTCTGTGATTCCCAAAGGCAGGAATACAACAACAACAACAGCACAACTTTCCTTGGAACCCGGAGCAATCTGAGCTCAGCTCGGAGCATCTCCCGCAGCCCGGACCCGCAGAGCACACTGACATCTAGTGGGGTCTGGGGAAAGCACTGCCTTGTCTCCTGTGCTGGCAAAAATCCCCCCAAAAAAACTTCACAGAAGCCTTTTGCAGCTCACCGATTCTCAGCCATCGGGCAGGGCCTGAAATGTGGCAGCCCCTGGATCCCTGGAAGTGCCCAAGGCCGGGCTGGGTGAGGCCCCTGGATCCCTGGAAGTGCCCAAGGCCGGGCTGGGTGAGGCCCCTGGATCCCTGGAAATGCCCAAGGCCGGGCTGAGTGAGGCCCCTGGATCCCTGGAAGTGCCCAAGGCCGGGCTGGGAGAGGCCCCTGGATCCCTGGAAATGCCCAAGGCCGGGCTGGGTGAGGCCCCTGGATCCCTGGAAGTGCCCAAGGCCGGGCTGGGAGAGGCCCCTGGATCCCTGGAAGTGCCCAAGGCTGGGCTGGGAGAGGCCCCTGGATCCCTGGAAGTGCCCAAGGCTGGGCTGGGAGAGGCTTGGAGCACCCCGGGGTAGTGGAAATTTCTGTTCATGTCAGGGGATTGGAATAAGGTGATCTTTAAGGTCCCTTCTGACACAAATCTCTCTGTGATTAACGCAGAGAAAGTTGAGCCTCTTCCTTGTTCCATCCCTATTTTGGCCATGGTTTCCAGCTATTTTCCAGGTGCGGATGACAAGTCCCCTTTAGGGCTGGAGCAGGATAAGAGAACTCAACACACCTTCCTGAAAAGGGAAGTGACTCCTCACAGGGGAACATAGCAGGAGAAAGGAGCAAGAAAAAGTGGAGGCAAAATATTTTCATGTGCGTTCTTTCAATATGACTTTCTTCCTTAGTTTAGCTACATCCCTCCAAGTTCATGTTACAAAAAACCAGGGGCTCTGGTGTTGGGTTTGAGGCATAGGAAAATCAATTACTCATCCTGGTCTGATCCTGCAGCTGAATTCCCTGCCACAACCCACCCTGCTGTAGGGAAAAAGGGAATTAATCATGGATATTAGACTGAAGTGAGCCCATCTCAGCCAGTCCTGCCCAGCTGTGGCGTTGTCTCCATTTCAGTGCCCATCCCTCCAAAAGTCCCAGCCCCTGGTCTCCAGGAGACTGTAAACAATCAGCTGAACCCGACGCTGCTGTTTCCAGCATTGTACCCGCCCGGGGCAGGCACGCTCTGCTCTCTGCCACCTCCCTGCCATGACAAATTTAGACAGCTTGGGTCATGTCCTCCCAGCTGGGTACTGACCCCAGGCTCCTCCTCAGCAAATCTGCTTGGAGCATTTCCAGGTGGGAAGATGTGCTTGGAATTCCTGCTCTGGAGGTCTCCTGGAACCCTGATCTCTGCGAGCTGCTGGGCTCGTCCTCCGTGGCATCTCCTGGTGATCCATGGCACCTCCTGGTGATCCATTGCACTTCCTGGTGATCCACATTGCACTTCCTGGTGATCCGTGGCACCTCCTGGTGATCCGTGGCACCTTCAAGGAATCTGTGTCACCTCCTGGTGATCCATGTCACCTGCAAGGCACCCATGTCACCTCTGAGGGATCCGTGCCACCTCCTGCTGATCCACATCATCTCCAGTGGATCTGTGTCACCTCCGGGTGATCCACATCATCTTCCAAGGATCTGTGTCATCTCCAAGGGCTCCATGTCACCTCCAAGGTATCTGTGTCATCTCCAGTGGATCCATGGCACCTCCAATGGATCCATGACACCTTCTGGTGATCCATGAGACCTCTGAGGAAACTGTGTCACCTCCAGTGGATCCATGGCACCTCCTGGTGATCCATGTCACCTCCAAGGCATCCTTGTCACCCCCTGGTGATCCGTGTCACCTCCAAGGGATCCGTGTCACCTGCTGATGATCCGTGTCACCTCCGAGGGCTCCGTGTCACCTCCGAGGGCTCCGTGTCACATCTCTGTAGGGAAGCAGCTGATGCAGACACAGGATCACTCTTCACTCTCTCCACAGCAGCACAGCCCTGGCATGGGCTGAGCATTTCCCTGCCCGCCACGGATTCTCCACAGGGAACATGGAACATCTCCTGGCTATCCAAGGGGGTGATGGTGCCACTCCTCAGCTCCTGTAACCCACCAGGGATCACCTCCACAAGCTCTGCTGATGCTCCTGAAGCACAGAGAGGGAAGAGCTGCTGGGATGTCAGAGAGCTGCAGGTAAGTCACAGGGTGGAGAACAGGTTCTTCTTGTCTTTCCTGTTAAACACACAGATGAGAGAGAATGGATAACAAACCCCATTTTCCTGAGCAATATAAAGTTGATGTTTTATAAAGCAGGATGAAATATAAAGCTTATGTTTTAATTAGGGTTTAAAAGAATTCCAGCTCCTCCACAGATTGAGTTTATAAGTGTGGGATATTTGCTTAGTGCTGTTCCAAATAAAGATTCCTCTTCTCCTGACTAATTAACAGCAGGAAAAAAAAATTGAGGTAACACCTTGTGTTAAGAGGGTATGAAACTTCAGGGAAAGAGGGGTGGGAGTGATTTTAGTGGGGGTTTGTGGTTTTTTTTCACCTAAGGAAATAGAGAGTTTATTCCAGCCTGCTGTGAGCACAGAGGGCTGTTTCAGCCGCCTGGTGTTGTTCTTGTTGTTTGTAACTGAACAGCACCAGCCAAAGGAATTTTTTGGTACCTCACTGATTGCTTCTAAACAGCTTCCCTGCCACGGCTGCACAAGTCAACATCAGAAGTTTGCACTGAATTTTAGGTCCAGCTGTGAAAGGCTCAGACTTTTAAATAAATATTATTATTATTAATAATAGCACAGCATCCTCTGCATCTAAATGAAAGTCAGAGCAAAGATGCCCAGATGTGCAAAGTTTAATTTTGTAGAAATTGCCACCTTATTTCTGTACAAACTTCAGGTTTTGGAGAGCTTTTTCTGGTGCTCTGTTCACATCACAGGTTGCCAAAGTTTCTTGGAGCCTTCTTAGCTTTTGGACAAGTGCAGACAGATCTGAAGGAGCAGAAACTGTTTGAAAGGATCCAGAGAACTGGTTCACACACTGCTGAGTACAAATTGAACACAGCTCTGCCAAGCACTAACCCAAACAGAGCCAGCCTGTAATAAAGCCCAAGAACTTATTAATTCACAGAGTGCAGGTGCTGAGTCTGCTGCTCCTGCAGGTCTGGTCTCTGCTGCTCTTGTGATGGTTTTTTCCCCCACTCTGCTTTAAGTGTTTGGGTGAAACTTTACAATACAGGGGTGAAGGGAGCTGTAATTAGCAGGGGAGCTCAGGAATTGAGGATATTAACTCACACTCTGCAGCCACAAAAACCTGCTCACCTTTTCCCAGCTATTTCAGAAGGGGAATAGGGAACATCCACCTTGTTAAGATCCACTGGCCTACATTTCAAGGGCTGATGCAGTAACCTGAGCCCCCTGGCATTATTTTCCAAGCTCTGTGCCAGTGCAGAGTGTTCAGTTTAACATCCTCAGCTCACTCCTTGCTGCAGCAGTGCCCCTCAGAGTGGCAGGAGCTGCACAAACCCTTCTCCACCAGGACCAAGTTTCCATTTTTGCTGCCCAGATGAAATTCCACTCGCAGGTGTGGGGTGTTTTATTTGTTGGAGAAGGGTAATGAATACTGGGGGAAAGCTCAGGCCTGGAAGGAGGCAGCAGGATGAGGGAGGATTTAGACACAGGATGAAAATTTTAAAAGTGGCTTTAAATGCTGCCATTGCTCTTCCAGAGTATGTTAACAATTTTATAATAGAGGCAAACACAATACAAAATTAAACCTCTGAGAGATCCCCCTGTCTTTCTTCTCTACTCAGGCAATAATATATATATTTTTTTTTTTTAAGTAATAACCAAACTTCCTTCACAAGCCCTCAGTACTTACAGAAAACCAGGACACAAGGGCATCTCAGTTCCTGAGTCCTATCCATAATTATATGATTGAAATAGCAAATGTCATCAATAAGGCTGTGTTTGTCTCTCACAAGCACTCCCTGTTAGGTCATTGTTCAGGATAAACTTGTGACCTGGATGTCACTTTTCCCACAGATTAGAGCAGAGCAGTTGCAACTGTACTTGAAATACACATTTAATGGTAATTTTGAACTCACCGACCAGCCTTGAGAGAGCAGGAGCTTCTGAGATGCCAAGTTCCTGAGCATTTTATGAAAATAGGCAGCAAGGCAGAGAAAACTGTCCTTGGAATGCTTCCAGGGTGGGAAAAGCAGCAGCAGAGCTGCATTTACCACACAGCACAGCTCACCACACCACAGGGATGCTCAGGGCTAGGCAGGAAACACGATTTTTCAGCCCACTTCTTAATGAATTCATGCACTTAGAATGTCAGATTCATTGAGGTTGGAAAAGAGATCCAAGGCCACCAAGTCCAGGCTGTGACCCCCTCCTTGTCCCCAGCCCAGAGCACTCAGTGCCACCTGCAGGGACTCCAAAGTTCCCTGAGCAGCTCTTCCAAAGGCCTGAGCTCCCTTTCCATGGGGAAATTGCTGGTCCTGTCCAAGCTGAGCCTGCCCTGGCCCAGCCTGGGGCTGCTCTTGCCCTGTCAAACCTTCACCCTGTTACAGACCAAGTGATGGAAGGGTTGGGATCATCCTGAGGGCTGGGAAAACTGCTGGAATCCAGTCCAGGAGCCCCTGGAGCTGTACAGGACATTCAGAGGGAGGTGGGTGCTGAATGTGGGTCCCAACTCTCACACCAATTACCCAGACCCCCTCATCTCCCTAAGAAATGAAAGTACTGTGGATTAATTACAACTCCCACCCCCAAATTTCCTCAGCCTTGGCTCATTCCATTGTCCCAACAGAGATAAGCAGAGGAAAATCTTTTCTCTTTCAGGTTCTGGGAAGAACAAGAAGCAAACATTAAACAGCAAAAAGGGAGCTGGGAGCCAAAGCCATCCTCACATGAGCTCTCACTCCAGCTACAAAGCAGTGTGGCTCAGTGAAGGCAGCCACAGCCAGAAAACTGGGGAATTTTAAAACTTCTGTGTAAACCAGAGCCCTTGCAAGGAGAAGTGAGTAAATTATATGATTTTTTTACAGAGCTACACTCTTCTTACCCTCCCTCCCCCAAATACTGAAGAACTAAGGCTGAACCTGCTTTTTCCCACTCTCTGCTGCATTTTAATTCCCAGCAGAGCTGAGGGTTGTCCTGTCCTATTCTGTCCTCACCAGCCCAAACAAATCAAGCACCTCTCTCTCCCTGCTTTATAGCCCTGACCCTCAGTCTTTAAGGGTAAAAGGTCTGCAACAGAATTAATAACACCTGAACTTAATTTCTGCTGCCTCCCATGCTGCCCTTAATCTCCCAGCAGTATGTAACTACTGGATTTTTGGGGTGGGCTCAAAACACCTGCCACAAACCTTGATGTTTTCTTTTTCATATTCAGTTTTCAAGATTGGGCTAAATTTTGGAGAAGTGGGGCATTTTTTTATTTAGTGTAATTTTACACACACATAAAATCAGTGTGTTTGATAAGAAATTCTTGTGGTTATTGTTGTTATCACAAAGATAATGATGATGGGAGTATTCAACTGGCTGTAACTCAATACCTGGGTAAAAGGTGCAAGGGGGACAAAGACTTGAACCAGCTGCATCCTGCACAGATAAATTAAATTTAATTAATTAATTTACTCTTAGTCTCAGAAGAAGGAAGAGCAAATGAAACCAAACCCCCAAACTATAACATATTATGAGTCTGAGTGAAAGCTTTTATTCCTCACCCCTCCTTTTCTAGGCAAGAGTTGCTGCCATAAATCTCTGGGTCTGGCTGATGGAGATTTTTCACCTTCATCCCACCTTGCCTGACTTTTACAGCTTTAATAATCATGTCAAGATTGCTTTTGCAGTACAAGATTTCTGTCCTTCTCCTCGGGTCTATCCTAAGTTTGCTTAAAGATAAAAGAGGTGATAATTAATTTGTGTGAGAGAAGAGGCAGAGCCTTAAATCCTTTCCTGCTGGAAAGCAAACTGAAGTGTGTGCTTAGCCGTGGTGGTAACTAAAGGTTTCCTGATATTCCTCCTTTTCCCAGGAGGGAGAAAATGATTTGGAAAAGCCCTTATTATACAGAAGGATCCACTTAGAGTGTTTGAGGACATGGATTCAACCCCAGGCTGAGAGTTTTCACACTCCTGCATGTGAAAAACTCACTCCTCCTGAATTTTTATGGAGTAATTGTTGTTTAAATATACAGTCAGAGAGGCACTCTGTGAATATTTCTGCTGAATCCTGTGGTAGGGACTATTATGGAAATGATGTAGCTCCTCCAGTACTTCACTGGTGTGGAAAATGTTATCTACTGTCCTTTGGGATACTTCCACACACAAAGAGAGAGAGATTTCTTTCTCAGAGCTGTTTGTAAACACTGGCTCAAACCTCCATTTCCAATACTCAGCAACCAAAACAGCATTGCTGTCAGTCACCCAAAATTCAGATTATTGCTCAATATTCCCCAGCTGGATCTTTATCCTTCCACTCTCTATTAAGCCCTGCCAGCCCATGCAGTGCCAGCTGTGCCCCATGGGCACCTTGTCCCCAGCCCAGAGCACTCAGTGCCACCTGCAGGGGACACCTGCAGGGCTGGGCACTGCAAAGCTCCCTGGGCAGCCCCTGCCAAATCCTTACCACCCTTTCCAGGGAGAAATTCCTGCTGCTGTCCTCTGTTTTACTCTCTTGTGTTAAATATTGGCCCCATCTGCTCAGACCTTGGCATCTGGGCTGAATTCCCTGTACCAGAATTGCCCACAATCTCTTTGGAACCATTTCTAGCCACGAAAAGAAGTTTGCAGTTGATGTGAAAGAAGCTGCAGAAAGAAAATATTCAGGTTCTGTGTGGCTGCCCTTCTTTTTGCCCCTCACATGTTATCCCCACAGCTCAAAACTAAACTGCTCATGCAATAACTGCAAGAATAACTCCATGAATTTCCTCCTTGGGAACTGAATGGGATGGGAAACCAACCCTGATTTTGCTCCATTGATTTCTTCTTTGGGAACTGAATGGGATGGGAAACCAACCCTGCTTTTGCTCCATTGATTTCTTCTTTGGGAACTGAATGGGATGGGAAACCAACCCTGATTTTGCTCCATTGATTTCTTCTTTGGGAACTGAATGGGATGGGAAACCAACCCTGATTTTGCTCTGCTACCACACTGGTTAAATTCGCTTTTTTGAACAATAATAATCAATAATGATAAAGATGGTGGAAGGAATTTTATCTGTTCCTTGTTGAATTAATAAGAATTTTTAGAGTGGGCTGTAAAAGATGGGTTTAGGATAAATGTGGAGTATGACATGCAGGGCAATTCAATCAGTCTCAGGGTTTGCATTACAGAGTAAAACTCCACTTTCTTGGACTGCAGGGTGGGTACTTGGACTATTCTTTGTGAGTCAGACAAGAAGATCTTGGCTCCCAAAACAAAAGGATTTATTAGATCCAAACCACTTCTTAGAAGATTCTTGAAAGTTTTGAACATGTTAAGAAAGGTAGAGTGTAAAATCAGAGAATAACAGTTGTACAGCAGATGAATACAAAGGGATTGATCTTTTCTACCCCACCAGCCTTAACTAGAGGAGATCTGCAGTTACTATTTTTTCCTTGCCATTTTTCAGCATGGGAAAATCCTGATTTTCAGGTTCATGCACGTGTTTGATCAAAAGACCTTCCTGACAGAGCCCCCAGGGATGTCTCCTGTTGGTTTTTTAGTCTGTCCTTTACATTTATCTCTGCTCGCTTCGAGCCACGGCAACCATCACACGTTTGGCTCCATTTGTCCTCAAGATGTTTTAAAATTCAGCCTTTTTAACGAGGAAAGAGCCCTGAGAGAGAGGCAAAACGAGATGTGTGAGTCATGGGGAACAGTTACAAAGAGGAACAGGAGGGAAGGGAGAACATGACTGCAGCCCAAATGTGTTTCACACATCTCGAGCCCTTGCCCTCCATGCCCTGCCCCTCATCCCCTTTGTGCTCCAGGAATTGCCTCCTCTTCCCTTGTGCCAAGGGCTGTGGATCTCCTGTCACATTCTCTTTTCACTCCCACTCAATGTTTTTTATTATTCCTTATCCCTGCTTCGTGTCTGAGTTCTATAATCCTCATCTCTAATGAGATTTATTTTCTTTCCCTCGCTGCTTCTCAAGACAAGGAGTCATGGGTCATTGCACCAACAGCTTCTGTTGTCAAATCCCCAGATCACTGAAAAGGAAAAAAAGGAAAAGCTTGAATTTAAGGGAAATAATAGAATTTTCTGTGAGTTTTTTATGGAGTAATTGTTGTTTTGTACAGTTGAGGCACTCTGTGAATATTTCTGCTGAATCCTGTGGTAGGAACTATTATGGAAATGATGTAGCTCCTCCAGTACTCCACTTTGGTTTGGAAAAATGTTATCTCCTGTCCTTTGGGATACTTCCACACACAAAGAACTTTTTGTAGGGTTTTTAACTCAGCATGAAGCACAGAAGCCAAGTAAACTCCTGAACCTTCCACAGTGGGGCCATGAGGCAGCTCCAGGGAGGATCTAATCACCAACCTGTCACCTTCCCTGAGCTCTAGGAGGACAGGGGAGATTATTTTATCTGTCCTCAGGAAATGTGCCTACCACCTGTTTCTGATGCCAAGAACATCATGGGGAGGTGGGACCCTAAATCCTTGCTTTTCATTCAAACCATTCCTCTCTGAAGTTGGGCTCAGCTGTTGGGAACCCCTCTTCCCTGCACATGAGATCTTCAAAATTCCAGATTCCTCACATGGATAAAATTTTCACAAATATCCAAGAGTGGTAGAAGATGAAGCCATTGCAAAGCACAAAGATAAATGCTCCTAAATCATGGAATCCCAGAATGGTTTGGGTTAGAAGGGACCTTAAAGCTCATCCAGAGCCACCCCTGCCATGGTCAGGGACACCTTCCACTGTCCCAGGCTGCTCCCAGCCCCTTCCAACCTGGCCCTGGGCATTTCCAGGGATCCAGGGGAAGCCACAGCTCCTCTGGGCCTCCCCACCCTCAAAAGGAACAAATTTTTGCTCATAATGTCTGTTGATGTTTTGGAAAATGGTGACTGCTGCCCTTACTGATCCCTCTTCCTTACAGAGCAAGAAGGAAGAACGGTGAGTTCTGTGAGCCACACTTGGGCCATTTTGAGATTTTACAGATGAAAACAAGATTGCTGAACCTTTAACTGGACCAGGAGTTCAGGGCACTGGTGTGAAGTGGTTTTTTTGGCATGTCTGACTCAGGAGACAAATCTGAACCAGCCATGGGTTCTGAGTGCCTTTTTGTGCCTGACTCCACCTTGAGAGTACATTCCTTGCAACAGTTTACCTTGAAGGTGATGAAAGCCTAATTTGCTCAACCAAGTTCCACATCCAAACAGGAGTGGCACAATTTCCTGGCTAGCTGGAGGTGAAATTAGGTTTTCCTGTTGTTATTTTGGTTTCCTGAAGCAGAGAGAGCAGTGGGAGCCTTAGGCCCACATCCACCTCTGTGGTGGTGTTTGCAGGGGGCCCAGGATGAGAGAAGAGATGAGAATCTTGACTCCATGTTCCAGAAAGCTGATGTATTATTTTATGGTACATATTATATTAAAACTATACTAAAAGAATAGAAGAAAGGATTTCATCAGAAGGCTAGCAAGGAATAGAATGGGATGATAATAAAATCTTGGGACTGACCGAGACAGTCCAGATAGCTGGGCTGTGATTGGCCATTAATTAGAAACAACCACATGAGACCAATCACAGATCCACCTGTTGCATTCCACAGCAGCAGATAACCATTGTTTGCATTTTGTTTCTGAGGCTTCTTGGCTTCTCAGGAGAAAAAATCCTAGCAAAAGGGTTTTTCAGAAAATATCATGGCCACACACCTGAGCTGCAGGAGGGCAAATCCTGACAGCAGAGATGAAACCACAGCTCCTGCAGACCTGGGGGCTTCTCCCTTTTTTGCTACACTCCCAAGCCTCCTTTTCTCCAGCCTCAGCCCCTTCCCAGCTCCCTCAGGAGTTTTCCAGCCCCTTCCCAGCTCCCTCAGGGATTCTCCAGCCCCTGCCCAGCTCCCTCAGGGATTCTCCAGCCCCTGCCCAGCTCCCTCAGGGATTCTGCAGCCCCTGCCCAGCTCCGTTCCCTGCCCTGGACACGCTCCAGCCCCTCCAGGCCTCTCCTGCAGGGCCAGAACTGGGCCCAGCCCTGGAGGGGCTCTCAGAGCCAGCACAGAGGGACAATCCCTGCCCTGCTCCTGCTGCACACACAATTCCTCATCCAGCCCAGCTGCCAGGGGCCTCTTGCCCCCTGGGCACCCCTGGGCTCGTGTCCAGCCCCTGTGCCCAGCACCCCCAGGGCCTTTCCCAGCCCCTCTGCCCAGCCTGGAGCTCCCTGGGGTTGTGGTGTCTCATCCCATGGGTCCAGCCTGTGCAGATCCCTCTGCAGAGCCTTCCTGCCCGCTCCCACCAGCTGATCTTCTCCCAGGAGGTCTCTTCCCTGCTCCTGAGGTGCTGTCAGCTCCCACAGGATCCATGTCACGGATCCTTGACAAGGCAGCAGATTTCAGCAGCTTTCCAGGTTATTTATCACAGATTGTCCTCATGGCTTTCCTCTGACATGGGCCTCACACCACTTGTGACATATGGAAACAGTCACCACTCAGCTGAGAGTCACTTCAAAGCAGGGTTTGAACCCTGGCATTTCAGAGAACTTGGGGAGGCCTTTCACTCAGGCCGTGCTGAACATGGAACATTTTATCAGCTCATTGATATCCTACAGCCTTGTGCTGCAGATTGAAATGAAACCCTTTTCTGGGCTCAGCAGTCTTCAAAAGCCAGGTAATGGCAGAGAAAATGTAAATGTGTAGGTGATGAATATATGTTTGTGTCATGTGTATCAGAAGAGGATGCAATTAGAAGGGTTTTAACAAGATTATCCTGGCTCTTTTTGATTCTGAGCTCTTGCTGGAAAAACTTGTGGGTCACAAGAGTGGTTTCATTTTCCTTTTTTTAAATGTCTGTGGGTCACAAGAGTGGTCTCATTTTTCTTTTTTTAAATGTCTGTAAAATTTGCAAATGTTGTGTGCAGCCTTATTTACTTTGCAATTATCCTTCAAGAGCGGTGCCTGCTCTCTTGGCTGCTCATTTTGGAATTACTGTAATTCTCTTTTGGGAGGTTTCCCAGACAGAGGAAGATGCAGCCACTGCCACAGCACAAAGCTTTGCTTGCCTCGGATTCCCTCACTGCGCTGACATTTGAGACCACATCGTGGAGCCTGTCCTGAAGAATTGCTGCTGGGGTGTGGCCAGGAAGATTTGGGCTTAAATTTGTGCCCTCAGAAGGGATCTCAGCTCTGTCTGGAGAAGTTTCCTCCTCAGGAAATGGGAAATGTGAGAATCAGCTCCAAGCACCCCTCCCAGTCTTGTGTGTGACCAAGTACAAGGAAGATAAAAAATTATTAGGGAGCATCCAAAGGAGGGGCAGGAGGATGAGGAAGGGTCTGGAAGGGAAGAGGAGCAGATGAGGGACCCTGGAATGTCCAGCTGGAGGAGACTGAGGGGAAACCCCTCCGGGGCTGCAGCTCCTCAGAGGGACAGCTCCAATCTCTGCTCTGGGACAGGGACAGCACCCAGGGAGGGCTGGAGCTGGGACAGGAGGGATTTAGGTTGGGTTTTAGGGAAAGATTCTTCCCCCAGAGGGTGCTCTTGGGTTTCTGTGGTTGAAATGGCTCCCAAGGTATCAGAAAGTCTCTTTTTTCCCAGCCCTGCGACTGGAGAAGTCGAGATTCATCGGTTCTGACTTTCAAGGTTGTTTATTTTCTGTTATCTATTCCATTCTTTCTCTGACCTGCTGAGATCTGTCCTGCAGGTCGGGCTGTGGCACAGCCACTGCCCTTGGGGTGGTGTTGGCTTTTTATACTAAGAACTGTGTGTACTTTATTTACAATCATTTTCCAATACCTATCACCTATGTTAGACAGTCTGTCCCTGCTCTAAACCAATCCAAAAGTGTCACCATCCCAGCAGAAGATGGAGGACAAGAAGAAGAAGAAGAAGGACAGGACATGCCCAGATTCCTCCATCTTGCCTCCTGAACCCCCATTCTAAATCCCCAAAATTCTACTTTTTCACCCTGTGACAAATTCACCGTCATTCTACTCAAACTCTTGTGGCTTGTAAATCCTCACACAAAGTTGGGAATTGTTTCCATGGGCTAAAATGGAAGGCACACGTGTCTTTGACTCCATGCCAGGGTCTCTGAGCTCTTTGCCAGGGTCTGGAGTCCTCCAGGGCAGCCAGGGGAATGTCCTGGGCTCTGACAGGTGCTGGCACTGCCCAGGCTGCCCAGGGAATGGGCACGGCCCCGAGGCTGCCACAGCTCCAGGAGCCTTTGGCCAGCGCTGCCAGGGATGCCCAGGCTGGGGAATGCTGGGGGTCTCACAGGGCAGGGCTGGCACTGGATGGGATCCCTCCCAAACCAGGACATTCCATCATTTTTTGATCTCTGTACCCACATTTCTCCTTGCCAGCAGCAAGAGCAACACCTTCTGTGGGTGACTCTGCTCTGAGCTCCAGGGTAACACAAATCCACTCAGGCACCATCCATCCTTGTTCAGACTTTGCTTTTAGAATACTCTTAGTCTATTTTTTTTAGTCTATTTTTTTTTTTTTTAGTCTACTTTTCCCCCCAAAAGTGATTTCAGCATCTGGCACTCCCGGGCCCAAAGTGGATTGCTGTACAGCTGAACTGGAGCAGTGCAATAACAGAGGTTTGAAGTTCAGATTGCTTTCATGGTGTGCCCAGGAGCAAGCCTTGCAACTGCAATTATTGTCAGATAATTTTTCATTTTATTGATTTAACTTTTTCCCCATGATTGTCAATAAGGGCTGCTTTTTTTCTTTTTCCCCTGGACCATTGGGTGTAAGGCAAAATAACCTGCAGTCTAGTAAAAGGGTAATAATTGAGCAGTGATATACACAGATGTGGCTGCTGAGGTTTCAGGGTTATTTTCTCAGTGGAATTTACACAATTCCAGAAGTCTGAATTTGTCATTTACTTTTCGTTTCGGGGGTTGCACTATTCAACCTAACAATATGTAATTTTTACAAACAGAATCTAATAGAAATAACATACTTTTATTTTTTTTTTAAAAACCCAAAAAACAAAACCTCCAAGGTTTTGTAATAACCCCAGACCTCCAGTATTTAAAGATGAATGTAAAGCCTTGGTGCCAGCTACTCAAAAACCATTTAGAGACCAGAAACATGGGATCAGGTTCTGCTGCTGTTCCTCAGCACGAGTGGTTTTTCTGCTTCAGCTCAAGTCTTTGGAGGCTAATTTTCAATCAGATAAAACTCTGTGAGAAAGAGCAGCAGAGCTGGGCCCTGAGTCACCTGGCACTCAGCAAAAATTGAAAAATACCAGAGGCACCTGAAATTTTCACTGAAGACTGGTGGTCACCAGCAAATAATGATTAAAATAGTGGTAACAGCAACTCTTGGCTTCACTGGCCTTTTACTACTTGGAGTAAGCAGTCACTTGCCAGATTATTATTATCTTGGCACTTGATGCAAAAAAACCCTGAAGTTTTCCATGTTCCTTAAAGCTGAGTATACATTTATTGAAAGAAAGCATTTATTAAACATGTGGGGACAGATTCTCCACAGGCATTAAATAACTTCCCTCCATCTGCCAAGAACTCGTGCTTGTTACCTTTTATTATGCTGAGAACTGCAGGTTGAAAATGGTGGAAAAAGGGGGGGAAGGAGGTGGAAATGGAGTTTCAATATGAAAAGCCAAACTGGTTTCTATCTCCTGATATCAAATAAATTTGAACTCTGTGGGTCTGGATTTTCCTTCCAGTGGCACCTGTGTTCCAAAAGCAGCACAGAGATGTTAAATTGGGAATGACAACCTGGGTTAGTCCCTGACCATGGCAGGGGTTGGGAATGAGATGCTCTTTGAAGTCCCTTCCAACCCAAACTATTCTATGGCTCTAATACAGGAAGAAAGGAGTTTACAATAAAATTGGGATGGAAAAGACTCAAAATATTAAGAAAACAAAGAGTTTTGTCCCTTTTGTCATGGGATAATCGACATCAAACTCCTGCATGGGTTCAAAAAATAACTGGAGAGAACAATGAAAGAAAAACTCATTAAGGTGAATCATTAAGGTAACACTTTAGGGTCAAGAAATCTGTGATGATCAGCTTGTAGGGACAATATTCTGCAAAAGCCATGCTACATCCTCTTTTTATTTATTTCCTAATCCTCAGCTATTGGCAGTGCTGGGACATTGTGTTGATCTAACCCAACCCAATTTTTACATTCATAGATAAAACAGATTTGTTGAGGGAGAGAATGAGAAAAACTCACACAAGAAGACTTCAGTGTGTGGAGATTCAACTTCAGCTGTAAACTCAGTCTAAACCTTAACACAGATCTCCCAAATCAGATGTGTTCAGGCTCAGGTTTTGGTGTGATCCCACGGCACACAGAATTCCTGCATGTAGGGGTATCCTGACTGCAGAATTCAGGCTGGTTAAAAGTGAATCGTTTGTGTTATCAGGTAAAACTTTGTGCTTTCCACAGATAATGCCTTTTAATCTGCAGGAGAACAGGGCAAAGCCTGAAGCCTTCCTGAGCTTTGCACAGCCTGGCTCAGCTTCCAGCAGAGCAAGCAGGACTTGTGCCCTCAGGGAAGCGTTTCTGAGTTTTTCCAGCAATGATAAATATCAGGGGCCAGAGCCATGCTCCTGACTGGATACAGGCTGTAACAAGGCTCAGAAACCAAGATGTGACAGGGGTTCAGGGACAGAAATGAACCTGCCCTACTGGTTGCTGGCACACCTTCCTCAGCTCAGGTGGACACCACCAAACAAAATATTTTGATGTTGCTTAACACAGCCTTGCATAAAAAGCATCTGCTGGCCCAAATTCTGTCTGTAATTTGTTCCTCTCTGAGCTTTTGATCAGCATTCACCCTTGTGAGGTTTCTTGTTGTCAGCAGTGACAGGAGAATAATGTGGCACCACCCAGGATGAAAGTCCTGGCCCAGGGCCTGCCCAAGGGAAGGGTGACATCAGTGGCTGCTGAATTCAGGCCTGACAGTTTCCAATCCTTGTTCCTTCATCCCTCTCATGTCATTCAAAGAACCCCAGGTAGGCAACTCAGAAAACATCCAGGGACAGGCTCTGAAGTCACAGCAAGGTCACAGAGGTGTCACAGGAGGCCTGTAGGCTTTTATTACCTCCTTTCTTTTTGGCAAGAGCTGCTTTTTTAAGCGATTCAGCAGCCAGGCACTGCTTTGTCTATCAGCATCCAGATGGACTCGCTGCTACTGGGCAGGGATGATTGTTCCATAGCAGGTATTAATCCACAGGAAGAGGAAGGTAACTCAGTGGCTGTGGAAACAGGCTTCTATCCATATCCTTAATGAGCCCTTCAAGCACTTGTGAAGAGACAGAGAGTTCTCAGGAAGAATCCAAGATGGGATTCAAGGAAAACTCGACCTTTCCACAGCACCTCCATCCCAGGGCTGAGCAGCTGCTGGGATCTTCAGGAAGCATCCCAGCCCGGTGATACGTGGTAGAATGCAGGACAAATAAAGCAGAAAGGGCAGGGATTAGAGAGTTTAGATCCAAAAAAAGCACTAAATGGCCCCTGATAACTCCTGGGAACTGTTTATTGATTCCTTCTCCACGCAGCGCATTCCCATTAAATGATTTCATTTCCTTATTTCTCCTAATCACATCACTGGCTTTAGAAGTCTTTTGCTCCCTGAGACCTGGGGCTACACAGATAACTTCAATTTCTCGTGTGGCTCCGCTTTTTATGACATGTGAAAAGTTGATCCAGTAAAAAGTAACTCCTTGGAGCCAGCAGGTCTGGAGCTTTCATCACCAGGAATTGCAGCTCCAAGGAAGGACCGGAGGGGTAATTCCTGGGCAAGGCTCAGTCAGAACAACAAACACCCCTTTCTACCTCTGGATGGGCACTGATAAACTCCTTGGAAGATGTGACTGCCTCTGAAAAGGGTGTTGACACCATGGAAATAGGAGTGAGAGATCAGGAATAATCAGATTAATAAGGCAGCGATGCTGTAATGGTTGAATCCTTGAGTCCCTGTAAAAGCTGATGCTGCAAATTTTTCCTCTGCCATAGGAAAACTTGCTCCGTGCTGGGAAAAAGGCACTGGAAGCAATACCTTCATTTTGTGGGCAAAAAGGGGATGCTGCTTGGTGTTTTCCCCTGAAAACATAGGAAGAAAGGGAAGGCATTAATGGGCATTCAAAGGAAAAGAACCTGCATCTCCCAGCACTTCCCAAATTTAACCCCCCATCCTTGCACAGATTTTTGCAGCAGTGTGAATAATTTTCTCCTGTGTGACACTGAGCCCTCTGGAAGACCTTTGCTTCCCCCAGGTTTTGTGGGGTTTGTAGCAGGAGTGATTTGTTTGTTGTTTAAGAAGATTTTGGTTTTCCAGTGCAGCCCTTGGTCCTACACGCAGGGGTGAGTTCCTGTGGGGAACGTGTCTGCTCTGTTATTTAAGGTCAGTAATAAAACCAGATCAGCCCAGACAGGTGTAGAGTGGGATTTATGGGATTTCTGGGATTCTTGCTGCCAGAGGAAGAGGACTGGGTGAGATGCAGGTGCCTGGCACTGCTCCGTGTTGGGCTGAGGGATGTTGTCCTTACTTTGCTGTCAGAATTCACATTTCCAAAAGCCACCTCATCGTGGAGAGCCAGCATTAACCTCCAGACACTGAATAATCCTCTTTGGAGGGGCTTCAAATATTGTGTATTGCTAAGGCCCCTCACAAGGGGAGAATTTGCACCTAAAAATTCCATTTAATGGAGGAGCTCCCACGCTCTGCTCACCCCCAGCAAACCAGGCAGTGGTGGGCACAGAACCCAGTTCTCCCCTTGCCGTGCCAAGCAAGCTGAGAACAGCCTGTGATTGTTCCAGATGAACACATTTTCTCCTTCTTACAGAGTTGCTCTATAATTCCATGTAGACAGAAAGGATCCATTTCCCACTCCTGCTCAGGGAGCACTGCAGCCATTACCTGCAATTTGTCATCTGTTTAAACCCCACCTGCATCAATAGGAAAATTAAATTCAGTTTCCTTTCAGTTTGAAATATCTCTGAAGATATTCCCCCATCCAGGACAGCCCTGAAGCAAAAGTTTCACCTCAGGCCTGTGAGTGGTTCTGGGGATGTCAAGTGCTTTCCTGGACAGGGCTGTGATCCATAGCAGATGTGCACCTGCACTGCAGAATGAAAACTCAGCAAATGCACAAAATTAAGGCACCAGGGTACCAGAAAAACGCTTGATTATTTTTGAGGTCCTGCAATTTTGCTCCTGTCTGCAAGGTTGGAAAAAAAAACCCCCAAAAAAACCCACCCTCCAACCAAACGAGGGAAATTAGCTACAGCAAGGCCACGTTTCAAAAGCACAGAGCTCTCTGAGTCCCTTGAGGGAAATTTTACACAATCCTACTTTCAAAATAATGTTCAGGTTGCAAAATTGAGCAATCATAAAAGTCAGGAAATTTAAAAAGTTAGTACGTGTCTTTCAATGTTAGCTCAGCAACAGCAAATATATGTAGTGAGAGGAGTTTGTACTTGCAATTTCTGTGTGAAATTTGAACTCTAAAAGTCTTGTTGACCATTAATATGCAGCATAAACTATATTGGTTATTTAATGTCTTGAAGAGGCATCTTAATCATGAGAATTTCCTGGCTGTGGAATTCAGAGGGGGCTTGGTTCTGAAATAAATAAAATGGCACTGCTGCATGGCTGAGTTATTTTGGGGTTTTTGTCATCACCAGGAAAAAAAAGGGGATTTCACCTGTGTTATAATCACCTCAGAACAACTTTGTGATGCTTATAAAAAGCTGTGATTTATATAGTTATAACTGAACTAATCTTATGGGGGCTTTTTTTGGAGAATTTCTGTGGTGAAGAGACCACAGTGCTTCCCCCTTGCTGGCAGGAGAACGAAACCTCCCCAGACAAACGCACCCTACCTGAATTAATACCGAGCTGTGCCACAAAATGTTTCAAATACAGGATGAGATTTCCAGGCCAGATGTAGGAGCTCTGTGTGGTGGTTTAACTTCCCAGGAAAGCCTAAATGCAGTGTGATGGCAGTGTTTAGATAAGGCAGATGGAGAGCCCAGCTCGGGCTGGGTACTGCAGAAATGCTGAGCCTTATAAATGAGCTGTACTGCGCTCTGGGATTTTCCTGGCTGAGCCTTTCAAACCCCAGGCCAGATTAAATCATCACAGCTGGGGAGAAAATATCAAGAGCTGAATAACTACTTTATGAGAGCTGTAAGAGTGTGAAGGTTTTAAGAAGCTAAATAATTATGGCACTCTCTGAGAGCCACAGGAAAGATGAATGAGCTTGTGGCCAACAGCGCTGGTTCTGCTGATGTCATTCTGAGAAACAAATGAAAATATCAAAACTGTGGGGAGAGTTTCACACATGGCCAAAGGCACAGCTGAGGGAACAAATGCAGGTTAAAGTGTGGCAGTGAGGAGTTCAACAATGTCTCAGCTCCAAGGGAAAATGACATTTTGGTGTTTCCAGGGATTTTATATGAGGTTCAGTGCCCCAGGTCGGGTGCAGGAAGCCATGAGCATCCTGAGCTTTGTGTCAGTCACCTTTGGGCTGGTTTGGCCATGGAACTCTGTCAGCCTGGAATAGAATGTCTCCCATGGAGGTATGCAAGTGGCAGGACCTAAAACTTTGTGTAAAATCAAAAATTCCAGAATGGTTTGGATTGGAAGGGACCTTAAAGATCATCTCACTTCAAGCCCCTGCTGATGCCTTGTGCAGGCTGCCCCAGAGCAGAGGCTGGGCAGAGCTACAGAATAAAGCAGGGATTGATTCAAAGCATCTCCTCCATGGATGCACCTTGGGCAGCACCAGAGCCCAGCCAGGGCTGCACCCAAGATGAACCAAAATGGCCCCAAAATGCACGGCCGGGCACGGGCTCTGTCCCTGGGATCAGTTCTGCTCCATTTGCATCTTGCAGTTCATTGTCCCATCCCAGCTTTAGCCCCTGCAGTCCCACCCTGCTTGTTTTTCTCTCTCCAGCCCACGGGGTTTGTGCTCTGGGGCTGAGATTTGGATCATTTGTCCTTGGTGCCCAGCTGGAGCAGGAATTGTTTTGTCTCCCTGCTCTGTGCACAGAGCTCACCATCCCAGAATGTGAACCCAGCCCCACACACTAAAGCAGCACAGAATGTGGAAAATAGAAAAGCTCAAACCTGAGGCATCACTGCCACGGGCAGGGAAGCCAATCATTAGACCAGGTTGCTTCCAAGCCCTGTCCAGCCTGGCCTTGGACACTTCCAGGGATCCAGGGGTACCCATGAGTGTCACCAGTGCAAAGTTAAGGCAAAGCACAGAGAAGAGGATCTTTGGATCAGGTTTGATCCCATCCCTTCCATCAGATGGACCTGGGGAGCTGCTCTCTGCTCACACCACCAGCAGCCAGTCCAAACCCCTGCCCAGAGGTGGCAGAGGACAATGGGGATGTTTGGCCAGTCTGGGGCTGCCAAGCCCATTCCAGAGCTGCATTTGGAGCAGCCATGCCAGCTGAGCTCCTGGGCTTTGCCAAGCCTGGGTGCCACAGGTGCCACCAATCCCATTTATTCAGGAGTGGTGCAGTTTGTGCAGTGGTGCAGTGTGTGCAAATTCAGAGGGAATTTCTCCATGGAAAGGGAGCTCAGGCCTTGGCAGGGGCTGCCCAGGGAGCTTTGCAGTGCCCAGCCCTGCAGGTGGCACCTGGAGGTGGCACTGAGTGCTCTGGGCTGGGGACAAGGTGGGCATTGGGAACAGCTTGGACTCCATAATCTTGGTTTTTTCCAACCTTAATGATTCTGGGATTCTGTCAACCAGACTCAGCCTTTTTTGGGTGAAATAATATGGCATCTGGGATAAAAACCAACAGAAAAAATGAGACGCAATGTCCATGTTTAGCCTTCATGACCTTCAAGGCCCTGCTAAGCACTGAGTGACTGTGAAATGATGTGACAATTTATGAAACTTCTGAATTCCCTCACCCTGCCAGCTCATGCCAGCTTTATTTTTATGAGCACAAGGGCTGGAAAGGCAATTTTTCCATCCAAACTTTAGTTCTGCCTGATGCCTGTGCTGCACAGGATCAGCCCTGTCTGGGATAAATCCTTGGGCTGGATCCATGGGCTCCATCCCAGCTGCCTCAGCCTTGGGAGCCACGGCTCCAGAGTAAACTCCAAACAAACAGCAGAGTCTGATGTCACTAATCTGGGTCTTTAGCCAGGATTAAACCACAGATGCATGTTTTACTGCTGTCTCTTTCATTGATTCTCATTTTACTGCTTCCCTGCCCGGATCAGTCTGATCCTTTTGTTCCTGCTCTTTCTCCAGACCTCTGAGCTGTTCCTCTCATGCAGACCGTGGCTGCTCTGCCCCTTCCCTGGGCTGCAGGTGCTTCTGCCAGGGAATTCTGCCCCAGTAATTTTAGTATTTCCCTGTGCACCCTTCCCAGCTGCAGTTTTACCTTCAGCACCCTCAAATTCTGCACCAATTCCCTCCAAAATGCCAGAAATCCCTTTCAGCCTCCACACTGGGAATGCAAAATGATAAATGATGTGATGTCCTTATTACCATGTACTGGATCTTAGCTAAGCCAAGCCCTTAAGTATGGACTCATTTTACTTTTTAAATTAATTTTATTTGATTAATCTCTCACAGCTTGATTCATTAATGTTTAAGGATCAGAGATTTGGGTTGTGCTCAGGTTCACCAGACAGGTGAGTGAGTTTCCACACCCTGCCATTGTAAATTCTGCTGTTTCAACTTCCCCAGGCCCTCTCACAAATATTTTCAAGGAAAAAAAAAGAAAACAACAAACCCAAAGTGGCTGGAAAGAAGAGCTCCGTGCTTGGATGTGGGCGAGGGTGGGCAGATCTGAGGGGCAGCAAGGCCTGCCTGGCTCACAGCAAAATTCTTCTCCTCATTCCCAGCTCTCTCTGCTTTTTGAAAGAGGAGATTAGGAAATGAAGAGAAGTTTGAAAGGCACATTGTAACCCAGCCTGATCCTCCACCTACTCCCACCCCCTCTGCCATGGATCAGGGCAGTGCAGCTGCTGCTCTCCCTGCCAGATGTGCAGCAGGAGCCCCAAACCCTCCTCACATCCCTGCAGCCTCCAGCGCCTTCCTGGCTGGGAACCTCCATGGATGTAGAACTGGACCTGCATCACCTCATTATTTCCCCAAATTTCCTCCTGGGTGCCAGGGAAGGTTTTTTTGGGGTTGTCTTGGCTTTATTTCATGGTTTATTCCTGCCTGGGACCAGCCCCACATCATCTCTGCTGGATTTAAAATTCTCTCTCTTTTTGAAATACTCCTCAAAAGACACCAAATGTTTTGTTTCCATCATGGAATTATGCAGCTTTTTGTGGTGTGTTATTTGGGGTTTTTCTCAGAGGAGGAAACTGGAAGTTTCATCTTCACCCTGAATTTTTATAAAGTCACTAGACCTGGAAAAACTGGAGAGGCAACAAGGAAAACAGGATCAGGTCTCCATTTTGGTTCCATTTAATTTTATTCCTCAGATTTCAGAGTTTTGTCCCCTCAGCCCCACAGATAAGCAGTGGCTGAGGAAGGTACATTTAGGGAGAGTTTTGTGTCACATATGGCATTAATTGCCAGCCCCCTCAAGGGCTGCCACCTGCTTTTTGGGGTGGCTGGGTGGATCATTTGTCACATCTTGAACTCAGGCTCTCAGTCCTACCATAAAATCTGTGGTGTGGAAAAAAAAAAAAAAAAGGAGTGAAAGAGCAAAATGATCTGACTGTGGTTATAAAATGATTGATGTGGTCAGAGAAAGGGATATTCACATTTAGCTCTTTGCTTGGCATGTGAACAAAAGCTCTTGCAGCTCAGATTTTCACTGAAGGAAGCCAAGGTTATTAGTTTTGAATGATAATAAACATCCACCATGGGATAACATAAAGGAGGATATTATAATTTATTATATCTACATTTATAAAGTACATGCAATGGACTATTTAGTTCTGCCCTTTATTTATAGTATTAAAATACACATCAAAAACCTTAATTTCTTTTCAGAAATTGACTGGAATTGATTCACTGGAATAAAATAATAATAATAAAATAATTAATTGGTTTACTGAATCCTGGAAGGGTTTGTTTGCCTGTGAGACTCTGCTGGAGGAGTCAACACCCTCCAAAAATGGTTCTTTTCTTGCAGTTGAATCGGTGGCTTTGGAAGAATTCTCAGTACCTGTCTGGATAATCTTAAATTGGATCTGTCTGCAAACACACAAACACAATGAAATCCTGTGTATGAACATGATAAATCAGCATTTATTTCCTTTAGAGCCCATCCCTCATTTGGTCTGGAGGTAACAGGGAAAGGAACCATTCCCAAAGCTCCTGGGGAGGCTTGGGCAGATCAGAGACGCCAGATTCCATTTCCAGGGGGTACCAAACACAACAAAAAATTCTGTGTGTGATGAGGCAAGGTAGGGAAATGCTCAGTGCTGTTAAAATCAGGTGATTGGTTCTGTGGGAAATGGATTTATAGAAAATTCTTAAGGTTTAATAGAAGGCTCACACAGTGTGTGCATCTGTGTGTAAACTTTGGGATGAGAAATGCTGACTTAGAAATGCCATTGAATAGGACAGACATTGCTGAGAGAGAAATGGAACTAGAAATAAGTTTCAAAGGATGGTTTTGTAAATAAGATTAGATATTTTAGAGAAATAGAACTGTGAAAGATGCACTGTAGTGGGACCCACGAGGGGTAATTTTAGATTATTGGTTTTAAGGCATTTACAGCATGGTGTGGTAAAGCTGATAAGCCAAGAACTGCTTATAATGTATTGCAATTAAGAAATAATCAGCCTCTAATGTAATTCTGTATAGTCATACCCTTCTTATTAGATTAAAAATGGAATAAAAGTTGTTAAAATTCCTCTCAGTTTCCCCATCTGTAAATCAAAAAAGGTGTAATCCAACAAGTTCCACTGACACTGGTGGGTGTTTTTTGGGTGATAACACTGGTGATATTTTTTGATAATTTTGACTTTTGACTTATAATTTGACTTTTTTCCTCTATGAAAATAACTCCAGCTGAGGGTAAACCCATGGGTGCTTGAACCCTGGTGATTTACAGTGGGACCACAGAGCCATGGGTCTAAACCTCACATTTTTTTATTATGCTAAACATAGCTTTTTTTTTTTTTTAATAAGAGCATTGCTCTGAACCTCATGTACCATTTCTTTATAAGTTGATACACAGGGAAAAGACAAGACAAGAGTTTATCTCAATATTTACCCACGGGATTGGAGTAAAAATAAATCTTTGGCAAAAACATAGACGTGAGAATCAAAATATATATTTTTATGTGTGTGTGTTGGGACCGTTTTCCTTCCCAGCTAAGAGCAGGCAAAGCAAGCTCAGAAAGTCTCCGTGCTGGGAACAAGCGTATCCACTTGTGGAACACGATCTGTGCAGCAGGGCCCGGCTCTGCGTGGGCTGGGCTTTAATCAGCCCCGCAGATTGGAGGGGAAGGGGGGCACCAGCATCTGCACAAAGCGCCGGGGCTGCAGTGACGCAGAGCCCGCGGGGCTCGCTGCCCTGGGCCGTTCCTGGCTGCTGGCAAAGCGCGGAGAGCCCCGGCACCAGGCAGGGGTTTGGAGCCCCGCATGCCCGGGGGGATGGAGCCGGGGGAGCCCCGCGGTCAGGAGCTCTGCTCTGGGCTCGCGTGAATCATCCCCATTGCATGTGCGCGGCTCGCTGTGCTGGCTGCCCTTTGTAGCTGAGGTAGTGGGATTCGTAGCCCTCTATTCATACTGTAATTATTTTATATACATATATATATATATATATATATATATATATATATATATATATATATATACATACATATATATATATATACATATATATATATAATATTTTATATATATATTATTGTATCTGAGTTATTATGATCCATAGCCCTCTATTCATATTGCAATAATATATATATTATATATATTATTGTATCTGAGTTATTGTAATCCATAGCCCTCTGTTCATATTGTAATTATTATATATTATATATATTATATATATTATTGTATCTGAGTTATTGTAATTCACAGCCCTCTATTAATATTGTAATTATTATATATTATATATATTCTTTTATCTGAGTTATCGTAATTCACAGCCCTCTATTCAAACTGTAATCATTATGTATTATATATATAATATATATATAATTGTATCTGAGTTATTGTGATTCATAGCCCTCTATTCATATTGTAATTATTATATATTATATATATAATATATTATATATATTATATATAATTGTATCTGAGTTATTGTAATTCACAGCCCTCTATTCAAACTGTAATTATTATATATTACGTATATAATATATATAATTGTATCTGAGTTATTGTGATCCATAGCCCTCTATTCCTATTGAAATTATTATGTATTATATATATAATATATATAATTGTATCTGAGTTATTGTGATCCATAGCCCTCTATTCCTATTGAAATTATTATATATTATATATAATATATTATAATTATAATATATACATTATATGTATGTATTATTGTATCTGAGTTATTGTGATTCATAGCCCTCTAATAATATTGTAATTATCATCTATTATATATAATAATATATTGTAATTTTTATATATCTATATTATATCTATTATTTTATCTGAGTTATTGTAATTCATAAGTGTCTATCCATATTGTAATTCTTGTATATTATATATATGATATCTATAATATATTTTAAGTATTATATATTTAATATACATATTCTTGTATCTGAGTTATTGCAATTCATAGCCCTCTATTCATATTGTCATTATTGTACATATTATAGATGTATATAAAATATTGTAATTATATATATATATATGTACATTATATATATATATATATAATTGTATCAGAGTTATTGTAATTCATAGCCCCTCTTGTAATTCAGAGACCTCTGTGCTTGCCCAGTTCCACGAGCGCTCCCCCCCAAATTATTCTGGGTGATTTTCCCCACTGGCTTTTTAACAGCCTGAGGCCTTGAGTTTCTAACATTTCCTGTGGCAGATTTCTGCACTGCCCAGAAACACACCCTGAGAGCCAAACCAAACCTGCTGCTCCTTCCCCAGCTGCATTTCCTTGCAGCAGCCCAAACCCATGACCTCGTTCTGTGCCTGCCCTGCCAATATCCATTGGACACTCCTGCCTTGTTTGTTATCCCTGTCTCACCTGGGCTCACTCCTGCTCCCCCTTCTCACCTTATTTATGTTATTTAATAGTGCTTAAAATGGTTTCCAGCCCAATTTAGCTTCACCTGTGGTGCTAGGAGGTTTTGGGAGTTTTGGGCTTTGATCCCCAAACTGGCCCATTGCAAAATCTTGGTCAGTGCCATCCCGTGGTGCAGGTGCTTCCAGAAACTTCTTCCCAACATTTCAACCATGGTTTTGTTAAAGACCAAAAGGAAATGTGGTGTGTTGCCAGTGGCATAACCTGCTGGGGGTCTGTCTGCATGCTCAGCTCTCCTCTCATTCCCAGATTTCTGGTGGCTCTCCAGAGGCAGCACAGCCCCTCTGCTGCCCCTCCTTCCCCAGGCCCAGCCCCAGGGTGATCTGTCCCACATGGATGGGCCGGAGCTCTCCCATGGAAAGATCTAAGGGAGAAAGAAATGCACCAGCACAAGCCCTGAAACAGGATCCGGGCTGCCATGCTGCACAGGAGGGGGGGAAGGGGAAGGGCAGGGCCATGTGCTGGATCCAGGCTGGGCTGCAGGAATGGGCAGGGTGTCTCCCCATCTCCTCCATGCCCAGGGGCTCAGGGCACCCTTCCCCTCTCACTTCTGCCCCCACAAACTTTCATCCCACAGCTGCCAGGCATTCACAGCCTTCTCACAACTTTTATTTTATTTCTTTGCCTTTTTTGGTTCCTGTGTTTCTCCTAGACTGAATTGCAGGCAAAGTCTGAGCAGCTCATCCTAAACACAGAAATCCTGGGGCTGGAAAAGCTCTGCCAGCCCATGCAGTGCCAGCTGTGCCCCATGGGCACCTTGTCCCCAGCCCAGAGCACTCAGTGCCACCTGCAGGGGACACCTGCAGGGCTGGGCACTGCAAAGCTCCCTGGGCAGCCCCTGCCAAGGCCTGAGCTCCCTTTCCATGGGGAAAATTTTCCTGATATCCAACCTGAGCCCCTCCTGGCACAACTTGAGGCCTTTCCTTCTCATCCTGTCCCTGTTCCCTGCTAGAAAAGGGTGACTCCCAAGTGAGAAAGCAAAATTTGCTCACTTTCTAAAGAAACAGCACCAAACACAACCCACAGAGGGAAAAAAAGGCTGATTTTTGATTTAATATTTGCCTGGCTCAGCCCATAGGGAACATCCAAGCCACCACTCACCTGATCCCACAGAATGTTCCTCAGCTGAGCTGTAAAGTGAGACATTTCCACTTATGTATTATATATACAGGCTGCTGATGTTCCTGGAGATAAAAGGTGTTGAGTTCCTGCTGCTTTCACCCCTTGGCAGGAGGAGGGGAAGGCTGGTGCCCAGCAGTGAAAGTGTTACTGAGCACCAGGGGCAGCTGGAACTGCTGAGGGAGGCACATGGAAAACATGACGCCGAGCAAGCAGGGCTAATTAATGCTGGCTGCTTAAATTAGAAAGCTTTTAATGGCTGATGTTTAAAAATAACACCTTAATGACATCTAAAAATAGCTGCTGCTGAGCCCCAGACTGGTTTGACCTCCATTAAATGGGGGGTCCATTTCCCAGGACTGGGGGTGTAAATCACATTTTCCTTTGAGGCCCTGTTCTCCCCAGGATCAGCTGCAAAGCCTCGTGCCTGACCTCGGGAGCCTCTTTGCAAATGCACCAGAGTGAGCTGGATCCCTCCTCAGGAGGGTGGGAAAGGTCCTGGGTGGGATGAGGAATTGGAGGGGATAATCTTGGGTCGTGCTCATCATGAGGGAGTGAAAAAAGGAGACTCAGGGCTGCCCTCCTCACTCTGCACAGCTCCTGAAAGGGGCCTGTGCTCAGCTGGCCCTGGGCTCTTTCTCCAGCAGCACTGACACAACCAGAGCACACAGCCTCGAGCTGCACCAAGGGAAATCCAGGCTGGAGAGCAGGGAAAAGGTTTTTCCAGCAAGGGTGAGAAAGTTCTGGAATGGCTGCCCGGGGAGGTGGTGGAGTGCCCATGCCTGGGTGTGTTTAACAAAGCCTGGATGTGGCACTGGGTGCCAGGGTTCAGTTGAGGGGTTGGGGCTGGGCTGGACTCGATGGTCTTGAAGGTCTCTTCCAACCTGGTCACTCTGGGAATTCTGTCTTTTGCCCAGACCAGGCAAAAACAGGGATGAGGAAGGTGGTGCTGGGATTAAGGACACAGGAGACCCAAGCTCCATTTCCAGCTCTGTTGCCGATGTCCTGTGAGATGTCTTGAGGTCCCTCATGGTCCTGCTGTGACCCAAAACCATGTGGGCATCTCCCTGATCATGGAGGAATATTCCCAGGATAATTTCCCTGAGATGTATGGCATGCTTAGATCCAGGAGCACCTCGCAGAAAACAAAAAATAATATAAAAAAGTAAAATACTGCTTCATTTTCCTTAATATGGGAATCAAACCCAAATAACCTGCAAGGCAAACATACATGAGGACTTCCCATGGTTGCGACAGAAATAAAATATCTCCAGTAGTGCTGGAGGAAACAGTTTGCTCCTTTGTGCTGTGCTTGGCCCTAACTCATGGCCTGTCATATCTGTGATAGCTGAGAGAAATCTGCAGCCTGACCTCCCCTGGAATGGTGATTTCTGACATAAAACCTTCTGTGATTTTCTCAGAATCTGCAAACGAGGTCAATTCCTTCAGCAGCCACATCAACTCAGGTGTTTTCATTTCTGTGTTACATGAAGAGAACCTGAAAGGCCAGGAACTGGCAACAGGAGGAAAAACTCTCCTAAAACCAGCACACTAAAGAAAAGCTGCTCTTTGGTTTGCTCTTCCCTTCCAGGCAGCAAATCCAACATCCCATTGCTGCCCATCCCATTGCTGCCCATCCCATGGCAAATTCCAAATCAAAGGAATGTGTAGGAGCAGAGTCCTCAGCCTGTGGTGTTTTCTTGCCCAGGCCACAAAATCCTTGTGCTTTTCCCTTTTCCCTTTCTTTTCACAACATCCAAGGGATTGTTTTGGGAAGAGATGACCCCTGCTGCAAGAAAGATGGAGAAACACAATTTCCAAGGGCTGGAGGGACGGGACACAGGGAATGGCTTCAAACTGAAGAGGGCAGGGTTAGATGGGGTATTGGGAATGAGGAATTGTTCCTGGCAGGGTGGGCAGGGGCTGGGATGGAATTCCCAGAGCAGCTGGGGCTGCCCCTGGATCCCTGGCAGTGCCCAAGGCCAGGTTGGACACTGGGGCTGGAGCAGCCTGGGACAGTGGGAGGTGTCCCTGCCATGGCAGGGGTGGCACTGGGTGAACTTTAAGGTCCCTTCCAACCCAAACCATTCCACGATTCCATGATTTTGCTGTCAGGCAGAGAGCAGTGAAAGCCACAACAACAGAGACCAACCCTGGCATTGATGCCACTCCAAGCACGCCAGGGTAGTTAGAGACAAGTCTGAGATAATGGGAACGTGGAGCAGCTTCCACTTTGCTCCCTCTGTCTCCTTCTGCTGTCCTGATGGCTTTGATTATTGATCCAGATGCTTTTCCTCCCTTTTCCTGCTCGGGCCAGCTCCAGCAAACACTTCCACTTTCTCCTCTGAGCAGGAGTTTCAGCACATGCACGGGGCTTGGCAGAACTGGAGCCTAAACTCGTTCCTGTTTCTGAATTCCAGGCTGGATTGTGATGCAGGGGTTATTTTATATATTAAAATATCGTGTTTCTGCCCACACACATCATGTGTGATGGATAACAGAGCTGGCAAGGCAGCCACTGGAAAAGGCCACTTAGTCTGGGATTTATACAGGAGGAAGAGTTGCCATTCCTTTTTTTCCAGCTTGGATTTATACATGACCAAAGTGTGAAGGTGTTGTCCCTCAGAAGCTCCAGGATGTTCAACTGATTCCACATTTCACCCACAACCTGAAATCACGACCTGAAACTCCCCAGATCCTAATGAAAATTGTTCCCCTTTGAGTTACTTTCTTGAAATGCAACCTCAAGAAATACTGGGCAGTCAGGAAAGCTACTTTAATCCAATATTTGTTACCCTCTTCCACAGGTTTTAAATCACTCTTTTTGCTCCCTACTTTGAGCAAATACACCCTTATTGTTTTCCTAGTCCTGCTATGACCTTCTGGGAATGTTTTCATCGTGTAAAGCAACCTGCAGTTCCCTACTTTATAAATCTCCTTCATTCCAAGTGTTAACACTACCTAATTCTCCGCTTTAGAGAGGAAATCATGTTTGTTTTTTTGAAGAGCCTGCTGGGAAGAGGAATATTTGCATTTCAAATATTTTTTTTCCATTTCATAAATTGTCTTGAGTTCTCTTCCCAGTGGGCAGCACAAGGCTGTTTATATAAGGGAAGAGGGAAGCTTGCTTTCCCATTACCTCCACAAAAACACGATTAACAGCGATAACTATGCTAATTATTGCCCTCGCTGCACTTGAAACGCACCTCACTGGCTGGAGAGGCAAAGCTTTGGGGTAATAATTAACTCCTTTTTCCCTCAATTACCTTTTATTAGGAGAGCAGGAGGTGTCGGGGCGAAACAGCCGCAGATCTTCCAAGAAAACCTTGCGCCTTCCGAGCGAACCCAAGCGGAGGCGCCTCATTAAGGGAACCACACAGGACAAACATTCCCATGGCCAGCTGGGCCTTGGAGCTGCTGGGCTTCTCCCTCAGCCTGCTGGGCTTCATTGGGACGTTAATTGCCACCATCCTGCCGCACTGGTGGCGCTCGGCCCACGTGGGCACCAACATCCTGACGGCCGTGGCCTACCTGAAGGGGCTGTGGATGGAGTGCGTGCGGCACAGCACCGGCGTCTACCAGTGCCAGGCCCACCGCTCCCAGCTGGCGCTGCCCGCCGACCTCCGCGCCGCCCAGGCCATGATGGTCACCTCCTGCCTGCTGGCCGTGCTGGCGGCCGCCGTGGCCGTGGTGGGCATGAGGTGCACGCGCTGCGCCGAGGGCAGCCCCACCAAGGCCTCCATGGCCGGCTCCGGCGGCGTCGGCTTCGTGGCGGCCGGGCTGCTCTGCCTGGTGCCGGTGTCGTGGTGCACCAACGAGGTGGTGGTGGAGTTCTACAGCCCCACGCTGCCCGCTGGGATGAAGTACGAGATAGGGCAGGCTCTTTATCTGGGCTTTGTCTCCTCGGCCTTGACCATCCTGGGTGGGGCCCTGCTGTGCACGTCGTGCCTCGGGAATGAGGCGCCTTTCCAGCCGCGTTCCGCAGCGCCTCCGTCCTCCAGGCCACTCAGCGCCTCCAAGGGCGACCACGCTCCTTCCCTGGCATCTGCGTCCCACAGCGGCTACAGACTGAGTGACTACGTGTGAGCTCTCCCTGCATCTGGCGCCGCTGCCTCGGGAATTCCGTGCCTGGCACCAGAGAACTTGGAATGGATGCTGGAGTTCACAATCGTTTGTTCCTTCCTTTTCTTCCCGGAGGAGGACAGGGTGTGGATGCAGAACTGCTGCCTGCAAAACCTGGGAAATAAAGTCAAAGGAGGCTGAGGTATTCCCAAGGCAGCACATCCCTGTCTACCTCCCATCACAGCTTTCCAGGTAATTCAAGAGGTGTTTTGTTAAAAATTATAGTTTGGTTTGGAGTCGGTGCCCTGTGAAGCAGAACTGGCCACATCGCTTTGTTTCTTCCCAAAAAAAGACAGTTTTCCCCAAAACCTAGAATTTTTTGGGGATACACAATGATTTCCAGCAGATTGCCTGCTCAGCTCCTCATTTCCATAATTCACGAACATGACAAGGTATTAATTTTTCTTTCACTTAACTTTTTGTTTGTTTTTGTACAGTCCCTTGAAATATGAATTTCAATGGCACTGTGACAGATGTATTTGACAGCCTGTTACAGCCAATATTTGAAGTTATATTACAATGTTTTGACCTGATCAAAATAAAATTTCAGTGCATTTTTTGAAATGCATCACAAGGGAAACAAACCCTATAAGTGGCTCAGAATTGGGTTTTCTACAAATGTCAGGAATAGAATGGAACCAGACATTTGATATTAAATATACTTTAAAAATTAGAATTAAAAAGTCTCAGAATTCATCACTTTTAGCTGTTGAGCAGATTTAGCATTCTGCACAATCTATGCATTATAGGGAGTGGAAAAACAGTTTCTAGAATCCTATTTCATGAATGCCATGTAATGAAATGTGCTCATTTCTTAGGATGAATGCTGGTATTTTGTGCCTGAAGGTGCAATGGGGTTGGCAAGGTTATTTTCATCCCCTCCAGTGATTTCTGGGGAACTTCCATTGGGGCATAAGGCACCCTTCATGCCAACACCCATGGACTGTGACCACTGCTTGTCAGAAGTACCAAATCCAGACATTTCCTTCTCAAATCCTCACAGAATTCCATCGTTCCACAGTGCATTCAAACAATCAAAAATTAAAATAATGAGCAAAGAAGCCCAGCCCTCTCCATCTCACATTACAGCAAAGTCCCAGGCACACATATTGGGATATAAAATTATGACAAAAAAGAGAATCAATGGATTTCTCTTAAACCAGAAATGTATAGGTCTCCCACTTTCAACAGATGGACCAACACACTGAAAAAAATAATTCCAAGACCTATGAGGCAACAATTCTTCATTTGGCAAAAAGAAAAATCTGTTTGCAATTATATTGTCACCTTGTGTCACCTCTGGAGCTGGGAGATTTTCAACATTTCCCCTGGTTTCACTCTGAACCTTCCTTTCTGTGGTTGATCACCATTGCCTTTGGCTTTATGTTGATTTGGATTGGACAGAGGGTTTTCAGCACTGCTTCATGTTAACATCACCACTGTTTTTAAAAATAAATGGATTTTCTAAGCAATTTGCTGAGACCAACAATAATAAAAGTGATCTGGGACCTGACTTTGGTTATTTGTGGTGATAGGACAAGGGGAATGGCTTTGAACTGAAGGAGGGCAGGGAGGGATGGGGTATTGAGAATTAGGGATTGTTCCCTGGCAGGGTGGGCAGGGCTGGGATGGAATTCCATCCCTGGATCCCTGGCAGTGCCCAAGGCCAGGCTGGACACTGGGGCTGGAGCAGCCTGGTCTGCATATTCATAGAATCCCAGAATCCCAGAAGGATTTGGGTTGGAAGGGACCTCAAAGCCCATCCAGTGCCACCCCTGCCATGGCAGGGACACCTCCCACTGTCCCAGGCTGCTCCAATGTCCCCAGTGTCCAACCTGGCCTTGGGCACTGCCAGGGATGCAGGGGCAGCCACAGCTAATTGTATTTGCTGGGAATGTTCCAATGAAGGCAGGAATGATGAATCTGGCTCCATGTTCTCTGAAGGCTGATTTATTACTTTATGATACTATTTTTATCTTTATATTAAAGAATACTAAAACTACACTAAAGAATACAGAAAGGACACAGACAGAAGGATAAAAAGATAATAATGAAAACTCCTGACTCTCTCCAGAGTCCTGACACAGCTTGGCCCTGATTGGCCAAAGAGTGAAAACAACTCCCAGCAGAATCCAATGGAACAATCACCTGTGGGTGAACAATCTCCAAACACATTCCACATGAGCACAACACAGGAGAAGCAAATGAGATAAGAATTGTTTTCCTTTTCTCAGAGGCTTCCCAGCTTCCCAGGAGGAAAAAACCTGGGTGAAGGATATTTTGCAGAGAATGTGAATGCCACAACAGCTGCTCTGGGAATTCCATCCCAGCCCCTCATTTCCATCCCAGGGAACAATTCCTCACTGCCAAGATCCCATCCAGCCCTGCCCTCTGGCACTGGCAGCCATTCCCTGGGTGCTGTCCCTGCATCCCCTGGAAATTGTCTCTCTGCAGCTTTCCTGGGGCTCCTGCAGGCCCTGCAAGGCCACCCTGAGCTCAGCCCAAAGCTTCTCCTGTGCAGGTGAACAATCCCAGCTGTGCCAGCCTTTCCTCCCAGCAGAGCTGCTCCATCCCTCTGCCCATCCTGGAGCCTCCTCTGGGCTCTCTGCAGCAGCTCCAGCTCCTCCCTGGGCTGGGGCAGGGCTGGACACCAGTTGAAGGTGTCCCTGCCCATGGTACTGGGGTGCAGCTGGATAATCTTTAAGGTCCCCTCCAGCCCAAATTCTGTGATCAATGACCCTGCAAACATCTCAGGGACAGACTCTGAGATGCAGGGAATGGACACAAACTGCACAACAGCTTCTTAGGGAAGATGGAGACCAACTGTTCATGGTCCATTATAGATTTCTGGGATGCTTTTTTCAGCTCAATGGAGGTGGTAAATGCCTTAGGCTTTTCCATCATTTCCATCCTAAGGGATGCTGCCAAGTGATTGGATATCAACCTGAGGCAGGGCTTGGACAGCCATGAATGCTGGAGCACAGTTCCAAGGGAGGAAATGGCTGTGGGTCATTAGGGTTTGCCAGCTACTGATAAATTCATTCCCTGGCCAGGTTTTGGTGTGGTGGGAATACTCCTGTGCAGGGCTGCTCTTACTGCAGCAATCCCCAGCCAGGCAGAATGTGTGACAGGAGTAGGAACAGTTTATAAATCCTGGCAAAAATTCCTGGAAGTGCTCAGATGTCAATAGAGAGGGAAATGGTTTCTGTCACAGAGCTGTGAACCAGGGGATCTTACTCCATGCTAAAACTGACACCAGTGTCTGCTTTTCTTTCTTTCTTTCTTTCTTTCTTTCTTTCTTTCTTTCTTTCTTTCTTTCTTTCTTTCTTTCTTTCTTTCTTTCTTTCTTTCTTTCTTTCTTTCTTTCTTTCTTTCTTTCTTTCTTTCTTTCTTCCTTTCTCCTTTCTCCTTCCTTCCTTCCTTCCTTCCTTCCTTCCTTCCTTCCTTCCTTCCTTCCTTCCTTCCTTCCTTCCTTCCTTCCTTCCTTCCTTCCTTCCTTCCTTCCTTCCTTCCTTCCTTCCTTCCTTCCTTCCTTCCTTCCTTCCTTCCTTCCTTCTCTCTTTTCTCCTTTCCTTTCCTTCCCTTCCCCTTTCCCTGAGATTTCCTTGACATTTCCTTTCCTTGGAATTTCCTTGAAATTTCATTTCCTTGAAATCTCCTTTCCTTTCCTTGAAATTTCCTTCCCTTTCCCTTCCCTCTTTTCCTTCTTTGATCTGCTAAAAGACATTATCCCTTCCTTGCATGCCTTGCTTTGCCATGTAGCATGAATGTTATTTTATGTTATTTTTCACTTGTTTTCTTAAAAATTACAAATACAGCTTGTTCCCCACATTCATTTTATCGCCATTTCCTATTCTTATCACTACAGGGGCACCTGGAGGTGTTGATTCCCAACTTAATTCACATCATCCTTTCCAAATCTTCAGCCCATGGCATCAGAAGTCATGTTTAAACCCTTCCCTGAGAATCCTGACTGTTCTTCTGACAGTTTCCCATAAACTCAAACATCTGAATGGCTTTAAAATGCTCTATGGACAAGAAAGGCAGGACAGACCCAACCTCCCTCCTTTTTCCTGGGGGAAAAGGTGGTTAATTTTATTTTCTGCTTTAAGCAGGAGGAAAAGACATTAATTTCATTAGCTCACACTTCAAAGATGTTTGGTAAGCAAACTGTTGGAAAGGGGAGTGAATCAATGCAGAGATGTGACCTGTTGAGAGCACAAGTACAGACTTCATGGAGATGTGTGGATATTTAAAATGCTGGAACTCCAGCTCCATTGACTTCCCTGAGGTCACAATTTCACCCATAAGCTCATTATTACTGTCAATACTCCCAAATCTATTAGAGAGCTTTTAACTAAAAGGCCTCCAGAGCAGAGAGAATCAAAGTCAGGAGGATTTTGCCCCCTCAGAGGGATGGGATGGCAAGGAAAGGCTTTTGCTGGCCATTTCACAAAGTGTTTGGTATTGAGCAGAGCAGCTGCAACCCGTGGGATGTGTGAGGGAGATCTCCCTTCCACTGGAGTCAAGGACAAGCAATTTTATTTTAAAAATGTCATAATCACTGGTATTGATCAGCAGGGGTGCTCTCAAATCCATCCAGGCTGGGGCTATCACCACTGTTGCTATCCCTGGCAATTCCAGCCCAATTAAGCTGCCTTGCTAATGAACCTCAGCTGCTTTTCATGGCTCTCTGTGGGAGAAAAGGGATCCTGGACAGAGCAATTCCAGCCTTCCACCCTGCCCTGAGCTGCCTCTTTGTTCCACTTGGTCACATTTTATCATTCCATGGAAAACACAGAGAGCAAAATTTCAGGAGCATCACTAAGCCTTGAAAACCAGAGTTAAAGTGCTTGGGAGAGGTTGTGGCTGCCCCTGCATCCCTGGCAGTGCCCAGGGCCAGGCTGGACACTGGGGCTGGAGCAGCCTGGGACAGTGGGAGGTGTCCCTGCCATGGCAGGGCTGGATGATGTTGAAGGTCTCTTCCAACCTGGATGATTCTGTGAAACCCATGATAAAATAACACAGATAAAATAGCACAGATAAAGTAACACCAGATCTGGGTTACATCCTGTTTGCAAAGTCAGACCATTTTAAGCCCACTCACTCTTGGAAGGGAGCAGAGGAAGAAGAATCTGGAAATTGGGACAGTTCAGTAAAATATTTTCCTTCCACTGTGAACTCAGGGAATCAGCTTTGCACTGGTTGATGTTTTCTAGAGTTTTGTGGAATTGGTGCTTGCTTCCTCTGCAAGGGAAAACCACCAAGCAAGCTGCCAGCAGGAGGAAAAAACTGAGAGCAAAGGAAAGGAATTCCCATCTCCAGTACCATCCAAGTGTTCTTTGTGTGACCTGGGCACGCAACAAACGGGGCTGTGCTGGATCCAGAGCCCACAGAACCCCTGGCACCAGGAGCTGGCAGGTGCCCCACCACAACTGCCACTCCCTCAGCCCTGGGGTGAGGCTCTTGGGAGCTCCCAACTCATCCAGTCTTGGGATGAGATCCAGACTTTGGGACCTGGATCCAGACTCTGGAACTGGGATCCAGACTTTGGAACTGGGATCCTGTCTTTGGGACCTGGATCCAGCCTTTGGAATCTGAATCCAGACTCTGGAACCTGGATCCAGACTTTGGAACTGGGATCCAGCCTTTGGAACCTGGATCCAGACTCTGGAACCTGGATCAGGACTTTGGAATCTGAATCCAGCCTTTGGAACCTGGATCCAGTCTTTGGAACTGGGATCCAGTCTTTGGAACCTGGATCCAGTTTTTTGAATCTGGATCCAGTTTTTGGAACCTGGACCCATCTTTGGGACCTGGATCCAGCCTTTGGAACCTGAACCCAGTCTTTGGAATCTGGATCCAGGCAGACGCCCCCGTTTGGGATCCCTGGGCTCGTGGAGCTGATCCCATGGCCAGCAGCACATCCCAAGCACTGGAATATGCAGTGCAGCCAGCAGAACCCCAGTGGTGGCACCTCAGGCTCTGCCACAGCCTCAGCTCCTCCTCTCCAGACTCCCAAAGCTGTCTGGGCTCTCCCAGCTGTGGTTCTGCCTCCTGGCAGAAGTTACGTGGCAGACACGAGCAAACTGATCCATGAAAGCAGAAATGGGCTGTGAACAGAACTTCTGGAATGTCTCATTGCTTCCAAGGCCCAAACAGGAGAATATTGGTCTTTAGAGAAGCTCACACTCCATGGACTCAACACCTTCCCTTCCTCTGGAGCTTTTATGGTGTCTGGGCATCGGCTCCAGCTCTCCCTCAGTGTGACCAGACCTGCAGCAATTCCTGTCAATCCCGCTGCCAGAGCTGCTTCTCTTTTCCCAGCCCCAGCCAAAGTTTCCTCTGTTCCTCCTGCAACACATTTTGAAGATGTGTTTTGGCCAACTTTGTTGAATTCTTTGTTTTCTGCCTAATGAGTTCCATCACCTCCTGAGAGGTGTCCCTGCCCATGGCAGGGGGTTGGAATGAGGTGACCTTTAAGGTCCCTTCCAACCCAAATAATTTTGGGATTCCATGATTTAACCTCAGAGCACACTCAGGAGGGATGCAAGGATTGTTATCCCTCCTTTTTCATGATGAGCACCAAGCAAAAATAAGAATTCAGTGAATGCTGCCAAGTTCACCAGAGGGGTTTAAAGAAGTGGCCACTGTTCAGCACTAACCAGAGGCCCCCAGCCCCTTGTGGGTTGGGAATGAACCCTCTCATCCCCCAAACCTGAGATGCCAGAGCTGACTGGGAGCAGCAGGGGTCACACATGGAGCCTCTGGAGCTGATCCCAAAGTTCTGCCTGGCATGGGACACTCGGGGAGAATCACAATCACCCTCCAGGGTCCCACCAAGGACTCATGGGCAGCTCAGCTGGGGCCCAGCAGCCTGAGCCTCCTTCCTGAGTACAGGAGACACAGAATCCCCAAATCCCTGGGGCTGGCCCAGCCCTGCCAGCCCATGCAGTGCCAGCTGTGCCCCATGGGCACCTTGTCCCCAGCCCAGAGCACTCAGTGCCACCTGCAGGGGACACCTGCAGGGCTGGGCACTGCAAAGCTCCCTGGGCAGCCCCTGCCAAGGCCTGAGCTCCCTTGCCATGGGCAAATTGCTGCTGCTGTCCAAGCTGAGCCTGCCCTGGCCCAGCCTGAGGCCGTTCCCTCTGCTCCTGTCCCTGTGCCCTGGGAGCAGAGCCCGACCCCCCCGGCTGTGCCCTCCTGGCAGGGACTTGTGCAGAGCCACAAGGGCCCCTGAGCCTCCTTTGCTCCAGCCCCAGCCCCTGCCCAGCTCCCTCAGGGATTCTGCAGCCCCTGCCCAGCTCCCTCAGGGATTCTCCAGCCCCTGCCCAGCTCCCTCAGGGATTCTGCAGCCCCTGCCCAGCTCCCTCAGGGATTCTCCAGCCCCTGCCCAGCTCCCTCAGGGATTCTGCAGCCCCTGCCCAGCTCCCTCAGGGATTCTCCAGCCCCTGCCCAGCTCCCTCACTGGGATTGACTCTTCAGAACCTTCACCACCCTCGGCAGGAAAGATCCATGTCTGGAACAGAGGCAGAGACTGAATCTCCATCCCAGCTCCAGGTTATCTCCAGCAGCTCCATCTCCCATGTCCAAAGGAAAAGCTCATTTCAGTAGAGAAATCATTTCAGGATGAGCTGAATTATCTGCTACATCTGATTCCAACTTCACTCCACCCCAAGGGAGCCAACTCCCACTCATGTTTCACCCGAAAGCCTCTGGAAAAAGCCACCTCCAGCTCCCTGTGGGTTAATCACAGAATCCCAAAGGATGCAGCCAATAGCTCCTTCCCTATTTAAACACAGTCTGAATTGGGTATTAACTACCTGCTGTGTTTGGCAGCTCTCTTATTCCTAAAATAAATAACTGTATGAAAAGTCATAAACTCTATATTGGACTTTTTCATAAAAAAAAAAAAAGCCAGAAAAAAATCAAAGTACTGTCAGGATTTTAGCAGCCTCACTTCTTGCAGTAAATCTGCTTCCACAGCTGTTCCTGCTGTACTGTGTCCTTCAGCCAAGAGCTGCTGCAGTCCAACATTTCCTTCTTAAGTTATTCCTTACCCAGAGCAAAGCCAGGGGAATTTTGGACAGGGCTTGCCTGCTCAAAATTATGAATGTGCTCTTATTAGAGCAGGTTGCATGTTTTATATTAAATATTCATTCAAATAACAATCCAGCAAAATGTTTGTCGGGATAAGAGTTACTTTGGCTGAAAGGACACATTTTTCTTCCAGTCTCCACCAAAACTCGCCCATATTTATCATGTCCAAGATCTAAGAGGATCTTGCTTGAACTTGGTTGAGCTCCTTCAGCAGTGCCAGATCCTGTTCTCCTGTTTCAGAGCTGCACCACTTCAGGAATTGCTTGGTTGTCACCAGGGAAAAGCCTTTTACGGGTTCAAGCTTTTTACAGGGGGGAAAAAAAGCAAAAAAAAGGGAGGGGAAAAAAAGAGGAAAGTGGCATTTTCTCCTCCTGCCTCTTAAAAACCTGCCCATGTTGAGCTGAGAGCCACAAAGTGTCTCACAATGGTTTGATTGCATGGAATTTTGGAATGGTTGGAGGGGAAGGGACCTCAAAGCCCTCCCAGAGCCACCCCAGCCATGGCAGGGACACCTCCCACTGTCCCAGGTGCTCCAAGTGTCCAACCTGGCCCTGGGCACTGCCAGGGATCCAGGGAAGTCCAAAACCTTCCAAGCAATCCGTGCTTCACCACCCTCATAATAAAGAATTTCCTCCCAAAATCCCATCTGTCCCTGCCCTCCCTCATCCTAAAACCATTCCCTCTTTTCCCATCACTCCATCCCTTGGGAAATGTCCCTCTCCAGGTCAAACCATGAAGGAAAAGTTTCCCTGAAAGCCCAGAGAACTCCAGAGCTCCACTCCTCGTTCTGAGGCAAAGCCCAGCTCCAGGAGCTGCTTCCATGAACAAAATGAAGGATTAGCAACGTTGCCATCGTGTGGCTGCTCCCAGCAAAGGCTCATGAGCCCGAATTTCTTCATCAGAAAGAATTTTCCACCTGGATCCTTCTGATAAAGCTCAGAAACAATGCTGGAAGTTGTTACTACTACAGGATATAATTACAATAATTATTTTTATAGCAAGACCGTGTGTGCAGGGGATAAGGTGAAACCACAGCTCTGCCTGTGCTCCTTACCCTCAGGGATTTATAGATCATATTGAAAACCTCACTCCAAAATTCATCTTGAGCTATCCAAGCAGAAATTCTAGAAGTGAAAATCCTCTCTTCCTGCAGAAACGAGAAGGAAGGAAGGAATCAGTTTCAATACTCTTCATATTTGACATGGCTTGAAAGTGAAATTTTAATGTTCCAACTCTTGAATTACTTCATCCCGACTGCTGAAATAATTTGTGAATTTCAGTGATTTTATTCTATTTTCTCTTATAATCCCTTCTCTGCAGTATCACATAAATTCTTCAACACTGACAGGAAAGATCCAAGGGCAGGAACCCCCACAGCCACCCCAGAGCAGCTGGGGCTGCCCCTGGCTCCCTGGCAGTGCCCAAGGCCAGCCTGGAGCAGCCTGGCACAGTGGAACCTGTCCCTGGGTGAGCTTTAAGGTCCCTTCCAACCCAAACCATTCCATGATTCGGTGATGTTCTGGAAAATCCCTTCCCTCCTTCTGGGAAGCTGAGAGTGAACAGAAGCACTGGTGAATTTACAGAAACAATGGTGAATTTACAGAAGCACTGGTGAATTTACAGAAACAATGGTGAATTTACAGAAACAATGGTGAATTTACCACCCCCTGCTCCAGGAACCAGCACATCCCAGCTCCTGGCAAAGTTCTCCAATTTTTTTGGTGGAAAACCCTGCCTGGGCATAAAGTGCAGTTGTTTTATGCCCACCCTTTGCCATTACACAGGATTTCCCATTCCAAGGAATTCGAACCCATCTTTTTCCTGCACTCTCTGCTCAGAATTTCGTATTTTATCCAGTAAAATATTGCAGCAGGACAGTGTTTTGTGCTATTCCTGCTGACCCAAGCAAGGAACTCTGATCTGGCTGTTCCTGGCTGTCAATTTTCCCTTCTTGTAAAATCCACCCCAGAGCAGAGCTGAAGATTTTTTAGAGATTTCAGATTTGGAATATTGGAGCACACAGCCAACACCTCCTCTCCTGCCCTGCTGTTTATTTTTAAGCACATCCAGCTGGTGCAACCCCACTGGAAAGGGGAAAACAAAACCATCCAGAGGCTCCTGCAGCTCCTGCCCTGCAGAAGGAGCACTCAGTGAGCCCAAAGTACCATTTTGAAGGAGATCAATTGACCAGGCTGAGATCCCACAGCCATTCCCATTCCAACCTGGCCCTTTTCCATTTCCCTCAGCAAACAACACTTGAAAATTCCTTATTTCAGCTTGGCAGAAATCAAAACAAAAACTCCTGCCCAGCTTATTTATTTACTTTTGGTGGCTGAAGGGGAGAAGTTTATGCTGAGACAAATCCTGACATTATTTATCATCAAAATTCAGCATTATTGTGGTCAAAACTGAAATCTTGAGGAGGAAAAATTCGCAGAGAAATAATTCCCTTCAAAATGAAGCTTTCCTGGTTCAACTCTCAGCAAGGAAAACATTTCAAGTGGAAAACACAAATAACTGGAGCACAAACAGGAAGATTTGGGGAGTTCAGCCCCTGCAGAAAAGATGGCAAAAACTTAAAAGACACAAACAGGTTCCTCTCCTTTCAGGAGCACCAGGATCAGGTTTTCCCAGGCATTGGAAGAGCCCCAATTTATACCCAGTTTCCAGACAGAAAGAAATCTGTGAACCTTTTTAATTCTTCATGCTCTGAGAGGCAAATCCTCTCGGGTTGCAGGCACAGAGGCCTCGGGGCCAGGGCTTTTCCTGGGATTTTTCAGCTGGGGGAAAAATCAGCAGGATCCTCAGCAATACCAACACCCCTGTGCTGGGAGCTCAGCAGCCACAGGAGGGAAAACTGCCCCCAGTTCCCAGAATTCCCAGAATTCCCAGAATCACTGGGTTGGAAGAGACCTTCAAGACCATGGAGTCCAACCCAGCCCCAACACAACTAAACCCTGGTAGATATTTTTGCCCCCAGCGTCCAGGAGGAATGATGAGGTGGACTCCATCTTATCAGAAGGCTAATTAATTAATTTGTTATACTATATTATTCTATAGTATATTACATTATGTTACATTACATCTAAACTGAATCTGCACTCATCTCGTGACTGTGAGCCCACAGTCCTGACACACACACCTGGATTCACCTGGTCAGTGAATCAAACCACACCAGAACCCAATTCTCAATTATCAATTCTCAATTCTCTTCAGGTAAACCATCTTCCAGCATGCATTCCACTTGTGAACAAACACAGGAGCAGGAAATGAAACAAGAATTGTTTTTCCTTTCTCTGAGGTTCAGAGAATGTGAATCTCAGAAATATTCTTGGGAAGTTGTGCCTTGTGTTTCTCTGTGAAGAGAAATGTGGCTACACCCAGTGCCACATCCAGGCTTTGTTAAACACACCCAGGCATGGGGACTCCACCACCTCCCCGGGCAGCCATTCCAGAACTTTCTCAGCCTTGCTGGAAAAACCTTTTCCCTGCTCTCCAGCCTGGATTTCCCTTGGTGCAGCTCGAGGCTGTGTGCTCTGGTTGTGTCAGTGCTGCTGGAGAAAGAGCCCAGGGCCAGCTGAGCCCAGGCCCCTTTCAGGAGCTGTGCAGAGTGAGGAGGGCAGCCCTGAGTCTCCTTTGCTCCAGGCTGAGCACCCCCAGCTCCCTCAGGGCTTCCTCACAGGGTTTGTGTTCCCAGCCCCTCTCCAGCCTCCTTGGCCCCCCTGGATGTGCTCAGTGTCCCAAGGTCCTTCCCAAACTGAAGGGCCAGAATGACCTCCCTGCTCCTGGGACAGCCAGGGACAGACACAGGGATGGACACAGGGACAGACACAGAGACAGACAGGGACAGACACAGGGACAGAATGACCTCCCTGCTCCTGCTGGCCACTCCATTCCTGATCCAGACCAGGAGCCATTGCCCTTCTTTTTTTTGCTCATTCCAGCTTTTCTGCTGGGCTTGGAGCAGCTGCAGGGAGACCCCAAGATGATGAACATGGAAAAGTTTCTCTGACAGAGATGGGGAAGGAGGAGCAGCCTCAGCACCCCCAGTCCCATCCCTCTGCAGCTCTGTCAGATCCCCTTGGAAGGGGAATGGCAGCATCCCAAAATCCCACACCTGAGGAAGAACAGAGCTGCTGTGTGGGGTTGGGGCTGCTCAGGGAGAGGCATAATTGGGACCAAATGTTGGGAATTGATTTCAGAGATGATTGGTAAAAGTGCTGCTGAGTGAGGGCTGAGAGATCTGAGCAGGAACGTCGGGAATGAGCAGGGGAAAATATCTGGGAAGGACAGAGGGGTTTGGGATGGGAGGGACCTTAAAAATCATCCAACTCCACCCCCTGCATTGCAGGGACACCTCCCACTGTCCCAGGCTGCTCCAAGCCCCAGGGTCCAACCTGGCCTTGGGCACTGCCAGGGATGCCTCAGGTCTGGGTTCACATTCTGGGATGCTGAGCTCTGTGCACAGAGCAGGGAGACAAAACAATTCCTGCTCCAGCTGGGCACCAAGGACAAATGATCCAAATCTCAGCCCCAGAGCACAAACCCCGTGGGCTGGAGAGAGAAAAACAAGCAGGGTGGGACTGCAGGGGCTAAAGCTGGGATGGGACAATGAACTGCAAGATGCAAATGGAGCAGAACTGATCCCAGGGACAGAGCCCGTGCCCGGCCGTGCATTTTGGGGCCATTTTGGTTCATCTTGGGTGCAGCCCTGGCTGGGCTCTGGTGCTGCCCAAGGTGCATCCATGGAGGAGATGCTTTGAATCAATCCCTGCTTTATTCTGTAGCTCTGCCCAGCCTCTGCTCTGGGGCAGCCTGCACAAGGCATCACCAGGGATCCAGGGGCAGCCCCAGCTGCTCTGGGCACCCTGTGCCCCCTCCCAGGGAACAATTCCTTCCCTTTATCCACCCTAAGCCCACTCCTTGTCATCCCAAAGCTACTCCCCCTTGTCCTGACACTCCTCTTTTCCCATCACCTCCTCCAGGCCCTGAACATTGTTCCCTTGCTGGACTTTTCTCCCAAGCCCTAAATCCATGCCAGCCTCTCCATAAAGGCTGCCAGCAGCTCTGTGGGCTGTTCCTGCAGTCAGAGCTTCTGCTGGATGTGCAGTCCTGGGAATCTGTACCCCCTCAGCCCATGGCTCATCCAAGATCTGATGCTTGGAGCACTCTGTGCTGCCAGCTCCTCCTGGAAAAGGCTCTGGATGCACTGAGTAGGAGGCTCTGATCATGATTGAAGTCGTCTTGCTGTGTCCTCTTCCCTCTAAAACCCTCTTTGCTTCTTCAGCACTTGGAAAAAAACCTGAAATAATCAGTTTGTAGAACAAAAAAATATAAAAGTAAAGAGGATGAAGAATGTCTGAAGGATGAAGTCTGGAGTAGAGGGGAGTTTCTGCTCAGTTTGCTCTGCTTTAGGGAATGCTGTCACCTGCTGGCAGGAGAGTCAGAAATTGGAGTTTTGTGGGAATAAAAAAGAGCCTCCCCATTCCAGAGGGGAAAAACCCCACAAAAACCCTCCCAAGTAAAAGCCAGGCTGGGAAATGAGGCGTTCCTGGGACAGAGGGATCCTCACTGGGCGGAGGCTCCTGCACAGGAATTCCCAGAGACACCAAAGTCGCTCTCAGCTTCCCTCCCACACCCACCCCAATTTCTGCCTCCTTCTCCCCTCTCTGCACACCCCAGCTCCCATTAACCCCTTCCTGCCCCTTTTCCCCTCCCAGCCACCTCCGTTCCCATGGACACTCCCTCCTCTCTTCCAACCACCTCCCACCTTCCCCGTGGCCAGGGAAAAGCAGGAGCTCCCACAGGGCAGGGACCTCTCAACCTCCCTGAATTCCACCATTTCCATTTCCCACAGGCAGCACTCTGAGATCTGGCACTGCCCAAAATTCTCCCTGTGCTGGCCACTCCAGGGCTGTGGTTGGGAAAAAATCAGGAAAAAATTATTCCTGGAAAAGGAAGGATGCCCAGGGAAGTGGTGGAATCACATCCCTGATGCCATTTAATTCCTGACATTTTGTTAGCACATAATTCATCTGCCTCTTCTCCAGGGTCCTGCAGCTGCCAGAGCAGAAAACACCACAAAATCCCCAAAAAGTATTGTTTTTAAAAAAATTAATTTGATGGTCTTTATATTTTATATAATATTTATATAATATTTATATTTATTTTATGTTCATATATTGTTTATTTATATCTACATATTACTTTTATATTTTAATGTATTATTTATTTATATTAATTTATCTATTTTTATTTATATTATAAATTTTATAAGCTATAAGTTTATATTATAAATATATTTTATATATTTTTAAGTTTTATTTATATTATAATTATGTTATACTATATTACATTATATCATGTTATATTATATATTGCATATTATATTATATCATATTACATTATAATAATATACAATATAAAATTATTATGTTAATATATTTATATAATACAATATATTATATTTTATATATATAATATATTATATATATTATATAATATAGAATATATTATTATATTATATATTATAATATATTAGAATATATTATTATATATTAATATTATATTATATATTTTATTATATTATAATATTATATAACATTATATAATATATAATAATATATAGATTTATAAAATTATTATATTAATATATTTATATATTATTAAAATAATATATAGATATATAAAATTATATTATATTATATTATATTATATTATATTATATTATATTATATTATTATTTCTTTATTTGATAACAAAATTCATATAAACACAGGGAATATGCAGACAAAATGCAGAGCCTGTTTGGAATCCATGGGCAAGGATCAAACAAATTTTGACCAGAAAGCAGTGGTTAATTATTAAATAAATATATTATATTATTTATATTAATTTTAAGATTATTAATTTTAAGATATTATTATTATTTTAACATATTAATTTATCTTGTTAGTATTTATATTATATAATATATTATAAATAATATATTTATATTATATAATATAAATGTTAACAAGATAAATTAATATTGACAGCTGGGAAGGTAAAAATTTAAAATTCAACAGCACAGGAGCACAAGGTGTGGCTGTTTAAAAATGAACCATTATTACACAGCCAAAAGTCTTTTCAGGAACAAGACAATCATGAATCCTCACCCAGCTAAAAAGTTACAAAATCTGTTTGAAACCCATCAGAAAAATTGCAAATTCTATTTGAGACCCACCTGAAAAATTGCAAAATCCACTTGAAAGCCACCTAAAAATTGCACATTCTATTTGAAAGTCATCCAAAAAATTGTAAGTTCTCTATAAAACCCATCCAAAAAACTGCAAATTCTATTTGAAACCCACCTGAAAAATTACAAGGTTAAAAAATGTAAATTCTATTTGAAACCCATCTGAAAAATTACAAAATCCACTTGAAACCCATCTAAAAAATTGTAAATTCTATTTGAAACTCATCCAAAAAATTGTAAGTTCTCTATGAAACCCATCCAAAAACCTGCAGATTCTATTTGAAACCCACCTGAAAAATGACAAAATCCACTTGAAATCAATCTAAAAAATTGCAAATTCCACTTGAAACCCATCTGAAAAATTGTAAATTCTACTTGAAACCCAAGAAATGTAATGTAAGAAAGATCTCTTTGTAATTCTTCACTAGAAGAAAACTCAGCTTTAATTAAGTCTAATGAAGATCCATCCTCATCACAGTGAGAAAACCAAGATCCCACCAAGTTTCCTACACCCTTTTGCTCATTAATTGTTGAAATTTAATTGGAGGCAGGATTCATTTGCCTGAAGGACTGACAGAGGTGTTTGTTACTATTTCCTCCCTGTGAGACTTTTGTGAGTCACTTCTGGAACATTTCTATTTCTGCTTTTATGAAGTATTAAATGCTAAAAGGAAATTTTAGGTGTAGCAGTTTCCCATCCACTGGATTGTGTTTTATTGGCCAAGGGAGTTGGGGAAAAAGGGGAAATTTCAATGTACACACTCAAATCCTGCTGCCTCAGGAAAATCTCACAGCTGCATTTCTTTTTTGAGTCCAGAAATTAAACAAGAAGAACTTTCTGCTGTTTCATTCTTCCAGCAGCTCCTCAGAGAATTCCTTCCTTTTGCTTTCTTGTTTCTTGCAGTCAAATCTTCCCATTTCTGCTCCCACATCCCAATCCTGAGCTTTGTGCTGAGCTCAGAGTGAGTCAGCCCCACCCCACAGCTACTGGGGAGCATCATTTTACACCAGAAATAACCAAAAATGCTGGAATGACACCATTTCCTCTTTTTTCAGGTCTTGAACAACATCAAATCTTATGAATGCATTTGATTCTTTTTGCCAGACGGTTCCTGGAAGGTAGAATGCTTTCTAAACATGATTTAGGGACTCTGGTGGAGACTCACATCTTACTGGCTGGGTTTTTAATCCCCACATTTCCCTGATTTCCTTCTCCTTGGAGTCACTTCCCAACTATTCCTCCTGCTGCAGAACCCCATTCCTGAAACCTGGATCTTCTCCTGGCAGTTTCTTCACAGAAATGTTGATGGTTCTGCATCAGACCTGCCCAGGGAACTTGGACTGGGAATTGAGGACTGAATTTTTGCAAAAAGAAATGCACTCAGACATGGCAGCTTTGCCTTCAGGCTGGGAGGGGTGTGCTCAGCCTTTATTTGTTGGACTCACAGCTGCTCTGGTCTCCAGCAGCTGCAGGAAGGGACAAATCCTCAGTCCTGGCACGTTTTGGGGCTGGGGGAGCTGGGAGGCTCTCATCAGATGGCAGTGGCTTCTCTGGAAAAAAATCAGACAGGAAAATCATTTCAAATGAATAAATTCAGATTTAAAATCCACCCAGCCCTGGTCTGAGAGTGTCCAGCACCTGCAACAAGGATAAGCTGTTTTCAAAGACAAAAGTCTTTGAAAAGCTGGAGAACATCACCCCCATGAATTTATCCTTGGTGCTACAAAACTGTAGGGACAGCCACCATCAGCTGCCCCAGAGCAGGGAGAACACATTTCATACTGCCCAAAGCACCTCTCAAAACAATCTCAAGGCAGAACACATTTCATACTGCCCAAAGCACCTCTCAAAACAATCTCAAGGCAGAACACATTTCATACTGCCCAAAGCACCTCTCAAAACAATCTCAAGGCAGAACACATTTCATACTGCCCAAAGCACCTCTCAAAACAATCTCAATCTCTCAAAGCACGCATCAAAACTAAGGAGAAGCTTCAGAAATTGTAATCAGAGTGAGGATTTTTTACAATATAAATCTATAATAGAAAAATCTGCCTGGGAAGAGACTTGGCTGGTGTTGAGAGCCACAGAAACTCACCATGGTCCTGTTCTGAGGAAGGAGGGATAGGGGCTGGGTCTGGATATGCAGAGGCTGGGGTGTCTGGCTTCAAGGAAATCAAGTTTATTCTCCTTTAAAAGAGCAGAAAGAATTAAACTGCTTTACAGACATCACTTCCATGAGTGTTTCACTTCAAGATTTAATTAATACAGAATCACTTAACTGCAAAGGTAATTCAGATGTGTTTTACTGCACATTTTCCCTTCTTTTTACAAGTTGAATGGAGCATTATCCACTTCCAATGCGCTGCCATGGGCAGGGCCACCTTCCACTGAAGCAGGGTGCTCAGAGCCCCAGTACAATCAACACCTGGATTATTGGCAATTTCTAAAAAATGAGATCTTTTAGGAAGTCACCTAATCCATGTTTTAAGCTCCACACCAAGGGCCTGGCTAGACTTGCAGAAGGGTTTTTAAACAGCTCCTGGCAGCTGAAGGCTTCAGGTACCACTTTTGTGCACAAAACTGGAGCTGAAGACAGAATCACAGAATATTCTGAGCTGGAAGAGATCCAAGAGGATCAAAGCCCAACTCCTGGCCAAGACAGACACTTTCTGTTGTGAAGGCTCAGGTGAATTTGCTGCCTCACATTTCAAGCAGAAACCTAAAAGCTCCACATTTAGGAGACATTTTGACCTCTTGTTTGCAGCACAACAAAAAAACCCCACATCAAGAGAGCTCCCACTCAGAGCCAGGGCTGGGAATTTGTGTGCAAAGCTCAGCCTTTAAATGCAGCACAAGCACAAATTGCCTTGGCCCTTTTATTTCCAAGTGGAAGGGGCAGCAGAAATCTCACCTGGGTGTTTTGAAACAGGACTGCAGAGTGGTGAGGGTGACCCTCCTGGGCTGGGGGCCTCTGCTGCTCTGGGTGCCTGCCTGGCTGCTCCTCCTCTCCTCTGAGGATGGCCCTGGGGTGCTTTTGATGCCCACAGGGGTGGAAGGGGATGGCCCTGGGGTGCTTTTGATGCCCACAGGGGTGGAAGGGGATGGCCCTGGGGTGCTTTTGATGCCCACAGGGGTGGAAGGGGATGGCCCTGGGGTGCTTTTGATGCCCACAGGGGTGGAAGGCAGCTCCTTCCCAACAGTGCTGGGGGTTTGGGGTTGCACTGGGGGATCCTTGCTGGGAGGGGTCCCCTCTGGCAGCCTGGAACCTGGAGAAATGACTTTGTGGGATTGGCTCTTCTTGGCTTTCTTGTCTGCTGCTGCTCCAGGAGTCCTGACATGGATCTGGGGCTTTTCCTTGAGGGGCACTCCCAGCTCATCCTCCTCGAAGGTGACGAAGGAGCAGTACCCATCCGTGGAGGAAATGGCCAGGAAGGATCCATCACTGGACCTGTTTGGGATTGATTTATTCCCATTAAAGACCAAGATTTTACTTCAACTGATTAAAATAATTCTCTAATTTACAGAGCAAACAGGGATGGATTGCTGCTCAGACACTGAGTGACCACGTGTGTGGCATAAATGAAATACAAAGCCAAGGCAGGGCTCACGGTGGACATGGAAAAAGGACATTTCCCCATGACAATAAACCTCAGGAACACAATTCCTTACCATGAAATGTCACTCAGGGTGTGGTAATGGATGTTGGAGACATAACCAAAGGGGAAGGACTGCTCAGTGTCATAAAAAAGCACAGAATCTTCTGAGGCAACAGCAAACACCAATCGATAGGGGAGGCTGAACAGGGCAGGGGGGGATTTGGGACTGATTTCATCTGCAAAGAAACGAACAGTGAGAATTCTCTTGTATTTATTGCAAGGTAGTGACTGCACTTAGGCATTCATTTAAATAAAATTACAGCATCAATCAGTGTAAACACTGAGCAGACAGCTCTTGCATAAAATGCAAAATTGAACATTTCTGTTGTCTGAAATTTACTTTTTATTTTCTTCGTTGAAAAACAAAAGGGCGCCTTTCTCCCTCTGGATTGCTACTGTTTTGTTTTGTAAATTTTTCCCTGTTTTCCAGCTGGAATTTTTCAGCATATTTATAAGAACTTTAATATTAAAGTCTCCCTTTAGAGGAGCTACAGAGATGAACTGCAGACCCTCATCTCCTTGCTTTGCAACACCATGGATCTAAAATTATGATGGAAATAGAACAGGTAAATCCTGTAAGGAATACTACAAATTTAACCTTGAAAGAAAGGAGCCAAGCTCTGCCTTTCCACCTGAGTAATGCCAGTCTTGTTAAAATATAAACACTCCTGGACCCACAATAAAGTTGGATTAAATAAATACAAAACAAATTCTTGTGCAACTTCACATAATCCTGCCCCCAGCTCAGAATTCCTGCTCTGCCCAGTAACACCAGCACTGCTTCCTTGAATAAACACCAGTGGTTGTGGCAAACTCCTCCAACTCCCTGTGATGTGGGCAGCTGAGACTAACAGGAATTATTTCACTGCACTGCTCCTCTGGTGCTAAACCAGGTTATTTCTTTTGAACACAAAATGGTTAACAGCTGAAGGAAAATATTTCACAGTGCTCCTGCAGCCTGAGAGGCCAAGGAACAACATTCATCCCCTCTACCAAAAGCAACTCATGAGGGACTTGAGGTGAACTCAGGGCCTCAGAGTCAGGAAGCAACTTCTCAGCACTGTCTCAGAGGAATGAATGCTGAAAGGCTGGGGCATAAAACAGTGTCCAGCCACATCTTTTCCCAGATTTGCTGGGAGTTCCCACTCCCTGAAGTGGGAAAGTTCCCACTCCCTGAAGCTTCCCATATGTCTTAGGTTGGAAATGGGTCTGTGTGTTCTGTTCCCATCTGTCAGAGCTGGGGCAGTTCTCTGCTGTCCATGGGGCAGTTTTTCCTTTCTCTCTCCCACAGCCAATCCTCCCTGCAGGAGATCTCTGCTGTCCATGGCCACTGAGTGTCCCTGCAGGGCTGATCCAATCCCATCATCCCATGGGGAGATGCTGCATTGCCCAGGGGAGGAGCCAAGCATTCCTACCTGGATCCAATCTGAGGTGCTGGGACAGCCCAGCAGCCTTTGCCCAGGGCATTGCCAGAGGAGCAGCTTCTGCTGCCCTGCATGGCCAGAGGGAGCCCAGGCCCATCTGCAGCAGCCCTGGAGCTGCAGAGGAAAACTCCCCCCTTGTGCAGGATCCCTGCTCCAGCAGAGCCACAGCTGGCACTGCAGGAGGGCTGAGCCCCCATGGGATGGGGCTGTGCCACCCCCTGACACACAGGGGGGCACCTCCTATTCTGACTTTGTCAGTGGTTTTTTGTTTGTTTGTACTATTGCATTTGTATTTTTAATTTTCCCAGTAAAGAGCTGTTATTCCTACTCCCATATCCTTGCCTGAGAGTCCCTTCATTTCAAAGTTATAATCATTCAGACTGTAACAATTTGCATGTTGTATTTCAGGGAGGCTCCTGCCTTCCTGAGCACCCAGCTGCCTTCCCAAGCCCCCACACCATACCTTCAGCAGAGGCTCCTCTCAGCTCAAAGTACACAGGGCAGCAGCGAACAGCCAGAGTGCCCTTGCCAGGACAGGGCAGGTGACCCACGGGCCTTCAGAGAGAGCCAGGAGTTCAGAAAACACATTTGCACTATTGGAATTGCTTATTTTTTATATCCAAACAGATTTTTATCTCACTAAACCCCTACCTTTTAAGATTGTTTCTGGAGAAAACATAGGTGGTGTTTGTAACGTTCTCTCCTGATTCCACACAGCCAGCTGCAAAAACAAAGATTCCAGCATTACTCATCACCTCAGAGAGCTCCTGAGCACACACCTTGTGTCCACAAACATTCCAGTTCCTGGCAATTAGGCCTCTCCAGAAATATTCTAATTCCCAGGAATTAGGCTTGTCAGTTGGGCAAAAGCTGAATACAACTTAAAAAGGCATCCCAAATATTTATTTAGTGCTGGTTTTGTTTTCCCTTATACACTTCCCTCTTCAAAGCTGCTTTTTGATGTTGCCAGACATCAATAAAAGCAGGGTTTGGACAGGCACACACTGATCCCTCCTTGCTGGGCTGTTTTTACTCTGAATGCAGAATGTTCTGAGGGAAGGACAAAATCAAAAAAAACCCCACTCATTATCCTTCATTTCTATCTTAAGACTTCTGGTGTTGCAATTTATCCAGCAAAATGCCATAAATAGCACTTTTATCACAGGAGAAAGTTGATGTTGTGGATTGCTGATGGAGAATATTGTGGAATTTTTATTTTCTTCAATAAGGAAAATGAGGAATGGCTTAATTAGGATAAATCAGCATCACTGAGATGCAGGAAATATTAAGGAACATTCAAATTAGGATATAAGAGATTGAGGGAGCTGGGAAAGGGGCTCAGCCTGGAGAAACCTTAGGTTCTTAGGGAATGCTTTGGGTTGGGAGCCATTTCAGCTCAGGGGGCCCTTGTGGCTCTGCTGCCAGGAGGGCACAGCCGGGGGGTCGGGCTCTGCTCCCAGGGCACAGGGACAGGAGCAGAGGGAACGGCCTCAGGCTGGGCCAGGGCAGGCTCAGCTTGGACAGCAGCAGCAATTTGCCCATGGCAAGGGAGCTCAGGCCTTGGCAGGGGCTGCCCAGGGAGCTTTGCAGTGCCCAGCCCTGCAGGTGTCCCCTGCAGGTGGCACTGAGTGCTCTGGGCTGGGGACAAGGTGGGGATGGGTGACAGCTTGGATTCCATGACCTTGGGAATGTTTTCCAAGCTCAGTGACACAGCCCAAGTGCCAGGAGATGTCCCCACACCTGGAGTGAGCAGATAGGAGCCATCAGGAGTGAAGCTGAGCCTGCGGAAAAACGACTTCATGCTGTCGTCGTGAAACATCCGAAAGCTCCTGGCCTGCAACACAGAAATCAGGACTGTGGAAAAGGCCAGGAATGTGCAACTGCCATCCCTGGGACACAAAACATCCACTGGGACACTCCAGCCTGATGGAACTTTTCAAATAAAAGCTTTAAGAAGCCATGGCTCCATCAAGCTCTCTATAAATTCTTCACAGCTAAGAAAAATAATCCTTGATCCCTCTTGAGCTGCAAAGCAAAACACTCCCAGAGCTGTCACCTTAAAGCAGCCATCAAAAAACAGTCATAACCTGGAGAACAACATTGTTTAACACCCAGTGCTGCTCAGGCATCTCGTGCTAACCCCAGGATTAGAGGTTGAAAGAAAACTTCTCCCATGGCAAAGTGCCTGCTCTCAGGCCTGTTCTTCAGTGTCCATAAAACTCTTACCAATGCTTTCCCCCAAAAAGAAAAGGAATGAATAGAAGGAATTAAGAAAGTTACAGCCAGCCTGGAGGTGTTATTTTACTATCACTTAAAGCTGTTTGGGAGGAAACAAAAGCTCTTTGTTTTCCCTCTTAGGGTTAGAGTTTCCTAAATAATCCCTAAATCATATTTTTCTTCACAATCTAATTACCTTCTTGAAAATTCCTGGCTGTTAACTTTAAAATATTATTACTATTAACTTTAAAATATTATCACTATTAACTTTAAAATATTATTACTATTAACTTTAAAATATTATTACTATTATTATTCACATCCATTCATAAACTCCAGGCTACTGCCAGGTATGTTTGAAGTTTTCCCTGTTAAGAACTGTTTTCTCCACACTATTTTTAATTTTTACAGCTAAAGGATTACCTTACTGCTTACATCAGCAAAAAATTTTGGGGATGTGGTTTCGGGGTGATGATGGTGGGAGTGGATGAGTGTGAAGGTTTCTTGCAACCTTGATGATTCTACAACATAGGAATTGTTTGAATGGAAAATATTGGATCTTTTGGTTTCATGGAACAGGAAGTTTAGATAAAAGAGCCCCCAGCAGAGTTTGCAGCCCCAGCAGAAGCAGGTACCTCTCCTTCAGCTCCCGACCCCGATGGCATCTTGGTGACATTGAAGGCCACTCGCTTGGTCTGGGTGCTGTAAACTCGCAGGACCCTGCGTGGGAGAGCAGAGTGAGCCAGCAGGGAATGATGGAGTGCATGGGGTTGGGAGGGACAGGAAAAATCAGCCATTGCTGCCATGGCAGGGACACCTCCCACTGCCCCAGGTGCTCCCAGCCCCAGTGTCCAACCTGGCCTTGGGCACTGCCAGGGATCCAGGGATGGAATTCCATCCCAGCCCTGCCCACCCTGCCAGGGAATAATTCCTCATTGCCAAGATCCCATCCAGCCCTGCCTTGTGGCAGTGGGAGCCATTCCCTGGGTGCTGTCCCTGCATCCCTGTGTCCTGTCCTTCAAGCCCTGAGAGGAAGCCCTGAGGGAGCTGGGGGTGCTCAGCCTGGAGCAAAGGAGACTCAGGGCTGCCCTCCTCACTCTGCACAGCTCCTGAAAGGGGCCTGTGCTCAGCTGGCCCTGGGCTCTTTCTCCAGCAGCACTGACACAACCAGAGCACACAGCCTTGAGCTGCACCAAGGGAAATCCAGGCTGGAGAGCAGGGAAAAGGTTTTTCCAGCAAGGGTGAGAAAGTTCTGGAATGGCTGCCCAGGGAGGTGGTGGAGTCCCCATGCCTGGGTGTGTTTAACAAAGCCTGGATGTGGCACTGGGTGCCAGGGTTCAGTTGAGGGGTTGGGGCTGGGCTGGACTCCATGGCCTTGAAGGTCTCTTCCAACCCAGGGATTCTGGGAATTCTGGGAATTCTGTGAAATTGTCTCTCTCCAGCTTTCCTGGGGCTCCTGCAGGCCCTGCAAGGCCACCCTGAGGTCATCCCAAAGCTTCTCCTGTGCAGGTGAACAATCCCAGCTCTCCCAGCCTTTCCTATGAACAGCTTCCATTCACCCCAAGTTTCCCAAAAATGCCCCAGGATCTCCCTTCTCAGTCAGCAGCTCAAAATATAAAAATATAAACCTGGAGCACCAGTTGACCATTAGGTAAAATCCTCCTCACGGGACACCACCAGAGGGATGGATGTGTGTTAATGACCAAAGAATCAATGAACCCCTCACAATGCTTGGCAACCCCTCCACAAGGTTTGGCAGGTCCCAGCATTTGGATTTATGGGGGAATAAGGAAATTAGGAAACAGGGAACTGCCAGGCAGTTCCTACCTGCACTGTGGGCTCCTCAAGGGTGGGAAACAATTAACTACATCTCCTTAGAAACAACAACTACTCACCTTAGAAACAATTAACTACATCTCCATCAGTTCTATCATCATGGAATGCTCTGGGCTGGAAGACACCTTAAAGGTCATTGAATTCCAACCCTGCCTCGAGCAGGGACCTTGCACTGTCCCAGGCTGCTCCATCCCCAAGGATGAATTTATCAGCTCATGAACACAACCATGCAGCACTCTCTGAAGAGTACCAATAATGATCAATAACATAAAAACTTAATTCCTAAAGGAAGACTCCTACAAAAGTTTATGTGCTGCTAAGAGAGACTGCAGGAATCATTTACCTTAAGCCAAAAAATTAACTAAAATATAATTTTACTTTCACATCAGCCTGCTTACACAACAAAGTGAATAAAACAAAATCTCATGTTTATCTGGCATACTTCCTTTTAATTCCTTTTAACCTTGCACTGTCCCAGGCTGCTCCATCCCCAAGGATGAATTTATCAGCTCATAAACACAACCATGCAGCACTCTCTGAAGGGTATCAGTAATGATCAATAACATAAAAATTTAATTCCTAAAGGAATTAAAGGAATTAAGTCTTCCTAAAGGAAGACTCCTACAAAAGTTTATTTGCTGCTAAGAGAGACTGCAGGAATCATTGAGCACAAGCCAAAAAATTAACTAAAATATCATTTTACTTTCACATCAGCCTGCTTACACAACAAAGTGAATAAAGCAAAACCTCATGTTTATCTGGCATACTTCCTTTCAATTCATCCTCCTGGAAAAAGGAATATTCAGGAAAACCACTGAGACCAACAGCTCACCTGTCACAACTCAGGGTTGCAATATACTGGCCCAGAGGATCCCAGGTTACTCCTTGGACATAACTCTTGTGCTCATTAAATATTGAAACTTTCTGTCCTGAAATTACAAACAGCTTTCAGATCATAAATTCCAACGTGTTTCCAAACATTTCAGACATCAAACAAGACAAAAAAATGCTTCAAAATGTAGGGAAATAATTTTTTAAACATACAAGTGTCCATTGGATGGTGGCTGAAAAGATTATCAGCAAAAGTTGCTTTTAAAGTGCCAGTTAAAGGTTTGTTCACTACAAATTTGATCATTAATTAGAATTAATATTAGATCATTATTTAGGGTTTGTTCACTACAAACTTAACAATTAATTAGAATTAATATTAGATTAATATTATGACTCAGATAAGCAAAGGCAGGAGCTCTCTGACCCCACTGATGTTCCACAAGAGAAGTTCTCAGAGCCAAAATATTGATGAGACAAAGTTACAGGGAGTTTTAGAAATACTTTGTTGAATACTGGCACAGGTGGAATTTTTTTATATTATTTAAGTGTTGCTTTCTTGCAAAGAAATACCAGAAGCTGCCAAGTTTCCAAGAAAATAAATAGATTTTCAAAAGGAAAGACACAAACAGAGCTCAGGCCATGCTGCACAACACCAAAAAGTGAAGTAAGAAGTTTGTGCAAGAGTTTTGGGGGGGTAAAAAATGTGTGAAGTTATTTCCTGAATACTCCAAGGTGATCAGATTCCTCAGGTGTAAATTGAGAATATTTTATATCTATTTATTGAGGGCCCTCACACACACACAGAAAATCACACAGAAAAACAATCATCAAAAAGATGTTTCCCATTTTTTGGGGGGGGAAATGCCACAAGCCCCTTCCAGCAGATCTGGAATTCCATGAGATAACTGCAGCATTTACCTTTATTGACATCCCACATGATTGCTGTGTTATCCACAGAAGCAGATGCCATGTAATTTCCATCTGAGGTCCAACAAATATCATACACATCTTCCAAGTGGCCTCTGGAAGGCAGGAAAAAACAATTATTAATTTGAAAATTAAAAGCTATGTGTGAATATGAGTTTTATGAATTTTTAGGTTAAAAAAAAATAGCAAGAGGCAAATAAAAACTCCTGCTGGTGCTTCAAGCACTTCTGCATTCCTCTCACAACAACCTCAGCTGCCAAGAACTGCTGCTTCAGCTTAAAACCATTGCTCTTTGTCCTGTCACCACCTGATTATTCAAAATGTCCCTCTCCCTCCTTTTTCTGAGTCTCATTAACAGGGAGTTAAAAGGATTCATATCAGAGCAAACAAATTGTAGACAGTGCTAGAATTCTACACAAACTGAGAAGTGCACCACATGTTAGAAACCACTGAGAAAACAAAACCACTGAAAAGAAAAACAAACTGACCAAACAATAAATTTACCTCAAAGTTTTAATGACTGCCCAGTTCTCCTTGTTGAGCTGAGCTTCATCATCATCCTGAAACACCAACGGCTCCAGCTCTTTGCTGTCATTCAGCTTCCACAGCAAAATGACAGCATCTGCAGAAGGAACCAGAGCAAGCTGCTCAATTTCCCTTTGTCCCTTTTGTTCATTCAGCTGGATTTCATTTAGTTTAACTTCAAAATTCTGCTGAATGGGGCAGAGGAGAAGCAGCTCTCACCATCCCCTCCTGAGGCCAGGATGTCCCCGCTGGGAGAGAAGCGCACGACGTTGACGGCCTTGGTGTGGCGCGCCAGGTTGGACAGGAACTCCACGATGGCTTTGCCATCCGGGCCCTTCTCCACCTTCCAGATCTGCTTAGGAGAGGGGCACAGGATCATCAGGGTGGGAAGGGCCACCAGCATCACCCCAATCCCTGTCCCCAAGGGCCACATCCAGACTGCTCTGGGACAATTCCAGTGACTCCAAACCCCCCAAGGCCTGACCACTCTGCCACTCCGATTTATTTTCAAATCTCCAATCTGAACCTCCCTCTGATGCAATTTGAGGCCATTTCCTCTCCTCCCTTCCCTTGGTAACGCCTCAGGTTTGAGCTTTTCTATTTTTCACATTCTGTGCTGCTTTAGTGTGTGGGTCTGGGTTCACATTCTGGGATGCTGAGCTCTGTGCACAGAGCAGGGAGACAAAACAATTCCTGCTCCAGCTGGGCACCAAGGACAAATGATCCAAATCTCAGCCCCGGAGCACAAACCCCGTGGGCTGGAGAGAGAAGAACAAGCAGGGTGGGACTGCAGGGGCTAAAGCTGGAATGGGACAATGAACTGCAAGATGCAAATGGAGCAGAACTGATCCCAGGGACAGAGCCCGTGCCCGGCCGTGCATTTTGGGGCCATTTTGGTTCATCTTGGGTGCAGCCCTGGCTGGGCTCTGGTGCTGCCCAAGGTGCATCCATGGAGGAGATGCTTTGAATCAATCCCTGCTTTATTCTGTAGCTCTGCCCAGCCTCTGCTCTGGGGCAGCCTGCACAAGGCATCAATTTCTGGTGACCATGAATCATTGGGACATGGCAGAAGAGCCTGACCCCACCTCACTCCAGCCTCCTGTCAGGGAGCATATTTTATGTGAAAGAAAAATGACATTTTTTTAGCCCTAAAATAGATATTAAAAAAATCCCTGAAACATATGCACCATCAGGGAAGAATTTGCCAGTGAGGAAGGAAAAAGTTTTACCTGAGACAACTGGAATAAACTACTACAGAGACTATTTACCAGAGTATGTAATGACAAGGGGGAGTGGCTTCATACTAAGAGAGTAGGTTGAGATTGAATATTAGGATGAAACTGTTCCCTGGCAGGGTGGGGAGGAGCTGGGATGAAATTCCCAGAGCAGCTGTGGCTGCCCCTGGATCCCTGGCAGTGCCCAAGGCCAGGTTGGACATTGGGGCTTGGAGCAGCCTGGGACAGTGGGAGGTGTCCCTGGCCATGGCAGGGGTGGCACTGGATGAGCTTTAAGTCCCCTTCCAACCCCAACCTATAATTCTATATACAATCTTACACTCTTTCCTGAAACGATCCACTCCCCTTGGCATGTACCTCCCAATAACCCAGTATTTTGGATAATGAAACCAACCCGACATCTTGATAATGAAACCATCCCAGTATTTTGGCTAACAGCCCCCACACCCCGCACACTCCAGCCCCGGTTCTGCTCACCCTCACGGTTGTGTCCACCCCTGCCGAGGCCAGGCGATTGATCCTCCCATCCGCTCCATGCTGGAAATCCAAGCTGTAAACTGGCTCCTTATTATGCCACACGATTTCACAGGTGATGACCTTCATGTTTCCTGGAGAAAACAGAACAAACCCCGCATCAATTCTTGTTCCTTATGGCTCTGGAGGCCAAACTTTGTGCGCATTTCCCAGGCACCGCTGGCAGAGCCTGGAACTGCACCGCAGTCCATTGACAGGATGCTTTGAGGAAGGCTGTTTCTAAAAGTTGTGATTATTATGGCTAAAGTTCCTGTTTAGGGGTTGTAAGAGGGCGGTATCAAGCCCTGTGCATCGGTTTAAGGCTTGAGAGAAAAACTTTTTTTGGGGGTAACAACCCTGCCCGGAATCCAAACAAGGAGGGAGCACGGGCGGCCCGGCGCGGGCTGGGGAAGGGCAGAGGCGCCGCCGGCCGCTCCCGGAGCCGCGGGGATCCCCAGCCCCGCTCTCCAGACCCCAGGGATCACCAATCCTACTCCCCAGAGCCCCAGAACCCCAAATCCCGGTGCGGCTCCCCCGGCTCGGGTCCCCCCCACTGCCCTCACCTGCGGCCCGCCCGCGGCTCCCGCGCGCTCCCGCCTGCGCCCGCCCCGCGCATGCGCGCGCCCGCCCCGCGCGCCGCCTCAGGAGCTGTCGGGGGCGAAAAAACCGCAAATACATCGGGATAAATCTAAAATGAAAAAAGCCCAGTGCTTGCACTGCTCAAAAGAGTGTTTGTTTTGTTTTGTTTTGATATTTTCATTTCATAGGCATTGCTGTGCTTGACCGGTGTAAATATATAAAAGTCTTAATGGGAAATATGTTTTCGAACTTCCCTATTTCAAATGCAAACCTTTTGCCTGAAAAACATAATAATAATGACAAGTTACATTGTGAGAAAACGGCTTCTGCTTTCACTTCTTGCCCAATGGAAGAAGAGCCTCGGGGCAGGGGAGGTTGAAGCCCAAAATGGGGCTCTGAGAGCTCCCAGACCCCACAGGGCCTCACACAGCAGGGGAGGGAGCAGGAGACGATGAAGGAAAATTAATTCTACATCACAGAATTATGGAATGGTTGGGGTTGGAAGGGATCTTAAAGTGCCACCCAGTGCCACCCCTGCCATGGCAGGGACACCTCCCACTGTCCCAGGCTGCTCCAGCCCCAGTGTCCAGCCTGGCCTTGGGCACTGCCAGGGATCCAGGGGCAGCCCCAGCTGCTCTGGGAATTCCATCCCAGCCCCTCCAGGAGACAATTTCATCCTAATATTCAAATGAAACCATCTCTTAGTTTGAAGCGATTTCTCCTTGTCCTGTCACTCCATCCTTTGAAAATTGTCTCTTTCTTGTCACCTCCCTTCAGGTCCTGAAAGGCCACACTGAGATCACCCCAAAGCTTCTCTTCTCCAGGCTGAACAATCCCAATTCTCTCCGCCTTTCTATTCCCATGGGAGAACTCTTTGTTGTCATCCCTGTGGCACAGCTCACTGTCATTGTCCCCGTACTCTCTGGAGTCTTCTCCTTGGCACAGCCCAAGGGCTGCTGTGGCTCCACATTGTGCCAGGGCCCAACACAATGCTCAGATCCTTCCCAGCCTGGTGCTCTGGTGGCTCCATGGCAGGAGCCTCCTGGCTTGGGGACACAGGGGCTGTGCCCTCCTGTGCCACCCTCATGGGGGACAAGGACAGTGTGAAAAACACCAATCACTTGTTTTTAAAATTTTAAAAATTTAATAGTGATAAAATGGTTATAAAAATAGCACTATTAGAGTAATAAGAATTGGGACAATTTGGTTTAGGACAATATGAGACAATAGAAACAAAGAGTTACGGACATCCAGGTACCTTTTCTGGGCAAAATAAGACCAGAAAAGGACCCACGTTAACAAAGGATTAACCCTTAAAAACAACAGCCTGTTGCACATTCATACACCTCATCCATGATGCATAAATTCCATTCAAACACAGGATTCTGGCTGGGCAGTGTCAGCTTCTTCCTCTGAATCCTGACAACGCCTTCGAGGCAGGAAGAAATTAGTTTCTTCTGATAATGGGGAAATAAATTCTCTTTCTCTGACAGATTCAGGTGTCCTGTGGCTGCTATCTGGTTGTGAGTCCTTTCTTTAAAAACGTGTCCTACATAGCATGGTTTCTATTTTAACATTTTTTAATAACCTAAAACTGTATTTTACACACTACTTAAGAGAATTAATACAGCATAACTTTCTAACACAACACATATAATAATCATTTTATTATTTGCAAAAAGCCAATCATAAAATATGCATTTTTCACAGCAGTAACACCCTGAGTCAAGGGTGTTGGGCTGCAGGAGAAGCCCAGGATGGGCTGTGGGGCTGTGGCCCCATGTCCCTTGTGCTCCCCAGCTCTGTGTCCCTCGAGTCCCCTGGGCAGGGCAGCCGTGGCAGAGGTGGCAGAGGTGGCAGTCTGTCCCCACAGAGGGCTGAGGCCTGGCTCTGGCTGCTCTTTCCTCCACAGCTTGGGATGGCCTGTGTGGAAGCTGCTCCTTCCTTCTCCCCCAGTTTGCCACGGTGGGAATTTTTGCCCAAACAGCTCACCTGGATCAGCCTCACCAAGCCTGGCACCCTCCTGGTGTTGTATCTGCACTTTTGCCACTGTCTGCACACTGGAATCTCCTGTGCTGTGCTCATTCCAAACCTTTCCCCTTCCTGTTTGCCTCAGGTGAGTTATCCTGAGGGAACTCCCTCCTTTGGCAGTGTTTGAGAGCATTGATTGAGTTAAGTCATGACAGACCCAGTGCCCTCCTCATCCATCTCCATCAATCTTAAACCCACATCCCAGGGACCCCCAAACCCTGAGCCACAAACCAACCCCTTCCTTCTCCATCTCTTTCCAGCTGAGGGAGAAGGATGTGTATGGAATAGGGGATTTTAAAATTATTTTTACCAAAGTCCTGAGGAGTTCCACAGCAGTAGGAACTGCCTTAGGATGGTGCAAGTCCACGTGCTCGGTGAATTTCTGAAGGCAAGGAAGCTCATCCATGAATCAACAGCAGAACTTCCTGAAATTCTGGAATTTCAGCTCTGGAATTCAGCTGAATTTGGAAATTTGAAAATTTCCAAATTTGATTTTGGAAATTTCAGCTGGATTCTGGAAATTCAGCTCTCTGAAATTCAGCTCCATTCCGTTAACACCCTCTGGATTATACCAGTGCTGCTTTTTCCATATCCAGGACATTCCCATCCCATTTCCATACCAGTCCTACACCAGACTGAGCCAGGCTTTATTTAGAAACAAACACAAGTTGGGATCCTGCAAACTCCGATTTATATCTTTTTATTTTTTACAAAAAATACATTTTAACAAGTAAATAGAAACCATTTCCATAAGTCCACCGTTGTCCAAAGTGTAAATGTACATTGTAAATTTGCCATTTTTAATATAGACATGTGCTCTATTTTGCCAGTTGTCTACAAGAAATTCAGCTACAGTCTGATGAAACATAATAAATAATGATTAAGAAATGGAAAAGCTACACACCAAGAAATGGGAAATATAAACTTTGCAAAAGTCATACATAGTTATATTACAGCCACCTCTTCCCAAATCAAACATTCAATTTCTCTTTATAAAGTACAACAGTAGTGCATTCCCGTTATTGGCATAGAGAGAGATCTTCCACTGAAATACTGTCCATGGAAAGAATTCCACTGAACTACAACTCAAAGGGACACCAAGGGATTAACTCAGGACAGTAGCAGTGCAAAAGCCAACAATATTGGCTTTATTTAAATTAAAAAAAAAAGAAACTTCCTAAGAATCAACATATTGAACACTAATGAAATCATTTTTTGAATTTCAAAGCAAGAATCATTTTTCTGGATCGCTCTTTGGGTGACCAGTCCCACCACAAAGGAACAGTTGGATTTGCTGTCTTTGCCACCCAGTTTGTCATTCCCAATGACTTGGGCAGAAATCCCTGCAGCTGGCTGGGAATTTCTCTTGGTACCATTGCTTCCAGGTTTTCCCATGATCATGGAAAAATGGGAAGATTTAGAGCACACAACTCTAAAAGGGGAGATGTGAAAAAGAGGAATTCCCTTTTCCTGCCTGTAATAAAAACTGTCTAAAGCTGTTGGAGCTGAACATTTTCACCCTGTTGTTTACACCACAGATAAAGAAGCATCCCTCCTTTTCCAAGTGCTTCCATCCAACTGGTCCATCCCCAGTTTTCAGGATAAAACCCTTAAGAACCCTTCTTTTGGTAGTACCACACAAATATTCCCCAAATATGGCCCAAATTCTCACCTACTACTTACATTTCTATCCCGTGAATGCAACACAGAACACTGCTGGGAGCAATGGAACAACACTGTGGGATACAACAACTCTGGGAAGGAAATCAAGGAAGTTCTTTTTTCTTTTTTTTTTTTTTTTTTTTTTGCATTTCTAAAATATTCCACTACTTTAGAAGAGGAAATACTCACAGGTATTAATGCTTATATAAGATCCAAAGTCAACCAAAAGGTGTCTGTAGAAAAGTATTAAGATTCCTAATAGTAAAAATATCTGCAAATTTAATTACAAATACATTTCCAAAGCAAAATCCTTAATTAAGTACATCAGGGTGGGTCAGTATTGACAGTGTTCCTTGAGGAGGAAGTGAACAGCTAAATGTGGAATATTTACACTGAGAGATCCACCTATGTCAAAGATATAAAGTGAAGCAGCCCCATTTACAGTCTGGAACCTACAGGTTATAATGGAAGAGCACTAAAACTCTGCTAAAACACCGAGATTTTAAGTACTGCTGATTTCATGCATTTGTTCCACCACCTGCCCTAGGATTTCATCCACCACATCAATGTCATAATTCACTTGCTGCAGGTCCAGGTCAGGCATGATGGTGGCCAGGAGCTGTCCCACGTTCACTCGGAGAGAGCGGAGCTTCAGGCTGGGGAGAGAGCAGCACAGCATTAGCTGGGGATGGATTCTGTGTCCAGAGCCCACCTCACAGAGCTGGACTCATGAGCCAGCCTGGAGGTGCTCCATGACTCCCACAAACCAACAACAACAAAAAAAAATGGATGCATTTTTTCTTGATGCAGCTGCATCAAGATTATTTCTAAATCTACCACTTTTTCCAAGCTTCTCTACAGTTTTCAGCAGGAAGGGGGATATTCCCTCACTTTCAAACCAATCCTAACCTGAATTCCTGTCAGAAATATTTCAGAATAAGCATTGGTACAATCCTTTCCCCCACACCACCTGTATTTCTCAAAGCAGTTTTAAGGCCTGGTATTTTTATCCATTTAGAAACCCAAACTACCACAACCCACAGGAACAAAAGGAGAGAAAAACAGAGGAGAAGGCAAGAAAGAGGAGTTTGTGCAAAGGCTTTAAAATATAAAGAGGAAGGAAGAGTTATAGCCCAGGGAAAAGGCTGTGCCTCTCGTTTTTGGTTTCTTTCCTGGATATCCTTGCTGTGTCCTCTTCCTGATCAAATTGTTTTGCCATGAGCCATCCCTTCTGTGGCCCATTTCCTTCTACTCTGAGATCCTTTATCCAGTTCTCCCAGTGCTGCCATATCTCCATCAACTTGTGGGGGAAGTTACTTCCAAGTCCTGCATTTATTTGCTAATTCTTTTAATAAACACACATATACACACATCAGAGCTATAATGAAAACTAAAATTAAATGCTGACAGGTCATTTTTAATGTGGGTCAATTTCTTTTTTAAGACTGAGTCTCTGGAAAGAATCCAAGTTATTCTCCACTCTGCCAGGGCGTCGAGGGATCCTGGCTGGGCTCCCAGTGCCGGGCAGCAGGGAGGAGTCACTGGAGCTGGGTGGTGCCACCAGCAGAGTGCACTGCTGGCTCAGCCTGCACTGCCACTGTCCCCAGCACCGCGGGCACTTGCCCCAGGGTGGTGCCACCAGCAGAGTGCCCTGCTGGCTCAGCCTGCACTGCCACTGTCCCCAGCACCGCGGGCATTTGCCCCAGGTGGTGCCACCAGCAGAGTGCACTGCTGGCTCAGCCTGCACTGCCACTGTCCCCAGCCCCGCGGGCACTTCCCCCTGCAGGAATTCACAGGTGCCCCTGTGGAATTTTCAGGGGATTTTTTTCCTGCTCTTTTGTCCAATTGGTCAAAGTCCCTCAGCAGCAGCTCTGCCCTCCTGAGTTTACTCCAGTTTGATGGCATCAGGAATTTATTGAGTTCATTTGGCTCTGTCACCCTGGCCATGAATCCCAGAATCCCCATGGCTGGAAGAGAACTTTGGGATTATCCAGTCCCACAATCACCCCAAAATGACATCCCCAGGGCTCCTCCTGAACACTCCCACAGACAGTGACTCCAAACCTCCAGCTCAGCCCAAGGCCTGACCACTTTTCCAAGGAAATTTCCTTTCCCAATCTCCAGCCTGAGCCTGCCCTGGTGCCATTTGAGGCCATTTCTTCTCTTCCTTTCTCTTGGGACAGGGCAGCAGAGCCCGACCCCCCTCACTGCCCCTCCTGGCAGGGACTTGTGCAGAGCAGTGAGGTCCCCCCTGAGCCTCCTTTGCTGCAGGCTCAGCCCCTGCCCAGCTCCCTCAGCTGCTGCTCCCAGGATGTTTTCCAGCCCCACCCCTGGCCATGCTCCAGCCCCTCACTGTCCTTTTAAAGGGGCACAGAACTGGACACAGGACTTGAGGTGCAAAAGCTTTTTCTATTCTTGGCCTTGCTGCTGATCCCCAGTTTGCCCTCAGTCACCCCATGCTGCTTGTCCTTACTCCCTTTTTGACTCACATGGGGCTCCAGGTGGCTTCCAGGCAGATTTATTCCATATTTTCCCTGGGATTGAGGCTGCAGTGACAGGATGGAGCTCTGGCTGTCCTAAATATGAGCATAACTGCCTTTTTCCAGGAATGTGAACTTCTGGAGATACTACAAGGCCCTAAAGCTCCCTCTGAAATGCCTCTCCTCTGGTCCCAGGGGTCAATTTGCTGAATTGATCCCTTAACTGACTCCCCTTTTATCCCAGCTGATGCTCCCCCTTGGATTGTCCCCTAGCAGGGACCTCAGCTCACTCTGCTTCCCCCTGCTCTGGGTTTTGTGTGTGTGCTGTTCCCACTTCCCAAGAGCTCCAAGCTCTCCAGCTGGAAGTTTCAACCTTTGTTTAATTCCAAGACACACCCCAGACCCCAGGACTCCACAGGATTTGCCTGCAGCAAGGAGTTCTTACAGGAAAGTTTCAAATCCAGACTCTTGAGTTGATTCAAAAGAGAAAAACAGATTCTCAAAGTGAAGTTCATTGCACAGCAGAAAATAATGATCACCCTCCTCTTTCCTGCCTCCCTTTTCTCTCCTTGGTTTGCAAGTTGTGGTTAGAAATTATACAACATTTTGGATATTTTCAGAAGTATCTGTTTGCTATTCTCTTGTGGCCAATCCTGCTCACACAAATCATAAATCACAAACATCACTTGATAAAAAAGAAAAAAACAACAACATTAGTTAGGAGTCACAAAAGGCAGTAGAAAAGAATTGCAAGCATCACATTTTATTATACAATTATCAAACATAACCTTCATCAAAACATTTGAAATACAACCAACAAGCAAAAATCTTGAAATAACATCTAGAAAGAACAAAACTGATACCTTTCTCCATCAGAAAAATTTACAGAGTCTTCTACATTACTGGTGGTAGAATCATTTGCACGTGCTACAGCCTGGGGGATTGAAGCTTTTAACTGAGCCAGCTCTGCCTTCAGCTCCTCACACTGACAGGCCATTTGATTCTTCTCCACTTCCAGGACTTCAATCTGCCAACCAAAAGAAAAATCAAGCTGTAAGAACTATTCAAAACCTTGTGTAGTAGAAGTGCTGTGAAACAGGGAGTGAAAACTAGAAATAATTGAAGTGGCAGGAGTGTTTCAGCAGGTGTACCTGGCTTTTGTAGCTGTCTCTCTCAGTGGTGCACTTGTCCAGCTGCCTGAACACATCATCCAGCTGCACTGCCATCTCATCCAGCTCACTCCTGCTCTCTCCATCAGCACACTTGCTGCACTCAGTCTTTAGGTTCTGCAGGGTGCTGCACTGCTCCCTGAGCGCTGCTATCTCCCCCAGGGCCTGCTCATAGAGAGCTGTCACCTCTGCCAGGCTCCTCCCGCCATCGCTCCCTTCCCCACAGGAGGGAACTGTCTCCGTTGCCTGGTGGCACATCTCCTTTTTTACATATTTGTTATTCATCTCCAAAAGCTGCTGCTCCAGTGTTTCCACCTGTTTGGTTAACGCTTCACATTTGCTTTGGTACATTTCTTTTTCTCTGTTCAATGATTGCAGCTGATTTTTCAGTTCATTTTCCATCTCTACAGATGTCTCAGGAACACCATTGACCTTGGGCTGTTCCTTTTCCATCCCTGGCCCAGGAATGTGGACTGGGATGTCTTCCACCTCCTCCTTTTTCACCACCAGCTTTGGGAGCTCTGTCTGTGTTGCTGAGCTCAGCTGTTCACTTCTTGCCTCTGAAGTGGTCGCACTGCAAGGTTCCCCCACAGGAGAGTTCTCCTTCTGCTTCTCCTCCTGATCCAAATTGATGCACTCTGTTTTTACCACGGGAACATCAGGATCTGCTGAAGGCTTTGGAGTGCTGCTCTCCTCTAAAATGATGACATCTTCATCATCATCCTCCTCCTCGTGGTTGTTGAATGTTTTGTCACTGAGCCGAGGCGTCTTTAGGGACACGGGTGTTGCACAGCTCTGTGTCCTCCTTTTGAGACTGAGGAGGAAAACATTCAAATAATCATTATTTATTCAAATATTAAAATAATCATTTATTTGCTTAAATGCTGCCAAATCATTTGTTTCCAACCATGTGCAGTGTTTCTCTGAGCACTGTTCCAAACTCACCACTCCAGAAAATCACCTGCAGGAATAAATTCCTGTGAAAGCAAGTGCCTGCCATCCACACTCCCACATTATTCTGAAACAGACCCAGCATCCCCAGGAAAATCCCCAGAGCTTCAGGAAAACAGCCTGGGGAGTGGGGAGAACACAAACTCTGTTCCTGAGTAGACAAATCACTAAAAATGCTCCTTTGTCATTTTCTTGCATTCATTTTTGTACTTGACCAAGTCTCCTGGAGCTTCCCGTGCTCCCAGAATTCCCACAGGAATTTCAGCAGCTGAAGCTGCCCCCAACACCATCATTTTCATTAATTTATTAATTTTAGAAGTAAACAGGAATCTCCTTTGTACAGGTCCACTCACCTGCTATCAGCATCCAAGTGAGGGGAAGATACTTTAATTAAAATAGGCAGAGATCTTCTAACAGAAGCATCTGAGGATTTTGGTATAAGTAACCTGGGAAGAGCTTCCTTTGCATTCGGAGCTGAGAATGTTTTGAAGTCTTTACTTGAAGAAACAGATGTTTTTAAAAATATTTCATTATTGATCTATAAGACAATGTAAGTTAAGAATGGAAATAAACAGATATTAGTAGATTCTTCAGGAGAGATTTAAGCAATTCTTTATATACCAACATCTAAAATTCTGACATTTCCATATCCAAGTACCTCCTTGAACCCAGACTCAGGATTTTAGGATGATAAATGCTGACAAGACTACTGCAAATCCCACTTTTGCATTTGAAAGTGCTGTGCAGAATCCCAGGCAAGAGCTTCTCCCAAGCTGTGTCTCTGTCTGGAGTTTGCCCATCAGACACAAACTCCAGGACAGACATCCCTGGGAAAGCTGCTCAGGGTTCACTCAGTTGGCCCAAAATGAGCAATTTTTTCACTTTTAAAAATTCCTTTTGTAGTGGGGGAGATGTAATGGCAGAGAAACAGTAAAATGAAATAAATAGGTTAAAACAGCACATGCAGCATCTCTTCTCCAGAAATGATCCTAGGTCAGAAATTGACTTTGAATGCAACTGAAATGAAATCCCACTTAGAAAATTTGATTCTGAGTTACAGTCCAGACATTCCCATCAAACACCTTGATCTGCATCTGGGTTTAATCTGAATTTGAGTGTCTCCCATCACAAGTGTAGCTGCTCCACCTCTGTCTATCCCCACTGAGATCTCCACTTTTAGGGGCATCTTTACTTTAAAAGAAATCCCCTTTCAAGAACTGGGTGTCCTGCCATAAAAGCAGTGACTGCCATCTCCTCTAGTTTTGGCCAGAGACCTTTGTCCCTCTCAAACTCCTTCCTAAGGAGAAAGAAAGGGTGGATTTTCCAGCACTGGGCAGCAAAGAAAGGGGATTTTGGGTTTCCTCGTGGTGAGCAAATCCTGCAGAGCCACCAGAGTAACCTGGATGCTGCAGCAGACACTGCAGGCAGCTCCTGCCAGCCTCAGCAGTTACCTGGTGGCTGTACTCCAGTCTCCTCTTCAGTTTCTCCCTGTCCCTGCACAGCAGCAAGGAAAGAATAGAAATGAAGAGCTTAGATTCAAACTGTTCATTCATTATAAAAACTGAAGCTAAGATCTAAAAGCAAACAATACTCCTCATCTCAGCTAGATACAATAAGCCATGTATTTTTGTTTATTGAATGAGAATTTCCTCAGGAAGCTGGAAACTTGTCTGAAATTAGTTTAACTTCCAACAAGTTCCCTCTAGATTATTTATAAAAATATTTACAACAACCCCAAACTCCCACTTCTGGAATATAAGGCAGCATCACAATTACCCAAATCAGTTTTTGTCATACACCTTAGCTAAGAACTCTTTTATTCCTAAATAAATGTGTTGATCCTTTCAATATGCTTCAATGTGCACCTCTGAAATTTACACCAGCCAAGGTCTCCTAAGAGCCCTCAGAGTTTGCTTCTGGGGCATCCCAACTGATTGTCCATTTATTGATGGGACGTCCCAAACTGATTGTTCATTTATTTATAGGACATCCCAAACTGATTGTTCATTTATTTCTGGGATGTCCCAAACTGATTGTTCATATTTATGGGACATCCCAACTGATTGTTCATTTATTTATAGGACATCCCAAACTGATTGTTCATTTATTGATGGGACATCCCAAACTGATTGTTCATTTATTGATGGGACATCCCAGACTGATTGTTCATTTATTTATAGGACGTCCCAAAGTGATTGTTCATTTATTTCTGGGATGTCCCAAACTGATTGTTCATTTATTGATGGGACATCCCAAACTGATTGTCCATTTATTTATAGGATGTTCCAACTGATTGTTCATTTATTGATGGGATGTCCCAAACTGATGGTTCATTTATTGATGGGATGTCCCAAACTGATTGTCCATTTATTTATAGGATGTCCCAAACTGATTGTCCATTTATTTATAGGATGTCCCAAACTGATTGTCCATTTATTTATAGGATGTCCCAAACTGATTGTTCATTTATTTATGGCATATGTCCCAAACTGATTGTTCATTTATTGATGGGACATCCCAAACTGATTGTCCATTTATTTATAGGATATCCCAAACTGATTGTCCATTTATTGATGGGACGTCCCAAACTGATTGTCCATTTATTTATAGGACATCCCAAACTGATTGTTCATTTATTTACAGGACATCCCAAACTGATTGTTCATTTATTTATGGGATGTCCCAAACTGATTGTCCATTTATTGATGGGACATCCCAAACTGATTGTTCATTTATTTATGGCATATGCCCCAAACTGATTGTTCATTTATTTATAGGATGTCCCAAACTGATTATCCATTTATTTATGGGACATCCTAATTGATTGTTCATTTATTGATGGGATGTCCCAAACTGATTGTTCATTTATTTATGGCACATCCCAAACTGACTGTCCATTTATTTATAGATGTCCCAAACTGATTGTTCATTTATTTATAGGATGTCCCAAACTGATTGTTCTCACAGTGCCAAATCCTCTGGACCATCACCCCTCTGGGAGCTGGGCTGTCACCCCACCTGCTGCACAGCTGTCCTTGGTGTGTTTAGTGTTGGGAGCCCTGTGAAAGTCTCCAGAACTCACTTTTTCTTGTAGGTTTTCTCGTACGTGGGGTGTATTAAATCATCATCCTCCGGTTCCTCTGGCACGCTACAATTCCTGAGGGAAGGAAGAGGACAGAAAAAGCCCCACAGGAGAAGGAGCTGAGCACCCCTGCTGCTGCCAGGGGCTGTGTGAGGGCTGGGGTGTCCCTGGGCCGTGTCCTTACCTGAACTGGGGGTCAGGGTTCAGGGAGCAGTACCACTTCTCCGGCAAGTGCTCGATTCCGTCCGGCAGCTTCCGCCACTTGAGGCACGCGTCGCACTGCACCCACGTCTGGTCAGGCTGTTTCCTGGGCAGACCAACACACATCAGCACCTGCACACCACACAGGGCTCTCCTGTCAACAAACAGGGACTGTGTGCTCAGCTCTCTGCTCTCACACGGCACTCACTGGATCTCCTCGACGGGCAGAGCCATGGGATATTCCTCGTTTTTCTTGGTTTTCATCTCGTTCCAGTAATCGTTGAGCTTTTCTCCCAGTGCTGCTATTGTGAGTCTGCAAAGAAAAGAATGTAAAGATCACCTTGAATAATCCAACTCTAGCACAGGAAGAATCTTTATAAACTCCAGTGACAGAAAAAGTGCATGAACCACTTTAATCTTTCTAATTGCACAAGAGTGGGGAAAAAAAAACTTTTAAAAAAGCTTTTCCTTTTTTCTTTTATAAAATGTTTTTATTTCGAAACCTGTAGAAATGAGGAAGTGTCTTAAGTCATGTTTGTCAGCAAAGGAATTCCTGGAAATAGGAGTCAGAGCCCAAAGGCTGAAATCAAGAGCAGAGCAAATCCTGGAGGGGCTTCACCAGTTCAGCCTCAACCAAAGAATTTTAAAAAAGCACAAAACCAATCCAGCACCTGACCCTGGTTCTGGCTGTTCCTGCACATCCCAAGTGCAGGTTCATGGCTATTCTCAGGCTGATGTCCAACTTTCCAACAAGGAGCTGGCAAACATTTGGTATCAAGTCTGCACTCTGATAAAAGGAGCAGCTCAGGGTAATTTTCAGTTTTGTTTCTGAGTTTTTTGTTTGGTGCAGCTCAGGGACTCCCAGAGCTGGCACACCCAGGAGGGAGAGGTGAGCAACAACAAGAAAGCCCCCAGGGGAGGGGAGGTGAGGACAGCCCCTGGAATTGAGCTCTGAGCAATCCAGTGGATGAGTAACCAGCCCAGCCCTGGCTCAGCACCTGCCCTGGGCCTCAAACCAACCCAAATGTTTGTGCAGTGAACTCCAAGTGTGACCCAGAGCTGGGATCCAGGTCACCTCAGCAGGAAGTGCTGAGCCAGGGGACAGCAGTGGGCAGAAAGGAGCAGTGAGGCATGGATGGGACCACGTCCATCTTGTGGGGAGGGAAGAAGTGCAGGGCACCTTTCCATCAGGCTCACAACCTTCCAGCCCAAACCAAACCAAACCCTTTGTGAAAGCCTGCAGCACTCCTGGTACAAAAAGCTTCCCAGGAGATGTTTCAAATGTGGTGTCACTGTGCCCACCCACGCCCCAGGGGCAGGGGAGGTGGCTGGGGGTAAAACCAGAGAAAGCTGGGGGGTTACATTCCCATTTAACAGGGCTGAAAGCAGAGGTGAAATGCAGCTGCTGCTTCCTGGATGGAATGCAGCTGGCATGGGGAACCTGCTCCTGGGTGACAAACAGCACAGCACACAGAGTGGGGACACCAGAGCCAGGAATCCCTGCAGGAAGGGAACTCCAGGGCACCAGGAGCTGACAGAACACACAGCAGCCAGACAGGAGAAGCTGTTTTGCTGCTGAAGCAGCAGCTGGGTGAATTCCCTCTCCTCAGATGAACTTGGCTCATTATTTAATTTAATTGCAAGATTAACTCACTCCTCCACCCCAAGTTATGTCCAGGAACAAGTGGATGTGGCACTCTAAGGTTTGGAGGTCTTTTCCAGCCTTAGTGATCCTCTGATTCTCCCCATTTCTCTGGATATTGACTTAATTACATTTTTTGGACAGGCTGGTTGGGCACAAAGTTCCCAGATTTCCTGGGGTGCTGACACACAAAGGGGTTGAGGAAATCTCCCTTTCATGGGAAGTGTTCAAAAAACCCCAAAAAGTGGAAAAATTCCCTGCTCCCTGTGCCTGCCCAGGGCATTCCCAATTCCTGCCCTGTGCCAAGGGAACTGCTGGTTCCACACACAGGAAATGGTTCAGGACCACCAACATTTGCAATCAATGCCCAAAATTTCCACATGAAAATCCACATTAAAAGCACTGCTGGGCACATGGAAAATGCCTCCTCCTGAACAGCCACAAAAGAACATCCAGGGAAAAACAAGGTGGAGTGGATTTTGGGGGAAAATATTTATAAGGAAAGGGATAGAGGCAAAGAGGGGGCAGACAAAAAAGGGTCTAAAAAGAACTGTCTGCATTTAAACCAGGTTTGGCCACAACACCAGAAACTTTTATTCTCCCTCTTGAAAGAAGCAGCTTTATCAAGTATTTCCCAGGAAATGGCAATATGGGCTAGAAAATGCAGATAAAAATACCTGTATTCATTGGTGTAGTCAAAATCTTGTTTGTTGTGAGTTGGTTTTAGGAAGTTGCATTCAATAATCCCAACAACACCCACACCCATGTTGTTTGCCTGAAAGGAATTAAAGTTTATCAGGAAAACCAACACAAAATCCATGCCAATATTGCAAGAGTTTGCTGGAGGTAATTATTAACTGGATCTACACTGGGTAAAAAGGAATTTCTGGCTTATGACTCCTCTGCAAGGAGAAAGTCTTCATATAAACCCCCTAAAGAACAAATCCTCTGCTCTACCCCTGGTTTTGTCCTGAAACATGTGCTCAGATTCATATTTTTGTATCAAACAGCTCAAAACCAAACAACTTAATACAATTTTTAAGTGCTGCACAGAGTAAAAAAAGGTGATTTTATCAAGTATACATCAATATCTTGCTTTCCATCCATATTCTTTTTTAAAATCAGTGTTTGAATGAAATTTATCGATATGTTGAAATATTCTGAAGCCTCAGTTTCTTACCTTTAACTGACAGCCAACTCTCTCATAAGCTTTGATGAGTCTGTTTTTGTGGTACATCATTATTCCATAGTGATCTTTGTTCCTGCAGTTAAATCCAAAAGTGATTCTGACTGTTTTGGCCTTGGAGCAGATATTAAGGAAAAACAGGGTGAATCTCATGGAACACAAATAAATAAGAGTTACTCTGAGTGGGTCTTAGAGCTTTCTTTTCTTATACTGAGATAATTCCTTCAGTAGGACTTAAAAAAACCAAAATAACAACAACAAAACAAAAAATAAACAAACAAACAAACAAAAAAACCCACCAAAAAAACCCACAAAAAATAACCCCAAATGTATCAATATAACTGAAGAAAATGCAGTCCCAGAATTCAGCTCTGCAAAGGAAACATTAAAGGATACATTGAGAAATTTGGGTCTGTAAATATCCCTCTCGATGAAGGCCAAACTTTTGGAAACCAGCTGTGTTTTCACCTTCTGCCCTCTCAGGATGATCTGCATGGTTGGCTTCAGGTACAAAATACTGCAGTAAGCCTAGAAAACAGATTCTGTTAAAATGAAAACATTTACACCCTCCAGCTTCCAAAAATAATCCCAATTTTAAAGATCCAACACGTACTCTTAGGGAGTAATCACTTTCTGGAACAATCTGGTCCATCCTCTCCTGTTTTTTGTAGCCTCTTTTGCCTGTTTCATCCAAGTCTTCTGGAATTCTGATGTCATATTTATCCTTGTCAAAGTCAAATTCTGGTTTGTCATTTTTATCTCTAAGAATGAAGATGGGAAAATGTATTCATTATAGAGGAAAAAAGCAAATACAAGAGGAGGTGTTGTGGGAGAGCCAGGAAATGAGGAAAAAAGGGGAATTTTGCTCAAATAAAAAATGGGAAGCAGGATTCAAATTGTAAACTGCACACAGCTTGTTCCAGTTATTCCACACACAAAGAACCCCCAAATCTTCTGTGTTTGCACACACTGAAAGAAAATTTAGTGAAAAGTAAAAGCCTGGATTTCTCTTAATTTCTGTGACTCCAAATCCTTCTGTGTTTGCACACACTGAAAGAAAATGTGAAATGAATGGGATGTAAAAGCCTGGATTTCTCTTAATTTCTACAATTCCAAATCCTTCTATGTTTGCACACACTGAAAGAAAATGTGAAATGAATGGGATGTAAAAGCCTGGATTTCTCTTAATTTCTACGATTCCAAATCCTTCTGTGTTTGCACACACTCAAAGAAAATGTGAAATTAGTGAGAAGTAAAAGTGGATTTCTCTTAATTTCTATGACTCCACATCCTTCTGTGTTTGCACACACTGAAAGAAAACATGAAATTAGTGAAAAGTAAAGACTGGATTTCTCTTCATTTCTACAATTCCAAATCCTTCTGTGTTTGCACACACTGAAAGCAAACATGAAATTAGTGAGAAGTAGAAGCCTGGATTTCTCTTACTTTCTAAGGTTCCAGATGATGATCCTGGTGCCCTTTTTGCCTATGATGGCGTCCAGCTCTGCCAGCAACTTCTCCTCAGTGGAGAACAAGGAATGGGCCAGGATGGCCTTGAGGCTGTTCCTGGATTCTGCGGGGTCGCTGATCTGCCGTGGGCACTGGGTTAAGGACAGGGAATGCAGCACAGACTGCAGGAAATGAGGACACGGCAGCACCCAATGCCCAACGGCAGCACCCAATGCCCAACGGCAGCTCCCAGTGCCCAACGGCAGCTCCCAGTGCCCAACGGCAGCACCCAGTGCCCAACGGCAGCACCCAGTGCCCAACGGCAGCTCCCAATGCCCAACGGCTGCACCCAATGCCCAACGGCTGCACCCAATGCCCAACGGCAGCTCCCAATGCCCAACGGCAGCACCCAATGCCCAACGGCTGCACCCAATGCCCAACGGCAGCTCCCAATGCCCAACGGCTGCACCCAATGCCCAACGGCAGCTCCCAATGCCCAACGGCTGCACCCAATGCCCAACGGCAGCACCCAATGCCCAACGGCAGCTCCCAGTGCCCAACGGCAGCTCCCAGTGCCCAACGGCAGCTCCCAGTGCCCAACGGCAGCACCCAGTGCCCAACGGCAGCTCCCAATGCCCAACGGCTGCACCCAATGCCCAACGGCTGCACCCAATGCCCAACGGCAGCTCCCAATGCCCAACGGCAGCACCCAATGCCCAACGGCTGCACCCAATGCCCAACGGCAGCTCCCAATGCCCAACGGCTGCACCCAATGCCCAACGGCAGCTCCCAATGCCCAACGGCTGCACCCAATGCCCAACGGCAGCTCCCAATTCCCAACGGCTGCACCCAATGCCCAACGGCACCACCCAATTCCCAACGGCTGCACCCAATGCCCAACGGCAGCTCCCAATTCCAAAAGGCTGCACCCAATGCCCAACGGCAGCACCCAATGCCCAACGGCAGCTCCCAATTCCAAACCTCCCATTGCACAGCTCAGAATCCCTACAAAGTGAAAAGTTGTAACCAATTACAGCATAATTTCCTGGCTTATGGCTCCTCTCCAAGGAAAAATTTGGATATAAACAAGCCATATGGAAGTTGGAAAATTTTAAAATTTGATCAAAATTTTCATATTAATTCATTTTGATAGAAATGATACCAAATTTAGAATTTGATATGAAAATTATATCAAAAATTGATATAAACGTGAAAATTTGATATAAACATCAATATATAAATTTGAAAATTTGATAAATTTTCATATAAATTCATATAAATATTCATATAAATTATATCAAATTTTAAAATTTATATAAAATTATATTGAAAATTGATATACATTTGAAATTTTGACATAAACATCAATATATAAATTTGAAAATTTGATATAAATTTTCAAATAAATTCATATAAATATTCATACATATTATATCAAATTTAAAAATTAATATAAAATTATATTGAAAACTGATAAATTTGAAATGTTGATATAAATTTGAAATTTTGATATAAACATCAATATATACATTTGAAAATATGATATAAATTTTCATATAAATTCATATGAATATTCACATAAATTGTTATTAATTATATAAAATTTAAACATTGATATAAAATTATACTGAAAATTGATATAAATTTGAAATTTTGATATAAACTTGAAATTTTGATATAGACATCAACATATAAAATTGAAGATTTGATATAAACATCAATATATAAATTAATATAAATATTCACATAAATGGTTATAAATTATATCAAATTTGAACATTGATATAAAATTATACTGAAAATTGATATAAATTTGAAATTTTGATATAAATTTGAAATTTTCATATAAACACCAATATATAAAATTGAAATTTTGATATAAACCTGAAATTTTCTCCTTTCCAAGAAGAAAAGTGATATAAACATGCATGTATAAATTTGAAGTTTCGATATAAATTTTCCTATAAAGTAATTTTTACATAAATGATATTAACTTTGAAAATTTGATGTAAATTTGAAATTTTAATATAAATTTTCAAATTTGATATAAATTTGGAAATGTTCTGCCCTCCAAGGAGAAAACTTTGCCATGAACACCCACAAAAGCAGCCAAAGCTTTCCTTGGGGCGCCGTTCTCCCCAGACTGGGCCGTGGCCGGCGCTTTGCGGCGGGCGGGCAGGAAGGATATGTTGGTTGGTGAAGGTGATGATGGGAACCATGACGTGCTCGGCCTTGGTGGCCTCCAGGAAGGTCTGGGACAGCAGCCCCACGCTCATGGTGTCGCCGTTCTTGGTGAAGACGATGGCGTCCTTGCCCAGGCGCATGGAGCCCGACTTGAAGCCGTTGCCGTAGAGCCCCACGGGGACGCGGCCGTTCATCACCGACTTCTCGCTGAAACCGAAGCTGCAACCGGGAAACACAGAGGGTGAGGCCTCGGGTTTGAGCTTTTATGGGTTTCAGGTTCTGTGCTGCTTTAGTGTGTGGGGTTGGGCTGTGTATTATGGGATGGTGAGCTCTGTGCACAGAGCAGGGAGACAATTCCTGCTCCAGGACAAATGATGCAAATCTCAGCCCAGGAGCACAAACACCGTGGGCTGGAGAGAGAAAAACAAGCAGGGTGGGACTGTGTTCCAGACTGCAAGGCAAGATGGATTCCATTCCCATCTGTATGGCAGCTGTCTTTTGTCAAGTGGGCAGTTTGCCTTATCTCTCTCTGAGTGCTCACAATCACTCCTCCCTCAGGAGGGGACACCTGCTGATAACAGCCATTGAATGTCCCTGCATGGCTGATAAGAACTGCAGCATCCCATTGGAGATGTGAGCCCAGAGGGAGGAGCCAAGCATTCCTGCCTGGATATAATCTGGAGATTCTGGAACACCAGCACAGCTTCTGCACTGGATTTCCCAGAGGAACAGCAGCTGCTTCTTCCCCTGGATCTCCAGAGGCAGAGACTGCACCTTTCTCCAGGATCCCTGCTCCAGCAGAGCCACCCCTAGCACTGCAGGAGGGCTGAGCCACAATTCCAATGGTTCTGCTGCCAGCACCCTGACCCACAGGGTGTCAGGCTGGGTTCTGACTCTGGCAGTGTTGGTTTAGTTTAATGCATTGTTTATTTTATCCATTTATTTTCTTCCCTATTAAAGAACTGTTATTTCCTGCTCCCACATTTTTGCCTGAGAGCCCCTTAATTAAAAATTTATAGCAATTTGGAGGCTGGGGGGAGAGGGTTCATTTTCTCCATTTCAGGGGAGGCTCCTGCCTTCCTTAGCAGGCACCTGGCTTTCCAAACTGAGACAGATTCCATAACCTAAAGCTGGAATTGGACAATGAACTCCAAGATGCAAATGGAGCAGTATTGGATTTGTGGGGTGCCCCGTGGCAGGGAGGAATGATGAATCTGACTCCATGTTCTCAGGAGGCTAATTTATTATTTTATAATATTATATTATACTAAAGAATACTAAACTACACTGAAGAATACAGAAAGGATACAGACAGAAGGATAAAAAGATAATAATGAAAACTCCTGACTCTCTCCAGAGCCCTGACACAGCTTGGCCCTGATTGGCCAAAGAGTGAAAACAACTCCCAGCAGAATCCAATGGAACAATCACCTGTGGGTGAACAATCTCCAAACACATTCCACATGAGCACAACACAGGAGAAGCAAATGGGATAAGAATTGTTTTCCTTTTCTCAGAGGCTTCTCAGCTTCCCAGGAAAAATCCTGGGCAAAGGGATTTTTTCCAGAAAATGACTGCCACAGAGCAGAACTTCTAAAAGTGAGAGACCTTGTGACTGGTTGTCCATTTTGGGACCATTTTGGTTCATCTTGGGTGCAGCCCTGGCTGGGCTCTTGTGCTGCCCAAGGTGCATCCATTGAGTTCTCCTATTAAATCCCTGCTTTATTCTTTAGCTCCTTCCAGCCTCTGCTCTAGGTCAGCCTTCTCAAGGCATCAAGGGTGGGAAAAAATCCCTGCAAAACTTGAGGGTTCAAGAGATGCAAGTGCAGGACTTGGCAAATTATTTAACCCAACCCTCTTGTTTTAGAGGTCAGGGATTCCTGAACAATTAAATCCTAAAATCACCTGGACAACGCTGCTAAAACCACACATCAAAAACTTAGGGAAATCTCCTTCCAGCTTTTAACTATGGAACAGAAATATGAAATTTGGAATTAGGTGAAAAAGCATTGTTATGGGATTCTGGTAGTTACCCTGTCATTTCACAATAAATACTAATAACAGCCCCTAACCCTGTCTCTTTTCTCTCTCCACTTCCTAGTAAAAGTTTGATTCACAAGTTTTCCATTTCTGTATCACACTTCAAGTAAAACAGGGAACTGCACATGGAATTTAGGATTTATTATGGTATCTAACAGAAAAATAACAGTTTGAATTCAAACTTGCTCAAATTTAAATCTGCAGGCAGAGCAGTTTTTTACACTAGAAGAGAAATTGCACAGAAGCTTTTTGCTTCTGTAGAAATAAGAGAAAAATCAGTTCCAACCCTACAGAATATTTAAAGATAAATAGACAATAATTTAAATAATAGAAAATCCATTAATTTTTCTATAATACATTCTACTATTAATATTCCAATGGGTTTGAGGTAAAAATCCCCTTTTCTCTCATTCACTAACTTAAACTAAAGCAAGTGTGTCTGTGCCCACAGCGACCAAAATCCCCTCTCAGGGGGTGCTTTTAGCACTTGGATCTCACATATTTCACGTACCAAATTATTATTATTATTATTATTATTATTATTATTATTATTATTATTATTATTATTTGAATTTTCTTTAGCTCAGATAATAATAATAATCATCATCATCATCATCATCTCAGGGGTGCTTGGAGCTTTGTGGCTTTGTGCTTTTAGCACTTGGATCTCACATATTTCATGTACCAAATTATTATTATTATTATTATTATTATTATTATTATTTTAAATATTTGAATTCTCCTTAGCTCAGATAATCATCATCATCATCATCATCATCTCAGGGGTGCTTGGTGCTTTGTGGCTTTGTGCTTTTAGCATTTGGATCTCACATATTTCATGTACCAAATTATTGTTGTTGTTGTTGTTGTTGTTGTTAATAATAATAGTAATAATAATAATAATAATAAATTAAAATAATAATAATAAAATAAAAATAAAAATATTAATAATAATGATAAATAGTAAAAATATTTGAATTCTCCTTATCTCCGATAATAGCAACAACAACAACAATAATAATAAAGATTATGATGATAGTAAAAATCAAATGTTTGAATTCTCCTTATCTCTACTAGCAGTCACTACAGAGTTTCCAGAGCATAAAGGGAAGGCTGAGAGAAAGGATAAAAGGAAATGATGAGGTAAAAGTTCCCTGACAAAGTTACAGGGAAGCTTTAGCAGCATCTGCCTGCTCTGGAGTCTCACCTGGACCTTCAGAAATGCTGAATTTATGAGCAAAACCAGTGAATTACACATGAAAAACAGGAATAGAGTGAGGAACAGCAGAAGCAGAAGTGGAATTTGTAGCAGGCAGGTGCCAGGAGGTGCCCACCTGAGCATTTTGTGCAGTTTCTCAGAGTTCATGCCGTTGCCGTTGTCGGTGAAGGTCAGGCAGATGTTGTCGTTGATGACGGTCTTGTCGATCCAGATCTGTTTGGCGCTGACATCTGGATCATAGGCATTGTCTGAGGGCAAGGAAAGCAGTGGGGACACCAGAAAACAAAAATTAACTGAGTGCAGACACACTTTAAAGTCAATTAGAGTGTTAGGATGGAACAGCTGCATCCAACCCAGCAGAACCTCACCAAACCAACACAAAACTGCCCAGATGATCCATGACAGGGACACAAAGACCAAAGATGGAGCTGGAGGTGAGCAGCTCACACGAGAACAGAAAATGAAACCAAGCCCAGGTTCCAGTTTCATTTCCTGCCTGCAGAGCAGCTGATGCAATGTCTGCTTTCTCCCAGCCCTTACTGTAAAATGCTTTAGACTCAACTTTCTGTTTACAGGATGTGAAAACCAAACTGAGTAAAGAGAAACCAGGGCTCCACAAAGCCCTGCTGGCAGCAAAGCCAGGCCCAGCTCAGCTGCCCCAACACCACTTCTGTCCATCTTTTCCCCTCATCCCCAGGGATTTGTGAGGGGGAGGAAGGGTGGGATGTGATGGCACCTCTGCCTCATTGCCTGCTTGCCAGGTGCAGCTGAGACACAGAAAACAGATCAAGCCAATCACAGGAATCACTGCTTGGTCACAGGTTGGTGATTCCTTGGCAGGTTTCTTCCTGTAAACTTTAAGTCCAAATTGCATCACAGTGAAATATTTCATAAAATGTATTCCAGCATCACAAAAGAGGACAGACAGGTACAGCTGAAAGTTTGGAAGTATTTGGAGTGTGAAGAGAGCTGAGATGATTGAACAGATTGTACTCCCAAAACAGCCAGGCCTTTCCACAGCCACAGGGCTCTGGTTTCCTCCTTTGGGACAGCTTTGACCTCATCTAGCTGAAAAATCCCTGTTTTCTTCTGTTAGGTTAATTTTCTGGAGGGGGGGGGAAAGGAAAAGGGGGGGGAGGAATGGAAAACGGGGAGGAAAAGGAAAAGGGGGGGAAAGGAAAAGGGGGAGGAAAAGGAAAAGGAAAGGGGGGGAAGGAAAAGGAAAGGGAAAAGGAAAAGGAAAGGGAAAGGGAAAGGGAAAAGGGGGGAAGGAAAAGGAAAAGGGGGGAAGGAAAAGGAAAAGGGGGGGAAAGGAAAAGGAAAAGGGGGGGAAAGGAAAAGGAAAAGGGGGGGAAAGGAAAAGGAAAAGGGGGGGAAAGGAAAAGGAAAAGGGGGGGAAAGGAAAAGGAAAAGGGGGGGAAAGGAAAAGGAAAAGGGGGGGAAAGGAAAAGGAAAAGGGGGGGAAAGGAAAAGGAAAAGGGGGGGAAAGGAAAAGGAAAAGGGGGGGAAAGGAAAAGGAAAAGGGGGGGAAAGGAAAAGGAAAAGGGGGAAAGGAAAAGGAAAAGGGGGGGAAAGGAAAAGGAAAAGGGGGGGAAAGGAAAAGGAAAAGGGGGGGAAAGGAAAAGGAAAAGGGGGGGAAAGGAAAAGGGGGGAAGGAAAAGGAAAAGGGGGGAAGGAAAAGGAAAAGGGGGGAAGGAAAAGGAAAAGGGGGGAAGGAAAAGGAAAAGGGGGGAAGGAAAAGGAAAAGGGGGGAAAGGAAAAGGAAAAGGGGGGAAAGGAAAAGGAAAAGGGGGGAAAGGAAAAGGAAAAGGGGGGAAAGGAAAAGGAAAAGGGGGGGAAAGGAAAAGGAAAAGGGGGGAAGGAAAAGGAAAAGGGGGGAAGGAAAAGGAAAAGGGGGGAAGGAAAAGGAAAAGGGGGGAAGGGGGAAGGAAAAGGGGGAGGGGGGGAGGGGGAAGGAAAAGGAAAAGGAAAAGGGGGAAATGTGTGACCAGAGGAGTTGCTCTTCCCTTTGACAGCAGCCAGGTGCTCAGTCAGCCTGGCTGGGGGCCCAAGCCCCACCTTTATTTTGAGGAACCAGCTCATCACTCACTCCCTGACTGTGGAAAAGAGGAACACTGGAGGTGTCCAATTGACTTCTGCTCACAATCAAAGGCAAGATGATCATCAGGAGCTAACAAAGAGATGCATAAGCCCCAGGTAATGCAGGTAACAGGAGCAGAACAAAAAGCAAAAGCACTGAGGATGTTCAGCCAGGTCTTCCCCTAAAAGGAAGGAAAAAGGGTTTGTACCAAGGAACAAGAATTATCCCAACTATTGATCACCTACCTATGAGTTCTGCAATTGCACTGAAGGGCCAGGTGTGACTGGTGGAGTTGGTGTGCAAGAACTTTGGGCACAGCTGGAATAAAGCACAAGCAGGGCATTAGTTTGTGCTCTCCAAGGCAGAAACCAGGCTGTCAAATAAAGGAAATTTCACGAGGCTGGTTTGGACAACACCACCAGAAGGCTGTAATTGAATTGATTTCTGGGTTTTGGCAGAGAACATTAACACAGCTCTTGAAGAGGAAATCAAGCACAGTTTCAGCATGTTCTGAGCATGGGCTGTCATCCTAACAATCCTTTATCTTAATAAAAATACAAGGAACTATTGCTATCTAATGATTCCAGAGGTTACAGAAAACATCAAAGCCACGGTCCAAACCCAGTAACAGAAGCTCTCAGATGTTAAAAACTCACCTCTTAAACCAGAGGGATTCAAACTTCATGTGAAGAGTGAGCAGCACCCAATACCCTCTCTGTGGGGCACTGTCTGTGCCCACAGTGACCAAAATCCCCTCTCAGGGGGTGCTTGGTGCTTTTAGCACTTGGATCTCACACATTTCATGCACACAAAGGCACAGGCACTGCCAGAATTAGATGAAAATATGCAAATAAAGCACCTCTTTAGGGCATGTAAATTGGAGATGTCGGTGCCAAAGAGTTACCAAGCAGCCCCAGCCTAGGCTCACGTATATTCACTTCCAGACGTGGAAAAGCAGAACTAAAAATCCATGTAAGTTAAGGACCTGTCCACACAACATTTGGAAAAATTTAACTGCTGCAGCTGCTGGTTGTGTTTGCATTAGCCCTGAGGAAATCCATGGTTACACTCCTACAAAGCCTTTAACACAAACCCCCTGCACAGATGTGCTCAAGCCCCCCTGCCAGAGTCGTGGCGATGGCAGAAAAAGCAGCACCATGAACACAACAGACTGAAAACTGCCCCTGTACCACTGAGTCACACAAAAACCACAGCAAAATCCACATTATTACACAGGGAAAATCTGAGAGAGATTTTAAAATACTGTGACATATCCACATTGCATTTTTACAGAGTTACTTGTTGACAAGCACTTTTATCAAGGTATGAAGCATAAATAAAAGTAAAATGTAAATATAAGTGCAAATAAAAGCAAGCAGCCACCTCAAAGCTCCAATGTGAAAAGGAATGATGCTAAAAGCAAATCCTAGAGCCACAAACCAGGCATAGAGCAGGAGAAAGGCACAGGGAGAAGCAGCAGCCCTGGTTCAGAGCAACAGAAGGTGCCAAGAGCTGTCACCTCGATGCTCAGGTCACAGCAGCACATGACACAATTCCAAGTGCAACCTAATCCCTGCATTTCTCCATGGAGCACCAGAGGGAGCAGGCAGCACCTTCCTCGTTGCCATCTGTGCTGCAGAGCTCCAGGTTTGCAAAATCTGGTGCATGGAGTCAGGCTAAGCCAGGGTGCTCCCAACAAACACTTCCAAGTAATTCTGAATCCAAAAGAAAAATTCCTCTGGGTTATTAATGGAAACCTCACATGTGCCATGGCATGTGGGCAAAAGGATCTTGGGATTTCTCCCTCTGCTGTGCAGGAACTCAGGGGATCCTCAGAGCCCTGGGTGATTCTCCTCATCTGATTCTCCAGCATCTGCTCCTGGGTTTTCTAAGCTTTGGGATCAAAATCCACCAGAAACAACTGCTGGGGTTTTTCCCACCTGAAATCCCTCCCTGGCAAAACAAAACCAGACTTAAAAAATCCCCAACCCACCACAGGGATGCACATTCAGGGATTTGGCATCTGCTCAGCTCCCTGCTGAAACACTGAGGAACTCCAGGCACACAGGAGGCTGCAAGTGCTGGATTCCCTGCTGGATTCATTGCTGGGCTCCCTGCTGGATTCACTGCTGGAGTCATTGCTGAGCTCCCTGCTGGATTCATTGCTGGGCTCCCTGCTGGATTCATTGCTGGGCTCCCTGCTGGATTCATTGCTGGGCTCCCTGCTGGATTCATTGCTGGGCTCCATTGCTGGATTCATTGCTGGGCTCCATTGCTGGAGTCATTGCTGGGCTCCATTGCTGGATTCAGTGCTGGGCTCCATTGCTGGATTCAGTGCTGGGCTCCATTGCTGGGCTCCATTGCTGGAGTCATTGCTGGGCTCCACTGCTGGGCTCCACTGCTGGGCTCCACTGCTGGGCTCCACTGCTGGGCTCCACTGCTGGGCTCCACTGCTGGGCTCCACTGCTGGGCTCCACTGCTGGGCTCCACTGCTGGGCTCCACTGCTGGGCTCCACTGCTGGGCTCCACTGCTGGGCTCCACTGCTGGGCTCCACTGCTGGGCTCCACTGCTGGATTCATTGCTGGGCTCCCTGCTGGATTCCCTGGAATCTCAGCAAGAGGGATTTGGCAAGAAGCCCTGACTGTGATTTTGACAGAGGCATCAATTCACACTTGGGAATTTTATGGAATTCTTGAGGCTGGCCCAGCCCTGCCAGCCCATGCAGTGCCAGCTGTGCCCCATGGGCACCTTGTCCCCAGCCCAGAGCACTCAGTGCCACCTGCAGGGGACACCTGCAGGGCTGGGCACTGCAAAGCTCCCTGGGCAGCCTTGCCAAGGCCTGAGCACCCTCCCTTTCCAGGAAGAAATTCCTTCTGAAAAGGAAGCAGCACCTCCCCTGACCATCAGACAATGCTGAGGAAGGACACCTCAGTGTCACCCACAGTGGTGTCATCACCAATAATGTCTAAAAAAATGTCTTTTTCTGCCTGTGAACCAAACCATTCTGTGTGCACAGCAATCAAAGCCTGCCTGTGTAACACAACAGCTCCACTGCTGTGAACCACTGGGAATTGTGAGAACAACATCCCAGGAATCCTGCTGGCATTCTCCAGATCACTGCCTGGGGGAGGCTGCAATGCTCACAGCACTGGGAAGTGTCACAGGTACAGGGAGGGGAAGATGGGAACTGGAAGCCATCTCCCAACCCTCAGAAAAAGCAGAGCATGAGTGCCACAGGGAATTCATGGGAGAGTTACCTCAGAGCCCACAGCAGCACCGGGTCACAGAATTCCACCCTGCCCTGGGCTGGGAGGGACCTCAGGGACCACCCAGCCCCAAGCCCTGCCCAGGCAGGGACACCCCCCAGCAGAGCAGGAGGCTCCAAGCCCCATCCAGCCTGGCCTGGCTCATTAAAACAAGGGCACAAAATCAGATTAAAGAGCAGGAGAAGGGTGGTTTTAGGCCATCAGTTTTGTAGCTTCCTCCAGAGCAATGCAGCAGTCAGCAAGCACTCCCTGATTCCTGATGAACTCACCAGGAAATATTTCAGTCCGTTTGTCCTTACACTTAATTCATCAATGCACCACTTTAATTAGCTCATAATTAATTGAGATTCAGTTAGAGCTCAACACTCACTTTGCCAATCCAGCTGTTTTGCTCACTCAGCCAAACATATTTCGTTATTCAGTGAGTTTTTCTTTAGTAATTTCATTTTTTCTGTGCAGCCAAATGCAGCTGAAACCTGCCTCTCTGGAACTGACCTGTCCTGAGGACAGCATCCCCTCAGTTATAGCAGCAAATATTGAGGAATAAAGCAGTTTATCCCTCAAAAATGACAGGCAGCTTGGGAATTTCAGTTCCCACCCCTTGCAGATCCCAAGGTGTGCACAAATCCCAAACCCCTGCAGAGTTTGCCTCATCTTAGGAACTTACTGCTTGCACATAATAAATGTGTGTTGTGTCACCCATCATCACTACAGCAAATCATTCATTTGAGTGAAAAATGCAGCTTGGTTTAGCCTGCATTTATTTAACAACTTCTTGGGAACAACTCTGCCATTTTCATGGAATTCTTGAGGCTGGCACAGCCCTGCCAGCCCATGGAGTGGGCAGCACCTTGTCCCCAGCCCAGAGCACTCAGTGCCACCTGCAGGGGACACCTGCAGGGCTGGGCACGGCAAAGCTCCCTGGGAATCTCATTCCAAGGCCTGAGCTCCCTTTCCAGACTGAAATTCCTCCTGAAATTTCCCCTGCCAGCTACACAATCCCAGGTCAGCACTGCTCGATGAACCACATCAAGGGACTGATCCAAATTCAAAACCACTCTTAAAATATTAACCTGGATCACTTCCCTGAGCTGCTCCATTGCTCAGCTGGACAAAAATCTTGCCAGAGCTCCAGCAGGAGATAAATTCCAGGCTGGGAATGAGTTCCCAGGCCCTCCCAGTGCCTCTGAATCCACAGGAAATATTTTATATTGCCAAAGAACTGTGACTATCAGCTCTCCCCACCATTCTCTGCATTACAAAGCCTTTTACAAAACCTGGTCAAAACTGCATCAGCTGCCTCACCTGAGCAAAAAATAAATAAAAATAAAAAAGAAAAACCCTACAAAACCCACAGCTTTCACTGGAAAGCCACTGAATGCAAATTCTCAGCTGTGCCTGCAACAAACAAAACCAAAGAGCAGCCTAAAAACAATTCAGAAAGTTCCCAAGTGCATCTTGTTTCATTTGTACTTCTGAGAGTTCAGCCTGGCAAAGTGATTTCAACCTGAGAATGATTTTAAACTCTGAACTGCCACAGGCAAAGGCTGATTTTTGATATTTTTCCTCTCAAGACAACCAATAACACATCCAAAAAGTAATAATAAATCCAAATCTTTATCTAAAGAAGCAGGACAACCCTGCTGCAATAAAATATCACACAAATTACGGGTTTCAAACACTTGCAAGAACTAAAGGCCTGAAATCAAAATGAAAATGCAATTTTGGAACTTCAAGGAGATGATGTTTAAGCTCACCTCTAGAGTAATTTATTTTAGCAACTTTTATTAGAGTAATATAAATTCACATTAAGGTAACAGAAATGGCTATTAGGGTAACAGAAATCGACATTAGGTGATAAAATTTCAGCCAGAGGTTGAACTCAATGATCTGGGAGGTCTTTCCCATCCTAAATGATTCTGTAATGCCAGCAGTGCTGAGCATATTCCAACACACACTTCCTTACACTCAGTATTTGTCACTCAAATATTTCACAAGTTACTCATCAGAGCACTCCTGCTCCTTTCCCCTGTCCTAAAGCAAGGTGATGAGAACAGGTGAGATTTAGAGGCATTGACTTGGGAAAACCTCTCCTGTTTCCCCTGAAAAAGCAGCTTTAACTTCATTTCCATCGGCACGAACAACGCAACCAATTGCCACAACAGCTCAGCAACAACGCTGCGACTGAAAACCCGACACAGCAGCACCGAACTGCGCGAACACTCATCCCTCTCAGCTGCAATTAGGGTTAAACTGTAATTAGGCCGCTCGCAATAAAAGTAGTTAAGATTTGAAGTTACAAGCCGGCAATTAGAGGTCACGGCGCTCGCCACAGGCGGGGAAATCCCGCCCCCAACACCGAGCCCACCCCCAGCCCTCACCTTCCCCTCGGACAGCCCGGCCGGACCCAGAGAAGGGAATTTTCCCGGATCAGAGCGGGGATGAGGGCGGGAAGCCCCCGGCCCCACGTCCCCCACAGAGACGCGGCAGCGCTCCCCGCCCTCGCTGAGGGAGTGACCCCGGAGGTGCCCAAGGCCAGCCTGGACGGGCTCCGAGCAGCCTGGGACGGTGGGAAGTGTCCCCGGCCATGGCAGCAGGCTGGAAGGAGCCGGTCCCCAGCGGGTCCCTCGGGTGCCGTGCCCCGGCCGGCCGCGGCCCCGCCGCCCGCCCGCACTCACCGCGCTCAGGCGGATCCCGCCCTGTGTTTTCGCCGCCATCTTCAGGCCGCGGCCCCGCGCGCGCTTCCGCCTCCCCGCGGCCTTTCGCGCTTCCGGCGCCGGGCGCGCGCACGCGGGGCGGGGCTTGTGTGGAGGCCACGCCCCCTTCCCATGTGGGCGGGGCTGGGGCTGAGGGCGCTGTGAGGGGATGGCGGCGGGGCGGAGTGAGGGGGCGGTGAGGTTGGGATAGGGCTTGGACGTCATCCAGGACAGCTGTGCCCGATCGCCGCCTTGTCCCCAGCCCATAGCACTCAGTGTCACCTCCAGGGATGGACACTCCAAACCCCCCTGGGCAGCCCCTGCCTAGGCCTGAGCACCGTTTCCAGGAAAAAAAATCCCACTATCCACCCTGAGCCTGCCCTGGCCCAGCCTGAGGCCGTTCCCTCTGCTCCTGTCCCTGTGCCCTGGGAGCAGAGCCCGACCCCCCCGGCTGTGCCCTCCTGGCAGGGACTTGTGCAGAGCCACAAGGGCCCCTGAGCCTCCTTTGCTCCAGGCTCAGCCCCTGCCCAGCTCCCTCAGGGATTCTCCTGGGGCTCCAGCCCCTTCCCAGCTCCGTTCCCTGCCCTCAACACCTGGAATCAGTAGAAGGGCAGAAGTAGAAACTGCTCTGGGGAGCCAGACAGGAACACTCAGAGTGCCTGGAGGGCAGGAGCGCTGTGGGAAAGTCCCAACTGTGCCCCAGTGGAAAAGGCCCTGGGGGTGCTGGTGATGGGCTGGACACGAGCCCAGGGGTGCCCAGGGGGACAAGACGCCCCTGCAGCTGGGCTGGATGAGGAATTGTGTGTGCAGCAGGAGCAGGGCAGGGATTGTGTGGTGATCACAGATCCTCTGAACAGACAGAGACACAGTTCTCTGCCAGGATTTTCCTGGGAAGCTGTGAGAAAGTTCAGAGAAGAGAATGAGAAACAATTCTTATCTCCATTTGTTACACCTGTTGTTGTGTACATGTAGAATGTGTTATGGAGATTATTTACCAAAGAGTGATTTCTTAATTAGACACTGGATGGTGTTTAGAGGGATTGGCCAGTTAGGTCAGAGCTGTATCCGACTGTCAGTAAGGGTTACAAACTTCTTAGTGAGATAGTATAATATAGTAGAATAATATAATATAGCTTAATGAAACAATTGACCAGCCTTTTGCAATCACAGAGTCAATACCAATTATTCCCCATTCAGGGGACCATAACCACAATAGGATTGTCCCTCTGTGCTGGCTCTGAGAGACCCCTGAGGGCTGGGCCCAGTTCTGCTCCTGCAGGAGAGCCCTGGAGGGGCTGGAGCGTGTCCAGGGCAGGGAACGGAGCTGGGCAGGGGCTGGAGAATCCCTGAGGGAGCTGGGCAGGGGCTGGAGAATCCCTGAGGGAGCTGGGCAGGGGCTGGAGAATCCCTGAGGGAGCTGGGCAGGGGCTGCAGAATCCCTGAGGGAGCTGGGCAGGGGCTGCAGAATCCCTGAGGGAGCTGGGCAGGGGCTGGGGCTGGAGCAAAGGAGGCTCAGGGGCCCTTGTGGCTCTGCACAAGTCCCTGCCAGGAGGGCACAGCCGGGGGGGTCGGGCTCTGCTCCCAGGGCACAGGGACAGGAGCAGAGGGAACGGCCTCAGGCTGGGCCAGGGCAGGCTCAGGGTGGATATTTGGAAACATTTCTTCCTGGAAAGGGTGGTCAAACATTGGAACAGGACACTCAGGGTTTTGGTGGGGTGCCCATCCCTGGAAATGTTCAAAAGTCTTGTGGATGTGGCACTTGAGGCTGGGGTTTCATGGTGAACATGGTGGTGGTGCTGGGGTCATGGCTGGGTGTGAGGAGCCCTCAGGGACTGAAATGATTCATGCCCAGAGCATTGGTATGAAAGAGTTTTGCCCATTAAAACAAAAACTGTGTAACCACAGAAGCCTCCACCTGGCTGGGACTTTGGACTGTAAGTTGAACCCCTAGATACACTATTGTTCAATCCTGCCAGCCTAGGGGCAAACAAACAGGACTGAGGGAGAGGGAAAACAAGGGCCAAACCCAGCAGAGATAGAGATCCTTCCCTGGCAGGGTTTGGGGTTTGGGGTGTGGGGCCCACGGTGGGCAGCTCTCCACAGCCCCCCTGGAACGAGGAGGGGAGCAGGTCTGGGTGTCACCTCAGAGGTTCACCCCAAGTCCAGAGGCACTGAACACCACAGGGCACATCCAGGGGCACATCCATGGGACACTGACATGAGGGACACCTCAGGGGTGTCAGAATCCATCCCTGAGTGCCCCCCTGAGTCATTCCTGAAACCTTGCACCTCAGGAGTGCATGGGATGCTACAGCTCCGGAGTCCGCTGCAAGAGACAGCTCTGGGCATTCCCCCTGGCCTGAGCTACATTAACCCTTGGGACTCTGTGCTTGTGGGGACCATCACCACCAAGAGCACTGCAGAGGATCAACAGAACATCACTGGCAGCTGTGGAGTGATGATATTTTCTTTATTCTGTCCCTCTCAGTCTCTTTCTGTTCCCCTCTGTTCTCTTTGTTTTCTGTCTCATATTTACCATCAGATAAAACTCATACTATTGTCATATAGCCTCATTTGACCTTAATTCAGGCAGAGGCATTTTTAATACTTTAATAGCTGGATCTTGACAGAGCCTAAAGGTCTTTTCCAGCCTTGGTGATTCTGGGATTCTCTTCTTTGACCCCAGCAGCCAAGCTTGTCTCCCGGAGCAGAGCAGGATGACCCTGGAGAAACATCTGGGAATTTTGTCTGACACTCCCTGCCCTCATCCCTGTGCCAGAACAAGGACATTTGTCCCAGAAATTGCTGTCCCACCTCCTCATGGCCCCAGCCACATCCAGTTGTTCCTCCCAGCAATCCTTGGATGGCTCCACAGCTCTCAGTGTCTGGCACATCCACTTCCATGCCTCACACAACGTTCCAGGGGAGGCCCTGGGTGCAGGGAAGGGTGAAATGGGAGCAGCTTTCCCTCAGTGTAGCCTCACACTAAAATAAACTAAATAAAAAAATAAATCAAAATAAACTAGCCTCCACACTAAAATAAAGATAGCATAGTAACATGTTCAAGTAAACATGTTAAAGTAACATGTTTTAACATTTTTAAAGTAACTGTGATCCTGTGAGAACTTTAAACAGAGAAATTAGAGTGATAAAGATGCTGTAGCCCCAAGAAGAAGATGATTTCAGAAAGAGATAATGAGAACTTTTACCTTTAAACAACTCATCTTTAAAACACTGCCCCATAAGTTAGCATAGCCCACAAACACAACTTTAGGAAAACTTATAAAAAATGAGAAGGATTTCACAATTGCAAATTTCCCTGGGCTGCTATTCATAAAGAGAACCATAAGAAAACTGTTTTCTTGTAGAGAAGTCTCTATAACATTACCAAGAGGGACTTTTCTCCCAAAGTAAACTAAAAAAAGACGACTTTAGAAGTAGTAAACTGACTGAAATTTTAGGTTCTTTTTCTCTACATTGTCAGTAAAAAAGTTATAAGAAAAAGAAAAATATCCTAAAGATTTTATTCTTATTACTCTTTCTTTTAGTTGCTGTTAATAAATTTTTCTTTATACCCTTTTAAAATTTTAAACTTGTTTTACCTTTCTCCTAATCCTATATCACAGCAAAAAATAAGTAAATATATTCTAGTGAGTACACTAATAATTAACCAACACTGAACCCACCATGCTAATTAATACATGAACCAAAAAATCTCAAATTAGCAACCCAAAACCACTACACAAAATCAGTATTTCCACCCAATTTCAAAGTAAAACTACCACACACAGTCATTGAATCCACACTCCTCCAGCCTGTTAAAGCTCATGGTACAGAAGAGTTTTCTTCCAGGGCATTGCCTTGGAGATGTGAAAATGTTCAGGCTGGAGCTGTGCAGCAGCAGCAGCAGCTCCTGCTCTCCTGGGCAGTCTCTCCCTCCATGCAGGGTCAATCCATGATCCCTGCAGCAGCTCCCTGGGCCAGACACAGCTCCCCAGAGCCTGCCCAGGCTGGGACAGGGATCTCAGGGTGACAATGCCAGGCCTGGAAAGGCCAGGGATGCAGGGGGGGGATGAGAGGGGAAGAGAGGAGCAGCCCAGCCTCTCCCAAGGCAGGGCCAGCAGGGTCCCACTGCTGGGATCCACAGCTCAGCCCTTGGGATGGGATTTTCAGCAGCAATTTGCCCATGGCAAGGGAGCTCAGGCCTTGGCAGGGGCTGCCCAGGGAGCTTTGCAGTGCCCAGCCCTGCAGGTGTCCCCTGCAGGTGGCACTGAGTGCTCTGGGCTGGGGACAAGGTGCCCATGGGGCACAGCTGGGACCTGATGATCTTGGAGATCTTTTCTGTGATTGAATTTGGGAGCTTTTCCAGAGTCAGATAAAAATTAAAATTGCTGAGCGAGCAGTGAAGGCAGGTTGAAAAATAAGAACTGCATTTGAAAAGGCATTGCAAAATAACATTTAATATTCATAGAAGAATTACATTCATGTATGGTATGGGATACACAACCATCACTTAATGCTCTACACTTCAAGTCCTGCTGCTCTTCAGCAGTTTTACCTTGGTTGCACCTCCTGATTTTTTCTTTCAGGACAATGAAATCCTTTGGAATATTTCCAGGTCCCCCTTTGAGCACTGTGGCTCTGCTGTGTTGGAGCTGAAGTGTCCCAAAGACAAAGCTGAGCTTGGTTAGACTGAAAAGCAAAATCACAGCAAAGCAAAAGCATTTCCTGCCCTGGAACAGGAGAGGATGCCTGGAGTTCCAGGCACAAACATTTCCAGATTCATGGCCAGTGAGGCTGTTCTGCTTTGGTAGGAGCAGCTCAGAGCAGGAGAGCCCTGCTGGGGCTCCTCAGTGGATTTATCAGTAGGAGAAAACAACCACAGTTAGTCCCACATGGAACAGGAATAAAGTTATGGAATGAAGGAATCAAATATTCCCCTTTGGGCCTGTGGAACTGTGCTCCTCCAGCACTCAAGCAGGACTTTTAGTTAAAGCCCTTTCCTCCTTTTTCACATCTTATTTATAATTATCAAAGATCTGCTTGGATACTAAATGTTAAAGAGCTTTTTCTTCTGAAGTGGGAGGATTCTGCAAGTCCCTTAAATGTCTGATGCCACTGAAAGCAGTTTAATGGCAAAAAGTTCTCTTAGATTTTAACAGCATTTGACAAAATCATGGAATAACAGAATCCTGGAATGGTTTGGGTTGGAGGGACCTCAGAGCCCACCCAGGGCCACCCCTGCCATGGCAGGGACACCTCCCACTGTCCCCAGTGTCCAACCTGGCCTTGGGCACTGCCAGGGATGCAGGGGCAGCCACAGCTGCTCTGGGAATCCCATCCCAGCCTTGCCCACCCTCCCAGCCAGGAATTCCTTCCCACCTAACCTATCCCATCTAACCCTGCTCTTCTTTATCAGCATTTTAAGGGAAATATCCAAGTATGGAATGCAACCAGCAGGAAACGGAAAGTAAAAGTACCAAACCATCCTGAATATTCAGATTATTCATAGAAAATATTGAAGATAGGTGGGAAATGAACACCAACATTTTAAAAGTGGCCTGCTCCAACATTCAAGTAATGCTTTCAAAGGGTAACTTTTCACTTGTGCTCATTCCAACAGCATTACAGACCATTAATAAATTATATTAATAGAAATAATTCACATTCTTAATGACCACATCTCAGTCCACCACTTTCCTTCACTGTAAAAATGCAAAGGATTTAAATAAGTTTAGCACAAGCCTCTTGTGCTGTTATTTTTGTACAGTGTTCCAGTGTGAGAGTAAAGGATGTTTCATTATTTTAGTTTATAAACCCAAGATGAAAATATCATACATCTGTACCTAAAACTGAAGAGAAGCCTCTCTTGTTGTTGTGGGAGTTTGGGAAAAAGAAATCCTTGACTCCCAAGCAAATCTTTTCCCATGTCCTTTTTAACTTAGGAAAAGCACTGGGATGATCCCCCTACCTCTCTCACCATCCAGGAACAGCCAAATACATTCTTTTGTACAAAAGTGTTCTTACAAAAACAAACAAAAAAAGAATATTATTTTCATTTTAGTTAAGCAATTTCTATTTTTACAGCATTATCTTCATTTAGTTGCATTTCAGAAGCTGCAGCCACCTGAGTCACTGAAAGAACAAAAGTTTTTCATTTAAAAAATATGAATTTAAATATTTTAATCAATTAATAATTAAAGTCAAAATCTCCTCAAGTAATGCTAATTACAAAATGTTCCTGCAGAGCTTTGTGTTTTATGCACATTTCTGATTTGTTAGGAATTGCTAAGCCTGAAGATGCTGCTCTGAAATTACAGCCAAGGCAAAGCTGCAGCTCCTTGCACAATGCTGAGACTCAGACAATCCATCTGTGGGGAATTTGGGGGATTTTTTTTAGAATTTGATCAATTTAGGTCAAATTAGGGGCTTTCACCTCAGGAAATGACTCGCTGCAAACTGATTGTACACTGACATGCAATATTGGATTTTCCTTCTATTTTCGATCAGGACACAGTTCCAAAACCACTTTAAAGTCCTGGAGAAGTCCCAGGGCAGCTGCTACTTCCACCAAGTCCAAAATATTCTTCCCCTATTTACAAAATGTCTTTAATCCTTCCCACGGAAAACAAATAAACCACAGAAACTCTGAGAAATTCCCACCAAACTTCCCCTATTTCCCACCACAGCAACTGGAGATTCCTGCTTTTTACCACCAGCTCCTGAATAATTGAAGAGAAATCCCAAAATGTAGCTGGAAATCTGCAGGAAAAAAAGGAATTTCAGCCAAGCTTTCCCTATGGTTGATCCAGCAGGAGCATCCCAGTGCTCAACTTTCCATCTTTTCCAGGAAATCCAATTCCACACTTTCCTCCAGCTGCTGCAGGACCCTGCTGCTGTTGCTGCCAGGGGAACCCACGGGGGCAGCTGCAGAGGGGTGGGAGTTGTGGGGGTCACTGCCAGGGGCTGTGAATGCCCAGCACAGGGTCTGGAAGAAGGGCAGCAGTTGGGTGATGCTGGACACGGAGTGCAGGCTCAGCAGGGGGAACTGGGCATTCCTGGCAGCTCCCTCGGGGTGCTTTGGGTCCTGAAAGGGAAAAAAAAGCTGGGATTTATTAAAGGTAAAGGTTGGAAAGGATTTGAAGATCATGCAGCTCATCCATGAGCTCCTCCACTGTCCCAGGCTGCTCCCAGCCCCAACCTGGCCTTGGACATTGCAGGGATCTCAAGGCAGCCCCAGCTGCTCTGGGCCTTTTCCTCTGGCTGCTCACAGCCTTTTCCTCTTCCTCACAGGGAATATCTAAAAATCCCTTCAAGAACTTAAAAACTGCCATTTAAGGAGAACAACAGCAGGTCAAGAGTGGCTGGAAGATTGCCATGCAATAATCCCATTTCCAGAGCAAAGGCCTTGAAAGCAAGACTCCTGTCTTTCCTTGCTGAGGTCATTTATCTGTTGGAATTCAGAGATTCATACATTTTATTCAAAATTTTAAAAAAACCCCAAAGCATTTGTTGGCAAAGAGGTGACTTTGCTTTCTTACAGAATTTCTGTCATGGAATGGTTTGGGTAGGGAGGGACATCAAAGATCAGGGGCAGGGACACCTTCAGCCTGGCCTTGGGCACTGCCTGGGATCCAGGGACAGCCACAGCTGCTCTTCCTCCTCCTCACAGGGAATATCTAAAAATCCCTGAGCAACTTAAAATCTTGTGTTTGGAAAAATAAATGAATGGATTAAAAAAGAAAAAGGAGAAGTTTTTTTACCCCATATTTCATCTTGAGTAGATCCATGATCCTCACGATGTGTGGTTGGCATTCCTGGTGATTTTCCACCAGCTGGGAGGTGACAGGAGATGATTCTGTGTCCACCTCTGGCACAAAGGCCCATTTGTACCTGGAATAAATGGGTTGGTTCCTTAAAAAGGTGGAATCCTTGTTTGGATCATGCCTATTTAGTGCAGCACTGCTTGTTCCCACAAAAATCTGTCATAAGTGTTCTCTGCTGCTATTAATGAATTATTACATTACTAATTTGCCAATATTTAAATACAACCAGCTCCTAAACATTCCCAGGTGTGTGCAGATGGAAAACAATCTCCACCTTTCTCCTTTCCCAATTTTTCAAGTTAAGGGATCCCAAAGAGGAGGGTGAAATCCTCCTACACCACAACCAAAATCTTCTCCCAAATCCCATTTATCAGCATACATTCACTATCAGCACTCCTAAAAGGAGCTGAGGAAAGGCAAACAGAAATCTTGAGGAAAACACAATTCTTTCAAAGGCTAAAGGAACAGAGGAGAAGAGGGACTCACATTTGGAAGAGCTGCATCCTGTCAGGGGGGAAGGAAAGTGCAGTGTCCAGGAATTTGCAGGCTGCCAGGTACAGGCACAGCTCCTTGGGCTGGATCTCAGCCCCTGAGCCTTTGGCTTTGCTGATTTTGCTGTTGCTCCTGTGTTTTAATTAAAAAAAAAGTCCCATTCAGACTCCAATCCACCCAAGGTTCTTCAGTCAGCACAAGAGGAATGCCCACATTTACACAAAGGAGCTCTTGGACAATTATTTTTATTCTGCATGAGACTCTTGTATGAGTATTTTTATTTGATTTTTGCTCTGTAGCAGCAAAATAATCTAAAATATGCCAAAAAATGGCATCATGTTAAAATATTCAACTGCTGACTTAGCATTTATTTTTGTACACAAGTAATACTTAGTAATTCTATTTTTAAGCATATCACTGTTTTAGCTGCTAAAGAAAATCTAAATTATGATTTAGCAGTAATAGAAAAATAAAACTATAATAGCAAAATGTCCTGTTGGCTCCTCCCTATCCCAGGGAATTAATTAAATTAATTAATTTTAAGGAAGTCTCTCAAATGGCAGCTCTTACTTTGCTGGTTCCTCTTCCTCAGTTAAATCTTCCTCCAGCTGTAGAAATGTCTGGATCTTTAAAGAAATAATTATTGAGAAGCTGAAATGTTCACACAACTCAATCCCAACTAAAAGTGATGATTTACATTAAAAAGGAACCTTTATGACATGTAACAAATGAATAATTCAGGCATGAGATTCCATTAACAACACCAAAATTAATCCAAAAGGAATTTCCTAATGACAATTTAACTTTTCTCCCCCAAATTATCAAATTAATGTAAAACTGTGGAAAAATTTCCAAGCAGGGAAGAGGAAAAAGCTAAACTGAGAAAACCACAGGCTGAGTTTATTCCAATGTAATTTTTTTTCAAATGTTTTTTTCAAGTGAAGTAATTTTTTTTTTTTTTCCAAATGTTCAAAACTTCTTTCTTACCAGTTCTGTGACCATGATTGGCCACAATGAGGTGAGATGCTGAGGGGAAATCCTCAACAGGAGAACTCTGAAGAAGAGAAACATCTGGGCAGCCACCAGAGAAGTCTGGCCCACGCGGAGGTTCTCAGTCAGGCGTTCTGGAGAAGCACAAAAAAGGGGAAAAGCAAAATAAAAGCAGCATTTTCCTGAATTTGTGTTGTTCTGGGAATTAAAGTGTGGAATCATGGAATGCTTTGGGTTGGAAGGGACATTAAAGATCACCCAGTGCCACCTTCCACTGCCCCAGGCTGCTCCAGCCCCAGTGTCCAGCCTGGCCTTGGGCACTGCCAGGGATCCAGGGGCAGCCCCAGCTGCTCTGGGAATTCCATGCCAGCCCTGCCCACCCTGCCAGGGAACAATTCCTCATTGCCAAGATCCCATCCAGCCCTGCCTCTGGCAGTTTAAGGCCATTCCCTTGTCCTGTCACTCCTTTGTGGAAGGTGACAAAACACACTTTTCACTTGATCATCAGTTTTGGGCTGAATTCCTTGCATTTTATTAACTGAGTTGTAATTCAGACAAAGCCTGAGTGGGTTTATGGTGCACAAAATGTGATCAAAACTGGCATTTAAGGAGAACAACAGCAGGTCAAAAGTGGCTGGAAGATTGCCATGAAATAATCCCATTTCCACAGCAAAGGTATTGTATTTGCAGGGACCCCCATGGCAGGGAGGAATGATGAATCTGGCTCTATGTTCTCAGAAGGCTCATTTATTATTTTATAATATTATATTATACTAAAGAATACTATACTATACTGAAGAATACAGAAAGGACACAGACAGAAGGATAAAAAGATAATAATGAAAACTCCTGACTCTCTCCAGAGTCCTGACACAGCTTGGCCCTGATTGGCCAAAGAGTGAAAACAACTCCCAGCAGAATCCAATGGAACAATCACCTGTGGGTGAACAATCTCCAAACACATTCCACATGAGCACAGCACAGGAGAAGCAAATGAGATAAGAATTGTTTTCATTTTCTCTGAGGCTTCTCAGCTTCCCAGGAGGAAAATCCTGGGCAAAGGGATTTTTCAGAGAATGTGAATGTGACACAAAGGCCTTGAAACCAAGATCCCTGTCTTTCCTTGCTGAGGTCATTTATCTGATGGAACTCAGAGATTCATAAATTTTGTTCAAAATTAAAGAAAAAAAAGCTAAAGCATGTGTTGGAAAAGAGGTGACTTTACCTTGTTACAGAATTTTGTTACAGAATTTCTATCATGGAATGGTTTGGGTTGGGAGGGACATCAAAGATCAGCCAGATCCAGGGGCAGGGACACCTTCATCTACCCCAGGCTGCTCCAAGCCCCATCTCAGCCTGGCTTTGGGCACTGCCTGGGATCCAGGGCCTTCTGTGGCCACAGGGATTTGTGCTGCAGGGATGGAGGCTCACCCTGGATCAGGGGCAGGTACAGGTGGTACTGGTCGATCTCCCCGCTGAAGACGGCGAACGCCTGGCGCTTCAGCAGCATGGCCTTCTGCTCACAGCTGGGGTACAGCTTCAGGGCACTGCTCTGCATGGCTGCAACACACAGCACAGTCAGCCACCCCTCAGGAACTGCCTGCCTTTGGGGCTGGCCGTCATCCCTGCCTCCTGAAATCTTCCAGAAGAAAAACTCTCCTGGGTCATCAACCGAGAATTTGTCTTGCGTAATAAAATTTGTCTTGTGCTGTAACTGTTGAATTATTCTTTTAGAAAGAGACTAAAGGTGCTTGAGGCCAATTTCAGGGGTCCCATCCCATCCTTTCCCCCAGGATTTGTTTTTCCACACTCTCCTCAAGCCTGGATTAGAGGTCACAGCACAGCAATGAAAGGTTTGCTGCACTGCTTGTGGCAGACACCTGCAGTGTTTGCCATCTCCTCCTGGGAAAGGTCACACTTGGACACCTCAAAACTGGAGCAAAATGTGAATGTGGGAACCCAACAGAAGCACCTCTACAGCCAAACCTCCTCTGGTGTCTTTTAGACATGACCAAAGTCCAGATTTAACTCAGCTTTAGCTGGGAATCAAGTTCCCAAAATGGTCAATTATGCACAGTCAGCACTTTATGGATAAATCAGTGTAATAAAAATGCACCCCAATGGCTCAAATGCAAATAAATTTCAAATTGAGGTAGAAATAAATGATCAGCAGCTGATACTTACTCATCAAATCCTTAAACATGGTTTTCTCATGTGTGAGAAGATGATCAATGATGGATCTCCAGCTGCAGGAGAGAAAGAAGGAATGAGATATCCAGGGAAAGCTGAGGTGTGGATGCACCTCAGAAATTATTTGGGTCAAACTTTTCATACAAGGAAACAGTTTCCAGGCAGGATTTCTATGCAGACTCTTTTCTGGAGCAGAATTAGTGCTGAGACCCATTTTTAACATTATCCCATTCCATAAGAAAGCACTAGATGGAATTTTTTTCCCAAGGTTACTCTTCTCCTTTAAAGCCTTTCCTTATAAATTCAGAATACAAGCTTGGAGTGCTTCAATTCCATGTCTTACTGAGTGCAGGAAGTGTCCATCTGGAAAAAAGATGGATCCATGTACAATTCCAGCACTTCTTTTTTCCAGGCTCTCTTGGTGTAGGCGTATCCACTCAGGGAGCTGAGCAGCTGAGCACCAGCACGGAAACTGGGAACGTTGTAGGCACTGGGGGAGAGGACAAAAATTATCAATATGGGCTTTTTTAAAATTTAAAAATAGATTCCAGCTCACAAAAGGGTTGCTTTGAATGAGATCTTTAGGAAGGAATTGTTCCCTGGCAGGGTGGGCAGGGGCTGGGATGGAATTCCCAGAGCAGCTGTGGCTGCCCCTGGATCCCTGGCAGTGCCCAAGGCCAGGTTGGACACTGGGGCTGGAGCAGCCTGGGACAGTGGGAGGTGTCCCTGCCATGGCAGGGGTGGCACTGGGTGGGCTTTGAGGTCCCTTCCAACCCAAACCATTCCAGGACTCCATGCCCTGTGTCTCCATTGGATAACATCCATCTCTCCCACCTTTGTGAGGAAAACTAGGAAGGTGATAGGGAGAGATGATGTTTTCCTGTGTCCTGGTGGATCCTGGGACCTGCCCATGCTCTGCTGCCCATCCCCATCCCCTGACAGCACAGAAAGGGGAGATCTGAGTAAAACCCAAAATCCCAGGTGGGGCAACCAGAGCTGAAATATCCACAGGTTCAGCTCCTGGGGGAAACACTGCTCAAACCCAGCTCAAACCCATGAGAATGGGAACAGAGAATGGAGAAAGAAGGGAGAACAAAAAGATGAGGGAGGGAAGATGGCAGGAGCAGGGAGAGACTGGCCTGTGGTTCCTCAGGTAGGGGAACACGAAGTAGAGCAGGCGGGAGATGAGGGGCACGGCCTTGTCCTTCTCGTCACTGCGGTACACCACGTCCAGCAGGGAGGCCAGCACCTGCACAGGGACACAGAGCTGGGCACACCCACAGTGCCACTGCTGCAGGGGTGCCAGCCTGAACCAGCCTGGACATCTGTGCAATGGAACAGCCCCCAAAAGACTGGCACTCCTGTTTGATCTGTCAGGAAAATCCTCCTCACAGAATTCCCAGAATTCCAGAATCCCTGGGTTGGGAGAGACCTTCAAGGTCATCCAGTCCCGACCCCTCAACTGAACCCTGGCACCCAGTGCCACATCCAGGCTTTGTTAAACACACCCAGGCATGGGGACTCCACCACCTCCCCGGGCAGCCATTCCAGAACTTTCTCACCCTTGCTGGAAAAACCTTTTCCCTGCTGTCCAACCTGGATTTCCCTTGGTGCAGCTCGAGGCTGTGTGCTCTGGCTGTGTCAGTGCTGCTGGAGAAAGAGCCCAGGGCCAGCTGAGCACAGGCCCCTTTCAGGAGCTGTGCAGAGTGATAAAGTCCTCAGCTTAAAAACCCCACAGGTGAGAGGGCCCCACTGACCTCTGCCAGGAGAGAAAGGGCTTGGACACTGTAGATTGAAGGAGCAGAGGCAGAAACCATTGAAGATGGTGCCACTGATGTATCTAAAAAAACCAAAATAATCAAGTTTTCTCTTCAGACAGGTTTAAATGCTGCTGTTTCCTAATCTGCTGCCCAAACAGAACATTTATGTGCAAATTGGTGGTACATGAAATATGAAAACCACACATCATCAACACCTCATGCTCTTCACTGCCTGCAGCAGAGGACAGGGAGGAGCAGGAGTCAGGGAAAGTCAAGTTACCATTGACATCCTCCATGTTGAATTCATCTGGTAAAATCTGAGGCTGAGCTTTCACTTCCAAGTTCCTGCTCAGCCAACTGGTCTGTTCCAGGGAAGAGCCAGCAATGGTCCCCACAGCCTCCAGGATCTTCTGGGTCACCTCCTGTAACATAACCAAGGTGGCATCAGATATTTAATTGGTATGATTAATTCCCAGGGAAATGAGGAGCTGCAGTGAAACCAAATTCAGCCAAAGCAAGGCAGAGGCTGTAAAATTACATTTTCTGTCATTTTGCTGGCAAGACTCTGAAGCAGCAGGGGAGTTTGAATTTCTCTGTTGGCACATGAAACCCAAACCACAGCCCAAACCCACCCAGTGTTCAAACTGTGCTGGTGAAATAAGGCAGAACAGGAGGAGGATCCTGCTCTGCTCCTTTCTTTACACAGCTGAGCTCAGAGTGATTCCCATTGCCAAGCCCAGCTGGGAGCTCCAAGGATTCATTAATTTTCCTAGACAGCTTGGAGATTTCAATATCCACACATGGCTGTGAACTCAGGACATCCCACTGGTGTTACCAGCTCAGTTCTGAGAAAAATAAAAAAAAACCCAGCTTGGAAAAGATTTTAAGCATTTGAGACAAATTCTGTTTGTCTCTCATGCTTGAGTCTGCCCTGCTCACCAGGCCTCAGCCTAAAATGTGTGGATGCACATCCAGGCACTCCCAAAAGACAGGAATTCAGATCCAAAGCACAGATCAGGTCATCTCCACCTGTCCTTACATGAACAGTGCCAGGCTTAGAACCAAAAGGTGAATTTGAAGCCTCTGTACCTGCAGGTCTTTCTGGTCTTTTTTGTTTTCCAGGGTGGGTGTCCTTGTCACAAAGTCATTCAGGATGCTGTGGGAGAGCAGAGCACCCTCAGTTAGGAATGGCACAGTGCAAGAGCTCAGTGGAACCTCTGCTCTGTCCCACAGTACCTGAGGAGAAGGAAGTGGCCAGGAGGAGCCAAGTTCAGCTGCACAGACTCTCTGAGCAGCCCTAACAAGGGCTGGAAGTTCTCCTGCAGGGCTGGGACAGGGAGTCTGCCAAAAAAAATAAAACCAAAGCACACCTGAGTGAAGGTGGAGTTAAGGAAAGAACAAAAAACAACAAATAAGAGGAACTTGGTGGCCTAAAAAAGCTTTAGGATCAGTCCTGCCCTTCCTGAGTGCCAGTGTGACAGCCCTGGCACTCTGTGTGTGTCAACAAGCAAGGGACAACAGAGAAGTGTTCTGGGACATGGAGATCAAAGGACACAAAATGGCAAGAGTGGCTGTTCCCTTGTGGGAGTCAAACAGAAAATTCTCTTCCAGAAGGATTGAGTTACCTCTGAATGAAAGCAAAACTGAACTGCAGCACTGGGATATCCACCAGAGAGGATTTCTGAAAAACAAAAGCAAACTCACACTTATTGGTTATCAGAAGGAAGAAGAAAATCCAAGCTGGCCTTGGGCGCTGCCAGGGATCCAGAGGCAGCCCCAGCTGCTCTGGGAATTCCATCCCAGCCCCTGCCCACCCTGCCAGGGAAGGATTTATTCCCAAAATCTCATTTTAGCTATTTTTGATTATATACTTTCTAATTATATCATTTCATACATATTATTACTTATATATCTTATCTTATTATTCCTAATTATTACCAATTTCTTCTTCTCTACATACATTGTTTTGCTCTAATGTTTCCTCATACCCATAACCAAATAATATTAATAATAACAACTTACATTGTTATCTTACATATCTCCATACAATTTTACAAAACAAAATGAAGCAATATTTTATTCCTCACACAAAACACCATTATATGCTGGTTTTTGGCTTCTTTTTTCTACTTCTGTTGGAGTCAGGATTGAAGGTACTTGAGATGGTATTTTGTGTTTAGGATTAGATGTTTATTATTTCTTATTTATGCTACAGTCTCACAGTAGTGAGTTCTGTAGTATTGCACTAACAAGGTATCAAATGGTGTTATAATTATCTAATTAGATAAAACTATCTAATTAGAAATGACACCTAAATTATTTTTACTTTTAACCTAATAAATAATCACTCCAAGTCAGCAATGGGGACTTTTTTATCCAATGACACAAAACCACCCAAACCCATGGAGGAGAAGGGGAAGAAGAAGGAGCAGCCTCCACCCCAAAACCTCCATCTTGCTTTCTCTCTATTCCTGTATTCTAAACCCTTAAACTCTGAGTTTCCCACCCTGTGATATCACACACTTCTATCCAAACTCCACCCCCACAATCCCAGCTCTGCCATTCCATTCTGGAAGCTTCTCCAGGCCCTCAGCTCAGTGCAGTGTTCTCTGGGGGTCAGAGCCTGGCAGCACAGAAAGTCCCAAATTCTCAGCATCCCCAACTCCAACACATCTGTTTGTGTTTGCCCATGGAGCAAAGCCTGCAGTGCCCTTGACTTGCAAATTCTCTTTTGATTGTCTGTGACTTGAAGAGAAAACTGATTGATTTCCCTGCTGAAATGCTCTGGTGGCTCAAGGAAAGGAGTTCCCTTTCCCAAGAAGGGAGGCACAGTTTTTTCTAAAATTTTTCTAAATTTTTTCTAATTTTTTTTCAAATCTTCTTGAATTATTTCCTGTCCTGAACATCTTTTACTTGCACATGAATGCAGTGAGTGATCCAGCTCAGTGAATGCAGCCCCAGAGAATCCCAGAGCAGAGGCTTTTGTCCCATTTCATCATCTCTGCTTTGGTTGGAAGGTTTTTATTTTTGTTTCAGATATTGGGAAAAATTGCTCCCTGTTAGGGAGGGGAGGCCATGCCTCTTGTCCCATCACCATCTCCTGATATATTTTAAAGAATCTACTTATTGTGGATCAGACACAATCTGGACACCAAAACCTCTTCAGGAGCAAAGGACAATCCCACATTTAAAAGCAAACCCTTCTAACAGTGCTTCAGACACACTGAAACTCATCCAGCCTGGAATACATCGAAAAAATGGAATTATCTTCCTGCTTCAAGTTTTGGTTTTGTTGTTATATTGTACATTTATTTATTTTTAATAAATAAATAAAAATAATTATATTTATATAGAAGGAATATAGTATAATATAGTATAGTATAATATAATATAGTATAGTATAATATAGTATAATATAATATAGTATAATATAGTATAATATAGTATAGTATAATATAGTATAATATAGTATAATATAATATAGTATAATATAGTATAATATAATATAATATAATATAATATATTTTTCTCGTTTAAATATTTATATATATTTCAATATTATTATTTATTTTATCTATTTAATTTTGTATTTATATATTTTATATTACATATTTATATTTTAAGTATAAAAATGTTGAATTTGATCTAAAAATTTATTTTTATAGAACCAGTGATTTTTAATTTGTCGTATTTGAAGGATGTTTTAGGAAGGAATGTGGTTTAAATGCTTTATTTATTAGAGGGATTTATAATGAATTGTGAATGATATGGAGGAATGGTTTTTGGTACTAGTTAAGTATTTATTGGTAAATTTGTTAAATAAGTTTAAAATGGTTTTTTAGGGTTTGAATGAGTTAAATATATGGTATTTAAGTTTGATGTATTGGTTAAGGTTATTTAAATATTGGGTTTTGGTTGATTAATGGGTAAAACTATTGTTGAGGGTAAATAAAATGAAAATAATATAAATATGATATTAGATTTAATTTTTTGTTTGTAGTTTTTGTATGTGAAGTAAGAGGTATTTGCTTTTAGTTGTCGTTTTTGTGTAGTTTACATTTGTGTGCTTTACTCTTTTGGTTTTAGAGTTTTAACATGTTTTTGTGTTTGATATGGTTTTATGTTCTTGGTTGGAATTTATTTTCCTTTGGAATTTGTGGAGATATAAGTATATCTTTTGCTTTAGGTTATTAATGGAAATGGATTTTTTATTTGTTTTGGTTTTGGGTTTTTGATTAGGATTAAAGGATTTTTTAAAAAAAAATTTGTGTACTATTAGAAAAATGCTTAATGCTTGGTGGATTTGGTTTTGCAAAAGAGCTGTTTAAAAAATGCAGGCCATGGAATACCTCCTCCCCCTTGATCTGTGCTGGTTTCTTGACCACCTCTTTGACCAGATACAAGATGGTGTCGATTTTCAGAGTGTTCAGGGCACAAATTAAATCCACCAGAATGAGCTGGGATGCACTGGCCACTGGGAGAATCTGACAAGAGAAAACAAAACACAACCCACACATTCCAAAATGAAATGTAAATTACAGAGGAAAATCAAACCCAGCCCTTGCCACTAAAGAACTCCCAACACCTCAGGAAAACAACTGGATTCTGCCCCAGAGAGAGCAGGAAAGGAAAAGTTTCCCCAGGATAAATAAGGAGTTCCAGAGAACACAGCTCTCACTTTCTCTGGAAATGGAGCTGATTCATGAGCTTTAAAATATAATTGGCCAATTGCAATCCAGTATTGAATTAAAAATGGCTTTTACTCTCAGATTTCAACCCACAATGTGGGTTTTATTTGATTATTTATTGGGGTTTAATTGTAGTCCTGATGCTTTTCCTAACTAAGAGGATTTCAGATTTTTCAGTCTATTTAAAAAACCCCAAAGAATCTTCAAACAGAGCTGAGAACTGACCACATAAATGTAACATTTGCCTTTATACAGGAAATAAAAAGGTGCTTTTCTTTAGGTTCACCTTGGTTTTACTGTGACTCCTGTGAGGTTTTTTGCTGTTCCACACTGCTGCAGTTGCTGCCATCAGCTGGATTCCAAGGTGTGCTGTCAAGGGATTCAGGAAGTCCAATATTTTTGTTCTTAATGTCTGTAAAGAGAGGGGAAAATAATTATTAATGTAAGGCAAAGACCAGCTCCTGGTTTATAAAATATTATTTCTTTTCCCAGGATATACAGAAAATATGGTATGTTTAATCCCCAGGGAAATGAGAAGCTGCAGTGAAACCAAATCCCATACCAGTAAAAATAAAAGAACTATGTAAAAATAAAAGAACATTAAAAGAACTCCATGTAAAATGCACTGGGGAGGATGAGGAGATAAAAAAGAAAAATCAGGATTTTAAAAGAGCTCCTACTTTGGTTGCTTTAAAGTAGACTGAAGAGGAGCCTTTAGTGGTCCCAAAGAAGTCAGTTGGTCTCTTTTGGGAGTCCTCCCTCTTGATGACACCCCAGAGGAGGCTCATGGTGTTCATAATCCGGGGCAGCTCCTCCAGGATGGCATTCCTGGCATTCCTCAGGTGGGCAGGCTCAGCTGAACAGGATGACTGGGAAAAAAAAACCCCAAAATACCAATTTAAAAGAATTTCTTATGCACAAGAGCCTAAAAATTGTAGGGAACGTATCACATTGTAAACCTAAACATTATAAACACAAAACATTATAAACTCAAAAGAAAAAAATAAACCAGTTTGTAAAGGACAGAGGACTGATACTTGCATCACCAAGATCTTCAAGAACAATGACTTAAAATTCACTTTGTGGGCTTCAAACACAGAAAAATCAAACTCAGTCCTTTCACTTTGAGTCCGTTCAGTTCTTTGGCTGTGCTCTGAGGCCTCTCCAAGGTTATTTTCTGTCACTGACATATTTTATAGAAATCCTTTTGTTAGGATTTTTTCTCCTGAGAAGCTGAGAGGCCTCAGAACTGAAATGTAAGCATTGATTATCTGCTGCTGTGGGATGTGCTCTGGAGATGGTTTACAAACAGGGGCACCTTTGACTGCTCTCATGTGAATTGTTTCTACCTGATGACCAATCACAGGTCCAGCTGTGTTGAGGCTGTGAGCAGTCACAAGATGTTGTTACCATTCTTTGCTAGCCTTCTGATGGTCTCCTCTTTCTTTAGTATAGTTTTAGTAAATAATTTTCTTTTAATATAATATATCTAATAAAATAATAAATCAGCCTTCTGAAACATGGAGTCAAGATTCTCATCTCTTCCCTTGTTGGAGCTGCCTGCAAATTCCACAATTTTCTGGTACAATTCCCTGTTTCTATTCACCTGGAAGGGAAGGGGATGTGACTATTGGTAAATTTGTTAAAGAAGGCGGTTCCCAAGTACCTTTTTTGTTGGATGGGGATGATCCAGAAGGCAGAAGTGCCCGATGGTTGTCAGCCCTTCCAGAAGGGTCAGGGGGTAATCAGGAGTCACATTTTCTCTTTTAGAAGTGAAGCTTTTGAAGGGGGGAAAAAAAACCCAAACATGATAATAAGCCAAGTGGTATTTTCTTGATTAAAAATTTCTGTTTCTATTCCATAGCTAAAATTGGAGGGAATATTAGGAATGTCAGGTCAGGAATATGAAAATGAAGGGATCCATAAAACTGGGAGCTTTTATACTTGGATGGAAGGCAAAGGGAGCCAGGAAATATCAGAGCTGCTGCTCCTCTTTTCCTCCAGCTGCTGCACCAATCCTGTCTCCAGCTCATTCCAGGTGCAGCAGGAATTAAGGATCAAACTCTGGGACTCACAGTGGTGACCCAGGGAGTTCCTTCACACTCCCAGCTCTGTGGAAAGGAGAATTTATGAAATAACAAATCCCCCCTTGTCACAGACACATTTTAAAAAAATCCTTTCCTTAGGATTTTTCCTCCTGAGAAGCTGAGAGGCCTCAGGAACAAAATGTAAACAATGGTTATCTGCTGCTGTGGGATGCAACAGGTGCATCTGGGATTGGTCTCATGTGGTTGTTTTTAATTAATGACCAATCACAGCCCAGCTGGCTCAGACTCTCTGTCTGGGACACAAGCCTTTGTTACCATTCCTTCTTTTTCTATTCTTAGCCAGCCTTCTGATGAAATCCTTTCTTCTATTCTTTTAGTATAGTTTTAATATAATATATACCATAAAATAATAAATCAACCTTCTGAAACATGGAGTCAGATCCTGGTCTCTTTCCTCACCCTCAGACCCCTGGGAACATGGTCACACCCCCTGGTGGCTCTCACCTGGCTGATGTTTTGGCTGAAGTCTTCACAGCTTCATTTTCATACTGCTTGACAAGGTCATCCAGGTTTTTACAGATCTGCACCACAAATGGGGCCACGGTCCAGCCCAAGGACTTCCCAAAGTAGGGCAGGGAGCTGGTGACCAAGGCCACCCACGTGGGATGCATGCCGTGGCCATACTCGGGCTGCAGCCCCCTCACCACGGCAGAGACAAACAAGCCCTGCGAGGTGATGGGGTGTGGGTACACGTACTGCATGGCCCCAATGGCCTGCTGGAAGTTCAGGGCCTGCTGCCACTCCTTGGACAGGTCTGGCTGGTTCTCCTGCTCCTCAGGCCTCTGGCCAAGGTGGTGCTCCAGGACAATCAACACCTGCAGCAGCTTCAGCAGCTCAATCTGGAGAGGGTGCTCGCTCCAGATCTGATCGTGGCCAAAGTTGATGAGGCTCTCCTGGAAGAGCTCCTGCTCCTGGGGGTTGGTCCCACCAGCCAGGAGCCGGTAGCGCTTGTGGCTGACGTACATGGAGGCCGAGAGCGAGAGCAGCACCAGCTCCTGCACCTGGCACCTCCCCAGCAGATCCCGGATCAGCTCCACGCTCCTGGGCTCGGCCGCCTTGGCCGTGGTGGCCAGCTGGGCCATCATCCTGATGAGCACCTCCACGCTCTTGACCTGCACGTCCCTGTTGGCCAGCAGGTCCCTGTGGCTGAGCTGCAGGCAGCAGGGGTAGTAGGAGCGCAGGAAGCGCAGGCACAGCGAGGTCAGCAGCTCGATCAGCAGCGAGTGCGGGCACGCCGCGGGAGACTGAGGCTGCAGCTTCCCGTAGAAGCTCTGCCCTACCAGAGCTTCCTGGTGGCGGGCCAAGAGGTTGTAGATGAGGTTCAGGTGTGCTGTGGAGCTGGTGTCCATGCTGGTGGTGGCCACAGCCTCGATGAATTCCTTGGGGTTGGTTTTGAGCACGGCCTCCAGCACGGAGAAGGCGTAGAGCACCCGCCGGGAGTCGTACGGCTGCAAGTACAGCAGCGTGTGCTTGAACAGGGCCTCTGCCAGCTCCTGCTTCTCCTTCTGCTGCCTCAGCAGCCTGCTCTGGGCCATCTCCTGCAGCTCCAGCTCCGCCTCCTCGTCGCTGGACAGAGACTCCGAGGCCTGAGTCCTCTCGGAGTCGGCCCTGACGAGGTTGAGCCCCGCGCTGGAGCTCTCGGAGGCACTGAGGGAATTCCCGTGGCCTGGGGCCTCTCTGCCATCGGCTGCAGCCTCCTTGTCCTCGCTGCTCACCTCCTGCAGCTCCAGGGAAGGGGACAAGGAGGAGGTGTTGTCACTGTCGTGGCCTGTGCTGGTGTCTGCAGACTCCGTGTGCTCGCTGTTGTCCTGGTCGCCCTCCGTGTCCTGGGAGGATCCATCATTTTCAGGCTGCTCAGCTTTCAGCTCTGCTTTCTCTGGATCAGTTTCCACTTCTGCCCAAATTGCTTCTCTGTCCACAGTGGTGAACTGGCTCAAAGGAAGGTTTTCCTCAGAATTGCTCTCAGAAATGCCAGACTCCTTCAGAGGGGCCTTTTTCTTGCAAAGCCAATCACGAACATAGTCTGAAAAAAGATTTTTTTCATTTAATTTCTATTTCACACATAAAATTATATCACAGTCTGGCTTGGAAGTTATCTTTAAGGGCCATTTAGTAAACACACTATACTTTATACTCAATAAATAATTTTTAAAAAAAAAATTATAAAGCTACTTTGCTCTAGTCCAGTCTTAATTGTGATGAATGAGGCTAAAAAAATGGACAAGAATTATACTTAAGGCAAGAATTATTTCTCTTTTAAAGTGATTTAAGAGCAGTGCTAACGTACTGCAAAAAGAACAGGATCAAAACATAAAGCACTTTTAGGCTGAGACACCCTAAGAGTGACAATTGTCTTTTTTTATGCTTTCTGAACATTAACTATTTCTGGAGGTCAGGAGGGCAATGAGGATGGCAGCAGAGGGATTGATTAATTAATTAATTAAAGAGCTAATGTTTTCCTTGATTAAATGCTGTGGAACAAGGAAGGAACAGATTAGCTCTGTGTTTCTATAGCAGCCCTGTGGATGCTTTAATTGTGTGACATTTATTTGTCAACTGACACCAAAAAATGATGCTGAAAGCACAACCTGGTGACAGTCACAGGATGGGGGACAGGAACTTCCCATATATAAAACTCAGAAAATATGACAGTGACAGTGCAAGAGTGAAAATAATCTAGTATAATAAAGTAATTAATCAGCCTTCTGATATCCATGGAGCCTCCTCATCATTTCTCCCTGCCACTGGAATGGCCTGCTTTTACAACAGGCCCAGCAGTACCTGGGGAGGTTTATAGAAATATAGTATCATATATCTAGTATATACTATAATATATATATAGTATATAGTATATACTATATAGTATAATATATATCTAGTATATAGTATAGTATATAGTATTGTTCCAGATTTCCAGGCAAGATGGATTCCATTCCCATCTGTATGGCAGAGTCTCTTTTGTCAAGTGGGCAGTTTGCCTTATCTCTCTCTCTGAGTGCTCACAATCACTACTCCCTGGGGAGGGGACATCTGCTGATAACAGCCATGGAATGTCCCTGCATGGCTGATAAGAACTGCAGCATCCCATTGGGAGATGTGAGCCCAGAGGGAGGAGCCAAGCATTCCTGCCTGGATATAATCTGGAGATTCTGGAACACCAGCACAGCTTCTGCACTGCATTCCCAGAGGAACAGCAGCTGCCTCTTCTCCCACTGGATCTTCAGAGGCAGAGACTGCACCTTTCTCCAGGATCCCTGCTCCAGCAGAGCCAGCCCTGACACTGCAGGAGGGCTGAGCCACAATTCCAATGGTTCTGCTGCCAGCACCCTGACCCACAGGGTGTCAGGCTGGGCTCTGACTCTGGCAGTGTTGTTTTAGTTTACTGCATTGTTTATTTTATCTTCCCTATTAAAGAACTGTTATTTCCTGCTCCCATAATTTTTGTTGCCTGAGAGCCCCTTAATTTAAAATTTATAGCAATTCGGAGAGGGGGGGATTCATTTTCTCCATTTCAGGGGAGGCTCCTGCCTTCTTTAGCAGGCACCTGGCTTTCCAAACCAAAACTAGTATATAGTATATAGTATATATAGTATATAGTATATATAGTATATAGTATGTAGTATATACTATATACTATATAGTATATATAGAGAAAGAATATATAAATTTAAATATATATAATATATATAATATATATTATATATGTTATACATATAATATTATATTCCTTATATATTATAGATAATATTATATATGTATTTATATATATATATATATATATATATATATATATACATATATATAAATAATATGTATAGGCATATAGCAATATAGTATAATAAAGTAATTAATTAGCCTTCTGATATCCATAGAGTCCTTCTCATAATTTCTCTCACCTGCTTTTCCAACAGGCCCAGTGCTAATATATCGTATTATATATATATATATAAAATATACAATATATTTTATATATATTATTATATAATATATCTATTTATATAATCTATATAATACAGTATATATTATGGATATATACTAATATAGTATAATAAAGTAATTAATTAGCCTTCTGATATCCATAAAGTCCTCCTCATCATTTCTCTCACCTGCTTTTCCAACAGGCCCAGTGCTAATATATTGTATTATATATATAAAATATATAATATATCTATTTGTATAATCTATATCATACAGTATATATTATGGATATATAGTAATATAGTATAATAAAGTAATTCATCAGCCCCTGACACGCCTGGAGTCCTGCTCCCCACCCCTCGCTGCCGCGGGTGTCCCCGGCGGTACCTGGGGAGGCGCCGTGGCCGAGGCAGCCCAGGGAGGTGCGCTGGGTGCGGGGGTGCAGCAGCAGCAGCAGCACGGGCTCCAGGATCCGCGCCACATCGCTCAGGGACAGCGCCCGCAGCAGCCAGCCCTGCGCCGCCGCCCCGATGGCCCCGTCCGAGCACGTCAGGCTGTCCAGCACCACGAACAGAGACCTGGGGACACAGGGGCATGCCTCAGCACTGCAGTGAGACACACTGGAAATCTCCCAGAGCAGAAATCCAGTTGGATTGAGGTGAAATGTACACCTTTGAGTTAAGTTTGTAGCTTGCAAACACTGCTGTTTGGTCTGACTGCCTGTTCTTGCAAAAAACCCATGCTTGGAGAAACTGCTTCAGCCAAAGGACAGAGATAAGGGAGGGCCCTTGAACTCTGAAACAGACAGAGGCTGCTGTGGGAAAAAGGGCAGGATTACCCAGGACTTCTTTCTGGTAAAGAAAAATTAGCAGCAAATGTCATATGAAACCAGTAGAATGAATATGTATGAACCTATTTGTCGCAGACATCTTTCATGAAAAATCCTTTCTTAGGATTTTCATGAAAAATCCTTTCTTAGGATTTTTCCTTGTGAGAAGCTGCAGTTTCAGCAACCAAAAGTAACCAATGGTTATCTGCTGCTGTGGAATGCAACAGGTAGACCTGTGATTGGTCTCCTGTGGATGTTTGGATTTCCTGACCACTCATGGCAGAGCTGGCTCTTGCTCTGTCTGAGACACAGATCTTTGTTATTCATTCTTGTCTATTCTTAGCTTAGCTAGCTTCTGAAGAAACCTTTTCCTTTCTATTGTTTTTTAGTATAGTCTTAATGTAACATATATCATAAAATAATAAATCAAGCCTTCTGATCATGAAGTCAACATTCTCGTCTCTTCTTCATCCTGAAAACCCTTGTGACCATGGTCACACCTATTGTGAAATTGCATGCATAGGGATTTGAGAGGGAGATAAAAAAGGATCTGGAGTTCCCAGAGGTACCATGTCCTATTAAGGGGAATAAACATAAACACAAACATAAACACAAATCAAACATAACATAATAATAATATTTATGTAATAAACATACCGGCTTTACAACTTTCACAAACGTTGGGGGGTTTGTTTCCCCAAATCAGCAGCTTTTCTGGTTTTTAAATCCTGTACTGCATTGATGTGAGGAATGGATTTCTCACACGTTAGTGCATGGATTCTTACACATTAGTGTATGGATTAGTGTATGGATTCTTACAAATTCATTCTTACAAATCTTACAATGCATTCTTACAAATCCATTTCTCACACATTAGTGCATAACTCTGAACTCCTTGTAAAGGGTTAGTTACTGTTGATGCCTTAAGTTTTAGCTTTTATGTTTCCCAGACTCTGTACTGCATTAGTGTGTGACTCTGAACTCTTTATGAAGTGTTAGCAAGCTCTCCTCACAGTTCAGTCACACAAAACAATCCTTTTCCAGGCCCAAAAAGCACAAACAGAAGCAAATTGAGGAGAGCAATCTGGGAGGATGGGACTGCATAACCTGGAGCTGTAATTGGACAATTAACCCCAATATGGAAACGAACCAAAACCTGTAAGAGTGAGAAAACTCCTGACCCAGGGTCCATCTTGGGTCCATCCTGGGTGTAGCCCCAGCTGGGTCTTGTGCTGCCCAAGGTGGATCCTTTAAAGGCCTTTTTCATAAATCCCTGCTTTATTCTGTAACTCTGCCTGGCCTCTGTTCCAGGCAGCCTCCAAGGCATCACTGTCTCCACATTTTGGTCAGACAGAACAATCCCCCTAGGCCTGAGATCCAAGGACACCCTACAGCCTCAGGCCCTGAAAATACAAACAAAAGTGAATTGGGAGGAGCAAACTGGGGGTTAAATGACTTCATTACCTGAAGCTGTAATTGGAGAATTAACCCCTGATATGTAAATGGACCAAACTGATCATTGTGTGAAACACTGGTGACCATTGTCCAGCTTGGGTGAGGCCTCTGGAGGCTTCTGAGTGCCCCAGGTGTGTCTGTGGAGCCTTTAATAAATACCTGCTCTTATTCTCTTAATCTTGTCTAGCCTCTGTTCTAGGGAGCCACTCCAAGGCATCAGCAGCACCAAGGACAGCTGAAATCCCTAAAAAAAGTTAAATCAAGCAATAAAATCCTGGCAGGGAACACACCCAGAGCATGCTCAATGGCTCAGGTCTGCTCCCAACAGCTTTGGCCAAGCAGCTTTTCCTGGACTGAGTTCAGGAATTGTACAAGCAAGGCCACACAAATCCTCCCACTTTTTAAGTTCTTTCCTATATTTATTTGCTTTTATTTCATTTTATCCCATAGGAAGTAAAACTAAACGAAGATTTTTATTTTTACAAGGAGCTGGTGTTATTTTCTTTGGAAGGCAAATTTAATTCACTCCAAGATAAAAAAATATCTGCTCTCCAGAAAAGCTACTTCTCCTTTATGAAGCTCTTTCTATTTTTACAGCAACTTCCTTCACCCAAAAAAACCCCACAAAGTATGCAGAGTGCCCTGCAAAGATAAACTCCAAGGAAGTGGAAAATGTTCCTTTTGTTCATTATTTTTACTCTCCTTACAGAGAACTCCTCCCCACCTCAGAAAAGAGAATAAAGCCCAATATAATTCAATATAAAAAATGCAAATGGAAGTGGAAATACCTATCAAAGGAGCGATTGTGGGAAGTCACTCTGCTGCCTTGGATCTCCCTGGTCAGGTGCCACATGACAGAGAATCTGAACAGAGCTTCCAGCCTTGTCCCCTTGGCAAGGAGAAAAAAGGAGATTTAGGGAGGTTTCCAAGTTGAAAGAAAATTGGGATACATTGGTTATTGGTGGGAAGTTTTAAAAATGTTTGCAAACTTTTATGTTGCAAAATTGCAAGGACAGGAAAACAACAGCAAAGAGTGGTTAAAGTTTTATTGTGCAAAATGTTCTGTCAGCTGTTAAAGAACTGTGCTGTCATTATATTAGGGAAGGAAAAAAAATTAATAACTGGCTCACTTAAAATACAGACTATTGTGAAACCAAATACTATAAAATCAAGGTAAAATAAAGTGATTTTACAGATATTGGTGGAGCTGGGGCAGTGGGAAATCCTGACAAAAACTACAGGATTTGAGCTTGAACTAAAAACCCCAGCTAATATCAAGTGCTAGATTTTGTATCCAGGGACTAAGCCCAGCACTAATCCCATGCTGAACAAATCCCAGGGCATTGTAAAAGCATGGACAGAGCCTGTCAGACTCCTGGAAAACACAACAACCATCAAAACCCATTCCTCCACATTGTTCAAAATTCATTCTAAATCCCTTGAAGAAATAAAGCATTTAAACCAAATTCCTTCCTAAAACATCCTTATAATAGCAAAAATAAAAAAAATCCATGGTTCTATAAAAATAAACTTTTAGATCAAATTCAATATTTTTCTACTTAAAATATAAATATATAATATAAAATATATTCTATAAATACAAAACAAAGATATAAAGTAAATAAATATAATATAATAAATAACTATAAAAATATTTAAGCAATTAAAATGTATTATTGTATTATGTTATAGCACATTATAGCACATTATATCACATTATATCATATTATATTAATTATATATTATCATATCATATCATATCATATTATATCATATTATGTTTTATATATAATATTATCATATATCATATTATGTTATATATATGATATGATATGACACTATAATATAATATAATATAATATAATATAATATAATATAATATAATATATAACATATATAATATGTTATATATTAGATTATATTATATTATCACATTATGTTATATCGTATTATATCATATTATATTATATCATAATATATTATATCACATTATGTTATATCATATTATATCACATCACATTATAGCATATAATATTATGTCATGTTATATATATGATATGATACTATGTTTTATATTATATTATATTATATTATATCATATTATATCTTATTATGTTATATCATATTATATCACCTCACATTATATCATATCATATTATGTCATGTTATATATATGATATGATATGATACTATGTTATATATTATATTATATTATATTATATTATATTATATTATATTATATTATATTATATTATATTATATTATATTAATTCTATTTTTCTCTAAAACATTTTTTTCTCTTTCTCTAAAGTTCCTCACTGCAATTCCCAAGAAATGCCCCTGGGAATTTCTGGCAGCCTGCTCTCCATGCAGGGAGCTGCAGCTGCCCAGCACCTACTTTGTCCCGGTGCAGCAGGGCCTGGCAGATGATGTCCTCACAGATATTTGCTGAGGGAGCCAGGCAGTGAAGTCTGTAGAACAATTCCACACAGGCAATGTGGTGCTCCCGAGTCTCCTTGTTCAGCTGATTCCAGAGGACACAGGCAACTCTCTAGGGAAAAAGAGCAATCAAGTAAATATAAATATATTCCTAATTATATTCCTAATAAGAGCCATTTCCTTCCTGGCCTTCTGTTAGCAGAAGGCATTCCCAAACTGCCTGAGAATCCCAGGATTCTAGGAATTAGCTGGGCAGTAAAAAAGGAAAAGAAAGTGGACACCTGGTAGAAATCTGTTTTCTCTGAGATCATCTTCAGCACTGCAGGAGCAATGGGAGGAAGGGTGACCATCTGCAGCTTGCCAAGGAAAGGGTTGTGGCCAGACACTTTGTACCTCTTCATCCTGTCCTCAATCACCAGGGCCAGGGACTGGGAGTGGTTGATGACCTCCAGGAGGGTGAAGATGGACACGTTCTGCACGTAGCAGTCGTTGACACAGCAGCAGATTGTCATCAGGGACTTCAGCCACAGAGGGAAGCTGGGGTCACCTCCTGCTCACAAGGGAAGGGACAGAAAGGGTTTGGAACTATTAGAACCCTGGTTACTGAGAATTTAGGGCTTTCTGTGCTTCCAGGCACTGATCCCCAAGAGAATTTGACCTGAGGGCCTGGAGAAGCTTTGAAAATTCAAGAATAAAACTGAGATTTTAGGTGTGGAGTTTGAATAGAAGTGTGTGATATCACAGGGTGGGAAACTCAGAGTTTAAGGGTTTAGAATACAGGGATAGATAGAAAGCAAGATGGAGGTTTTAGGGTGGAGGCTGCTCCTTCACCTTCTTCTTCTTCTCCATGGGTTTGGGTGGTTTTGTGTCATTGGATAAAAAAGTCCCCATTGCAGGCATGGGTGGTTGGGTATTGGGTTAAAAGTAAAAATAATTGAGGTGTCATTTGTTAATTGGACAGTTTATCCTTCAAAAGCCTTGGAGAGAGAGACAGGGCTCCATTTTTAGTTTGTTGGAGTGAAGTGCTGCAGAACTCAGGGTTTGTGAGACTGTGACAGAGATAAGAACTGATAAACATCTGAGTGCCAACAGGAAATACCCTCTCACACATTTAATCCTGACCTTGGCAGAAAAAAGAAGCAAAAGAATCCACATGAAACAACCTCAGGGTTGGGGTGATACTCCCAACATCCTTTAAGCAAGGTCACAGGACCAAAATGACTGCCCAGATCCTGTCATCAACAGCTCATGGAATCACAGCAGGTTTGGGTTGGAAGGGCCCTTGGAAATAGCAGGGACACCTTCCACTGTCCCAGGGTGCTCCAAGTCTGGCCTGGAACACTTCCAGGGATGAGCCAGCCACAACCTCTCCATGTTTTTCCTACTTCTCCCATCAGAAAGCTCTTGCAGGACCCCAACAACTCCAGGATTTCTGCTTTGCCCGTTATGTTTATTCCCAGCCCAATAATATATAATGTTCCCAATTAATATTCCCAATTAATATGTTTATTATTTAGAGCTGCTGGTTTGTCTTCCAGCTGCCATTATCACAATCAGCTCCAGGGGGCTCAGGATCCATGGATGCTCTTCCAGTAGCACTGAGGCCCCTCCTTTCAGGATTTATAAATTACAACCAAAGTGGCTGACATCAATCCAAGCCATCTTTTCCTGAGGGAGCAGTGGAAGTATTCCATGTCCATGTCATGCTCAGCCATGGAGAAGATGGGAATATCATCAGACAGCAGGGATATGGAGTGAGGTGAGGAACAGAACCCAATTTTCCAGTTTCCCACCCCTCCATTCCCCACAATCCTGTTTGTGAGTTCACCTTCAGGTCAAAACCAGCTCCTGCTAAAGCCAAGGAATGAACTGGAAATCCAAGAACAAACAGGACCTCCAGCTGTACAAAATTATTCTTATTTGTTACATTGAACTCCTTTGAATGCTGAGGGTTTGGGATAAGAGATGATTTTGCCTCTGTCATGGTTTAGAGCTCAAATTTTCCACCTACACCCATCTTCCTCTAAAACATCCTTTTCTGGGGGCACAACCCATGGAAAACAGGGATGGGATATCCTGAAAATCCTGAACCATGCAAGGCTGTACAGGCCAGGAGGTCTTTCTATCCCTTCAGCTCCAAATTTTCTAGTGGTATTTTTCCAAAGAAAAATTGAGTTGAAGAAGTTTGGTAAAACTCAGCTGCCAGACACACTCCAGATGCTGAGGTGGGTGAGGCTTTAATTCCCAATTTGCCTTCAGCCCTGTTCAAGGGTTTTTACTGGCTCTGGTCTGGAAAAGAGCCAAGCTCTGACTGTTTGCATCCTAAAAATGCTCAGGAATGAAAATTCTTACCAGGCCCCTGAAACAGCGAGAGGTACAAGTGCTCCATCTCCTCCTCAGACAGGTACACTGGGAATGTGGTGCAATCCAGCAGCAGGTGACAAGCTGCAGAGAAAGCTTCCTTGCAGTCCCCTCTGAGGGGTCCCAGCACCAGCTCCAGGTCCCACTCCTCCTCCTCCTCCTTCTCCTTTTTGTGTTCAGAGAGGAGAGCAGGGGAATTCTTGCTCCTGAAGGGTGAACCCCTGGCTGAGAACAGCTCTGAGAGCATTTGTTTCACCTGAGGCACAGTGATTTGTTTGCCATCCCAGGGACTCTTTTTCTTGTTGTCACTCTCAGGGAACCTGTAGCCATTCTCCTTTTTCTCCTTCCCACTCAGATTTATTGCTGCAATCCCTTCAGGACTCATTTCTTGGAGCTGCATCCCAAAAATATATTTGCTGGCAAACTTGGCCAGCAGCTCCTGGATGCAGTGCAGGGTTTTCTGGATGCTGCCTCCTTTTTTCCAGACATCATCTCTCTCCAGGGTCACTGTGGGCACCCCCAGGTGCTGGCACAGCTCTGGGGAGGAGGCACTCAGGCCAATGCCACTGTCCTCTGACTTGAGGGTGGCGAATGGAGACGATGCCCTCACAGACATTTGCTCCTCCTCCTCCTCCTGCAGCCCAGGCTTGCTCTCCAGGGTTATGTCCACGTCCTCCTTTGGCACTGGGCTCTGCAAGAGCAGTAGGGATGTGGTTAATGTGGCACTGCCAACAGAGGTTTCACTTGGAGAACAGCAGTGACAGAAAAAGGAACAATTGCTGCTTGTGATGCCCAGTTTCAGGATCACAGTTGTTTCTAAAGAGATCCATTCATTGCCCTTTAAACCCAAATATCTGTATAAATATATTATATATAATTATATATAATATATTTAATTATTTATAAACAATTATATTGTATATATTTATTTTATCTATTATATATAATATATATTATTATATTATATATTTTTATGTTTATTATATATAAATATCTCTATAACCTCACAATTGACTCATCAGAGGGATGCGCTCCCTCAAAACCCATTTCCCCCAGAGCAGCTCCATTAATTTCCCTTTAAAACACAATATCTGTATAAATATATAATATAAAATACATTATATATATATTTATTATATACACATATCTGTATAAACTTCAAAATTGACTCATTAAAACCCATTTCCCCCAGAGCAGCTCCATTAATTTCCCTTTAAAACCCAATATCTGTATAACTACATAATATAAAATATTTTAATATATTTATTATTATACAAATATCTGCTATAAATATCTGTATAAACCACACCATTGAACTCATCAGAGGGATGTGGTCCCTTAAAACCCATTTCCCCCAGAGCAGCTCCATTAATGTCCCTTCAAAACCCAATATCTGTATAAACATATAATATAAAATATATTATTTATATATATTTAATATATATATATATCTGTGTGAACCTCACAATTGACTCATTAATACCCATTTCCCCCAGAGCAGCTCCATTATTTCCCTTTAAAACCCAATATCTGTATAAACCCAATATCTGTATAATATAAAATATATTATATATAAATATTTGTATAAACCTCACACAATTGACTCATCAGAGGGATGTGCTCCCTTAAACCCATTTCCCCCAGAGCAGCTCCATTCATTCCCCTTTAAAACCCAGTATCTGTAAAAATATATAATAAAAAAATTATATATTATATTATATTGTATTATATTATATTATATTATATTATATTATATTATACTATATTATACTATATTATACTATATTATACTATATTATATTATATTATATTATATTATACTATATTATACTATATTATACTATATTATATTTATTACATTGTATTGTATTGAATTATATTATTATATTGTATTATATTATATATCTTTATTATATTATCTTTGTTATATTATCTTTATTATATTATATATAAATATCTGTATAAACCTCACACAATTGACTCATTAAACAGAGGGATGTGCTCCCTTAAAACCCATTTCCCCCAGAGCAGCTCCATTCATTCCCCTTTAAAACCCATTATCTGTAAAAATAGATAATTTAAAAAAAAAGTATATATTATATTATATTATATTATATTAATTATATTTATTACATTGTATTGTATTGAATTATATTGTATTATATTATATATCTTTATTATATTATATATAAATATCTGTATAAACCTCACACAATTGACTCATCACAGAGATGTGCTCCCTTAAAACCTATTTCTCCCCACAGCATCTCCAATAATTTCTCTTTAAAACTCAATATCTGTATACATTTATAATATAAAATACTTTATTTATTTATTTATTTATTTACTTATTTATTTATTTGTTTGTTTATTATTTCTATAAAACTCACAATTGACTCATCAAACAGAGGAATGTGCTCCCTTAAAACCCATTTCCCCCAGAGCAGCTCCATTAATTTCTCTTTAAAACTCAATATCTGTATACATTTATAAAATACTTTATATATTTATTTATTTGTTTGTTTGTATGTTTATTATCTCTATAACCTCACAACTGACTCATCAAACAGAGGGATGTGCTCCTTAAACCCATTTCTCCCAGAGCATCTCCATTCATTCCCCTTTAAAACCCAATATCTGTAAAAATATATCATTTTTTAAAAATTATATATTATATTATATTATATTATATTATATTATATTATATTAATTATATTTATTACATTGTATTGTATTGTATTGAATTATATTATATTATATTGTATTATATTATATATCTTTATTATATTATCTTTATTATATTATATATAAATATCTGTATAAACCTTACACAATTGACTCATCAGAGGGATGTGCTCCCTTAAAACCCATTTCTCCCAGAGCAGCTCCATTAATTTCTCTTTAAAACTCAATATCTGTATACATTTATAAAATACTTTATATATTTATTTATTTGTTTGTTTGTTTGTATGTTTATTATCTCTATAACCTCACAACTGACTCATCAAACAGAGGCATGTGCTCCCTTAAGCCCATTTCCCCCAGAGCAGTGTTCCATCTGCTGCAGCATTTCTGCTCAAGTGCAGGTTTTTGTTATTTATTTGTTATTTGTTATTAGTTATTATTTGTTCTGCTGGCACATTTTGGCAGGCTGTGTTCTGGCCTTGCTTTATCCCATTTATTGCTCATGGTCCTTTGCACACCAACAATGCCCCATTGTGCTCCACTGAAATACTCATTGAAAGCCCTGCAGACCTAACCAGCTGTGAAGCTGGGCTGCATTTGGTCACTCCAGTTTTCAGCTACTGCATTCTGCTTCCAAAACCATTGAGATCCCATCCTTCTCAGGGGCAGACAAGACTAAAGCCCTTCAGTGCCACAAATAATTCAAACAGGCCAGAAGTGAACACCCAGTGAGAGGAACAAGGCAGCAGAGTGCTCTGGAAGGAGCCAAAGAAGGGAAGTTTCAAAAAATCTTTATTGTTGTACTTAAGAATTTTATAGAATTATAGGTTTGGGTTGGAAGGGATCTTAGAATGATCCAGTGGCACCCCTGCCATGGCAGGGCCACCTCCCACTGTCCCAGGCTGCTCCAAAGCTGCTCCAAACCCTGTCCAAGCTGGCTTTGGACACTTCAGGGATGAGGCAGCCCCAGCTGCTCTGGGAATTCCATCCCAGCCCCTCTCCACCCTCCCAGGGAACAATTCCTCATTGCCAATATCCCATCTAATCCTACTCTTTTTTAGTTTGAAGCCATTCCCTGTGTCCTTTCCCTCCATCCCTTGGAAATTGTCTCTCTCCATCCAATTCTGAAACTGAATTTTTTGGAATTGTCTCTCTCCACCTTTCCTGTGGCTCCCTTGATGTGCAATTGTCATGAAGGAGAATCAGCATTTTAAATTCTGTCCCAAAATCATTTAAACCAAGAGTTTTAAAGGGTTTTACCCATCTCTGAGGAGTTGAAAATCACCTACCCCGTTGCCACTGCCTGTCTCAATGTCCAGGTAGGAAGGGGGCATTTGCACCTTGCTGAGCACCTTAAAACAGGTTTTTAAGGCATGAGTGAGTTCTGGCAGCCCCAAGACTTCCATGTTTTCCAGGAGAGACTGCACCATGTAACTGAGCATCTGGGGCAGGTACTGAGTCTGCACCTCTGAGTAGAGCTCCTGCAATAACAAAGGAATGTTTAAAGGAGTTATCCCAGCCCAGCCATCACTGAGAGGGACGGTCAAAGCCAGCCTTACCAGGGGAATCACATCCAGCAGGAACACCAGCAGAGTGCACAGCTCTGCAATGGTAGGAGGAGGGCTCACGTCTTCCAGAGGATACCTCATCCCTGTGGATTTGTTTCTGGAGTGAAAGAAACATTCTTATGGAAGGGCAAAATTCTGGTTACAAGCAAAAAGCTTTGTTAAAATCAGCACAAAATACTGAACAGCTCTGAGGCAAAGGGCTTCTAACAGAGCAGTGGAAAATATTCTGTCAAGTCAAAACAACCTCAACTCTGTGTGCTATGATGAAGAGCTGCCAATTTTCAGATTGCACAATCTTCTTTCTTAGAGTTAGAAAATGATAAAAAGAGAGATATCATCTAATCAGAGGGTTGGAAGAGACCTTAAAGGCCATTTAGTATCTTTATTTTTCTTCTACAAAGACCTTTCCACCTTCCCTCCCAACCCTTTTTCCTCCTTCTGTTGATTTGAAAGGAATTTCCTTTGTTCCCAGGTTGAAATTTCCATCTCATTGTTTACCTGGTTTCACTCCTGAATTATTTGTGGACACAATTTACAGACCTGGCTGGTTCTACCATGTGTGATGTCCCTTAAAAGCTGCAGTAAACATTATTATCCTGAACAGACAGCTCTGAAGTGACATTTTTGAGAGCAAAACATAAACACCTGAAACAATCTTCAAAGCATTTGGTCAGGTAATCCCAGAGGAAATCAGTGCTTAAGGATGTGATCAGCAAATTCACTGTTTTAACAATTTCTGAAGCATTTTTATTCTCTTTGATTGCACTGGAAGGGAGAGAAAAGGAAAAGAAAAGCAGATGTCAGTGAGGATTCACATCACATGAGCTGATGGATTCAAAAATCTCTTTTCCCCTTTCTCTACAAGCTAAAAAACATTGATTTTTTTTTTTTTTTTAATCAAAGACTAAATCATAGTGGAGCTGGAGCATCTTGCAGATGATGGGAATCACAAGGCTGAGCTCTGCCAGCAGCCTGATGTCACTGGGGTTACTCAACACCCATCACATGCAGCAAACTTCCTTTTTTCTCTGCTAATCCAAGAGAAACTCATTGTGTGGAGAGAAAAGGGGAAGCCAGAGAAAAATTTCATCCTCTGGCCAGAAAGTCACTTTGTTACAACCCAAAACTTCATAAACTCCTTCATTTTAACCACTAAACTTTAAAAAAATGATCCCGTTTCAGCTCAGAGCTGGAAATTTGTCACACCTTGCCAGGGTGTTGCCACTTTGATTGTAGCTGAGTTTGAGATCAGAACCCAGGGTGTCTTTGCAGTAGGAATAAAAAGCTCTAAGAACTTCCAGGAACAGATCTCCAACAACCTGTGGTCCTGCAAGGAAAGGGAAAAAAGAATTCAAGAGTTGTCTACAGAGGAGGGGAAGAAATAATAATTTCATGGCCCTTAACTTGGAATAATTAAAAAAAATAAAAGTAGTGTATAAAGCATTGCAATGAGTGCTTTTAAAAATGAAAATATAAAAGTTTAAGTGACTAAGAATAGTAGAAAAGGTCAAAGCTTGTTGTGTTTGATTTGATACCTTGAAATAATTGTTGCATTGTTAAATCCACTTCTAAAGGGAGTGAAAGTCTTAATGGCTCAAGGAGTCAAACTTTATGTTCTGACTGGAAAGATTAAACTGGATAATGCAGTTTAGCTGAATATCCTTGGTTTAAAAGGGATTTATGATCCCTTTATTTGTACTTTGGATTAATGCAGATTGTCAGGCAGCCAAGCAACACATCCAGCAGGGCAATGTCTCTCATTTATTTTCTAAATTAGATTAATCAATACATTTCTAACAGAAATAACCTCTTTGGCAACATCATTCCTCACCCAAAATATTTTTAAAAATTTATCAAGTCACTTTGGTTTGATTCTTTAGTGAAGAAAAGTGAATTTGCCCTTGAAATAAGGATGGGCAGAGCCTCATCCTGCTGGTGCTGCATGGACAGACACAGAGAGGGAAGAGCAGATCCACCCAAGGAGCAAATGGAGCTGAATATTGACACAAGGGTGGAAGTGCTTTTTTAAAGTGCCCTCAGATGCCAGCTCAAGGCTCACAACCCCAAAATTATCAAGGCTGGAAGAGCCCTTTAGAATCACCCAGTGCCATCACCCCAATCCCTGTCCCCAAGGCCACATCCAGACTGCTCTGGGACAATTCCAGTGACTCCAAACCTCCCTGGGCAGCTCAGCCCAAGGCCTGAGCACTCTGAGAGGGGAATTTTCTGTGCCAATCTCCAACCTGAGCCTGCCCTGGTGCCATTTGAGGCCATTTCCTCTCCTCCTTTCCCTTGGGACAGGACAGCAGAGCCCGACCCCCCCGGCTGTGCCCTCCTGGCAGGGACTTGTGCAGAGCAGTGAGGTCCCCCCTGAGCCTCCTTTGCTCCAGCCCCAGCCCCTGCCCAGCTCCCTCAGGGATTCTGCAGCCCCTGCCCAGCTCCCTCAGGGATTCTGCAGCCCCTGCCCAGCTCCCTCAGGGATTCTGCAGCCCCTGCCCAGCTCCCTCAGGGATTCTCCAGCCCCTGCCCAGCTCCCTCAGGGATTCTGCAGCCCCTGCCCAGCTCCCTCAGGGATTCTGCAGCCCCTGCCCAGCTCCCTCAGGGATTCTCCAGCCCCTGCCCAGCTCCCTCAGGGATTCTGCAGCCCCTGCCCAGCTCCCTCAGGGATTCTCCAGCCCCTGCCCAGCTCCCTCAGGGATTCTCCAGCCCCTGCCCAGCTCCCTCAGGGATTCTCCAGCCCCTGCCCAGCTCCGTTCCCTGCCCTGGACACGCTCCAGCCCCTCCAGGGCTCTCCTGCAGGAGCAGAACTGGGCCCAGCCCTGGAGGGGCTCTCAGAGCCAGCACAGAGGGACAATCCCTGCCCTGCTCCTGCTGCACACACAATTCCTCATCCAGCCCAGCTGCCAGGGGCCTCTGGCCCCCCTGGGCACCCCTGGGCTCGTGTCCAGCCCCTGTCCCCAGCACCCCCAGGGCCTTTCCTGCTTGAGCAGCTCTCAGGACTCTCTGTCCCAGCCTGTAGGGTTGGGGTTGGCAGAAGCCCCAGCCTGGGCTGTGCTGACCCTACAGGAGGGCACAGATTTGCATTTCCCTCCCTGGGACCTATCCATGCTCTGCAGGGCTCTGTGGGGCAGCCAGAGAGAACCTGGAGAGGGAATTTGTTCCAGAGCAGGGCCAAGGCAAGGAACAGCCTCCTACACACTCCCACACACACAGGATCAGGGCTGGGCAGGGTTTTGTTAAGTCCTGCTCAGATTTGGGATGAACACTTCACCTATTTCAGGTTTGTCCAGGAGGCTGATGAGGATTCGGAAGGGTTTGAGATAAGCCTGGTGCTGCTCCTCTGGGTCAGCCTCTGGGAATTTCTGATGCAGAATCACAATCAAACTCTAGGAAAAGGAAAACATCACAATGTTATCACAATGTTATCCATCAGAGACAGATTGTTATCTTAATAAGTGCTGAAGTGTTGCTAAATTTGATTTTGTTAGGACTGACTACAAATGGAGTCCAATTTTCCATCCAGGGTAAAGAAATCAATTCCATCTTCCCATCATCTCTACTCAAGGGCTGATCTTATCCAGAGAAACATTTTTAAATAATTCAGGTAGTTCAGCCAAGATGCTTCCCTTTGGTTTCCTTAGATTCCATAAGCAATCCACTATTGGGATAAATACAGCACAGATGGAAATGTAACCACAGGGACAGAGAGGGAAGGACAAACCAAAAATTGAGAATCATTCTGGACACAGTTTGAGCTAAAATTGCAAGGATCATGAATTTATTTGGAATATGTCTGTATAAAATGAACACCAACCTCAACCAAAAGATCTTTAGAGTATTTTCCAAAGAAATAAACAGCATGGTCTTCAGAAGTGGTGGAGTCTGGAGCAAAAGTGCCACCTTTAATATCAGAACCTACAAGAAAACAGAGGCAGGAGGAGCTCAGAGAGCAGCACAGAGCACTGAGGGGTTTATATTGAATTTACACTGCATTTTTAATATTTGGCATTTCAACAGCCCACACTCCCAATCTGAGGGCATCCAGATATTCTGCAAAACACATAAATCAAAACCAAGGCCAAATATACTGGGAATCACTATTTCTTCCAGAAAAATAAGGTTAAAATAGTAACTTTTAGTCCTTTTAGTCCACTGAACCATTTCACAACAAGCTGTGGGTGGAACCAGAATTTATCAAATTCCCTGGGATTCAGAGAGAAATAAATTCACCTCTGAAGAGAAGCCCTGTTCACCAAAATTTTTATTGTACTAAGGCATTTGATAAATGGAAAACAAACACCAATTTACTTTACCATCATTCATTAACAGATAAAGAAGTGTATTTCAATTTTCAACACTGATTTTTTTTTGCTCTCAATTATGCAGAATATTGAAGTTCTCAGGGTTTTGCACAGTACCTAGCAGCCAGGCATACAATCTCCTGTTGAGGGACATGTCTCTCCTCAGCAGAGTTTGAGTGGCTGCTGACAGGATATAAACCAGATCAGCCCTTCTGAGCAGGATGGTGCTTTCCTTGCAGTCCTAGGGTGGAAAAGAAAGAGTTTTCAGCTGTTGGTGAGCACTGAAAGGAGTCAAACTTGTGATGGGCTGGGTTTTTGAACTGGGAGTAATGATGTATTGGGGAAAAGGTAACAAAGCATCAACAGGAAAATGGTTTGTGTGCTAAAAATGTCAAGAATTCCCAGAATTCCCAGAATGACCAGGTTGGGAGAGACCTTCAAGGGCATCGAGTCCAGCCCAGCCCCAACCCCTCAACTGAACCCTGGCACCCAGTGCCACATCCAGGCTTTGTTAAACACACCCAGGCATGGGGACTCCACCACCTCCCCGGGCAGCCATTCCAGAACTTTCTCACCCTTGCTGGAAAAACCTTTTCCCTGCTCTCCAGCCTGGATTTCCCTTGGTGCAGCTCGAGGCTGTGTGCTCTGGTTGTGTCAGTGCTGCTGGAGAAAGAGCCCAGGGCCAGCTGAGCCCAGGCCCCTTTCAGGAGCTGTGCAGAGTGAGGAGGGCAGCCCTGAGTCTCCTTTGCTCCAGGCTGAGCACCCCCAGCTCCCTCAGGGCTTCCTCACAGGGTTTGTGTTCCCAGCCCCTCTCCAGCCTCCCTGGCCCCTCTGCATGTGCTCAGTGTCCCCAGGTCCTTCCCAACCTGAGGGGCCAGAGCTGGGCACAGCACTCCAGGTGTGCCCTCAGCAGTGCAGGGACAGAATGACCTCCCTGCTCCTGGGACAGACACAGGGACAGACAGGGACAGACACAGGGACAGACACAGGGACAGACACAGGGACAGACAGGGACAGAATGACCTCCCTGCTCCTGCTGGCCACTCCATTCCTGCTCCAGGCCTGCAGCCATCCCTTGCTGGCCCCCAGGGCACTCTGCTGCCTCATGGTCAGCACCCCCAGATCCTTTTCTGCCTGGGCACTGTCCAGCCACACCATCCCCAGCCTCTGGCATTGCAGGGGTTATGGTGGCCAAAATGCAGGACTTGGCACTTGGATTGATTAAACTCCATCCTGTTTGACTCTGTCCATTCCTCCAACTGTTCCAGGTCTCTCTGCAGAGCCCTCCTACCTTCCAACAGAAGGACACAGCCCCCAGCTTAGTGTGCTCTGCAGATTTACTAATGAAAGGCTCAGACCCTCATCCTTGTTAGCAATAAACGTGCCACAAGCTCAAGGGATCTGAGAACAGTGGGATCATGGAGTCACAGGATGGGAGGGACCTTAAATCCCATCCCATCCCACCCCTGCCATGGCAGGGACACCTCCCAGTGTCCAGCCTGGCCTTGGGCACTGCCAGGGATCCAGGGGCAGCCCCAGCTGCTCTGGGAATTCCATCCCAGCCCTGCCCACCCTGCCAGGGATGAATTTCTTCCCCAATATCCCACCTAACCCTACAATTTTTCAGATAGAAGCCATTCCCTGGGTGCTGTCCCTGCATGCCCTGGAAATTGTCTCTCTCCAGCTTTCCTGGGGCTCCTCCAGGCCCTGCAAGGCCACCCTGAGCTCAGCCCAAAGCTTCTCCTGTCCTTAAGACTTAAAAACTCTTCCTCCATCCTAAACCCTGCCTGTCCCAGAGGGAGGTGGGAAACAATGGGAACAAATTTTGGTTTAAGTAAGGTTTTCTCTGGTGGTCTTTACCAGAAATAACTTCATGTGGACAATTCCAAATTCTAAAATGCTACTTGAATAAACTCCATTTGTTTTCCACATGAGCTGCTCATGCCTGAATAGTTCAAGCACATCCCAAATATCCCCCAAAAGCCCCTGTGAAATCATTGCTTCAGCCTTGGGAGCTGAAAAGACTCTGAGAAGCAGCAGAGTCTCCTCCACCCCTCAAATTGATGGGGCAGAAGAAATCCCAAAATTCATGGATTTTGAAGGTTCAAAATTCAGCCATTTGGCAATACCAGAGGTGGGAGCTGGGCTGCTTGCACAGAACACACCTTCCATGGGAAAATCCCCAAATAACCTCCTTACCAAAGCTGTATAAAATGGGAAAAAGAAGAGGATTGCTTCCAGAGTGTTCCTCTGCACAAGGACATTGGAATCCAGCACTGACACACACAAAGACTTGATCTGGAAAAGGAAAAAACAACATTTTATTTGATTTTACTATCAAATTAAGGAGAGGAAGGGAAGGGAAGGGAAGGGAAGGGAAGGGAAGGGAAGGGAAGGGAAGGGAAGGGAAGGGAAGGGAAGGGAAGGGAAGGAAGGAAGGAAGGAAGGAAGGAAGGAAGGAAGGAAGGAAGGAAGGAAGGAAGGAAGGAAGGAAGGAAGGAAGGAAGGAAGGAAGGAAGGAAGGAAGGAAGGAAGGAAGGAAGGAAGGAAGGAAGGAAGGAAGGAAGGAAGGAAGGAAATTTGGCTACCTATGAATAATATTCTGTTTAAATAACAGGATAATTGCAGTTTAACTCCTGCACCCAAAGAGTACAGAATGTCCCAGAGTTACAAGATGGAAAACCTCCGAAAATGCAGATATTACTCTAATTAGCCTTAGACTTATTCCATCACTCAACACAAATTACTCCCTACAGAAGATTTATAAAAAATAAAAAGACACAGAATTTCAGAACAGCAAACCCTTTGGGAACTGCACATCAAAGACTGAAACCAAAAATCTGCTCTTCAAATTAAATGGATGGAGCAATTTCAGAGCATGGACCTTTCAGTCTCTCTTCTCAAAATATTTTTAATTGCATAGCATCCTAATTTAATCCAGACAAGGCTGGGGTTATGGGGTTATTTTAGGTTACAAGTGCCCGGGGCTGTGTGTTCTGTTCCCATGTGTCAGAGCTGGGGCAGTTCTCTGCTGTCCATGGGCAGTTTTTCCTTTCTCTCTCCCACAGCCAATCCTCCCTGCAGGAGATCTCTGCTGTCCATGGCCCCTGAGTGTCCCTGCAGGGCTGAGCCAATCCCATCATCCCATGGGGAGATGCTGCATTGCCCAGGGGAGGAGCCAAGCATTCCTACCTGGATCCAATCTGAGGTGCTGGCACAGCCCAGCAGCCTTTGCCCAGGGCATTGCCAGAGGAGCAGCTTCTGCTGCCCTGCATGGCCAGAGGGAGCCCAGGCCCATCTGCAGCAGCCCTGGAGCTGCAGAGGAAAACTCCCCCCTTGTGCAGGATCCCTGCTCCAGCAGAGCCACAGCTGGCACTGCAGGAGGGCTGAGCCCCCATGGGATGGGGCTGTGCCACCCCCTGACACACAGGGGACAGGGACTGCTCTCACTCTGACAGTGGTTTGTATTATTGAATTTTTGGTTTTAGATTTTCTTTTTATTTTTAATATTTTTCCTAGTAAAGAACTGTTATTCCTGTTCCTATATACTTGCCTGAGAGCCCCTTCATATCAAAATTACAATAATTTAATGGCACTGCTGCCACCCCTGTGACCCACAGCATGTCAGGGCATGGTCTGACTCTGGCAGTGCTGCTTTGTATTACTGCATTCTTATTTTGATTTTTTCTTTTAATTCTTTTATCCCTACTACAGAACTGTTATTCCTACTCCCACATCTTTGCCTGAGAGCCCCTTCATTTCAAAATTACAATAATTTGGAGGAGAGGGTTGACATTTTCCATTTCAAAGGAGTCTCCTGCTTTCCTTAGCAGACACCTGGCTTTTCAAATCCAAACAAGGGTGTAAAATGAACTTACAGTGAGTTTATAATCAGTGCCAAGCATGAATTTCTGCTGTTTTCCAGAGAGTTCCCTGTTGATGTGGCTGACAATGAAGAGGGAAGCAGGGAGCCTGATGGAGGGGCTGCCCAGGACACTGCCCCAGAGAGCTCCATAAAACACCTCCTGGCCCATCAGCAGGGACAGCTTCACCAGCAGAGCATCTGTTCTGTACCCAGACAGAGAGAAAACCCCTTTGTTAGCTGATTTTATACCACAGAAATGGAATTCTATAGAGTTGATTGAATTGATTTGATGTTTTGCAGCTTTGTGTTGCCAATATTTCCCTTTATTGCAGAATCTTGGGATGGTTTGGGTTGGAAGGGACCCAAAAATCATCTCATTCCACCCCCTGCCATGGGCAGGGAACCTTCCCCTGTCCCAGGGGGTGATGGATGAATCTCACTGTACAAAAATAATCAAACCCACTCAATCCTTTGTCATTAAAACAAAGTCTCTGTTCACACACTGGAAAATTCTCCAGGAAATATCTGCAAATATTTAGCTCTGACCAAACAACTGCAGCACCTTTACTGCAGAATGTTCATTGTCAGAGGTGTGAAAAACTAAATTGGAAGTCATTGAAGCAGATGTTGAAGTCTAAAAGGCAATTTTATCAGTCTGGGAGCTGGAGGTTACCCTAAAAATTCCTACTTTCAAACCATCAGGGTCAATTTTTAAGGCACTGGATGAAGAAAAACAAGAGATGTGAAGTCCCCTGGATCCCTGGCAGTGCCCAAGGCCAGGCTGGACAGGACCTGGAGCAGCCTGGGACAGTGGGAGGTGTCCCTGCCATGGCAGGGGTGGCACTGGATGAGCTTTAAGGTCCCTTCCCAGCCAAACCAGTCCAGGATTCCATGAGATAAAACAACAAATTGCACACAGGACACCCTGAAATCAATTCCAGAGCATCCCACTGAAAATCCTGGGGCTGCAGCACAGTCCCTGCTCTGGAACACTTTGGTGTTTTACCATAAAGGAGGAATTAAAACCTCACATGAGGAATGCAAGGTTGAGAAAAGAGGAAAATCCCAGCTCAGAAGAGAAACACCTCCCAGTGTGATGGGCTTTTTTCCATTTATTTATAAAAGAAATCCCTCAAGCAGCTTTCCTCTCCCATTTTCTGTGTGAGTGCACAAACTCAGGGAAATCTGGAGCTGGGAATGGTGTCTGGGCTGAAGCACAACCTCAGCACTTTGATCACTTTCAGGAACAGCAGGAGATGGATTCATTTTAGTCCTCAATATTGAAGGTTCTCAAAACACCCAGCAGAGAGCCTCTCATGAAAAAGAATTGAAAATTAACCTGACACAGCTTCTGACAAGATATTCGTACCACAATTGAAGGTTCTCAAAACACTCAGTAGAGAGTTGGAAAAGAATTGAAAATTAACCTGACACAGGTTCTGACAGGATATTCTTACCACAGAATCATTGCAATGAGGAAACAAAAGGAAAAGTCCCTCATGTAAATTGGTATTTTATAAAAAAAACCAATTAAATTAATTTTAACATATAAATTTCCCAAGATTGATAAAATATAGTCAGATCCTGTTTGCTCAAAGAGGAAAATGATGCCATCAAAAATAGGGAAAAAGGTGTAAAACCAGAGGTCAGACATTGGAAGTTCATCTGATTAATTTTAGTCCTCAATATTGAAGGTTCTCAGAACACTCAGCAGAGAGCCTCACATGAAAAAGAATTGAAAATTAACCTGACACAGCTTCTGACAAGACATTTTTACCACAGAATCATTGCAATGAATAAACTAAAGGAAAAGTCCCTCATGTAAATTGGTATTTAAAAAAAAGAACCCAATTAAATTAATTTTAACATAAATATTTCCCAAGATTTATAAAATGTAGTCAGATCCTGTTTGCTCAAAGAGGAAAATGATGCCATCAAAAATAGGGAAAAAGGTGTAAAACCAGAGGTCAGATCTTGAAAATTCATCTTGGAAGTTCATCTGATTAATTTTAGTCCTCAATATTGAAGGTTCTCAAAACACTCAGTAGAGAGTTGGAAAAGAATTGAAAATTAACCTGACACAGCTTCTGACAAGACATTTTTACCACAGAATCATTGCAATGAATAAACTAAAGGAAAAGTCCCTCATGTAAATTGGTATTTAAAAAAAAGAACCCAATTAAATTAATTTTAACATAAATATTTCCCAAGATTTATGAAAAGTATGTCAGATCCTGTTTGTTCAAAGAGGAAAATGATGCCATCAAAAATAGGGAAAAAGGTGTAAAACCAGAGGTCAGATCTTGGAAATTCATCTGATAAATTTTAGTGCTCAATATTGAAGGTTCTCAGAACACTCAGCAGAGAGCCTCTCATGAAAAAGAATTGAAAATTAACCTGACACAGCTTCTGAGAAGATATTCTTACCACAGAATCATTGCAATGAGCAAACAAAAGTCCCTCATGTAAATTGGTATTTTACAAAAAAAAAAAATTAAATTAATTTTAACATGAATATTTCCCATAATTTATGAAATGTGTGTCAGATCCTATTTCTTCAAGGCAAAGAGGAAAACGATGCCATCAAAAATAGGGAAAAAGGTGTAAAACCAGAGGTCAGACATTGGAAGTTCATCTGATTAATTTTAGTCCTCAATATTGAAGGTTCTCAAAACACTCAGTAGAGAGTTGGAAAAGAATTGAAAATTAACCTGACACAGCTTCTGACAAGATATTCTTACCACAGAATCATTGCAATGAGGAAACAAAAGAAAAACTCCCTCATGTAAATTGGTATTTCAAAAAAAACCCAATTAAATTAATTTTAACATTTAACTGAATGTTTCCCAAGATTTATGAAATTTATGTCAGATCCTATTTCTTCAAGGCAAAGAGGAAAATGATGCCATCAAAAATAGGGAAAAAAGTGTAAAACCAGAGGTCAGATCTTGGAATTTCATTTGCAGTTCCCTTTAATTCCCTGCTCCATATTTTTGCCAGATTATACAGAAATATTGGAAAGAATTCAGCTGCTCTCTTATGTTACAGAATTCAAATAGAATTTATCTCCAGAGCAGTGGTTTGGGGAGTCAGGTGAATTATTTAGGAGTCAGAGGAGCTTTAAGAAATTTTTTATTCTTTTCTTTCAGCATTTCTATTTTTAACCCTCCTTTTCCTCTTCTCTTTTTTTAACCCTCCTTTTCCTCTTGTCTTCTCCTCCTGGGATGAAAATAGAGAGGAAAGGGTTTTTTTATTTCGGCATTTTTCCAGGTCCCACCATTCATCCCCCTTTAGAAGCTCTTTTATTTATAGAAATCTGACAGAAATTTCCTGAGAATTCCCTAGAAAATCAAAACACTGGATATTGCTTCAGTGAATATGGAATAATTCATATTACCTGTCATAAATTTCTGATCCTTCTTCCAAGCCAGGCAGCAGCCCAATGACAAAGGCCTGGAGACCAGGCAGGAGGGATTTTTGGAGAGGGAGGAAATATTTCTCATACAAGCCAAGGAGAACAGGTCTCACTGACATTGCTGCATTTGCCAGCAGAGGGAACAAACCAGAGCTTGAATTAAAAAAAAAAACAACAAAAAAAGACAAAATGAGAGTTAATTTAAATAGATTGAGATGGTTATGCCTTAGGAAAAAAATTAAAATGACATGTACAAAAAGGATTCTTAGTGAGCCCTTTTGTGGCCTTAGGAAAAAAAAAATTCAAATTACCTGTACAAGAATAAATCCTTGGCAAGCCATTTGGTGCCAATGATTTTAAAGATTATTTCATAGGTTTCTAAAGCCTTTAAGTGCACCCCACTGGGCAGGGCTGGGTGCAAGCACTGGGATAATCTTTTACTGATGATCAATCTTCTGGGCAGCAGGGAATATTTCAGGTTACTCTGCAGAGCCTGGGGAGAAAGGAGAGGAAAAGAAAGAGTTATAATGAGAAATATAAAATATCTAATGGCTGTTTATTAAAGGCTGAGGAGAAAGGAGAGGAGAAGAGTTATAAAGTGAAATATAAAATATCTAATGGCTGTTTATTAAAGGCTGAGGAGAAAAGAGAGGAAAAGGAGTTATAAAGTGAAATATAAGATATCTACTGGCTGTTTACTAAAGGCTGAGGAGAAAGGAGAGGAAAAGAAATTGTTATAGAGTGAAATACAAAATATCTAATGGCTGTTTATTAAAGGTTGAAGAGAAAGGTGAGGAAAAGAAAGAGTGAAAAAAAAAAGTGAAAAAGTGAAATATAAAATATCCAATGGCTGTTATTAAAGCTTGAGGAGAAAGGAGAGGAAAAGGAGTTATAAAGTGAAATATAAAATATCTAATAGCTGTTTATTAAAGGTTGAAGAGAAAGGTGAGGAGAAGAAAGAGTGAAAAAAAAAGTGAAAAAAAGAGTGAAAAAGTGAAATATAAAATATCTTATGGCTGTTTATTAAAGGTTAAGGAGAAAGGAGAAGAGAAGAAATAGTTATAAAGTGAAATATAAAATATCTACTGGCTGTTTAGTAAAGCTTGAGGAGAATATTGGAAGAGTTTGAAGCCCTGACTGCATTTTGTCACAGCAGAACTCTGCAGCTGAGTTTTCATTTGGGATCAGCCATGGGAAATTTGGAAAAGCCTGGAGTGAGTCTGCTCAGAGGAGGGAATTCAAGAAACAGGATTGGGCCAGGGTATCCCATTATCCCAGATTGTCCCATCTCCAGGGAAAAGGGAAGGGACAAGAAGAGCATCTCAGCTTTTAGGGAATAAAGAAAGAATTCAATATTTCTCTTTCCTCATAAATTCTCCCTTCATGGATGGAATCATGGAAGGGCTTGGGAGGGACCTTAAAGATCCCCTTGTTCCAGCACCTTCCTCTGTGCCAGGCTGCTCCAAGGCCTGGTCAACCTGGCCTTGGACACTTCCAGGGATGAGGAGCTCTCAGCTTCCCTGCAAAACCTGGGCCAGGGCCTCCCCTCCCTCACAGGGAACAAATTTTGCCAATAAATAATTATTTAATAATTTTTTTCCAATATTTTTTTCCAATAAACAATCTCTGAAACAAAAATAAAAACCTTCCAACCGAAGCAGAGATGATGAAATGGGACAAAAGCCTCTGCTCTGGGATTCTCTGGGGCTGCATTCACTGAGCTGGATCACTCACTGCATTCATGTGCAAGTAAAAGATGTTTAGGACAGGAAATAATTCAAGAAGATTTGAAAAAAAATTAGAAAAAATTTAGAAAAATTTTAGAAAAAACTGGGCCTCCCTTCTTGGGAAAGGGAACTCCTTTCCTTGAGCCACCAGAGCATTTCAGCAGGGAAATCAATCAGTTTTCTCTTCAAGTCACAGACAATCAAAAAGAGAATTTGCAAGTCAAGGGCACTGCAGGCTTTGCTCCGTGGGCAAACACAAACAGATGTGTTGGAGTTGGGGTGCTGAGAATTTGGGACTTTCTGTGCTGCCAGGCACTGACCCCAAGAGAACACTGCACTGAGCTGAGGGCCTGGAGAAGCTTCCAAAATTCAATAATAAAACTGAGATTAAAGGTGTGGAGTTTGGATAGAAGTGTGTGAGATCACAGGGTGGGAAACTCAGAGTTTAAGGGTTTAGAATACAGGAATAGAGAGAAAGCAAGATGGAGGGTTTAGGGTGGAGGCTGCTCCTTCTTCTTCTTCTCTTCCTTCTCCTTCTCCTTCATCTCCTTCTCCTTTCTCTTCTTCCTCTTCTCCTTCTGCTTCTCCTGCTTCTTCTCCTTGTTCTCCTTCTTCCCCTCCTTCTCCTTCTCCTCCATGGGTTTGGGTGGTTTTGTGTCATTGGATAAAAAAGTCCCCATTGAGGGCACGGGTGGTTGGGTATTGGGTTAAAAGTGAAAATAATTGAGGTGTCATTTGTTAATTGGACAGTTTATCCCTCAAAGGCCTTGGAGAGAAAGACAGTGAGGCATTTTTATGAAAGCTGCACAGTCACTGCTGTGAGTCTGTGACATAAATAAGAAATAACAAACATTTGAGCCTGAACATGAACTGTGGTCTGGAGTGCCTTCAACCCTGACCTCAACAGAAAAATGAAGTTAAAACCAGCACAGATGTTCCAGAGCCTGTGGACATTTGGGATATTTTCAGGATCAGGCAAATTCTTGTCTCTTCCCAAAATGAAATCCTGGTTTTATCCTATGGAATTCTTTTCAACTTGAGGTGGTTGTGTTCTGGAAAAGCAGCAGAAAGTGGAACAACCTTGTCTGGACTGAACCTACAGCAGGTGACTTTACCCTGAGCACTCCCCAGCAGGAAAGGGAGGAGATAAATCCCTTTTAGAGAGAGCAGCTGGCAGGAAATTTACCCAAGAACAAAAAAAGGGTGAGAGTTTATAACAACAGCAAACAAGAGAAGTCAGCCCCTCCTGGCAGACACACAGATGTCCCTCAGAGCCACCTCATTCCCTCCTCCTCTGCAGGCACAGCTGCTTTCATGGATGATAAAAGCCAGAATCCAAAATCAAACCATTATTTGTTACTTTTGTGGAGTTACTTTTTTTATACCTTTTATATTTGTATATTTGTATATTTGTATATTCATATATTTATATATTTATATTTATATTTGGAGCTTTTCCTCATGTGGTATATTTTACATATATATATATATATATACACACACACACACACACATATATATATAGATATAGATATAGATATAGATATATATAGATATATATTCTTCTCATGGAGAATATTATTTCAACATTAAAATCCGTAAGAGTTGTAAGAACTGTGAAGATTTCTGGAAAGCTGGACTTTGAAACTTTCTATTTATATGGCTTGGCTTGTATTTGCCCACACCCTCTCTGCATATTTAGAGATATAAAAGGAGATAATTACAAAAAAAAGCAGGCCAGGGTAAATGGTGATCATTGATTTGTGGGGACTTTTGGAAGGAATTTGAGATGAGATTTTAAAATAGTTGTTGATGATGTATTTTTGGTATTTTTATTTTTTACCTAAGCAGGAAGGGTGAGTTTGGTTTACATTGTTACAGCATAATTTAGAAGGTTACAAGACTTTTAGTTACAAGACTGTTTGAGGAGTTATTGACTGATAAAACACTGTTAAGAAGGATATTTATGTTTTTGACCTAATTTTGAAATATTTTGCTTTATGGACTTATACTACAGTGTCTTAGTTAATTATATAATTATATAATTATATATATATATTATATATATATACATATATAGTTTATTATATATATAATATATTATATATAAAATATATTATATATAATATATTATATATAAAATATATTATATATAATATATATTATATATAATTATATATAATTATATATATAATATATATACAGTGTCTTAATTAATTATATAATTATAACATATATTTATGTGTTATAATTATAATAATAATTATAACACATAAATTCATAGTATTGTATTTTAAATTCTTTGTCCACTTTTGTAGTTATTTTTTCTATATTTTAAACTTTAAAATTATAAACTTTTTTTTACTTAGTTTAACGTGTTTTTGTTCTAAATTATAAATTTACATTTTCACTTTTAGCACCTAACTTTGGAAGCCTTTTCCAAGTTTCAGATTAAATCTTCTGTTTAATTCTAAGTTTTCATTTACAGGCTCAAAATCCTGAGAGTGTTTTGTATTTTGGATTCTAACAGTAAATATTTTCCCTCTCAGTGCTCAGACTGAACAAATACCATCTTAATATTCCAATATTTAAATATCAACCAGGCAGAAAATGGAAATATTCATTGTTTATTCCACAGAGCATCAGCTCCAGCACAGCAATAATGGCATCTCAGCTTTGGCTCCAACATTTCCAAAGGATTTGAAGGAATCCTTCCCCAAACCTCAGGGATAATGATATTGAATGATAAACTGAATATTTAGAATCAGGAATTATTTGCAAGGGAACTCAAAGATCATCCAGGGCTGGGCAGTGACACCTTCCCCTATCCCAGGGTGCTCCAAAGGCCATCCCAAAGCCCCTTGGACACTTCCAGGGATCCCCAGATTCTCTGTGACACCTTCCACAGTCCCAGGGTGCTCCAAAGGCCATCCCAAAGCCCTTGGACACTTCCAGGCATCCCCAGATTCTCTGTGACACCTTCCCCTATCCCAGGGAGCTCCAAAGGCCATCCCAAATCCCCTTGGACACTTCCAGGCATCCCCAGATTCCCTGTGACACCTTCCCCTATCCCAGGGTGCTCCAAAGGCCATCCCAGATCCCCTTGGACACTTCCAGGCATCCCCAGATTCTCTGTGACACCTTCCCCTATCCCAGGGAGCTCCAAAGGCCATCCCAAATCCCCTTGGACACTTCCACAATCCCCAGATTCTCTGTGACACCCTCCCCTGTCCCAGGGTGCTCCAAAGGCCATCCCAAATCCCCTTGGACACTTCCAGGCATCCCCAGATTCTCTGTGACACCTTCCACAATCCCAGGGTGCTCCAAAGGCCATCCCAAAGCCCCCTGGACACTTCCAGGGATCCCCAGATTCTCTGTGACACCTTCCCCTATCCCAGGGTGCTCCAAAGGCCATCCTAAATCCCCTTGGACACTTCCAGGGATCCCCAGATTCTCTGTGACACCTTCCCCTATCCCAGGGTGCTCCAAAGGCCATCCCAAATCCCCTTGGACACTTCCAGGCATCCCCAGATTCTCTGTGACACCTTCCCCTATCCCAGGGTGCTCCAAAGGCCATCCTAAATCCCCTTGGACACTTCCAGGGATCCCCAGATTCCCTGTGACACCTTCCCCTATCCCAGGGTGCTCCAAAGGCCATCCCAAAGCCCTTGGACACTTCCAGGGATCCCCAGATTCTCTGTGACACCTTCCCCTATCCCAGGGTGCTCCAAAGGCCATCCCAAAGCCCCTTGGACACTTCCAGGCATCCCCAGATTCTCTGTGACACCTTCCACAATCCCAGGGTGCTCCAAAGGCCATCCCAAAGCCCCTTGGACACTTCCAGGCATCCCCAGATTCTCTGGGCAACCTCCCAGCCAGGAATTCCTTCCCAATATCCCATCTTATTAAAAATTCCCACTTATTCCTGATAACTGGCACAGCAAAAGAGATCATGCACTGAATTTGATGGGAATTGTGATTAATTCCAGCCAACGTGGTGGTTTTAGTTAGAAACTGGGTGGAAATATTAATTTTGTGGAGTGGTTTTGGTTTGTTGATTTAAGATTTCTTTAATTTTAAGATTTTTTGGTTTAATGTATTAAAGAGTGTGGTATGTTTTGGGGTTGGTTAATTAGCCAAGTTCTTATTTTTTGTTGTGAGGTAGGAAGATAGGATTAGGAGAAAGGTAATGTAGGTTTAAAACTTTAAAAATGTTTAAAGAAAATTTTATTAATAGTAACTAAAAGAAAAAAGTAGTAAGAATTAAAATAAACCTTTTAGAACACTTCTTTTTCTCCTACAATCTTTCTTTTTTCACTGATAATGTAAAGAAACAAAATTTAAAATTTTCGGTTAGAATATTACTTTTAAAATAGTTTTTATTTAGTTTACTTAGGGGGAGAAGTTTTTCTTGTTAATGTTATGAAGACTTCTCCACAAGAGGAAAAAACCAGTTCTCTTAATTAATTAATTAATTAATCCTGGTGGCACAGAATTACTTGCACAACTGGAACAAAGAAAAGAGAGTTGTGGTCTCACTGTTTTTACCTTGGCTGGCCACAGCTGAGGCTCTGGGGGAGCTGCGTCCCTTGGAATGTTGGCTTAGCAAGCAGGCAAATGTCCCCTGCTGGGACTCAGGGACCTGCCTGGTGGCACTGGCAAATGTCACCTGCTGGGACTCAGGGACCTGCTTGGTGACACTGGCAAATGTCACCTGCTGGGACTCAGGGACCTGCCTGGTGGCACTGGCAAATGTCACCTGCTGGGACTCAGGGACCTGCCTGGTGACACTGGCAAATGTCACCTGCTGGGACTCAGGGACCTGCCTGGTGGCACTGGCAAATGTCACCTGCTGGGACCTGCCTGGTGGCACTGGCAAATGTCACCTGCTGGGACTCAGGGACCTGCTTGGTGACACTGGCAAATTCACCTGCTGGGACTCAGGGACCTGCCTGGTGGCACTGGCAAATGTCACCTGCTGGGACCTGCCTGGTGGCACTGGCAAATGTCACCTGCTGGGACTCAGGGACCTGCCTGGTGGCACTGGCAAATGTCACCTGCTGGGACTCAGGGACCTGCTTGGTGACACTGGCAAATGTCACCTGCTGGGACTCAGGGACCTGCTTGGTGACACTGGCAAATGTCACCTGCTGGGACTCAGGGACCTGCCTGGTGGCACTGGGAGTGCCAGGCATGCAGCATTGCAAAACTGGGGAGCAACAGACTCTGTATTGCTGTAACTTTTTATTCCTTGCCCATGGCATTGGTGTTGGGCAATGCCCTTTGCCTGACCCACACATGGGGCAACCAAGAGGCTTTGAAAAACCTTTTATTCCATTTTCAGTCTGATTTGAAGGGTGAGACAACACAGATGTTATAATTCACAATCAGAAGCTAATTATTTCCTAATTACAATGCACTGGAAGTGTTTCTTGGCCTATCAGCTTTAGCCACACCATGCTGGAAATGCCTTAAAACCAAACATCTAAAATTACCCCTCATGGGTCCCACTGCAATTCATCTTTCACAGTTCTGTTTCTCCAGATTATCCAGTCTTTTTTACAAAACCATCCTTTGAAATTTGTTTCCAGCTCCATTTCTCTCTCAGCAATGTCTGTCCTACTCCAGGGCATTTCTAAGCCAGCATTTCTTGTCTCAAGGTTTGCACACAGATGAACACACTGTGTGAGCCTTCTGTCAGGCTTGAAAAATTCTCTACAAACCCATTCCCCACACATGGCTGCCAAGACTTTGAAGGGAGGTGCTGCCTCAACCTTTCCTCACCCTCAGAATCCATCCATTCAAGCATCTGGAAGATGAGGGAGCAAGTAGAGGAATTACAAGTTGAGAATTCAAATTGGATCAATGAATTTTTGGACAATGAAGGTCGACAGGATGGGTTTCACCTGTTGCTAAAGGAATTTTTTGGGGTTGTAATCATTGTTTTTATTGTTTTGCTCATGTTTCCCTGTTTAGTGTCTGCAGAGGTCCATTGGGGACGTCTTCATAGTAAGAAAACACAGGGGAGTTGTGGAATCCTTTGGGACCTTCAGGATAAACCCCAGAGTCTCCACCTGGGTGAAAGAGAAAACTTCCCCATGGAGCCTCACAACACCATGATCCACCCCAGTTCCTTCCCCCAGATGTCCCAAATTCTCCTGGTTTCTCCTTTCCCTGTTCCCTCATTGAAGTCTTCATAGTAAGAAAACACAGGGGAGTTGTGGAATCCTTTGGAACCCTCACAGAAACCCCCAGGACTTTGCCTTGGAAGAATAAACCCCAGAGTCTCCACCTGGGCTGAAGGAGAAGACTTCCCCATGGAGCCTCACAACACCATGATCCTCCCCAGTTCCTCTCCCCAAATGTCCCAAATTCTCCTGGTTTCTCCTTTCCCTGTTCCCTCATTGTTTGTGGTGTCCCTGGTGGCCAGCCCATTCTTAACCTTGTGCACACCCCATGGTTTGTCTGTTGTCCCTGGTTTCCCTTGGGATTGCTGGAATGAACCTTTATTGATGACACAAAAAGCCCTTCTGCCATGGGGACTGTGGGTGTGGTGCTGCTACACCTAAAACCACAGCAGCAGCAAAACTTCAAACCAAATCCCAACAGTGTGTCCCTCCAGCCCTTGGAAATTGGCTCTGTCCATCCTTCTTGCAGCAGGGCTCATCTCTTCCCAAAACAATCCCTTGGATGTTGGGAAAAGAAAGGGAAATGGAAAAGAACAAGGATTTTGTGGCCTGGACAAGACAACACCACAGGCTGAGTGTAGGAACGTGCTCATCGTTGAGGGAGTGACAAAACTCTCTTTTGTCCCCTTAAAAAGGAAATAAGCCCAGAAGTTTCTCTTTTTGATTAGGAGAAAAATGCATCCCATAGGCTTGGGGGACCTCACCTCAAACTTAAGGACAGGAACCAAAAAATCCCAGGTGAGCAATTTATTAGAAAAAGAAAAGAACCAAGAAACCAATGGCTGTTGTGAGGTGTTTTACCAGGGGCAGGAGGGCCTCTTGCACCTGGCTCAGTTTTTCTCTGTTAAGAGTTTTGTTATTTTGCCTTTTATTAAAACCTTTTTGTTTCCAACACGGCCACAGAACCCATCCTGCTGATTTTATGCTTTCTAAGGTAGCTGAGCTATCTTGGGTGTGATATAAATCTCCAAGAGTTTATGAGAGCTGGCTCAAAAAAGCTCCTATTTCTGCTGAGGACCCTGTGCTCCTACACATTCCTTGGGTTTGGAATTTGCCATGGGATGGGCAGCAATGGGATGTTGGATTTGCTGCCTGGAAGGGAAGAGCAAACCAAAGAGCAGCTTTTCTTTAGTGTGTCTGGTTTTAGGAGAGATTTTCCTCCTGTTGCCAGTTCCTGGCCTTTCAGGTTCTCTTCATGTAACACAGAAATGAAAACACCTGAGTTGATGTGGCTGCTGAAGGAATTGACCTCGTTTGCAGATTCTGAGAAAATCACAGAAGGTTTTATATCCAAACCCCACTACACCTGATCTCCAGCAGGTTCAGGGATTTGAAACCCCATTCCAATATTTTTAAAGGCTGTGGGTGTCCCAAGAGCCCTCCCTGCTGCTTTGCTGGAAGGTTCAGGTTCTTCCCAGCTTCTCCAGATCTGCAGCTCACGGGATTTTAAGAGGTTTGAAAGGATTCATTGGCAGAGGGATCTCAAATGTTCACTGAGATAAGAGTGAAGTGATAATAGAAGATTTTTAAATGATAATTCATCTCCTCCAGCTGACAGGCAAAGTTGAGAAGTTGGATTAGGCAAAATTGAGAGATTGGATTTTTGAATCTCCTGAACTTCCACAAGAAAAAAAAAAAAGAACAAAGAATCAGGATCCAGGAATACTGGAATAATAACTTTGGCTGGGTTCTTCCCAGCTTCTCCAGAACTGCATCCCCCAGGATTTTAAGATGTTTGAGAGGCATTCATTGGCAGAGGGATCTCAGGAGCTGACTGAAATAAGAGTGAGGTGATAATAGATTAATTATCATTTAAAAATCTATCTCCTCCAGCTGACAGTCAAAGTTGAGAAGTTGGATTTTTATATCTCCTGAGCTTCCATAAGAAAAAAAAGTACAAAGAATCAAGGTCCAGGAATGCTGGAATAACTTTGGCTGTGCTCTTCCCAGCTTCTCCAGAACTGCAGCTCACAGGATTTTAAGAGGTTTGAAAGGATGCATTGGCAGAGGGATCACAAGTGTTCACTGAGATAAGAGTGAGGTGATAATAGAAGATTTTTAAATGATAATTCATCTCTTCCAGTGGGCAGGCAAAGTTGAGAAGTTGAATTAGGCAAAATTGAAACACTGGATTAGGCAAAATTGAGAGACTGGATTTTTAAATATCCTGAGCTTCCAAAGACAGAAAAGAACAAAGGATCAGGAATGCTGGAATTTTAACTTTGGCTGGGCTCTTCCCAGCTTCTCCAGAACTGCAGCTCACAGGATTTTAAGAGGTTTGAAAGGATTCATTGGCAGAGGGGTCTCAGGTGTTCACTGAAATAAGAGTGAGGTGATTAAATAGAGAGAGCTTTAAATGATAATTCAGTTCCTCCAGCTGACAGGCAAAGTTGAGAAGTTGGATTAGGCAAAACTGAGAGATTGGATTTTTAAATCTCCTGAGCTTCTACAAGAGGAAAAAGAACAAAGAATCAAGGTCCAGGAATGCTGAAATCTTAATTTTGGCTGGGTTCTTCCCAGCCTGCCCAGAACTGCAGCTCACAGGATTTTAAGAGGTTTGAAAGGATTCATTGGCAGAGGGATCTCAGGTGTTCACTGAAATAAGAGTGAGGTGAAAATAGAAGATTTTTAAATGATAATTCAGCTCCTCCAGCTGACAGTCAAAGTTGAGAAGTTGGATTTTTAAATCTCCTGAGCTTCCACAAGAGATAAAAGAACAAAGAATCAGGATCCAGGGATGCTGGAATTGTAACCTTGGCTGGTAGAGGTGAATAAACTCCAGATCCCATCCCACACCTTTTTTTCCAACACTAACACCTAAGGGCGCTCAGAATTCCTCTGATATTTGGCTATAAAAATACAGAATTGTCTACAAAAACTTGCTATTTTTGGCACCCGTGCCTTAAAATTAAACCACAAGCACAGAGGAATATTTGCATTTCCTCAGTTCCTTAAAATTAAACCACAAGCACAGAGGAATATTTGCATTTCCTCAGTTCCTGCTTTAGTTCCTCCTGCACGTGGAATCTGTTACAAACAATGATAAAAACTCGATGCAAATCAAGGAAATGTTTTTATTTCCATCACTAGAGTTCCAGGAAAAAGCAGCATCAATTACTAAGATTATCTTCAATTAGGAAATACCTAATAATAGAATTATTAATTCTTGCTAATATCATAATATAATAATATAATTCTTGTTTTAACAACAGTGGTTGTGAGGAGAGGGGGAGAGGAAGAACCTGTGATCCTTTTTTCCACTGATTCATTTTCCAAGTTAAAAACAAATTCCAAACAGAGCTCCAGCTTCTATAGAAATACCATGAATGGAATGAATTTTAAAATAGGAGAATTAATTTTAAATTTGGTTGGAAGGAAAGTAGGAGCTGGATTAAAATTTATTTATATTATATAAAAAGCTATGTAATAAATATAAAAATTTTTATCCAAGGAAAAAAAGCACTTTGAAAGTTTGAAATTTATAAATTTATAAATTAAATTTAATTAACTTAATTAAATTTTTATTACTTAATTAAATTATTATTAACTTAAATATAAGTTTTGAAATTTATAATAAATATATAAAAATAGTTTCTAATTTAATATTAAATAATTTATATATAGAAAATTTAAATAATTAATACATATCCATTTATTTATAATAGATAGAAATTTATAAAATCAATATAAAATACTTTTTTCCAAGGATAAAAACTGTTTAAAAATGTGAAATTTATATAATAAATATATAAAAATTATTTAGAATTTAATAACAAATGATTTTTATATGGAAAATTTTAAATAATTTATATACATATAATATACATATAAATTATACATAATACATAAAATATGTATTATATTATATTATATATATAATTTATAAATGTATTTATATCTATATATTCCATAAATATATATATTCCATAAATATATAAATTTTTGTCCAAGGATAAAAAGCAGTTTCAAACTGTGAAATTTATATGATAAGTGTATAGAAATAATTAATAATAATGTTAAATAATTTATATCTAGAAAAATTAAAATTATATATATATATATATATATATATATATATATATATATATATATATATATATATATTAATATTTCTATTATAAATATAGAAATTTTTAACCACGGATAAAAAGCAGTTTCAAAGTGCACTTTTAGACCAAATTAAACTGAAATTCCTGAATGGATTGCCTTGGAAGGGACTTTAAAGACAATTTTTTAAAAAAGAATTATTTTATTTTTAGATTTTATTTATTTTATTTGAATTATTTTAAATTTATAAATTTAATTTTTATATATTTTATTTATTTTTTTTACTTATTAATTATTTTATTTATTTATTTATTTATTTATTTATTTATTTAAGGACAGCCTTTGCCATGGCAGGGACACCTCCCACTGTCCCCACGCTGGCCTTGGGCACTGCCAGGGATGCAGGGGCAGCTCCAGCTGCTCTGGGAATTCTCTGCACCCTGAATTTCAGGGATTTTTAAAAACCACTCCTTTCCTTATTTCCTCACAGAACCATAATCCAATATTTTCTACTCCAATATATCTAATATTACATATTATATATTTATAATATAATGAAATGTAATGTTATGTTATATTGTATTTCCAATATATTTAATAATATATAATATATAATGTATAATGTATAATATATAATGTATAATATATAACATACAATATGTAACGGACAATATATAATATACAATATATTATATATATAATGTATCATAATATATAATATATATTATATATAATATATATTATTTATATTATAATATATTATAATATATATAATATAATATATTTATCATATAATGTAATGTGATATTATGTTATATGGTATTTCCAATATATTTAATAATGTATAATATATAATGTATAATGTATAATGTATAACATACACTATATAACATACACTATATAACGTACAATATATAATATACAAGATATTATATATATTATATATAATGTATAATAATATACAATATATTATATAGAATAGAATAGAATATATAATATATAATGTATATAATATAATATATATTATATATAATGTATATATAATATACATTATCTGTAATGTATGATATATATAATGTATAATATATAACATACAATATATTATGTTATATACAATATATTTTATATATTGTATATATTATATATATATAGTATGTTATATATTATACATTATATATATTATACATTGTGTATAATATAATTATGTATATATTGTATATATATATTATATATATTGTATATTATTGTATATATATTATATAATTTATATATATATATAGTATAATATTATATATGTATATATATTATATATTCTATTCCAATCTATCTAATTCTCAGCTCCTCACATTGCCAGCTGTGCCATGTCCCCACTCCCTGGCACACCCAGAGTTGCTGTTTATGGAGAGCACATCCCAGACTGTGGCTAAAACCCCTCCTGCAAACTGAGCCTTTGGGTTTCCCCAGCTCAGACATTTTTATCCCCTCATTGCCTGAAATTCCCCAGCCTTGAACATTTGATACGGATTTACTATTTGTTCATCCTCTAGCTACAGTCCCTGGCATTTTGGATAGAAAACCAACAATATTTTGGATAGAAAATAATGCCAAAAGCCCTTGTTGCATTGACAAACCGACCTGTACTGAACCAGCCGTTATTTTTAAGTTTAAAAGTTTTAACTTAATTTGGAAGTTTAAATCACCCTTCACCCCAGAAGCTTTTTATCAAGGTCTGAAAGGATTTCTCACTGAAAAATGAAGCTGAAACCTCTCTAAAACAAAAATAAAATTAAATATAAAATAAAATATAAGATAAAATATAAGATAAAATATAAAATAAAATAGAAAATAAAATAGAAAATAAAATCTCTGCAGATCCACCAACTGAACATTCAGATGTTGCTTCCCTGGTTGTACAAGTCCCTAGAAAATATTCTTTTGAGCTGTACAAGCAACAGAGAAACTCAAAAAAAGGTCCAGTTTATTCTGAGTAGAATCATTGAGGATGGAATAAATTTTAAGATAATCAAGGAACAACAGAGAGGCAGCAGAGTTGGTTCTCTTCACCAAGCTCCCTTTTTGACCTCAGTTTTAAGGGATAAGATATTTAAGGGATCCTTCCTTCTCTCCTTTGCTGCCTTTGACCCCAGTTCTGCTGGAAAACACCAAAATATTCTTCTAGAATAGTTTAAATATGTTTAGGTGTAGGTTTGGGTCAATCCCTGGGTGTTGTTCCAAAATGCCAAGCCCTGCATTATAATCTTCCTCAATAAACCATTCTTTAATATTTTTGTATTTCAAGATCAGCTGTTCAGACCTGATTTCCCTGTGTTTTGCAAAGTATTCAGGTTAAAAATTCAAATACACCTGGTTCAGAACAATGGAATCCAAGCTTGGTTGGATTTTCCCTACTTAAAAATTCCTTCCTTCTCTCCTTTGCTGCCTCTGAGCCCAGTTCTGTTAGAAAAAACCAAAATATTCTTCTAGAATAGTTTAAATATGCTCAGGTGTAGGTTTGGGTCAATCCCTGCAGCTCAGATCCAAGGTGTTGTTCCAAAATGCCAAGCCCTGCATTATAATCTTCCTCTAGTTCAACAAAACATATTTTTATATTTTTATATTTTTATATTTCAAGATCAGCTGTTCAGACCTGATTTCCCTCTGTTTTGCAAAGTATTCAGGTTAAAAATTCAAATATACCTGGTTCAGAACAATAGAATTCAAGCTGGGTTAGATTTTCCTTACTTCAAAAATTCTTCCTTCTCTCATTTGCTGCCTCTGAGCCCAGTTCTGTTGGAAAACACCAAAATGTTCTTCTAGAATAGTTTAAATATGCTCAGGTGTAGGTTTGGGTCAATCCCTGCTGCATCACTGACACAGAAATGAAATCACAGCTCTGGAATAAAATATTTTCCATTTCTGAAGGACAAATGCATCTTGCTTTTCCCAGACCCTGGCTCACCTGGAGGGTGATGCCCCTGAGCTTCATGGAAATAAAAAATGTTTGTGTCCCAACAGGGCCTGCAGGAGAAAAAGCCTCAGAAAATCTGAACCCTTGTGGTGTCATGCTGATTCCACACTGCTCTGGAAAAGAACTTCTGGACTTCTTGATTTCTTGGATTTTGTCCTTCACTTTCTCAGCATTTTCACTGAGATTAATCTCAGTTATCCCTGCACACGAGTGACCCCCAGGATCTTCAATAAAACCACGTGGAGATTGTAAAAACAATTTTATCACTGCTCTCCTTCCTGCTCATCCACCTCTCCAGCACTGAGCAAGTACCTCCCCAGCCCTGGTAAAAATCAACAATAATCTTTATAATAACCTTTATAACAATATTTATAATTATCTTTATAATAATCTTTATATTTGAGGCTGTCAGAGACCACCAGGAGTTCAGGGAATGGTGACTTGCTGGAATCCCAAATACCAAAAATTCAGAATTTTGGGCCTGGAAGCCAAAGCTTAGAATGAAACCCAGGATTTGATCTGAGACCTTGGGAAAGGCTCCCAAACTGAGGGGCTGGAAGGGAGAATGGGGATTTCTAGTTTAAAGCCAAGAAAGGTTAAGCTAAGTCAAAGAAAGTTTGAAGTTTTCAAGTTTAAGATATAAAAAAATTAAAACTAACTACAGAAGTAGACAGAGAAATTAGAATGCAGCACTGCAGGTTTGTGTGTCATAACATAATTAACTAAGAATAATTAACTACAGCTTACACTGTAGCATGGGTCCATAAGACAAAATATTTAAAGATTGAGTCAAAAACATAAATATCCTATTAACAGTGCTTTATTAGTCAATAACTCCTTAAAAACTCTTACAGCTTAAGGGTCTTGTGACCTTCTAGACAATACTGGAGCCAAGCTCACCCTTCCTACCCATATAGAAAATAAAGAAAATAAACCACAAACAACTCTGAAATCCCATCTCTAATCATTCAAAACTCCTCCAAAAATGCCCAGAAATGCCCAGAAATGCCCACAGTTCCTGACATCTCGTTTCCTTCCCCTGCCACATCCCTCCTGACTTTCAGGCACCAGCCAGGATGAACACTGGGGAGCATTTGCTGCACCAATTCTTGAGCTCCTACAAAGATGGAATCCCTCAAAGCCACTTTGGGGCTGGAAGCCAAAGTTTAGAATGAAACCCAGGATTTGATCTGAGACCTTGGGAAAGGCTCCCAAACTGAGGGGCTGGAAGGGAGAATGGGGATTTGTGGTTAAAGCCAAGAAAGGTTAAGCTAAGTAAAAGAAAGTTTGAAGTTTTCAAGTTTAAGATATAAAAAAATTAAAAGTAACTACAGAAGTAAACAGAGAAATTAGAATGCAGCACTGTAGGTTTGTGTGTCATAACATAATTAACTAAGAATAATTAGCTGCAGCTTACACTGTAGCATAAATCCATAAGACAAAATATTTAAAGATTGAGTCAAAAACATAAATATCCTTATTAACAGTGCTTTATTAGTTAATAACTCCTTAAAAACTCTTACAGCTTAAGGGTCTTGTGACCTTCTAAACAATACTGGAGCAATTTGAGCCAAGCTCACCCTTCCTACCTATATAGAAAATAAAGAAAATAAACCACAAACAACTCAGAAATCCCATCTCTAATCATTCAAAACTCCTCCAAACTCCCCCAGAAATCCCCACAGTTCCTGACATCTCCTTTCCTTCCCCTGCCACATCCCTCCTGACTTTCAGGCACCAGCCAGGATGAACACTGGGGAGCATTTGCTGCACCAATTCTTGAGCTCCCACAAAGATGGAATCCCTCAAAGCCACTTTGGGGCTGGAAGCCAAAGCTTGGAATGAAACCCAGGATTTGATCTGAGACCTTGGGAAAGGCTCCCAAACTGAGGGGCTGGAAGGGACAATGGGGATTTGTGGTTAAAGCCAAGAAAGGTTAAGCTAAGTAAAAGAAAGTTTGAAGTTTTCAAGTTTAAGATATAAAAAAATTAAAAGTAACTACAGAAGTAAACAGAGAAATTAGAATGCAGCACTGTAGGTTTGTGTGTCATAACATAATTAACTAAGAATAATTAGCTGCAGCTTACACTGTAGCATAAATCCATAAGACAAAATATTTAAAGATTGAGTCAAAAACATAAATATCCTTATTAACAGTGCTTTATTAGTCAATAACTCCTTAAAAAGTCTTACAGCTTAAGGGTCTTGTGACCATCTAGACAATACTGGAGCCATGTGAGCCAAGCTCACCCTTCCTACCTATATAGAAAATAAAGAAAATAAACCACAAACAACTCCAAGATCCCATCTCTAATCATTCAAAACTCCCCCAGAAATGCCCACAGTTCCTGACATCTCCTTTCCTTCCCCTGCCAAATCCCTCCTGACTTTCAGGCACCAGCCAGGATGAACACTGGGGAGCATTTGCTGCACCAATTCTCCTGAAAAGAGGAAATCCCTCACAAAAAGCCCCAGCAGATGGGCTCTGGAGCAGCTGGGAGCTTTTCCTTTGCTTTCTGCTCTGCTGCCACAGGCTCTGGCAATTCTGCACCTGAATGAAAGCTCAGGTGGGGGCTCAGGGCTCATCTAGGTCACAATAAAAGATCAAAGCCTTCCTCTCACTCCAATTATTTCACATTTTCCCTTTGCAGAAAAGCATCTTGAAGGCACCTGGCTCCTGATGAGAGCCACAATCATGGTGAAAAACTGAAGGCAGGAATGTGGAACTCCTGTTTCAAAACAACATTTCTGTCTCCCTCATTCCTTTGATATACATATATATTGATATACATATATATTGATATACATATATATTGATATACATATATTCCTTTTTCATACAAAACCCACCAAATTTCCCCAAATCCAAGGGGAGGGCACAGCCAAGGAAATGTGACCTTTAAATAAAAGCTTTGACTCAGAAAATATTCTAAAATTTGTCATTTCCTCTTTTCTAGAAAAGCTTTTTAGCTGCTATAGAGTGAGGGTTTCTTTGATGTAAAACTTCAATTAAATCAATTAAATCAATTAAATTAAATTAGCAGCATAAAGACAGCAAATACCATTTGCAGGAAAGCTCTTTCACCAGAATTGCTCACTTTTTTTTAAAATATAAATTGCTCACATTTATTTTTATATAATTTCTATTTTTATATAATTTTATATAATTTAGCAATTTCTCACATTTACATAAAGAAGGACTGACTTAGCTCCTTCCATTATTTTTCTTGAGTGAATTTTCAATTTTTTCAAGTGCTGGAAGTGCCAGAAAAGTTCACAGCAATACAAATATCACAAATATATAAAATATAAAAATTCCCCTCACACTGTACCTTGTTGAGCTTGCCAAGTGAAGAGATCAGGTCTGCCCATTCACTGGATGATTCAAAGTTCCTCAAAGCTTTCTCAATTGCTGAAGAATAATTCCTGTATCTGTAATCCCCAAGCAAATCCTGCTCTTCTGGATCCATCTTGGCTGCTCATAGCAAGGTGGAGCTTTCTGGAAAATTCAGATGTACAAAGAGTTACAAAAATCACCCAAATTTCAGTTTTGCAACACCTGGAATCGTAAATATGGAGAAGCACTGGCAGCACAATAACCAATAAATTTCAATACAAAGTCAAAAATAATTCCCAAAGTAATTTTGACTCCCCACTGATTTTTCCAAGAGAAAATTTGGAGTCACTTTTACCTATTTCCTATTGGGAAGGTGTTTTCCCATTCTATCCCCAATAACAAAGGGGAGAATCCCAAAGTTTCTCTCCAAGGAGTTGGGAATTGCCTTCAGAACTCATCCCCTGAGCTCTGGAATGGGGAGCCTGGAATGGGGAATATTCCTGGAGCATGGAATGGGGAATATTCCTGGAATATGGAATGGGGAATATTCCTGGAGCCTGGAATGGGGAATGTTCCTGGAACATGGAATGGGGAATATTCCTGGAGCCTGGAATGGGGAATATTCCTGGAACATGGAATGGGGAATATTCCCTGTGCAAACACAACTTCCCAGAAAAATCCTGCTCAAGGGCTCTCAGCCCTCAGCACAGTAACAGGTCAGTAACAGGGCAAAATTTCAACACAGAGTAAAAAATAATTCCCAAAGTAATTTTGACTCCCCACTGATTTTTCCAAAAGATTTTCAGTCACTTTTTCCTATTTCTGGAAGGTGTTTTCCCATTCCATCCCAAATAACAAAGGGGAGGATCCCAAAATCTCCCTCCCTGGAGTTGGGAATTGCCTTCAGAACTCATCCCCTGAGCTCTGGAATGGAGAGCGTGGAATGGGGAATGTTCCTGGAATATGGAATGGGGAATGTTCCTGGAATATGGAATGGGGAATATTCCTGGAGCATGGAATGGGGAATATTCCTGGAGCCTGGAATGGGGAATATTCCCTGTGCAAACACAACTTCCATGGGGATTCCTGCACAAGGAGCTCTCAGAGCACAATGAACAGGTTAAAATTTCAACACAGAGTAAAAAATAATTCCCAAATTAATTCTGACTCTCCACTGCCTCTCCCAAAAGATTTTCAGTCACTTTTCCCTATTTCTGGAAGGTGTTTTCCCATTCCATCCACAATAACCACGGGGAGAATCCCAAAGTTTCTCTCCAAGGAGTTGGGAATTGCCTTCAGAACTCATCCCCTGAGCTCTGGAATGAGGAATATTCCTGGAGCCTGGAATGGGGAATGTTCCTGGAATATGGAATGGGGAATATTCCCTGTGCAAACACAACTTCCATGGGGATTCCTGCACAAGGAGCTCTCAGAGCACAATGAATAGGTTAAAATTTCAACACAGAGTTAAAAATAATTCCCAAAGTAATTTTGACTCCCCACTGATTTTTCCAAAAGATTTTCAGTCACTTTTTCCTATTTCCTTTTGGGAAGGTGTTTTCCCATTCCATCCACAATAACAAAGGGGAGAATCCCAAAGTTTCCCTCCAAGGAGTTGGGAATTGCCTTCAGAACTCATCCCCTGAGCTCTGGAATGGGGAGCCTGGAATGGGGAATATTCCTGGAGCCTGGATTGGGGAATATTCCTGGAACATGGAATGGGGAATATTCCTGGAGCCTGGAATGGGGAATGTTCCCTGTGCAAACACAACTTCCCAGAAAAATCCTGCTCAAGGGCTCTCAGCCCTCAGCACAAGGAGCTCTCAGAGCACAATGAACAGGTTAAAATTTCAAGACAAAGTTAAAAATAATTCCCAAAATAATTTAGACTCCTCACTGACTCTCCCAAAAGATTTTCAGTCACTTTTCCCTATTTCTGGAAGGTGTTTTCCCATTCCATCCACAATAACAAAGGGGAGGATCCCAAAGTTTCCCTCCAAGGAGTTGGGAATTGCCTTCAGAACTCATCCCCTGAGCTCTGGAATGGGGAGCCTGGAATAGGGAATATTCCTGGAACATGGAATAAGGAATATTCCTGGAGCCTGGAATGGGGAATATTCCCTGTGGAATATGGGGAACCTTCCATGGGGAATCCTGCTCCAGGGCTCTCAGCCCACAGCACAGTAACAGGTCAGTAACAGGGCAAAATTTCAACACAGAGTAAAAAATAATTCCCAAATTAATTCTGACTGTCCACTGCCTCTCCCAAAAGATTTTCAGTCCTTTTCCCTATTTCTGGAAGGTGTTTTCCCATTCCATCCACAATAACCAAGGGGAGGATCCCAAAGTCTCCCTCCAAGGAGTTGGGAATTGCCTTCAGAACTCATCCCCTGAGCTCTGGAATGGGGAGCCTGGAATGGGGAATATTCCTGGAGCCTGGAATGGGGAATATTCCTGGAACATGGAATGGGGAATATTCCTGGAATATGGAATGGGGAATATTCCCTGTGGAATATGGGGAACCTTCCATAGGGAATCCTGCTCCAGGGCTCTCAGCCCTCAGCACAGTAACAGGTCAGTAACAGGGCAAAATTTCAACACAGAGTTAAAAATAATTCCCAAATTAATTCTGACTCCTCACTACTTCTCCCAAAAGATTTTCAGTCACTTTTCCCTATATCTGGAAGGTGTTTTCCCATTCCACACACAATAACAAAGGGGAGGATCCCAAAGTTTCTCTCCAAGGAGTTGGGAATTGCCTTCGGAACTCATCCCCTGAGCTCTGGAATGGGGAATATTCCTGGAGCCTGGAATGGGGAATATTCCTGGAATATGGAATGGGGAATGTTCCTGGAGCCTGGAATGGGGAATATTCCTGGAATATGGAATGGGGAATGTTCCTGGAGCCTGGAATGGGGAATGTTCCTGGAATATGGAATGGGGAATGTTCCTGGAGCCTGGAATGGGGAATATTCCTGGAATATGGAATGGGGAATGTTCCTGGAGCCTGGAATGGGGAATGTTCCCTGTGCAAACACAACTTCCATGGAGATTCCTGCACAAGGAGCTCTCAGAGCACAATGAACAGGTTAAAATTTCAACACAGAGTTAAAAATAATTCCCAAAGTAATTCTGACTCTCCACTGCCTCTCCCAAAATATTTTCAGTCACTTTTCCCTATTTCTGGAAGGTGTTTTCCCATTCCATCCACAATAACCAAGGGGAGAATCCCAAAGTTTCCCTCCAAGGAGTTGGGAATTGCCTTCAGAACTCATCCCCTGAGCTCTGGAATGGGGAATGTTCCTGGAATATGGAATGGGGAATATTCCCTGTGCAAACACAACTTCCATGGGGATTCCTGCTCAAGGGCTCTCAGCCCTCAGCACAAGGAGCTCTCAGAGCACAATGAACAGGTTAAAATTTCAACACAGAGTAAAAAATAATTCCCAAATTAATTTTGACTCTCCACTGAGTTTTCCAAAAGATTTTCAGTCACTTTTCCCTATTTCTGGAAGGTGTTTTCCCATTCCATCCCCAATAACAAAGGGGAGGATCCCAAAGTTTCCCTCCAAGGAGTTGGGAATTGCCTTCAGAACTCATCCCCTGAGCTCTGCAACGTCACCTGGAGCCTGGAATGGGGAATATTCCCTGGGCAAACACAACTTCCCAGAAAAATCCTGCTCAAGGGCTCTCAGCCCTCAGCACAAGGAGCTCTCAGAGCTCTGCAGCTCCACTTGGCAGCAGCAGATGCTCAAGTGCAAGGCCAAGGTGCTGTGCCAAAATGCCAAGCCATGCTTTATAATCTTCCTCTGTTTCAATAAACAATCTTAAAAATATATTTATAGTTAAAGATCAGCTGTTCAGACTAGATTTGCCTGAGTTTTGCAAAGTATTCAGGTTAAAAATTCAAATATATCTGGTTTAGAACAATGGAACCCAAGTTTGGTTGGATTTCCCCTACTTAAAAAATCCTCCTTTCTCTCATTTGCTGCCTCTGACCCCAGTTCTGTTGGAAAACATCAAAATATTCTTCTAGAATAGTTTAAATATGATTAAGTTTAGGTTTAGGTCAATCCCTGCTGCATCACTGATACAGAAAGGAAATCACAGCTCTGGAACAAAATATTTTACATTTCTGAAGGACTACTGCATTCAGTCTCCTGCTGTTAGGACACAAAACTAAACCAAAGCCATCCTCCATGTCCTTTAAAACATTAAATATGTTGTAATAAACAACTTGAACTCCACCAATAGAAGGGTTTTTAGGGTTTTGGTAAGAAACCCTCAAAAGCAGAAAAATGCTGGATGAAATGAAAAAGCAGAAAGGATTTTAAGTGCAGGTTTAAGGCACCTTTGCACTGCCCTGAGCAGGATTGAGGCATTGCCAATAAAACCACTCTGTGCCAGATCCACCTCCATGGAAAAATAAAATTATCACACAATGTCATCAGGGCCAGATTGGCTTGGCTTGTTTGGCTCCAAAGAGGATTTAATTTTGTCTTTATCAGGATGTTTGCAGTGCTGCTCACAGCAGAGAGAGTGAAATCAGGGAATAGCATTTCATTTATCTGGGATCCAGCTCTGCTTGTTAAAAAAAAATTAAAAAAAAATTAAAGTCAGTCCTCTCATAAAACCCAACAAAGTGGAAAAGCTGCAAGACACTGTCAGCAAAAATTAAGAGTAATTTGATACAAACACTGGGCAAGAAATGGAACTCTATTTCCCTCATCTCATCTAAGGATCTTAATCATGGGATTGTTTCCACTCCTGAGCACAAAGCAGGAGCTGGGGAGTTTTTCCAGCAGCTCTCTGCCAAGTCAGGGCTGCTGCCACTTCCATGGAGAAGAGATTTGGCTGGGTCGCTCAGGACAGGCAGCTGCTTTGCTGACAGGACACATCAGCTCTCAAGGATCTGGATTTCTGCAGTGAAAAGGTAAAAGGTTGATTTCCACCCAGGAGAGCAGGGATGATTTAGTGGGGGTTGATATTCCTGCACCTCAGCTGCCAGGTGTCAGCAAGGTTGGATAAAATCCAGCAACTGAAATAAGGTAAATAGAACGTGTTTGTGCCTGGACACAAAGTCAGGAAAATAAGTAATAACATCAAATAATTAAAACCCATACAAAACCCACTCGCTTTTTGGTTAGTGACCTTTAGGCACATAACCCGAATCCCGGCTCACAAACTTCCCTCGCAAATCCCGATGTAAATAAATAATCGTTCATCACCTTCCCCCACTGAGGCTGCCAGGCTCTTTTCAGCGGTCAGGACGAGCAGCGATGGCCAGAAATTAAACCAGGAAATTCCACCTCACCCTGAGGAAGAGCTTCTCCCCATGGAGGCGGCGGAGAAGCACGGAATATGCTGAGCTGGGCAAGCTCCGCCAGGATCACCCAGATCCCCCAAATCCCACCCTGGCACCCCCGGCAGCGCTGTCCAAAGGCTCCCGGGGCTCTCGGGCCGTGCCCATTCCCCGGGAATGCCGCGGGTCCCCCCGGCTGGGGCCGTTCCGAGCCCGCCTGTGTCACCTGCTCCAGGTGAGTGCCGTGGCACGGCTGGGCAGGGCTGGGCAGAGCGATCCCCTTCCAACCCCGCCCGTTCTGCGATCCCGGCATTCCGGCCTGGGCCAGCGCTGCCCCCTCAGCCGGGTCCCCTCCCGTCCCCTCCCCGCCGCCGCCTACCTGTGCAGGGCCCCGCTCCTCCCGGGGCCGGCGGCGACGTGAGGGGAACCGGGCGGCGGCGGGGCGGGAGCGGCTCCGCAGTCCCTATGGAAACGCGCCCTATGGAGAGCCGGCCCTAGGGAAATGTGCCCTATGGAGAGCCGGCCCTAAGGAAGCCCGGCCGTATGGAGAGCCGGCCCTATGGAAGCCCGGCCCTATGGAAATGTTCCCTATGGAAGCCCGGCCTATGGAAGCCCGGCCCTATGGAAGCCCGGCCCTATGGAACGCCGCCGCCCCCGCCCGCGCCGCCAGGCCCGCAGCGGGGCCGCACCACCGAGCGCCGCGCGGGGAGTGCCGAGGCATCGCGGGGCGGGAGGGCTCCAGCTGTGCCTATAAGCCGAGGGCTCTGACGTTGTCACTCGGTGTCGTTGTCACGCTCTGTCGCTGTCACCTTTCTCCCGGTGTCACCCTCTGTCGAGTCGTGCCACAGCCCGCAGCGTGTCACCTGCCTCCCCCCCCCCGTAGAGAGATGGTAGAGCCCGGCGGGTCCCCAGGGGCGCTGAGCGCCCTCTGGCGGCGCGGGCGGGGACCGCAGCTCCGCGCTCCCTCCGCGGCCGCTCCGCACCGGGAGAGCCCCGGGAAACACCGGGAGAGCTCCGGGAAGCACCGGGATAGCTCCGGAAAACACTGGGAGAGCCCCGGGATACACCGGGATAGCTCCGGGATACACCGGGAGAGCCCCGGGATACACCGGGATAGCTCCGGAAAACACTGGGAGAGCGCCGGAATGCATCGGGGGAGCTCCGGATGCACAGGGAGAGCCCCGGGAAACACCAGGAGAGCTCCGATAGAGCCCGGGAAAAGCACCTGGAGAGCCCCGGGATGCACCGGGAGAGCCCCGGGAGAGACTGGGAGAGCCCCGGGATGCACCGGGAGAATCCGGGATGCACCGGGAGAGCTCCGGGAAGCACCGGAAGAGCCCCGGGATGCACCGGGAGAGCTCCTTGTTGCAGGGGATGTGAGAAACACGGCTCACTATTTAGAATTTTTATCAAAGTTTCTTAAGGGATAAAAGGGATAAAATCCAGCGCTGGGCGCTTTTTATATTTTTATATATTTTATATTTTCTATATTTTTCTATTTTCTATTATACATATATATATAAAATAGAAAAATATATATAATATATAATAGATATATTATATATATCTAATAATAGAATAGAATAATAATCTAATAATATCTAATATATAATAGAATATATATATAATAGAATATATATATAATAGAATATATATATATATATATATAATATTTACTGTTACATTACAGGGGGTACATGCATATTCATAACAGTTCATACATATTCAAACATCTCTGTGAGTTTAGATGTTCTTTTGCTTGGTTTTAACCTTTGACTTGTGTTCATGCCATCTTGTAGAGTAAATGAATATATTTTATTTCTTCTTCTGGTTCCATCCTGTTGTATTTTCACTCCCTGATAACGAGAGTCAATACATTCTTATTTTTTCATCACTTTTGTTTCTGTTTCTGTTATCTTGTCTTTCAGGTAAGATAGTTCCCAAATCCATCTGGGAAGTCACCTAAATATTTTATTTTTATATATATATAATATATATATAATTATACATATAATTTTATATAATATATTATTACACTGAGTTAGTGACATGAAAAAGCATTTCAACATTTCACAATCTCTATTATTCTACAGTCTAAGATAGTATATTAGATATATAGATATTACAGTATTACAATATATAGATATTACACTACTATGTGGGTTTAGGGAAAAAACAAAGCATTTTTGGACATTTTTATGGTTGTCATGAGAGGCTGGATGTCACATTTATAGAGAGTTTGAGTTCCATGTAAGGAGCTGTCAGTTTGCTTGGAAAAAGGTGATTGTGCTGGAGGGAATTTTAGCCCAGTGACAGCAAACCAAAGGAACAAACCAACCAAACAGAATCAAAATACCCATGGGAAGTAAAATACAGGATTGTGCCTGAAATGGATTCAAATATTTATATATTATATTATATTCATATATTGATATATTGTGGAAACATTATTGAATCTCAGTTTCTCTTCCCCTTCCCTTCTTGTTTTTTCCTTTGCCATCCCTTCCCCTCTTCCCCTTCCCCTTTTTTTCTTCCCTCTTTCCCTTCTCTCTTGTTTTGGGTTTGTTTTTTTTTTCCTTTTTCCTTTCTTTTTCTTTTTTTGTTTTAGGTTGGGTTTTCTTTGTTTTGTTTTGGTTTTGGTGGGGGTTTTTTGTTTTGTTTTTTTAACATGCAGGCAGAAAATCATGGTTGCTCAAAGCAGCTGGAAAATAAAATTTAAAAATCAGGGGAAATGCATGAATTCAGTTATTCAAGGTGAGAAAAGAGAAACTGTTCAGATTGGGATGATACTGTTTCAGTAATGACCCCTGATAAGTTACATTAAGTATTAAGTAACACATTAAACATTAAGTTACATTACATTAAATACAATAAATATATTTAGTCTTACATTAATATACTGTTTTCCTTTCTTGACACCACCTGCCTCTCCCCTTCCTAGCTAGATTTTAGGAATTTAACCTTTCCAAACTACAATGCCACCAATTCAAATTTCAATTTCTAAATTTTAGAGTTCTTCTTGGAAATGCTGCTCAGAGCTTCTAAGCATGTGCCTGACTGAGCAAAGAATTTGTATTTTTGGTGATTTCCTTAAGACATAACATTTATGTCTTAAAATATGGTGTATTTCTTATGATGTTTTTCCATCTCATGATGTTTACCTCTCTTTCTCAGGAGGTAGAGCTGGATGATTTTTAAGGTCCCTTCCAACCCAGAGATTCTGTGATTCTGTGGTAGTGACATGCCATGAAAAGACCAGTAAATCGCATCTAGAAGTGTTGTACAGGACAACAGCCCATGATTATTTAATGATTATTTAATGATTATTTAATTATTATTGTTGTTATTATTATTATTAACCCTTAAACTTCACACAAAGCAAGGGCACTACAATCTGAGAGCCACAAAACAATTCCCATACAACAGACCTGGGAGAGAAGTAAGGGAGGCAGTTAATAAAATAAAAAATAAAATAAAAATAAAAATAAAAATAAAAATAAAATAAAAGAAAGAGAGAAAGGACATAAAGAATTGATAAATTTGGGTTGGACATTGCAAATTCTGTGCAGAGTCCTGCCCTGGCACTGTGCCCCATCCCAGGGCACATTCCCTCTTCCAGGGGCAGCAACTGCTGCTCCTTCTTCCCTGAGTCCCCCTCCACATCTGCAAAACATCTGTGTCCTGTCCTTCCTTCTCTTCATCCCATGGGAAGCTGGTAAAAATTACCAGATAATGGTCATTAATAATAAAAATAGACCCCATAAATGGCTTATGCATTTATGTATTCGCTTTTGCATGTTGTTATTGATCAGAAGTATTTAGATGTGGTACAGATTGTAACTTTTTTTAGCTGCTTGTAAATAGAATATCATAAAATATCATTTCATATCCATCAGCTGAAGGATGTACTGTATTGCTCATAGAGGAGAGGAAGCCAACAGGCACTGGGAAAGATGATGAAATTGCAGATCTCAGCATATTGATATTTGCTGATTCAGACTAACTAAACACATTGGAAAATGCTTGGTAGGCCTAAAACCAGTAGATATACTTTGCCGAACTTATAAGTGGTGTGTGCTGTGAGTAGAGCAGTGACTCCCTGGCCACCCAGCGCTGCTTGCTTGCTTTATTGACCATTAAAGATATAAAAATGAAATTGGGTTTAGCTCTGGAAATTTTCTCTCATGCTCCGTGTTTGTGTGGCCCGTGCGGGCGGAGCGGGGCTGGCGGGAGCCGCTCTCCCCTCAGAGCCCCTGAGGGCGGCAGCAATGGCGGCGCCGCTCCCTCAGCGCCCGGCCTGGGCCCCGGCGGGCGGGGAGCCCTCGGCAGCGCCTGCGGGCAGCAGGGAGCGAGCCCCGGTGCCTGGCAGAGGCCTGAGGGACACCCTGTCGTGAACGGCGGAAGAAATGCCTCACACAATATGCGTGAATGGCAAATCCCAAAGTTTATTGAAAGCTCACACATATTTATATTGGTGTTAATGAAGCTTATACATATTGCAAAAGCTGAGCTCATTATTGGTTAAAGCACACTTAGATCAACCACACCTACTTCTATGCTCTAATGATTATTTTGTTTCTATGTTTGCATTCTTCTAGCTTCTCTACCTAGGATATCTACATTTTCTGGCAAGCAATTTTCTCCCCCATCTTCCCGTTTCAGCACAGGTCACTGTGACCTTTGTCAGTGATTGGACACTGGTTACATAATCCCTAGCTTGTTTCCCCTATCCTTATCCAACGATACCACATTGAAGTGGCCTTTCTCAGCTAACCAATTATCCAAAAAGCTCTCCACATTTCCCCCGTTTTTCTGTTGAACAAGCATGGTTTGATTAAATGCGGTAGTTATCATCTTTCGCACCATATTCTGTAAGCATATACAAAAACATGGCAAGACTAATATTAACAACAAAGCTACAATAGCTACTACAATGCTAACCTTAACAACAGAGCGTAACTATGATCTTAAGCTTAAAGATTTGAGCCATCTATCAATACCAAGGCCTGATTCTACCTGTAAGTTCCCAGTTAACCTCCGTAACTCAGAGAGCTGTGAGTGAACAGACTGTGCATGATCAGAAAGATTCATGCAACACATGCCCTCAAATTCATCACAGCCATGGCCTTGTGCAAGTAAGAGAAAATCAATTGCAGCTCTATTTTGAAGTGTTGCATGGCGAATAGAATCAACATCAAGCAAAAGACTAGAAATCGCTAAAGAAGTTGCATTTGTTTGTTTAGCAAGCTAACACTCTAACTTATTTAAAATAGCATGAGCACGTGCTGCTGATACCCCTGGGGCTAAGAAAGATGCTGCGATTATGGCCGCTGGGGATCAAAATTTTACATCATCCCGGCAGTCTGCAGCAAATGCATGAGCCATTTGTTTGCTCCTACGATGGAGGCTCATGTTCAGTATCATGGACGTGTTAGGTGTAAGTAGAGACAGACGTCCAAGTGTACATGGTCCCCCGTGCAGCATTGATGGGATACCGGCCCAGGCACGGTCTCCACATATCAGGAAATATCCTGCTGGCAATTGAATAGGGTCATTTGATGAGACTGACACTCTCTTTGTTGTACAATTGCACCAGGCCGATGCATTTTGGTAGACAGCCATGCTGGAAGTTACAACATTAGAATGGTTCTTGACTGACAGCAGGCTTCTATGGTTAAAATGAATACATGCATCTGCCATCACTGACCCTAACAACTCCAACTCTTGGGGCTCCTGTGGTGCTATAGGAAAGTGGGAAACCCACTGATCCCAATTATCCACACTCGTCCTAGCATTGCTGACCTTACAAGTTGGTACATGTAAAGGGCACGGCCAGGGATCTGCTGGTAATCCAACCAAACAAGTTGTGAATGGATTGCCAGGAGAAGATAATGACAGGCAAATAGTCTCTTGCTTAGTCAAGTTTGCCAGGGTGACCCATATGTTAGTCTTGGGCTGAGGTGGGGCCCATGCCTGATGGTCTACACTGTCCACAAAAGAAGCAAAAATTAATAAAGCAATAACATAAAGTTTCCATCAAACACAGCTGCTCGGGTCCATTTAGCAGGTACCCACAGAGATCCTGTAGGGGTAGAAACACAAAGATATCCGCGGCCCCAATATAACACCTTAGCAGGACCTTGCCATTGTCCTGTTTTAGGATCTCTGTATCTCACCCATACATCTTTCTTTACATCATCTATTTCTTGTACATAGTGACAAATCACAGCAGGAACCTTATTTTCCCCAAAAACACACAAGTGGTTCAAAACAAGCAAACACTTTAACAATCTTTCTTGTGGCTCTCTGGTATCCATATATTTACGCAGATATCTTTTCAAGGTACCATTTGCTCTCTGCGGCTGCATAAACAGCCCATGTAACCTCCGGTTTTGAACCTTTTTTATAGAGGCATCTTCTATTCGCTCACACACGCCTGCAACATACAAAGAATCTGTTACAATGTTAAGAGGTCCAAAGAAATGCATCATGGCCCATACAACAGCCAATAGCTCCATCGTTTGCAAAGTGTCCAACTCAGTAGCTCAGAGTATATGATGATGCCATTGTCCCTCTTCTTGCCAGGTCACTGCAGCGGTTTTGGATTTTCTTCCTGCATCTGTGTAAGCAGTTATAGCATCCAATAAGGGCTTTAGTGATCTTTTTGGGCATTGAATCCAACCCCACTGTCCTATCACAACCCTTTTTGAGCAAATCAGCTACAATTTCAATTTTCTGAAGAAGGGTTTTATGTTGTTGAAGTGGAGGAGATTTCCATTCCAAGGCCCATATCTCCCCCATTTTTCTGTTATGCTGAGTAAGTGCACCCAGTAAGAATTTTGGTCCACACCAAACCGTCAGCTGTATAGGAAGATCAAGATCATGTCTCTGAACACTGCCTTGTGTGATACAGTCCAATACCTGCTGCAGTGTCTCGAGGATGAAGAGCAATAGTAAAGAAGCAGTCCTTCAGATCAATAATCAAAAGTGGCCAGTCCCTTGGCAGCATAGCAAGATTAGGTAATCCTGGTTGTAAGGCTCCCATAGGTAATCCATCAATAACGAGTGGTCCCTTTACCCCAGTTGGAACCTTTTCCGGGTGAGTAGACATCAGGGTCACTGTGGCCGCTGCTGCTGCCAGGTCCAATCCGAGGCTCCCGGCGCTGGCGGGCTGGAGGCAGGTCGAGCTGAAGCAGTGACAGCTGCTACTTGTGTCTGGGCACAGGGAGCTGGTGTCCGGGAAGCAGAACTGCGCTGAGCAGCCGCGGGGCAGGCGGACCCCCCGGAGCCCGCTGCCCCACGGGAGGTGGGAGGCCCGTCCTGCCGCCCCCCCCGGCTCGGCTGCGGAGCGGAGCGGGAGGCGGTCGGGCTGCAGCTGCTAAGCCGCTTAGGGCCGGGGCTGGCACGAGCCTCTCTGGCGGGGTGGCTGCGGGCTGTGCGCTGCAGTGGGGACGCTGAGGGCGCGGATCCGGAGCGGGAGGACACGGAGGAGGTGTAGGGTTTAACACCGGGGCAGGCGGCGCGGACAGCACGGCTGGAGTATGCGTGGGGGGGGGGGGGGGGGGGGGGCGCTGCCGCCTGAAGCAGGAGCTGATAGCGGCGGGGAGCTGTTGTCTGGAGCAGGAACTAGCGTCGGCGGGGAGCTGCCGCTTGATGTAGATGCAGGGGACCGCCGTATGAGGCAGGAACCGAAGTCGGCGAGGGGGTGCCACTTAAAACAGGCACCGACGCTGGCGGGGCCGTGTTGCATGGGCTGCACTAGTCTGCTGGGCAGCTCTTTCCTCTGCCTGGTATTTCAGCAATTCACCATGCACGACTCGCCATAACTTTCCCAACTTTCTCGCAGCTTTATCATCATCTATGATTGCCTGCCACAACTTATCCCCAAATATAAGGCACTCTGACAACCTATGCACTGCGCGAAGATTCCGAAAAAGTCCTTGTGCATACCCATGAGCTAACCACCCATGAAGCTCTTTCTGCAAATCTATACCCTTAACCTTACACTTTTATAAAAAGCTAGGAAATAAATCATATGCTGCTTGCCTTTCTTTATCCATGTTAAAGATAACAGCGCGCTTCTTGCAGCCCTTCCAGACTCCGGCAGCACGTATCGGCCGGGGTCTCCGATGAGGTCACCCGGGGCTCAGCACTTTCCCTTTTTCAGCGGTGCTTTTGCCGTCCTCGGCTGCGATAGGACCCAAACCCTGTACACCGATTGACCGTGGCTACCGACGAAAGAACGTCCGGGGTCACCATTTGTCGTGAATGGCGGAAGAAATGCCTCAAACAATATGCGTGGATGGCAAATCCCAAAGTTTATTGAAAGCTCACACATATTTATATTGGTGTTAATGAAGCTTATACATATTGCAAAAGCTGAGCTCATTATTGGTTAAAGCACACTTAGATCAACCACACCTACTTCTATGCTCTAATGATTATTTTGTTTCTATGTTTGCATTCTTCTAGCTTCTCTACCTAGGATATCTACATTTTCTGGCAAGCAATTTTCTCCCCCATCTTCCCGTTTCAGCGCAGGTCACTATGACCTTTGTCAGTGATTGGACACTGGTTACATAATCCCTAGCTCGTTTCCCCTATCCTTATCCAACGATATCACATCAAAGTGGCCTTTCTCAGCTAACCAATTATCCAAAAAGCTCTCTACAACACCCCTGCTCCCCGGGCTCCTGCGGCTCCTGGAGCCGCTGCCCACGAGTGCCCGGCCCGTCCGTGTGGCCAATTCCTGGTGCCCTGGGCAGCGCAGCCGGCAAAGCCAGGGCTCTGCACTGTGGGGCTGGGGCTGTCCTGTGGCAGCGTGGCCAAAGCCTCTCAGGGCTCTGGGCACAGCAGGGGCCAAAGGCCACAAGTGCGGGGCTGCTCCCAGCCAGTTCCTGGCTGCTCCACTGTTGTTGGGCTGCCGGGGGTGGCCCTTTGTGACACGGGCACACGGTGTCGGGGCCCTTTGTGATGTGGGACGTGCTGGTGGCCAGAGAGCCTTGTGACATCAGGGAGCCCGGCCCTGGCTGAGGGTGTCTAAGGGGCGCAGAGCCCTGCGGTGCCCAGACACAGGAGAGCCGCTCTCTGTGCAGGAAGCAGCTCCCTGTGTCTGTCTGCGCTGGACGCCCACAGCGACAGAGGCCGACAGCGACAGACAAGGACAGCAACAAGGACAAAGGCAACTCCAACTCCCGGTCACCAGCCCCTTGCCCAGCTGGCTGGAGGCCCCCAGCGGGCAGAGGTCAGGGGCAGTGGGCAGGTCAGTCCTGCCACTGTCACAGACTGAGGAGGAGGAGAGGCCCTTTGCCAACGAGGACCGTGAGCTTTCCCAGTGGGAAGCTCTGCAAGAGACGTATCCTAAAGAAGTGCTGAGAGTCCAAGAAATGTCCCAGCAGAGATCCAGGAGCAGCCAAGAGCTGTACCAATGCCAGGTACGTGTGAGAGTTGGGGAAGTTTCCCTGTGCAGAGGTGGGACACACCAAGAGCTCTATGAACAGAGAGAAACTGTCACAGTCCGGGAGCTGTAGCAGTGAGGAGAGTCCTCAGTGAGATGTAGCAAGAGGTGTGCGAATGGGAAGAATGTGTCACAAGCCAAGAGATATCCCAGTGGGAAATAGACATGAGAGGGCAGCAGGAGCTGGGATGGGGAGAAGACAAAAGATCCCATGAGCTATCCCTGCAGAGAGATGTGAGTGTCCCAGAGGATTCCCAATGGGACGATGCCCAAGAGCTTTCTTAGGGAGAAGGTGAGAGGTAACCAAGACCTCTGACCATGGGGACAAGATGTGCACTGTCACATGTCCCCATGGGCAGACAGGAGAGACTGGAATTGTCCCAGGTGAGAGGCAGCAGTGCCAAGGAGCTGTCCCAAGGAGCAGACGCTGCAGCCCAGGAGCTGCCCTGGTGGGACGATGGGAGTGAGCGCAAGCTGTCCCAGTGGGGGGAAGATGTGAGCAGGCAGGAGCTGTCCCAGTGGAGAAATGCCATCAGCTCTGAGATGTGGGACAGATCCTTGCTAGCAGGGAGTGACAGGAGCCTGAGCCTTGTCCCCCAGGGGGCCCAGCTGTGGCAGCCCCGTGGGCACAGAGGTGGCAGCAGAGGCAGTGCCTGCCCCAACCAGCGCCTCTCCTTCCCTACAGAGTCCCACGGAGGCCGGGCCGGCAGCTGCTGCCCCAGCGGGAGCTGCTGAGGAGGAGGAGCCCCTGGAGCCTCTGGCCCCTGGGGCAGAAGAGGCAGCAGAGCCTCCTGTCCCCAGAAAGGAGCCGCCATCAGCAGGGACACAGAGCCCAGTGCCTGCCCCTGTCAGCCCCCCAGGCTGCAGCCAGGCTCTGCTGGACTTGGCGTGGCTCATCAGCTGTGTGATCGTGAGCCAGCTACTGCTGGAGGTCCAGGCACTCGGGCAGCAGCCGCAGGAGCAGAGGCAGAGGGAAGAAAGTGAGGATGCAGCCGTGGTAGGAACAGGCCCAGCAGAGAGGGAAGAGAGCCCCGTGCCTGCCCCGCACAGCCCCCCCGGGCCCTGCTCTGCCCGGCTGGGATTCCCGGCCCCCGGGCAGCAGCCGCAGGGGGCAGTGGCAGAGCCAGAGCTGCCACAGGAAGGCAGCCAGGAGAGCTCGGGCTGGGAGAGTGACTGGGACGCCTCCAGTGAGGAAGAAGAGGAGCAAATCGAGTCAGACCTGTCCCAATGGACAGACTCTTCTCTTGAAGAGCTGTCCGAGGATGACAATTGGAGCTCCAGTTCTTGGGACTTCTGGAGAGCCACTGTGGGCCCAGCGAAGGAGGAGGACAGCCAGGCTTGTCCCCCAGAGGGGCCCCGCTCTGGCAGCCCCGCGGGCACAGCGGTGGCAGCAGGGGCAGCCCCTGCCCTGGCCAGTGCCTCTCCTGGCCCGGGCCGTGCCACGGAGGCCGAGCCGGCAGCTGCTGCCCGGGGCGGAGCTGCTGAGGAGGCGGCAGCGGGGGCGGCGCCTGCCCCGCACAGCGCCCCCGGGCCCTGCTCTGCCCCGCTGGGATTCCCGGGCCCCGGGGAGCAGCCGGAGGGGGCAGTGGCAGAGCCAGAGCTGGCAGGGTCAGAGCTGTGCCTGGAAGGCAGCCAGGAGAGCTCGGACTGGGACAGTGAGCCCGGCAGTGAGAGGGACGCCTACAGCGAGAGAGAGGAAGAGGAGTGGGCACTGGCAGAGCCAAAGCTTTTCAAGGAAGGCAGCCAGGAGACCTCGGTTTGGGACAGTGAGTCCTGCAGTGAGAGGGATGCCTACAGTGTGACAGAGGAAGAGGAGTGGGCACTGGCAGAGCCAAAGCTTTTCAAGGAAGGAAGCCAGGAGACCTCAGTTTGGGACAGTGAGTCCTGCAGTGAGAGGGACATCTACAGTGTGGAAGAGGAAGAGGAGTGGGCAGTGGCAGAGCCAAAGCTTTTCAAGGAAGGAAGCCAGGAGACCTCGGTTTGGGACAGTGAGTCCTGCAGTGAGAGGGATGCCTACAGTGTGGAAGAGGAAGAGGGGTGGGCAGTGGCAGAGCCAAAGCTTTTCAAGGAAGGCAGCCAGGAGACCTCAGTTTGGGACAGTGAATCCTGCAGTGAGAGGGACGCCTACAGCGAGAGAGAGGAAGAGGAGTGGGCACTGGCGGAGTCAGAGCTGGCAGGGTCAAAGCTGTTCCTGGAAGGCAGCCAGGAGACCTCAGTTTGGGACAGTGAGTCCTGCAGTGAGAGGGATGCCTACAGTGTGACAGAGGAAGAGGAGTGGGCAGTGGCAGAGCCAAAGCTTTTCAAGGAAGGCAGCCAGGAGACCTCAGTTTGGGACAGTGAGTCCTGCAGCGAGAGGGACATCTACAGCGAGAGAGAGGAAGAGGAAGGTGAAGTCAAGTCCCTGCTGTCACTGCCATGGGCAGACTCTTCTCCCAAAGAGGTGCCCCAGCTGGCAGCCCCTGCCCTGGCCAGTGCCTCTCCTGGCCCGGGCCGTCCCACGGAGGCCGAGCCGGCAGCTGCTGCCCGGTGCGGAGCTGCTGAGGAGGCGTTGCCTGGTGTTGCCAAGGCCAGGAAACGTCCCTCCCGCTTCAGGCGGGCGCTGCGGGGGCTGCGGGGGCTGTTCCGCTGTGCCTGCCTGAGGCCACGGCCCGAGGAGTGAAACAGGAAAAGATGAAGAAAAAGAAGAAGAAGATGAAGACAAAGAAGATGAAGGAGATGAGGAAGAAGATTACAAAGAAGATGAAGATCGAGACAAGACCATGAAGACCGAGTGGAAAAAGATTATGAAGAAGAAGACGACTGTCTCAGTTTTGAGACAAATTGAAGAGAGCATACTCCCAAATGAAATGTCTCCTCTCAAGGCTTTCAGCAATTGCCCTCTACCAACAGAAAATGAATAGCAAGAGAGGAAAGTGGCAACACCTAAACCCAACAGTGAATTCCAACAGAATGCTCACAGAACTCTCTCCTCTGGCCCACACAGACACGGGAAGAAAGACCCAAAATTCCTGGAAATTGGGGCAAATGTTGAAGAAATTCCCTTTCTCAACTTGGGGTGTGAGATGGCAGCGTCTTTCCTGCTGAGGGCAGTGGAGCTTCCCCAGAGCAGTTCCACCCAGCAGAAGGCACAGCCCTGGTGGCTCTCTGGGCTCCTGGACCTCCTGTCCAGGGCAGCCAAAGCAGCTGGGCCGGAGTCTCTGGCTGTGCTTTCTCTACCCGCCTCGGCTCCTTGATGCTTGGGGCTGGAACGGGACGGCCCCACTGCCGCCGGTGCCGCTGCTCTGGTGTGGGAGCAGCAGCTGTTGGGTTCGGCTGGAGGGGCTGAAAGATTGCTGCTGCAGCTCCTCCAAGGCAGGGAAGGGAAAAGCTTTGGCATGGGCCAGCAAAGCCAAGCAAGCCCAGCAAAACCGTAGCAGGCAGAGCCAGGAACAGCTGGGCAGTGAGGCTTGGAAAATGGCCGGGCAAAGAGGCCAAAGCTCCCCCCTTCCCCGCCCCACACACACCCGGCCCCGGGCCTGGAAGGTGCAGCAACCATTTCTTGGGCACAAAGCAGAGGCTCCTGGAACGGACTCTCAGCACAAACCACTGCAAGACAACAGCAAAGAAGACAAAGAAGACCATGAAGATGAAGAAGACGATGACAAAGAAGATGAAGACTAAGACTAAGACAAGTCACAGAAGGCTTATTTAAGGATACATAGAAGAAGATTAGGAATAAGAATTTAGAAATACTTAGAAGAAGAGTACTAGGAATAGGAATAAGAATTTAAAAATATGTAGAAGAAGAAGAAAAAGAAGAATAGGAATAGGAATAAGAATTTAAAAATACTTAGAAGTAGCAAAGAAGAAGAGTAGTAAGAAAGAGTAGTATGAAGAAGAAGAATAGCACTAAGAAGGATAAGAATAGAAAAATGAAGAGAATATTGAATTAATAAATAAAATTAGAAAATAATTTCTTTTTATTTCGTATTGTATATTTATATTACAATCTATGATATAAAAACATCAATAGAACATATGCCATAATTACGATATATTATAATGTCCCAACACTGTTCCTGTTCTTGAAGAATTTGTGTGTTTTCTAATGAAGTTTCTAGAAAGGCACAAGAGCAGAGTGCCCAGGTTTCCTTTGCAGTCTCTCAGCGGTGCCGATGTATTTTGGCAGGCAGTGCCCCGGAGTCCCCTGTGAGCAGTGAGTGCTCAGCCCCAGCCCAGCGGCAGAGTTGCCGGCCGGGCGGGCAGGGCAGGGCTGGCGCTGCTCTCTGCAGGCGAACGGAAGGCGCACGTTGAGGCCGGCGGAGAGAGAGCTGTGCTGGGAGAGAGCCCTTGGCAGCGGGGCTGTGCAGCCGCCACAGCGGAGCCAGCACAGCCCCGCTGGGACGCTGCCCGTGGCCCGGGAGCCCGGCCGGCTCACAAGGGCAGCGCCGGATCGGCGTGGGCGAGGAGCGAGGGCTGCTCCTTGCCGGGCTTGCTGTGCCTGTGAAGGGGCTGCAAAGGCTCTGGTCCCCATTTTCACGTGTAGTTTGCACACAGAACATCCAGCAGAAGGATCTTGCTGCTGAGCCTGTGGCTGAAGCCTTGGCCCCTCTGCTCCCCTGTCCCTGCCCAGGGCCTGCTCAGCAGAAAGCAGCTGTGGAGTCACTTCTGGAGTCCGTGCAACTCCTCCACGAGACAGAGCTTGGGGCTGGCAGGGACCTTACAGCTCATGTAGTTCCAGCTGATTCTCTCCTGCTCTGTGTCTCCTCTCTCTGACAGGAGTTTCCTCTTTCTTTCTCTCTCCCTTCCTCACACTTCTTCTGCGGTTAAATCCGTGTTGTTGAATAAAATCCCTCTCTTGCGCTCCTATGGTCCCATTTGCCCCTTAATTGGGGCAGAGCCGTCTCCCCCTCATCGCATGGTGACACGTGGGCAGGGACACCTTCCACTATCCCAGGTGGCTCCAAGCCCCATCCCCGTTTTTCGTTGTTTTAGGACAACTTTCCCAGAATCCCAGGATCACGGCTCCAGGGCCGGGAGCTCCTGCTCAGCCCCTGCAGCAGCTCCATGTGGGACAGCAGGGCCGGGTCCTGCCCAGCCCCGGGTGGCGCCGCTGCCGTCCCGGTGAGGCCGCGCTCGGAGCGGCCCCGCGGCGCTGCCGGGCCCTGCTCTGTCCCTTGGCCCGGGGCCGTGTCCATGGAGCCCTGCCGGGCCCTGCTCTGTCCCTTGGCTCGGGGCCGTGTCCCTGCAGCCCTGCCGGGCCCCGCTCTGTCCCTTGGCCCGGGGCCGTGTCCATGGAGCCCTGCCGGGCCCTGCTCTGTCCCTGCCGGGCCCCGCTCTGTCCCTTGGCTCGGGGCTGTGTCCCTGCAGCCCTGCCGGGCCCTGGGCTCTGGGCACACGTGGCTGGGGGCTGCTGGTGGCCATGCTGGTCGCTGTATCCCCATTCCCGGCAGGAGCCACCGAGGGGGCCGCCAGCAGCTCTGGGACACGTGGCCTTGGTGGCCCTCCTGTGCCACCCTGAGCAGGGGCAATGCCACCCTCGCAGATTCATCCCAGGAAAGAGAACTGGGCTTGGAAACAAAGGCCCCCTGTTGGCATAAGATATTTGTTGGGTTTTCATTACTTTTAGTTATTTATTGTGATTTTTGTTGTTCAGAGAAACAGCAGAACCAGATAATCTGCTCTTCATTTAGGTATGTTCCTCAGGAATAATATATATTATTATATATATCACTGTGTCTCTCCCTTTTTTCATAAGAAGTACAACCCAGCCTCTGTGTGTGATTGAGCTTGTAGAATGGGTTATGGGATGTGTTCTAGGCCAAAGTCTGATTTTAGCATTGTTATGATAATTTTTTCTATTTAATACCAGTTTTTTGTTTATCTGAGGGGCCATCACTCTGCATGGAGAGTGATAACCCTTTGAAAGGGCAGCCTGAGAATAAATCATAAACCCAAACCTGTTGTCTTCCAGCCCAACTGAAAGAGAGGGAAATATCAGGGAAGTGAGTGGTTACCAGGGGAATTCTCCACCAGTTGGGTTGTTTAGCCCGGAGGAGTCTCAGGGGAGACCTCATTGCTCTGCACAGCTCCCTGACATTGAGGGGGTGTCAGGCTCTGCTGCCGTGACCCAAGGGAAAGGAGGAGAGGAAACGGCCTCAAGCTGTTCCACAGGAGATCCAGATTGGAGATCAGAAAAAAAATTTCCCTGGCAGAGTGGTCAGGCCTTGGGCTGAGCTGCCCAGGGAGGTTTGGAGTCACTGTCTGTGGGAGTGTTCAGGAGGAGTCTGGATGTGGCCTTGGGAACAGGGTTTGGGGTTATGCTGGAGGTGCTTCAGTGCTACAGGATGACCTTGAAGGTGTTATAGATGCATATTATAATATTGGCCTTTTGCACTTATTGAAATGGATTTTATATGTGTAATGTTAAAGTAACTTTGTTATAAAGATATGTTTTTATTTCTGTTGTTAATTAAGCTTAGTGAAACAGCTGATATCAGTGTGCTTGTGTTAAAATGCCTGCTTGGGTGGGATAACACCCAATGAACACAGGATGAGCACACCTGGACAGATCTGCCAGCCAGCAGCGCTCACTGTCTGAAGGCAGCGTGGGCCAGGGCCCAAGGACTGAAGATGATGATGATAAAAAAGGACTAAAACCACTCCCAAGGAATACACATGCTCTAAAAAAGTGAACCCAAGAAGAAGATATGCTAAATAGTTCTTGGAACATGTAAATTGGTTTGGGGAAAAGTTTACTGTACATAAGGGTCTATGAATATACAAAGGGATGATGTAATTAAAGGGTCTGTGAATATGCAAAGGGCTGATGTAATTAAAAGGTATTTAAGGGGTATCCCCAAGGATAACAGGGTGGTCCTGGCTGAAGTGCCTATGCATTGGCTGTAACAACCTTTGCTCTGTGGTCCTTGTCTCCTATTGTCTTTTATGAAACTTTTTACCTTTTCACAGGAGAGTGAACATATTTTTCACAAAGGTCTCTTCCAGCCCTGCTAATTCAGTGGTTCTGTGACCGCTGCGGCACTCGAGCACCGGGCTGGCTTTGCTGGAGCTGTTTCCCCAGCGCTGGGTTTGACTGAGCTGTTTCCCCAGCACTCGAGCACCGGGCTGGGTTTGCTGGAGCTCTTTCCCTCGCGCACAGAGCGAGGAAGGCTGAGGCAGCATCGCCTGGAGTCGAGCTCCATCTGCCGGGAATTCCAGCGAGCCGCAGCAGCCACGGCACACCGGGAGCCCCTTCCCTGTCCCCTCCTGCCCTGTCCCCTCCTGCCTGAGCTCCGCAGGGGATGCTCCCCCTCGGGCCGATGGGGCAGAGCAGAACTGGCCAGGACTGAGCGGGCAGGACGGGCCAGGCCGGGCTCTGAGCGGCCTCATCCCTCCCCTGGCACGGCCTGGCAGAGCCAAAGTGAAGCAGGGGCAGCCACACTGTGTGGCAATACCAGTTGTGGCTTTCTCTGGGTCTGGATTGAAGGCACTCCAGACAGTGTTTCATGTTGGGACTCAGGTATTTATTATTTCTTATCAGTAAAACAGTCTCACTGCTGTGAGTTCTACAGCTTTCCATTAGAAGGCACAAAATGGCCAACAATCTCTTGGTACAAGGACTTTTAAGACTGAACTATCCAATGAAGAACTGGCACCTGGATTATTTTCCCTTTTACCCCAATAACTGATCCCAAAGAGCTGCAATGGGGACTTTTCTGCCCAATTACAAAATGCCACCCAAACCCATGGAGAAGAAGGAGGAAGAAGCAGCATGAAGCAGAAACCCAGGACAACACCCTGTGCCCTCCATCTTGCTTCCATCCACAACACACTAAAAACCCCAAAACCTCAATTTCTCACCAAGTGATGCACCTGCACTGCTCTCTATAAAAATCTATTTCACACTTTTGTGGATTCTGGTCTATCTGGAAGTCTGGGAAACTTTCTCCATGAATGAGGGTCAGAGTCAGTGCTGCCCTGGGGGTCAGGGCACCCCAGAGCAGACACAGAAATATTCCCAGTGCCCTGGGTTTCCACAGCCCTGTGCCTGGGGTTCTGTTTCTGTGCTGCAGAATTGCACAGAATTGCAATTGTGGAACCTGCAGAGGTAGAGAATATCCCAAGTTAGAAGGATCCTGAGAATTCCCTGAGTTGGGCACCCACCAGGACAATCCAGTGCCACTGCCCAGAGCCCAGCAAGCCCAGCCTGGGCATCCCTGGCAGCGCTGGCCAAAGGCTCCTGGAGCTGTGGCAGCCTCGGGGCCGTGCCCATTCCCTGGGCAGCCTGGGCAGTGCCAGCACCCTCTGGGCAACAACCTTGCCCTAAAATCCAACCTAAATCCCTCCTGGCCCAGCCTCAGGCGCTCCCTGGGTGCTGTCAGGTCACAGGGAGCAGAGTTCAGAGCTGTCCCTTGGTAGGAGCTGTAGACCCCAATGAATCCCCTCTCAGTCTCCTTTTCTCCAGCTGGACAAGCCAAGATCCTTCAGCCGCTCCTCGTGTGGCCCCTCCAGACCCTTCACCACCTCTGTATGCCTGCTCTGGACCCTCTATGAGAGCATTAATGTCTCCTTTTCACATTGTGCTGCCCAAAGCTGCTCCCAGGACTCGAGGTGAGGCCACCCCAGCCCAGAGCAGAGCTGTGACCTTTGCAGCCCCAGAGCCTGTTCAGCTTAGAGGGACCCACTGCCATCCTCTGACCCAGATGGTCTCAGCAATGCCATCTGTACAGTTTGTGTTTAACACTCTCAGAGGGTGTGGAAACAGCCAAAGGGGTTTTTGTCCCCAGGCTCTGTGTCTATGACTGTCACAGCCTCTCCCTGTTTCCCCTGTTAAGTCCCTCTCCTCTCTGACAGGGAAAAATTATTTCTTCTTCCATCCACCCCAGCTCAGCCATTCTCCAGGAAGACCTGAGTCAGATGTTTGGTACCTAAACCAAATACCTGAGGAAGGTGGGGAAGAGGGAGACAATTGCTGGAGGGAGACACACAGTTACTGAACCAGCCTAATGTAAACAAGATCTAAAGCAAGAGTTCAAAGTTATTAAAACTAGGGGAAAATGCCAAAGAAGGAAATTCTTCTCTGTTCAGTCACTCAGCTCTGGAGCCAATGAAACCTGCTTCACTATTCCTGAAACATGATTTATGGATGTGTTTTTCTAGTGCAGACAACAATAACAACAACTGTGACCCTTTTCATCCAGGGAGCTCAAAGGGCTTCCCAAAGATCTGTGTCACTTGTGCAAGGAGGAAACTGAGGCACGGGGAGGGAGGGATTTTGCTGCAGCCAGTGGAGAAGACAGCGATAAACCCCGAGTCAGGTACAATCTGTGCTGAGCTGCATCAGTCAGCACACAGAAGTCACTCAGAAACAAGGGGGGTGGGAGTGGTGGCACAGATGAGAAAAGAGGCACCTGAGCAGCTGAAGTGAGAGAAATGCTGAGCAGCACTGGGAGAAAATGAGGTTGTTCTCCTCCTTGGGGTGTTTGCCTTCATCAGCAGCACAGAAGAGAACCTAATACCCAGAATGGTTTGGCTCTAACATGTTTGTTTTATCAAGGATAGAAAAAAAGCATTCAGGAGTTTTTGGTTCGGTTTGTTTCCCCCCCTCCCCAGCTTTTTACAGCAGGAGAAATCACAATTTCTGGGGGACTGTTCTTGCATCTTTTTAATAGACAATGAAAAACCTCATTCTCTTAACAGAGCTGGGGTTTGTCTCCTCGAGCTTTTTTCTGTTTCCTAATTGCAATATCCACCTGGGAGGGATAAGAGATTGGAAATAGAATTTTGCTTATTTAAAGATTTGGAATAAATTTGACCTCTTGTCCCCTCTTGTCCCCCAACTCCCTCTTCCCTCCTGTGCCACCAAAACCTAACCCTAACCCTAACCCTAATTCTAACCCTAACCCTAACCCTAACCCAACCCTAACCCTAACCCTAACTGTCTGTGTGGGAGGCACCTCTCAATATTCCTGTTGATATTACTGCAAACAGGCACAAAAACAGCCCTCACAGAAGTGTCTGGAGGGGTTTCTCTCTTCCCCCACTCTTCTCTGAGTGTTCTGTGGTCCTAAAAGCCTTGAGAAGTGGCAAAATTCAGCACCCACAAAGAAGGGACTCCATGAGAGACTCATTTCTCATCTCTAATGGAGCCACACTTGGAAACTTCTGGAATGTTTTATGTGGTGCCTTAATGAGAATTAAGGTGCATGGAAGATTTTAGGAAGTTGAAAATGTCCAGTTAGGCCATGGGACACTGAGAAAGGAGATGGATATTTTCCAGCAGGTGATACTGCTGAAGACCCAGGGAAGCTGGGCAACACAAAAAGGGATCCTAAAAATCAGCTCAGATTGAGGGGATCACACTGGGAAAGGCAGGACTAAGAGGTAAAACAGCACCTTTAACACCTTTGGGCTGCAAAATCGTCCAGGTACCCCTGTGGGGTCACAGCCACGGTCTGGACTGCGCTGAAAATCGACCAAAATCCCTGGATTTTGGCCTCTCACACCTTGGGAATATTTGGGCTGGGCTGTGGTGCAAGCTGCAGACTCAGCCCAGCCTTGTCTGCTGCTTCCCACAAAGTGACAATCCTGGCAGGGTCAGCATTCCCAGGATTGGCAGGCTCCAGCCTTTGGCAACACAGATCATTTCATTATTTTCAAAAGGATGCCACTGAACCATTTTTCAGGAGCACACTGACAGATTTTTGCCATCTGCAGAAAGTTTTGATTTTTGGTGCAGAAAGTTTTGATTTTCTGTTCTAAAATAGAACAACTTCCACCCATCCAGCCCCAAAATCATAATTCCCATGGGATGGAAGCACTGGCTGGGGTCACACATCCCTCAAAGTCACCTGGGCTGGGCTGACATCCCCGTGCTCCTGCTCTGCAGGAAGCTGGGGAAATACCAGAGACAAGGGATTAGAATTCAAAAAATAGGAAGATTTTCTTTCCCCCCTCCTCTGCAGATTTGGCCACAGTTTTATGGGGCAAAAATGAAACTGGAAACATTCCTGTGTGAAATAACCTTGATTCAGAACAACTCATTCCAGAGGGGAAGGGTGAAGTTTGCCATAGAGGATTCATGTAGGCATTTTGTTGTTTCAGTGAAAATTCACTGATTTTTCAGGAATTTCAGGTCCCTTCCAACCCAAACCATTCTGTGATTCTGTGAACTGGGAGGTCTCAGTCCTGAGGGATTCTGGTGTGAGAAAACAGGGAAATAAACTCCAGCAGGGATAAACCTGGTGGTTTTGAGAAGCACCTTCAGTTGTCAGACCTGCTCGGGAGCCATGCCTGGGTCTCCTCTGCTCAGGGGATGTGTCCAGTGTAAATCTGCCACTAAAGCTTCACCAGGTAAGCTACAGGAAATTTATTATTGCCAGTAAATTCCTGCTAAAATGATGGCTTCAAAAACACCTGTGTGGAAGAAGTATTTTACAGGCTGGGTTACCTTTTCCTTATGGAGTGGCTCAATGTTTTCTTGTTTTGTTTATGCATTATTAATCCTCATCAAAGCAAGCTCAGTTTGTGCGAGGTTCTTTTTTTCCTTATTATCTATCTTTTTTTTTTTTTAATATGTGATAGATGCTGGACAGTTGTTAGTCTAAGTTCAGATCAATGCAAATGCAGGCACTACTAAATTAGAGTTGCTGTGGAGCTGTATTGATGTGTTCCTGTGTTTGAGGCACTTTTTGGTGCTCCAGGAAATGATTCTGGGTCAGGAGGGAGCAGCTTCCCTCTCTCACTGCTGGCCAGGAGCACCCCAGTGCTAGATTTATTTATTATTTTTTTTAATCTCTTATTTTATCCCTTATTAAACTTCACAAAAATTCTTTATCTCCTACTCCGTTTTTCACACTTCCCTCAGGAAAATGAGGTTTTTCCAAAGCCTCAGCGCAGCGCTGCCCCCTCCCTGCTCTGCAAGCAGGCTGGGTTTGAAATCTGTGGATTAGATTTTCTCCTTAAATTGTTTTATCCTCCTGTCAAAAAAACCCAAACAATTCCCAGACAGTGACTCGTGCTGACTAATCCAGTCTGGGAGACTTCGAGGTGTCCCTGTAACCTAAAACCAGCAAACAAGCTTCCTAATTCAGTAGCTAGACATTCCAATGGGGACCTGGAGCTTCTGGCCTTTTATTTTCCTTCTCCTCAGGGTTAAACATGCTTTTATCTGAGCTGTGCCTCCCTCCCCCGGCAGGCAGGAGTTGGGATGAGCTGGAATTTGGACATTCCTTTCCTGCCTTCACTTCAAAGTGCTGCTCCACAGGGCATCCCTGTGGCAGAGTTATTGGGAGTGCTCCACAAAGGGGAAAACAGGGAGCAGAGGTGGGGCTGTGCCAGGAGAACAGGGGGTGCAGAGTTATTGGGAGTGCTCCACAAAGGGGAAAACAGGGAGCAGAGGTGGGGCTGTGCCAGGAGAACAGGGGGTGCCTGTGGTGCCTTGGGAAGGCTGACCCAGAGCAGAGGCTGGGCAGAGTTACAGAATAAATTCTGTATTTATTTACAGAATAAATTGGGATTTATTCAAAGCATCTCCTCCATGGATGCACCTTGGGCAGCACCAGAGCCCAGCCAGGGCTGCACCCAAGATGAACCAAAATGGCCCCAAAATGCACGGCCGGGCACGGGGTCTGTCCCTGGGATCAGTTCTGGTTTGTTGGATTAGGCCCTTTTCTGACCCAGAGATGGGGCAACTGAGAGGGTTTTAAAAATTTTTATTCTATTTCCAGTCTCAGGAGAAGGGTGAGACAATACAGATGTTATCATTTACACCATCACATTCAGAAGCTAATTATTTCCTAATTACAATGCACTGTAAGTGTTTCTTGGCCTATCAGCTTTAGCCACACCATGCTGGAAATGCCTTAAAACCAAACATCTAAAATTACCCCTCATGGGTCCCACTGCAATTCATCTTTCACAGTTCTGTTTCTCCAAACTGTCCAGTCTTATTTGCAAGGCCACATTTGAAACTTGTTCCAGCTCCATTTCTCTCTCAGCAATGTCTGTCCTACTCCAGGGCATTTCTTATCTCAAGGTTTGCACACAGATGCAAACTGTGTGAGACTTCAACTTTAAAAATTCTATACAAATTCATTTTCCACATGCTCCATTTGCATCTTGCAGTTCATTGTCCCATCCCAGCTTTAGCCCCTGCAGTCCCACCCTGCTTGTTTTTCTCTCTCCAGCCCACGGGTTTGTGCTCCTGGGCTGAGATTTGGATCATTTGTCCTTGGTGCCCAGCTGGAGCAGGAATTGTTTTGTCTCCCTGCTCTGTGCACAGAGCTCACCATCCCAGAATATGAAGCTTAGAAGTACAGACTAAAGCAGCGCAGAATCTGAAAATATAAAAGCTCAAACCTGAGGCATCACGTGGAGTAATAATTGAGATATTCCCAAATTATCCCACAGCCCTGGAAGAAACTCAGTGTTGCAAAAAGATGTGGGGACAAGGAAAAAATCCTATTTTTGGCCCTTTTACAGTGCTGGGCTGAGTCAGGTTTTAGTCATGTCTGGAAGGCACAGGGCCATTGCAGTGGCAGCAGTGACAGGTTTCTGAGCTCTGGAGGCTGTGAACAGGCTCTGTCTGGGAGCAGATAATGCAGTTTATTGTCTGCTCTGTGGCCACACATGCAGCATGCCAGGGAAAGGGATCTCACTCCTGCCCCACAATCCAGGACGGTCCTGGAGCCACTGGGAAGGGGAGAAGCTGTGTGCACCCAAGGGAACACACCTGGGTTATTTGTCCAGAAAATCCCTGTGGGGCTGGACACACACCTGGGTTATTGATCCAGAAAATCCCTGTGGGGCTGGACACACAGCTGGGTCATTTTTCCAGGACATCCCTGTGGGGCTGGACACACACCTGGGTTATTTATCCAGGACATCCCTGAAGAGCTGGACACACAGCTGGGTTATTTATCCAGGACATCCCTGTGGATTTGGACACACAGCTGGGTCATTTTTCCAGGACATCCCTGTGGATTTGGACACACACCTGGGTTATTTATCCAGGACACCTGTGTGGATTTGGACACACACCTGGGTTATTTATCCAGGACACCTGTGTGGATTTGGACACACACCTGGGTTATTTATCCAGAACATCCCTGTGGATTTGGACACACAGCTGGGTTATTTTTCCAGAACACCCCTGTGGATTTGGACACACAGCTGGGTTATTTTTCCAGGACACCTGTGTGGATTTGGACACACACAGCTGGGTTATTGATCCAGAACATCCCTGTGGATTTGGACACACACCTGGGTTATTTTTCCAGAACATCCTTGGGGATTTGGACACACAGCTGGGTTATTTTTCCAGAACACCCCTGTGGATTTGGACACACACCTGGGTTATTTTTCCAGAACATCCCTGTGTGGATTTGGACACACAGCTGGGTTATTTTTCCAGGACACCTGTGTGGATTTGGACACACAGCTGGGTTATTTTTCCAGAACATCCCTGTGGATTTGGACACACAGCTGGGTTATTTTTCCAGGACACCTGTGTGGAGCTGGACGGTGCCTTGAGGGCTGATGGTGCATAATGAGCCCTCACAGGCCGGTGTGTGGGAGAGCTCGGGGACAGTGGCTCTGTAATTACAGCTCATTAAAAGCTGGGTGTGAAGTGCCACAAGAAGTCAACAACGTTTTGCATTCACCCTTGGCAGCCCCTCCTCTCACCACCTGCAGCCTCCAGCCTTGATCTTCATCACCTTCCCTGCCCTTTCCTCCTCCTCCTCCTCCCTCTCACAGGGAGGAAGGGTTGAGCTGGACATTCCCAGTTGTCCAAACTGCTATGATGGGGTCACCTCTGGTCCCATGGGCTGCCCTGGCTTCCCATGGGCTGTGAGCTCCCTGTTTTCCTGGGCAGGGAGGAAGGCAGAGGGCAGGAGAGGGAGCTGCTCCTGCTCCCTCCCCTCAGCCAGCATCCAGCAGGTGCCACTGCCCTGGAGCGGCACAGCCACGCTGGAAACTGCGGAATTTGGGCATAGGAGGGATTCGCCTCAGTCCAGCAGCCTGGCAAGGAGGAGGACACAGCCTTTCCACAAGGACAGGGAGTGGGAGCCATGGATCTGTTCAGGGTGGGATCCATGGGTCTGCTCAGAATGGGATCCATGGATCTGGTCAAAGTGACATCCATGGATCTGGTCAGAATGAAATCCATGGATCTGCTCAGTATGGGATCCATGGGTCTGTTAAAATGGGATCTGTGGATCTGCTCAGAGTGGGATCCATGGATCTGCTCAGAGTGGGATCCATGGATATACTCAGAGGGAGATCCATGGATCTGCTCAGTGTGGGATCCATGGATCTGCTCAATGTGGGATTCATGGATCTGCTCAGAATGGGATCCATGGATCAGCTCAGAGTGGGATCCATGGGTCAGCTCAGAGTGGGATTCATGGATTTGCTCAAAGTGGGATCCATGGAGCTGTGTTCAGGGTGGGATCCATGGATCTGCTCAATGTGGGTTTCATGGATCTGCTCAGAATGGGATCCATGGATCAGCTCAGAGTGGGATCCATGGGTCAGCTCAGAGTGGGATCCATGGATCAGCTCAGAGTGGGATCCATGGAGCTGTTCAGGGTGGGATCCATGGATCTGCTCAGAGTGGGATCTGTGGATCTGCTCAGAGTGGGATTTGTGGATCTGCCTTCCCTTCCTCTCCGCAACCAGAGCTCTGCTGCTCTGTTCTCTACAAAATCTCTAAATTCCAGCTGCCTGCTCTGATCAAAAGAGCAGAAAGCTCTTTTGAACGGCCTTCAAAACCCAGCAGCAAATATTTCTGCTGAGATGCCCCTGGGTGTCATATTTTGGGGTTTGTTTTGACTATTGCTATTTGTGGCTTCTTTTCCTTCGTGTCAAAGCCAGTGACCAAATAAACACGTGCTCTGCCTCACCAAGCACCTCGAGGGAAAGGCTCTTGGGTTTCACGGGGTCAGGGGAGGAATCTGCAGGGGAGTCTCTTCAAAAATATAAATGCAGTATTTTAGGGTCATGCTGGAAAGAAATGTGAGGGCCCACGCTGAGCAGGAAAACCAAAATCCACATCAGAGATGGGGGTGCTGAAATTTCTAACTCTAAAGAGGCATCTGGGACTGAGTCACTGTTTTCTCTCAGTGTTTTGGCCTTAATTTTAAATAGATAATGTGGATTATGGTTTGAGAGATGGGGGGTTGCTCTAGAGATGGCAGAAGAAAAATGCATCTTCAATACTTTGCTTTGTAGCTGGTTTTTCACTTCACAGAGGAGCAGCTGAAAACCAGTCATTGTATATATAAAATATATATATAAATTATATTAAATGCATATATATATAAAATATATAAATTATATATATATAAAATATATAACAACCTGGTTTGGAAGGTTTGGAAGGTGTCCCTGCCCATGGCAGAGGACTTGGAACTGGGTGATCTTTAAGGTCCCTTCCAACCCCAAACCATTCTGTGATTCCCTGGTTATTGTGGAGAAGGATGTTACTGAAACCTTCTTTAATATCGTGCAATATGTTGTGCAGGGCCAATATTAGAAGGTATTTTGACTATATCCACAGATGCCTGGATACAGAGTCTTTAAAAATGAACTTTCAATATATTTTGCTAATTTTGAAAGCTTGGTGCACCCATAGTAATGTTTCATTAACACTTTTGTTTCATTATTTATTTAAAGAGAAAAAAGCACAAATCTTTTAAGTAACATGACCTTAAATCTGTTTTGGTGCCCCTCAAGGAAGGTTCAAACCATCAGCAGTGAAAAGGATCCAATCCAAGAAGGAAAAGATGAAGAAAAATGAGAGCTGTAGATGAATCTGAAATGCTGAAATTTAATTGTGAAGCCAGGGATAAAATGCAATTATTGGACTTCTATAGATGCAAAATCTCATTTTGTGGAATCCTGGACTGGTTTGGGTTGGAAAGGACCTCAGAGCCCACCCAGTGCCACCCCAGCCATGGCAGGGACACCTCCCACTGTCCCCAATGTCCAGCCTGGCCTTGGGCACTGCCAGGGATGCAGGGGCAGCCCCAGCCTCTCTGGGCAGCCTCACTGTAAAGTTTCCCTCCTGCTTTGGTGTCCTGTTGGATTTCAGGCCTTTCACCAGCTTAATCCACAGCAGGAAAATACTATTATGAGAAAAAAAGAAAGAATTTTTAAAAAATTAAAACTACAGAAACCCATTTTTGATGTTGTGAGTGCCACACACTCAGCACCCTCCTCCTGATGGCTCCTTTTTCCCTGGGATGTTTTTGGTTTTTTTTTCTCCCAGATAAAAAAAATGCAGCAGGCCCACGTGCATACTTGTCAAACATTTTATTTGTCATTCACACTAATTATAATATTGAATTTACAGAGGAAACTGTGGTACAAAGAAAGAAAGAAAGAAAGAAAAGAAAGAAAGAAAAGGAAGAAAAGTGTTCATTAGAACTACTGCAGCAGTCCAGCTGCCCTGGGTAGTTGTAATGAATTCTCCTGTGGTGCTGGACACAGCCATCCCTGTGGACAGCAAGAATTTACCCCGGGGTGCTATCTAGAGATTCCTGGAGTGGGGGAAAAATAAAACCTACTCTGTTCTCTTTTCCTATCTGGTTCCAAAAATCAGCAGCCACCCCCTGCCCGCCCGCCCTCCCCAGGAAGAAAAGTCCCTGGTAATCAACCCCTCCAAAAAATCCCCAGGCTGATGGTTTCCCCTTCAGGAAAAGTTCAGCGTGGAAGGGAAAATGTTTTGTAAACATAGCCAGAAAATGCTGAACAAATTCCCTTTGGTGCCACTCTGATGGGGCTGTGTCCCTCCTCAGCCTCACCACCTCACACTGAAATTTTGGTTTTAAAAAGAGCTGGGATTGTCCAACTCAAAATACCACAAATAACCCACAGATTTTTTTTTTTTTGCATGTTTGTTTCTCCCCTACCCCAAAAAAGTGAAGGATGTTGGATAGAGACCATGCTATAACTGTTTACAAAAGTGAATAAAATGTAGTTCTTCTTGAAGCCTAAAAATAACTAATTTGGAAAAGAAATAAGTCTCACTACAGTATTTCAGCAAACACAAAGGTCAGTTCATTAAAAACACAGAAAAAAAACAAAAAAGAGAAAAATGCAGAGTAATTACAAGCACTAAATATTTTGGCTAGGAAGCTTTGGAAATCTATTTACAGACATAAATACAAGTAACTCTGGGGATGCATCCCTGGAAGGACAAGGAGAAAAGGGCCCAGTGGTTGGGACTGACCCAGCGAGGTGAACAAAAACCCAATGGGGAATGGAACAAGGCAGGAAAACAAGGCAGAGTTTTGCTCTGAGGACAGAAAACGGATCCACTCCTCCCTGAATTTCAACCACAGCCATGGAAAAGGGCACCCAGGAAGCAGCAGAGAATGTTTGAAGAGCGCAGGAAATTTGGGATGTTTTGGCAAAGGCTGTTTGGAGGAGAGGATTTCTCTCCATTCCCCGTGCAGAATTTGTACAAATCAAACCCTTCCCAGCAGGGATGCTCTCTGCACTCTCTTTTCCCTGCATTACAGCTCCTCTGCAATGCCCTGGGAGCCAGCAGGAACTCTTAAATGACTTTAAATGTTGTTGGAGAGGGAAATATTTGTCCTCAGAGGCAGCAAAATTTACGTTGAAGATGTTTGACATGGACAAGGAGCTGTGTCTTGTGAAAGGAGCACCCAAGTTGAGAGTAAGGACAGCCAGGAGCTGAATTTTGGGAGGATGAGGTACCTAAAGCACTCTGCTGACTGCAGCTCCAGAGCAGAAGCACAGGAATTCTATTTTTCAGATTCCATTCAGCACCCAGGATGACAAAATTTTATAAATATATCTATTATAGCCATATAAAAATAGATATTTTTGCACTCTAATTTGGAGATGGGGATGGGGGAAATGTTTTATTCAAATGTCTTTTTTTCCTGCCTGTTACATGCTCTTAAAATATAAGAGGAAAGATGTGAGAGCATTTTAACAGCCTTGAAAAACTGTGCCACCCTTAGTGATGGCTACAAAACCAAATATTTGAGTAAAATGTGGTTTTTGATGAGTGAATACACTGAAACCCACAGTGATTAATTAAACAGATTAATTGCCAGGGATAATGAACTTGGCTTTTCCTTTCCTTTGCAGTGCTGGACATACCCAGAGAGGTTGGACTCCAAAACTTGGTTGCTGGCAATAAAAACATGGGAAACACTGAGAAATTCCAGAAAAGTGTCAATAAGAACACAGGGGAAAGTGGTGGTGGCCAGTTCTGTATCCCCTCATTCTGTTCACATCAGGGAGAGCCAAATTCTCACCTTTAGCATGAGTGGAGACAAAGGAGAGGTACAGACATAAGAAAGGGTCGATTTAGGGTCTCAGAGTTGCCAGCTCCCTGTTCCTGTGAATCCCTGGGTTTTTACTTCCAGGGTGGGTGGGTTTCAATTCTGGGGGCTGAAAGGGCTGGGGCAGAAAGGAGGTTGTGGTGTCCCACAGGCCTGGCAATGTGGTGGCCACAACAACCTCACCCTGGTGACCACATTGAGTTCACCTTGGTGGCCACAACAACCTCACCCTGGTGGCCACATTGAGTTCACCTTGGTGGCCACATCGAGTTTGCCTTGGTGGCCACATTGAGCTCACCTTGGTGGCCACTTTGAGTTTGCCTTGGTGACCACATTGAGCTCACCTTGGTGGCCACAACAACCTCACCCTGGTGGCCACATTGAGTTCACCTTGGTGGCCACATCGAGTTTGCCTTGGTGGCCACATTGAGCTCACCTTGGTGGTCACAACAACCTCACCCTGGTGACCACATTGAGTTTGCCTTGGTGGCCACATTGAGCTCACCCTGGTGGCCACATTGAGTTTGCCTTGGTGGCCACATTGAGCTCACCCTGGTGGCCACAACAACCTCACCCTGGTGGCCACATTGAGCTCACCCTGGTGGCCACAACAACCTCACCTTGGTGGTCACATTGAGTTTGCCTTGGTGGCCACAACAACCTCACTTCTTCCACTGGGCTGAACTCATGGAATCATCAAATCATGGAATGGTTTGGGTTGGAAGGGACCTTAAAGCCCATCCAGTGCCACCCCTGCCATGGCAGGGACACCTCCCACTGTCCCAGGCTGCTCCAGCCCCAGTGTCCAACCTGGCCTTGGGCACTGCCAGGGATGGGGAATCCAAAACTTCTCTGGGCACTCTGCACCAGGGCCTCACAAATTTCACAGGGATGAATTTATTCCAAATATCCCATCTAACCCTGCCCTCCTTCATCTTAATACCATCCCTCTCCTCCTATCAATCCCTGCTTTTGCTAAAATTCCCTCTCCAGGTCACCTGGCCCTTCCTGGCTCCTCCAAGTTTCTCTCCTCTCCCTCCCTGCTGTGTTTCCACTCCCAGCTTTGTGAACTTTGGTGGTCCAGTCACAAGGCAGATGTGAGAGCTGTAATCAATTACCATTTTAATTGAGAGCTGCAATACATTAGGGTTTGAATTGCACAGAATGTGCCGAATGGATTCTGCAACAGAGCTACTGCTCAGTGCTGGGGGACTTTTATTTTAGGGTACTGAAGAGGTGAGAGTCCAACTATAGAAATGCTACAGCTGTGGGGGTGTCTGTATTTCTGTATTCAGCAGGGTCTCCAGACTTTCAGTATATATGTCTGATAAAATTTGGATGTTTTCTGTCTTTTTTTCAGAGCAAACTCTGGAAATATAAAGGATATTTCATTAAATGAAAAGCACAAGGCCATGTGTTTTAACAGAAACATTCTGGGCTTTTGCTGAGATCTCTTGAAACACTCCCTATTTTCTGCACAAAAACCTCATTGACAGTGAAAATTCTTCGATTCTTTTCAATACCAAAGTGCTACTGCATCCAACTCAAACAAAGAAGCAAAATCATATATATATATATAAAAAAAGAGAAACCTTGAAAAACAAATGGTTTTAAATAAGTCCAGCTGTTTTGCTGCCTGCAGCCAAGGATCTTTTTAATTTGAATCCTTTTAACTTTTTTTTTTTTTTTTTTAAACATCAAACACTGATCTGAAGTCCTGCTTTCAAATACTCTCTTGAGTTGACCTGCAATTGTTTCTCTGGTTTGAGAGGTACATTAAATAATAATCAGCTCATTTGGGACTCACACGTGTCAACATCAGCAGTTTGGAGTTCAGGAGTAGTACAAGAGCTGCATTCAGAGCAAACCCTCAATAAAATAGTGCCAAAAGCATTACAGTGACATCTGATATGTTTGTGCTGGGGCGATGGGCAGCCGTGACGTCTCCTGATCCTGCTCCTGGTAAAACCCTTGTAGATTTACTACAGGGCACAACATTGGCCACACCAGCTTTAAACACCCCTCCTCTTCTCCCAGAAGATGCAAAAGGAAGGGCTGTCCTGGCCCTGGCTTTTCTGGAGCTTTCCAGGGAGGGATGTGTTTGCCAGCAGAGTGGAATGTGGCCTTTGTGCCGCACAGGGATCCTGGCAGCAAATCTCACCCAGATTCCATCAGAGCCAGGACTTCCCCCTTGCCCTGGGAATCACAGAACCAGGGAATGCTTTGGGTTGGGAGGGATCTTAAAGCTCATCCACCAAAATTGCCATGGGCAGGGACCTCTTCCACTGTCCCAGGCTGCTCCAACCTGGCCTTGGACACTTCCAGGATCCAGAGGCAGCCACAGCTGCTCTGGGAATTCTATTCCAGGGCCTCCCACCCTCCCAGGGAGCAATTCTGAATTCCCAATTCCCATCCAGCCCTGCCCTCTGGCACTGGGAGCCATTCCCTGTGTCCTGTCCCTGCAGTGGGCAGGTATTTAATTAGGGAATATTGAATTTGCCTCAGGAAGTATCTATGTCCTGATTCCTGATCCTGAGGGCCACCACTGGTGACAAAGCAGGAGGAGGGAGAGATGACTCCACCACTTGGAAAAGTACAGAAATTCCCAGGGATTTTGGTGCCTTCCAGCAGGAACTGGGCACCTCAATGCCTTTGAGGACCTAAGCTGAGTAAAATGAGAGCAAGATAATTGTAAACAATATTTTTAGGGAATTCAGAGGTCACTTTTGCCCATCGTTATTCCAGCCTTTTTCAATGTGAGAAATTTGACTTTGGCTGCTACCAAAAAAAGGCAATTGCTGATATTTTTTTTTAATATAGGCATATTTAAATAATAATAGTATCAACAAATAAGAAAAGTCTAAATATCAGGCATAAATATCAATCAACTCATCAAAGAAATACAGTAGTTGAAAATGACCCAAGGCTGTAGCCGTTGTGTTAAAAAGAAAAAAAAGTCCAAGAGATAAAAAGTTAAATTAACTCATTGAAAAAGGGGCTGATTCTTTCAGTTGACAAAGCAAGAAAGAAGCAAGCATGATTAAAACAAAAAAGAGCAAAATCTTTTTTTTTTTTGCAATTTATAAGGTGCCAAGAGAAATAAAACAAATTAGATGCAAAGCAGGATGAGCTGCATCCTAAAAAAGAAAACAAAACAAAACCAAAAAACACCAAAAAACCTAACCCCAAAACAAAATAAAACAAAAAAACCCAGTAATAAAAAAATCCATATTCTTTGGAATATACAAACAAAAAAAGAAAAGAAAGAATGAAGTCCAACATATAAAACCTCTCATTCACAGCATTGCGAAAACAGAAGCGTTCACAGTTTCCCTCTGGGAATCTTCCTATACTTCCTTACACTTAAGATGTCCCTAAGATGCAGTAAACTCACTAAGATTTATTTTTGTTTTTTGGGGTTTTTTTTTTTTAAGGTTTTAAGTCTTAAAAATAGAAGTGAACCGAAACTCTCTTTTAGGGCTGTGGAGACCTTCAAGCCCAGGCACGTTGGGAAGCCACAGGCCTGGAATCAGGCTGGATACCCTCTTACCCACCCTCGCTACCGCTGCACCACCAACCGGGGCCTCCTCCTTCCCAGAAGCTCGTTCTCCTGCCGGGAAGCCTTTGCCAGGGCCTGGCAATGAGAGCCACCACCCCTGGGAGCGCTGACTTCCCAAGGGTTTGCTCCTGAAACTCGTGAATGAACACGGCAGGGCCCGCAGGGAAGTTTCTGGGATCCCTCCAGGCGCCGGGCAACGGGAAGTGCGTTAAGTCCTGACCCTCGAGCTCCTTCCTGACCTCCTCATCCTCAGTAGGGCCTCCACACGGCCTCCTCCAGCCTGGCCGTGCTGGCCATGTTGGTGGGCGAGTTGCTGTGGCTGCCTTCGGCCTCCACCACGTCGCTCTGGTTGGGCAGGCTGGGGTTGAGCAGCGCGGAGCCCGTGGAGGCGTTGGTGCAGGGCGGGTGGATGCGCGGCGGCGAGCGCTCCCCGCCCGAGATCATGGAGAACTGGTAGGAGCCGGCCGAGGTGCCGTAGTACAGGTGGTACGAGGGGGAGCTGGTCTGGAAGGGGCCGCCCTGAGCCTGCGAGGAGCCGGGGTAGGGCGGCGGGAGGTACGTGTGGTACCTGGAGGCCGTGGACATGGCCGACATGCCGATGCCGATGGCGGAGCTGACGGGCGTGGGCGTGTAGGTGAAGGCGCCCGGGTAGTGCATGCGCGGGTCGGAGATGGACGGCAGCGCCGGGAAGGAGCGCTCGATGCCCACCCGGGGGTCGCTGAACGCCGTCAGCTCGGACGCTCCTGGGGAGGGGAAGGGAGGGAGGGGAAGGTTATGGGATCACCAGAATTCACGAGGTAAGGAGGAACCTCTGAGATCATCCAGGCCCAGCTGTGCCCCCTGCCCAGCTTGTTGAACTGAGTGCCACGTCCATGCCTTGGGCACCGCCAGGGATGGGCACTGCAAAGCTCCCTGGGCAGCCCCTGCCAAGGCCTGAGCTCCCTTTCCTGATTCAGGCTGGACACCAGATGGAATTTCCTCCTGGAAAGGGTGCTCAGGCCTTGGGAAGAGCTGCCCAGGGAGGGGAGGGAGGTGACCAGGGAAGGGCTGGAGGTGGCACTCAGTGCTCTGGGCTGGGGACAAGGTGGGGATGGGGCACTGTTGGCACTTGATGACCTTTGAGATCTTTCCCAGCCCTATCTGGGATTGGTTTATCACAACACAGCTCATTTGTTAAAATTCTCTATTTATTAAAATTCTCTATTTATTAAAATTCTCTGTTTCTCTGTTCTTCCCACAAATCCCCCAGAACCTCGGAACGAGCTTTGCCAGAGAGCCCCTGAAGGGCTGGGGCAGCACCTGGGCCACCAGTTTGTCACCAGGGAAGTGTCTCTTTATCATGGAGAGCCCAAGGGTCGGGGACAGGGTCACCAGTTTGCCACTGGGAAAGGTCCCCTTGGCATGAGGGCAGCAGGGGTGGGGACAGGGCCAGAAGCTTGCCACTGGAGAACATCCCTTTGTCATGGAAGGCGCAGGGTTGGGGACAGGGGCCACCAATTTGCCACCCAGGGGAGTGTCCCTTTGTGATGGAGAGTCAGGGTTAGGGACAGGGGCCACCAATTTGCCACCCAGGGGAGTGTCCCTTTGTGATGGAGAGTCAGGGTTAGGGACAGGGCCACCCGTTTGTCACCAGGGAAGCATTCCCTTGGCTTGGAGGCAGCAGGGGTGGGGACAGGGCCAGCATTTTTGCCGCGGGGAGTGTCCCTGTGTCCCTTTGTCCCGGGGGCGGCTCCTTACCCGAGAGGCGGCTGGAGAGCTCGGCCGTGAGCGAGGTGATGCCGCCGGCCCGGCCAGGTGAGATGGGCGTGGCCGGGTGCACGGCGGGCGTGGCCATGGAGCCCAGGTACTGGTAGGACTGGTCATAGGACCAGGGCGGCGAGGGCTGCACCTGCCGGGAGTCTGCAAGCACAAACACACCCATGGTTGCTTTCTATAACATTATTTTATTTTATTTTGTTTTATTTTATTTTATTTTATTTTATTTTATTTTATTTTATTTTATTTTATTTTATTTTATTTTTTATATGATTTTATTTTATTATTTAATTTTATTTCATTTTGGTTTATTATTTTATTTTATTTTCTCTTATTCTTTTATTTCATTTCATTTTATTATTTTATTGTTTTACCTTTTTATTATTATTTTAAATATTTTTAATATTTATTAAATGTTAAATTTATTTAAATTTATTAAATATTTAATTATTTAAAATGTTATTATTTTTATTTTTTATTTTATTATTTCATTTCATTTCAATTTTTTTCCTTGCAAAGCTTTTTTGCTGTTTCCCATTAATAACAGGCAGGAAAAATTACACACAAAATTGCACACAGAATCACTGGGTTGGAGCAGACCTTTAAGATCATCGAGTTCAACCCAGCCCCAACACCAGAGAAGAAGAGAGGGAAAACCAGATTAAAATTTCCAAGGGGAAAACTCCTCCTCAGTCTTTGGAGCTGTGTGTCCACAGCTCTTTCAGCCAAAAATTGTCATGCAGGGCATCAAGGAGACCTCAGAGCCCACCCAGTGCCACCCCTGCCATGGCAGGGACACCTCCCACTGTCCCAGGCTGCTCCAGCCCCAGTGTCCAGCCTGGCCTTGGGCACTGCCAGGGATCCAGGGATGGAATTCCATGCCAGCCCTGCCCACCCTGCCAGGGAACAATTCCTCATTGCCAAGATCCCATCCAGCCCTGCCCTCTGGTACTGGGAGCCATTCCCCCCTTGTCACTGCAGTTCCTGGGGGATGCAGAATCTATAAAACCACCAAGGGATTCTTTTCTGCCCACAGGACTCCTTGGGATGAGGTTTGGAATCAGAGGAACCCAAAAAGGAGTTGGTCCAAATCAGTTGCCTCAACTCTTTCCTGCTTGTTTCATTTTGCAGGTGAAGCTGAGATTTTGAAAGATCTCATTTTTGTATAAATCAAAGGAATCAAAGACTTTCCTCTCCCCTTTACCCACCCAAATTTCCCCCCCTATTTTTAGTAAAATCTTTTCTATTTTCTTCAGCTTTAAGAGCATCCTCCTGCAGCTCCTTTAAGACAAATGCCTTCGGTGAAAGAAAACCAAATGCTGGATGATCTGCATGCAGATAAAACTGATACCAGCAAGGAAGGGAAATTTCCCAAGTCTGAGATGAAGACTTTGATCTCCCATCAGAAAGCCCATCTGGAAAATATTCTTTTGTTGTTCTTTAAGGAGATGAGTTTTACATTTTGTTTGTTCCATCTGTTTACAAGGCAGGATTTATCCAAAACCCCCAGCTTCTCAAAAGCCACTGCTGAAGCTGCAGATTGAAGTTGGATTTTTCTGCCGAGTAACAAGTTCAAATCCACATATTATTAATATTTAATTTTTTTTTTTTCAGGCAGCCATCCTTCAAAATAAAATCAGTTGTCTCATGTTGGTAAAAAAGCAACATCCAACCGCATCAAATGGGCTTTAGGAGGAACAAGAAGAGCACAAAAGCTGTCGTGTTGTGGATTGCAGCATCACCTGGTTGTTAATTTATGGTCAGAGTTGATTCAAGGGCACAGGGAGGGACAGAGGGAATCCAATCTCCGGGGGTGGCGTTAAAACAAACACCCCAAAGCGTCCCCAGAGTGAGCCAAGCCTGGGCTGACACTGCAGCTCTCGGTTCTGAAATGGGGTTCAGGCAGCCACAGCTCCTGAGTTTCAGCAGGCACTCCATGGATTTCAGGACCTCTCCCAAGTGCTGGAATCCCAGGAGCAGAATTCCAATAGGGAATCCCAGGCAGGGCATGGAAAGTGCCTTGTCCAGTCCTGCCCAGGAGCCCTGGCTGTGGTCTGCCACAGCTCCCTCTGTCACCCCCTTTTCGAGGGCTCTGCTCAGCTGCACCCCGGAATCCCAGAATTCCAGAAGGCTGCAATCCCGAAATCCCGGAATCCTGGAATCCCAGAATTCTAGAATCCTGGAATCCCAGAACACCAGAATCCCGGAATTCTAGAATCCTGGAATCTCAGAATTCCAGAACACCAGAACCCCAGAATCTAAGAATCCCAGAATCCCGGAATCCCAGAACCCCAGAACCCTAGAATCCAAGAATAGCAGAATCTCAGAATCCCAAGTTGGAATCCCAGAATTTCAGAATCCCTGAATTCTAGAATCCTGGAATCTCGGAATCCCAGAATTCTGGGATCCCAGAATCTCAGAATTACAGAATCCCAGAATTCCAGAATCCTGGAATCTCAGAATCCCAGAATCCTGGAATCCCAGAACCTCAAAATTCCAGAATCCTGGAATCTTGGAACCCCGGAATTCCAGAAATCCAAAATCCTGGAGTCCCAGAATCCCAGAATCCTGGAATCCCAGAATTTCAGAATCCTGGAAGATCCCAGAATCTCAGAATTCCAGAATCCTGGAATCCCAGAATCTCAGAATCCCAGAATCCTGGAATCTCGGAATCCCAGAATTCCAGAATCCTGGAATCCCAGAGTCCTGGAGTCTCAGAACCCCAGAATTCCAGAACCCCGGAATCCAAGAATCCCAGAATTTCAGAATCCCAAGTCGGAATCCCAGAACACCAGAATCCTGGAATTCTAGAATCCTGGAATCTCAGAATCCCAGACTCCCAGTACCCAGAATCCCAGTACTCCAGAATCCCAGATTTCCACAATCCCAGAACCCCAGTACCCCAAAGTCCCAGAATCCCATGGACACCAGTAAGAAGGTGCATGAGAGGATGGAGGAAGCAGGATCTTGTCACAGATTTACGGAACACGGCGAGAAGAGTGGATTGAAACCTGGTTCCCTTCTTTCCGTGCCACTGAAATGAGCACCCCGGGATGGGCGAGGTTGGAGGGACCCTGGGGGTCACCGGTGCCACCTCTGGGTCCCCCCAGAGCCCAGGGATTATGGGATTATATTCTGGAATGTCCCAGGGAGGAGACTCCAGCCCCTCTCTGGGCTCTGCTCCAGCTCGGTCCCTGCCCAGGGCAGAAGTTGTGCCTCCTGTGCAGGGGAATTGCTGGGCTCAGGCCCTGCCCGTGGCTCTGGGGCCATTGCTGGGCCTGGAGCAGAGCCTGGGCCTGCTCTGACCTCTGCACACAGGGACAGACACAGGGACAGACAGGGACAGACACAGGGACAGCCAGGGACAGCCAGAATTCCCAGAATCCCAGAATCCCTGGGTTGGAAGAGACCTTCAAGACCATCGAGTCCAGCCCAGCCCCAACCCCTCAACTGAACCCTGGCACCCAGTGCCACATCCAGGCTTTGTTAAACACACCCAGGCATGGGGACTCCACCACCTCCCTGGGCAGCCATTCCAGAACTTTCTCACCCTTGCTGGAAAAACCTTTTCCCTGCTGTCCAGCCTGGATTTCCCTTGGTGCAGCTCGAGGCTGTGTGCTCTGGTTGTGTCAGTGCTGCTGGAGAAAGAGCCCAGGGCCAGCTGAGCACAGGCCCCTTTCAGGAGCTGTGCAGAGGGAGGAGGGCAGCCCTGAGTCTCCTTTGCTCCAGGCTGAGCACCCCCAGCTCCCTCAGGGCTTCCTCACAGGGTTTGTGTTCCCAGCCCCTCTCCAGCCTCCTTGGCCCCTCTGCATGTGCTCAGTGTCCCAAGGTCCTTCCCAAGCTGAGGGGCCAGAGCTGGGCACAGCACTCCAGGTGTGCCCTCAGCAGTGCAGGGACAGAATGACCTCCCTGGGTCATGACAGCCTGGGACAGACACAGGGACAGACACAGGGACAGACACAGGGACAGCCAGGGACAGACACAGGGACAGACCCAGGGCCAGACCCAGGGCCAGGCAGGGCCAGGCAGGGCTGAGGCCCCTCTCTCTCCCTGGGGCTCCTCTCCAGGCTGAGCAGCCCCAGCTCCCTCAGCCTTTCCTGGGCACGGAGCTGCTCCAGGCCCTTGCTCAGCTCCAGGAGCTCCTGGCCCTGCTGTGCTGAGGAGCCAGAGCTGGACACAGCAGCCAGAGGTGCCCCCAGGGCTGGGCACAGGGGCAGCATCAGCCCTGACCTGCTGGCAATGCCCATCCCGATGCACCCCAGAAGGAAAAACATCAGTGCACAAAAGCTGCATCTTGACTAAAAATCAAATCATGAACCAAAATCTCTGTAAGAACGACCACTAAAATCCTGGAAGTCCCTGACCTGCCCCATCCATTTCCTGTTACCTTCACCTCTGGGGTTCCTAAAGCAATGCCAGCAGCCCCAGAGACCCCCTTTATTAATCTCCTCATCCCATTAAGTCTCTCTTAAGTGAAGGTTCAAGCAACCAATCAATTTTCTGTCTTGGTACCTGCATTCCCAATCCCTGAACTCACTCTTAAAGATTCCCTTTTTGCCATCAGCCTGGTTAAGGGCCTGCACTCTACTGAGGGATGTTAATACAGTGAATTATAGATGTACACACATGAAAGCAGGTTGTGCTGATAACCCCAGGCACCACCCTCCCAGTTATTTTTAATAAAAAGTGGAGAAAAGCATCCCTGGAATTGCATTTTTATGGCCTAATTTCAGTACCAAGAGGCAGACCCAGCTCCCAGCAAAGTTTGTATTTCCAGCTGCTGGATCAAGGGCCTCAAACAGTATTTTATTTTGAGGATATCTGCTTTCCTTCAGTTTTCAGGTTTCCCAAAATTAAACTGGAATGGGTTGGAATTGAACCCATAAAAAAAAGGAGCAAAGTCTTTCCTGCTTTCCAAATAAAGAGGGCTCAGGAGCTGGTAGCTTGGCATGGGGAACTGAAGTGGTTGAAGTTAATCTGGTGAAAATCTGCTGCAAATAAACGGGAGTTGCTTCCCAACTGGGAATATCCGTGAAGAGATTTCCAGGCAGAGCTGCTTCAACACAAATAACCCGAAGAGTTTTGGGTCCGCACAGTTTTCAAGCCAAACAGGATCCCCCAAATCACTGAAAAGCAGCTCAAAACAACCCATAACCAGGGCAGTCGGTGCCCAGTCCTCCCAGCGCTTCTCCCACCAGCGATTACTTTCCATTTCTGCTTTTTATGGTGTGAGAAAACACATTTCAAACATGAAAACAGTTATTAATTGCAGCCAGCCCCTGCAGGGCCAGAATTATGGTGCAATAATTCACACCTCTCCGCGCAGTCAGTCACGAGCTCTCCCGTCCCCTTCCCTCCCGCCTCACACCCCATTAAGCACCGACTATTGAACCATCATCTTTCGTGCCTCGTCTTGTTTTATTGCCCCGAAATCGCCGCGTTCTGCGGGCGCTCAGCAGCTGTAATTAACAGCTGTAATTAACCCGTGCCGATATTGCGCAACCTTTAACGATTTAACCAAGCGCGCTCTGGGGGGAGGGACGGGGGTGAAAAAAACTACCGAGGAGAGCGGGTCTCCCCTTCGCGGGGTGCTCGGGCTGCTTTCCCGGCTGCTTTCCCGGCTGTTTCCCAGCTGTTTCCCCAGATGTTTTCCCAGATGTTCGCCGGCCCAGCTGTGCCCGCGGGGTGCAGTTACGCGCTGTGGCCGCTGGGTGGCGCTGGCGCTCCGGGCAGCGCCGGCCCCGTGGAACTCCCGGACCCCCCTGAGCCCCCCCAAAAACCCCCCGGACCCTCTGAACCCCCCAAAACCCCCCCGGACCGCCCTGAGACCCCCAAAAACCCCCTGAGCCTCCCAAAAATCCCCCAGAGCCCCCGGACCCCCCTGAGCCTCCCAAAACCCCAAAACCCCCTGACCGCCCCCGGACCCCCCTGAACCCCCCAAAACCCCCTGAGTTCCCCTGGACCTCCCTAAGCCCCCTGAGCCCTCTCGGATACCCCTGAGTCCCCCAAAACCCTCCTGAGCCCCCTGAACCCCCCTGGACACCCCTGAGCCTCCGGACCCTCCTGAACACCCCCGGATCCTCCTGAGCCCCCCCTGAGCTCCCTGAACCCCCATGGACCCCCCTGAGCGCCCCAAAACCCTGAGCTGCAGCTTCCCAAGCCCTCACAGCACTCTGGGAATGGCTCCTGCTTGTTCCCAACCGGGAATTGCACAAAAATGCATCCCTGCAGCTCAGGGCACTGTGAGGGTCCAAGAGTGGGATGCACAGGAGGGGGCAGGGAATGATGGAATTCCTGAGTGGGAATAAACCCCCAGGGATCCCCCAGTGCCAGCCCTGCCCTGCCCAGAGCCCAGCAAGCCCAGCCTGGGCATCCCTGGCAGCGCTGGCCAAAGGCTCCTGGAGCTGTGGCAGCCTCGGGGCCGTGCCCATTCCCTGGGCAGCCTGGGCAGTGCCAGCACCCTCTGGGCAAGAACCTTGCCCTAAAACCCAACCTAAATCCCTCCTGGCCCAGCTCCAGCTGCTCCCTGGGTGCTGTCCCTGTGCCAGAGCAGAGACTGGAGCTGTCCCTTGGGACAAACTGCAATCCCAGTGAGTCTCTCCTCAGTCTCCTTCCCTCCAGCTGGACAATCCCAATCCCCTCAGCCTCTCCAGGATGGTCCCTCCAGGCCCTTCCCCATCCTCCCAGTCCCTCACCCAGGTGGATCCACCCAGACCTGGAGCCATCCCTGCTCAGCAGGCCCTGCCCGGGCAAGAGGGACAAACAAACACCTGCCAGGGACAGGAGCCTTTCCTGTCCTTTGCTGGGTGTGACACAGAGCAGAGTTTGGCTCCAAAGCTGTTATTGACAGCCCAGGACAAAATGCAGAGTTAACCTGACCCACTGAATGGTGTCGTGCTCAGGGCAGGGGGTGCAAGGAGGAGATTTAAGGTCCCTTCCTTCCCAAACCATTCTGTGATTGTGAGAACTTCCTCCACACCTCAAGATGAAGGGTGAAAGCCTCTGCCAAAAGCACAGCACAGCTCCTGAGCTCTCACAGGACACTGGAAAACTGCCCCAAAGCACAGAGGATGCAGGAATCTCTGGGACATAGAAGCAGAAAGTCCTGGGATGGTAATTCCACGTGATTCTGTTTTGGAGGGAGCACAATGTAAAGCACACCTCATGGAATCCCCAAATCCCAGACTGGTTTGGGTTGGGAGGGACCTCAAAGCCCATCCAGAGCCACCCCTGCCATGGCAGGGACACCTCCCACTGTCCCAGGTGCTCCCAGCCCCAGTGTCCAACCTGGCCCTGGGCACTGCCAGGGATCCAGGGGAATCCACAACTTCTCTTGGAAAAACGAAAGGATCCCTCCAAAACCATTGTTATCCTGCCAGCCCTAGGAAGCCATAAATCAGCAATTTTCAGTGGGTGATTCATAAACCCCAGGTCAGATTTTAACTTGAGGCCACAGTAAAAACCCCCTCCCTATTTCAATGTAACAAACAAACCAACCACACCACGCTGCCTAAAGGGAAACCCCCACAAGATCTTTATATCCTGACCAGAAAATGCCTTGTTAAAAGCTCCAAACCCAAAGCAGGTGACAGATCCTGGAGCACCGGGGGCTGCCAGGGAGGTGTGGATGTGGTTGAGCCCTGCTGTGGTTCTGGAGCATGGGGAGAGCTCTGTGTGTCCCCGTGTGAAAAACAGGTTAGAAACTGTTGTAAAATAGCTGATAGATTGTTAAGCACGTACTGTTAGTTTGGTTGTTATATTGTAAAAGGGGTTAAAAGGGTGGTTATAGGAAATAAGGTACTCAAGGTACCATCACACACCTCAGTAAAGTGCACCAGAGCCAGCCCGTACAGAACTGTAATGGCCAATCAATTAAACCACCTTAAACCTTCATGCAAATGAAGGATCCGAAAAGAGACCAATCCAAAGGGACTAAGAACAGGATAAAAAGGGGCCTCTGACCCAGGGAAGCTGTGCTGCTCCACCTGGGACATCACTACAGGCCTGGCAGCATCCTCGAGGGAACGCTCCTGCTCAGCCCGTGGGCCCCTGGCTTCAGGCCTTTCTTTTTATTGTAATAAATGCTGAAATCACTTTAGCACTGGGAGCCTGCTCTCGTTTTTAACATGTACTGTTAGTTTGGTTACTGTAAAAGGGGTTAAAGGGTAGTTATAGGAAATAAAGTACTCAAGGTACCATAACACACCTCAGTAAAGTGCACCCTGAGCCAGAGCCAGCCTGGACAGAGCTGTAATGGCCAATCAAGGCCTAAAACCTTCATGCAAATGAAGGATCCAAAAAGAGACCAATCCAAAGAGACAAAAAACAGGATAAAAAGGGGCTTCTGACCCAGGGAAGCTGTGCAGCTCCACCTGGGACATCGGGGCCATCGCTGCTGAGCAGCCCCAGCGCCGGCACTGCTCCATCCTCAAGGGAACGCTCCTGCTCAGCCCGCGGGCCCTCACGCTTTAGGCCTTTCTGTTATTATAATAAAAGCTGAAATCACTTTAGTACCAGGAGCCTGCTCTTGCTTTTATCACCCACAGGTCACACACCGCTGCTGCTGCTGCTGCTCCTGCTGCTGCTCCCGGATCCCGGCGGGATCCCGCGGTCCCGGCAGCTGCGGGCAGCAGCAGCAGCAGCGGCAGGGTGGGAGTCAGGCTGTGGAGTGGGGTGGGGAGCAGGTACACCCTGGAATGGGTCTGACTGCTGCCTTCATCCCCTCTCATTCCCTTCATCCCCCTCTCACTGCTGACTTCATCCCCTCTCATTCCCTTCATCCCCCTCTCACTGCTGCCTTCATCCCCTCTCATTCCCTTCATCCCCCTCTCACTGCTGCCTTCATCCCCTCTCATTCCCTTCATCCCCCTCTCACTGCCGCCTTCATCTCCCTCTCATTCCCTTCATCCCCTCTCATTCCCTTCATCCCCCTCTCACTGCTGCCTTCATCCCCCTCTCACTGCCGCCTTCATTTTTTTGCTCCCATCTTCATCCTCATCTCACTGCTTCATCCTTCTCATCCCCAGCCTTCATCCTTCTCTCATTCCCTTCATCCCCCTTTCACTGCCACCTTCATCTCCTTCTCACTGCTGCCTTCATCCCCTTCTTATTCCCACCTTCATCCTCATCTCATTCCCACCTTCATCCTCCTCTCATTCCCTTCTTCCTCTTCTCATTCCCACCTTCATCTGCCTCTCATTCCCTCATTCTCTCTGCCACCTTCATCCTCCTTTCACTGCCACCTTCACCCCCCTCTCATTCCTACCTTCATCCTCCTCTTATTACCTCATTCACTCTCACTGCCACCTTCAACCTCTTCTCATTCCCACCTTCATCCTCCTCTTATTCCCTTCATCCCCTCTCATTCCCCCCTCTCTTCCTGCCTCTTAAACCACCCCTGCCGTCTCCCCCTGTGGTTCCCTGCCCCAGACCCCTCCTCCAGGTGATTTCTGCCCAGCCAGGACGGGCAGAGGCGGCGCGGGCAGCCCCGAGCTCTGAACCCTTCATCATCACCCGCTATTTACGTCCCATAAAATCCCCCACCCCATCCCGGCATGGCCACAGCAGTGGTGAAATCGCCGCTGCCGCCGCTGCCAGGCTTTTCTCTCGCCAGCTGCACAAATTCCGGTCACTCACACGCAGCAAAGCCCAAAAGCGGCTCCGCAGATCCGGCCTGGAGCGGGCACGGGCTGGGTGAGAACTGGGAACAGCCCGGGGGTGCCACCCTGGGGGCACATGAGAGGAGAGACGGCTCCTGAATGGCCCTAAAGGCTTTTCTGGGGCCGGCATTTGTCCCCTTTCCCCTTTCCTTGGTGTCTAATAAATCTAATAAAACATAAAAAAAATATATAATATAAAAAGATATAATATATTAAAATATATAATACATTTAAATATATTATATTTATAAAATATAATATGTTTAATATAAATAATATATAAAATATAAATCTGTAAATCTAATCTGCATTACATTTGCTAATCTTTCCAAAGGGAAACTTTTTTTTTTCTGGTGTCACTTTGCCTTCTTCCCTCGGAGTGTGAGGCAAGGAACGCTCTTGACTGGGCTTGTTCATTCACAGAGGTGTCTTGCCCAATCCAGGAAATGACCTGTGAGCACAGAAATACTCCGTGTACTTTTGAGCTCGGCAGAAAGATGCCAAAAGCTGCCCTAAAAAAAAAAAAATTCCAGCTTGGCCTTTCCTCCTCCCCTGCTTTTGCCATCACCTCGCTCCTGTCTCTGCCTCTCTTCCCGCTCCTTTCCCTGCTCCAGCAGCTCCAGGTGGAGCAGTGGGAAGCACAAAAAAATCGGGAAATGATGTGGAATGACTCGGAGCTCCTCTCCCTCAGAGGCCAGGCATCCAAAATGACTCAATCGCCCTCTCGCTGCCTCCCTGGGGACGCAGCAAATCCCAGCACAGTGAGCGAGGTGTGGCATTGCCGGCAGCTGAAGCAATTAGTCATTAGCATAAATAAGGGGGACTTTCCAAAAGTCCATCCCGGGCAGGGCAGCGGCCGCACAAGGCTGGCATTCTCGGGGCTGGAAAATTACCGAGCCAACTGTAAAATTCCACCCGCGGCTCCTTTTTGCCCCCGCGGCTTCGGTCCCCCAGCCTGTGGCACCGGGGGCACAGCGCGGAGCCACCCCCGGGCTCCGCGGGGAGGCTTTGCCAAGGGTTTCTCCTTCCCAGGGGAATTTTCAGGAGTGGAGCTCCGTCCCTGCTGTCCCCGGAGCCCCTGTGGGGCTGCTGACAGGTGGCAGGAGCCCTCCTGGCCGGCAGGGACGGTGACAGACGCGGGGTGGGAGAGGCTCCCAAATCCCCGGCCATTCCCTGGGTGAGGGATCTTAGGCGGGCACCTCCCAGCCTCAGTGTTTGCTTTCGTTTTATTTCACTGTTCCTGGAGTTTTGAGAAGGCTGGAGGGGTTTTGGAGCCTCTAAAAAACCTTTGGGATGGGGGAATGAGGGGATTTTCTCCCCGCTGAGGCATCACCTCCAGAGGTGAAGCAGCCAAACATCAGCCTCGAGCACAAACCTTCCAAACGAGGCGGCTGAGGCTGTTCCAGCTGCGCTGGTGAAGATTTTTTTTTGCCAGCTTTTCTTTCGAAAGAGCTGCCAGGGAAGGAGGAGAGCCAAAGGAGTGCATCCCAATGAGTGTTTTTAAAAAATTTCCATCAATCTCCTCACATCCGTGACAAGGAAGTTGGTGCTGCAGTGACAGCAAGATATTTGGAGATGATTGAGGGCAGCAGGAGAAAGCGACTGGGGATGTTTATATAGATAATGTTTATCCCTCAGCAGCTGCCTGAAGGAGCTGCTCAGAGCTCTGCACCCCAAAGAAACCCGCAGCGTTCTGTGGGGTGCCCTAAAAACCCCCTGCGAGCACCAGCCGCAGGAAGCGCAGCCAGTGCGAGGAGCGGGATTTCACAATCGCAGCGCGGCTGCTGCCCCAGCAGGTCCGTGCACAAACTAAAAACTGCTCGGTGAAACACAAACCATCCCTCTCCTCCTCCTCCTGGGCACAGCAGCGCTGACAGCCCGGCTCGGAAAGGCGAGTTCAGCCAATTAAGGATGCACTCATTGTTCTTTGTCTCGCAGGTGTGAGTCAGCCCGGGAGCTGCAGGTATTTGTTCAACACGGAGACTCCGTCCCACCCCCATCCTCCTCTTCCCTCCCCGCTGCGGCGAGGAATGAGAAGAAGAATTAAAGAATTCAGCCTTGACCTTGCCCGGCTGCCGGAGGAGCCGCCAGACTCGGTGTCGCTGCCGTGTCCCGCCCTATCTGAGTCTGTCCCGAAGCCCAGACGGACAGCGGGACCCCAGGGACACGGCACGGGGATAACGGGGACAGCTGATGCCACCCCTGTGCCCTCCCGGCAGGTGACACCCGCGCCCCTGTGCGGGAGGGCACAGGGTCCCCGGTGACCTGAACGGGGACAAGGGGATGGCACCTCCTGGAGAGGTCACTGCTGTCCCCTGTTGTGCCCATAAATCCGCAGGGAGAAATGCAACCTCTGCCATCTGCGGGGGAATCACCTGTGGGAGCTCCCCCAGTGCCAAACCCTGCCAGGTGACACCTCCTGTGCCCTCCTGTGCCTTCAGCTGCCAAACCCTGCCAGGTGACACCTCCTGTGCCCTCAGCTGCCAAACCCTGCCAGGTGACACCTCCTGTGCCCTCCTGTGCCTTCAGCTGCTCCAGGGGCATTCGAGATCCCTTTGGATCCACAGGGGAATCACCTGGGGGAGCTCCCCCAGTGCCAAACCCTGCCAGGTGACACCTCCTGTGCCCTCCTGTGCCTCCAGCTGCCAAACCCTGCCAGGTGACACCTCCTGTGCCCTCCTGTGCCTCCAGCTGCCAAACCCTGCCAGGTGACACCTCCTGTGCCCTCCTGTGCCCTCAGCTGCCAAACCCTGCCAGGTGACACTTCCTGTGCCACCTCTGCCCTCCTGTGCCCTCCTGTGCTTTCAGCTACTCCAGGGGCATTCGAGATCCCTTTTGATCCATAGGGGAATCACCTGTGGGAGCTCCCACAGGCCAAACCCTGCCAGGTGACACCTCCTGTGCCACCTGTACCCTCTGCAGCCTTCTGATGCCAAACCCTGCCAGGTGACACCTCCAGTGCCCTCCTGTGCCTCCAGCTGCTCCAGGTGCCACTCGCTGCTGTCCCTGAGCCGCTCCAGCCCCGGGAATGGCTCCCGGCTGATGAATTCCTGCTGCCCCCCAGGAATTGCTGCAATCCTGGTTGGAGCTGGAGCACGGGAAGGGCAAGGCTCGGCTTCAGCTGAGTCACAGCACGTGGGAATCACCTGGTGTCACCCCAGGCAGGCAGAGTTCACCCACAAGCACAGCTCGGGGAGATTTATCAGCTTTGTGCTGCTCCATCCCCGTGCCGGGCTCAGGTGGGGGCAGCGCTCAGGGAAATGAGCCCGGGCAGGGAAATCCTGTGATGGATTGGACTCCTTGAGCCAGGTCTCATAAGCTTTGGGAGATTTATATCACACCCAAGATAGCTCAGCTGCCTTAGAAGGCGTAAAATCAGCAGGATGGGTTCTGTGGCAGTGTTGGAAACAGAAAAGTTTTAATAAAAGGCAAAATAACAAAACTCTTAACAGAGAAAAACTGAGCCAGGTGCAAGAGGTTCTTGCTCCTGGTAAAACACCTCACAAAAGCCATTGGTTTCTTTGTTCTCTTCTTTTTCTAGTAAATTGCTCAGGTGGGACTTTTTGGCTTCTGTCCAATTAACTACCCTTAAGTTTGAGGTGAAGTCCCCCAGGTCCTATGAGATGCCTTTTCACCTAATCCAGGAAAGAAACTTCTGGGCTTATTTCCTTTTTAAGGAGACAAAGGAGAGTTCGGTCACTCGGCCAACAGAGGGCACATTGCTACACTGGTGCCCTGGGAACAGAGCCTGAACACGAGCTGCTAATGGTGAATAAAGTGAAATAAAGCTGTCTCTGCTGGCCCAGCCCACCTGAGAGCTCCACTCCGGAGGTGCCGACCTCGGAGCTGCCTGTCTAGACTGCAGACTTTGCTGCCAGCAGGGCAGAGCAGACACTTGTGGGGTTCAAGTTGTTTCACCCTAAGGGAGACATCCCAGCCGAGCCAGGAGGGTGAATCACAGCCCGGGAACAGCTGCTTTTCTCCTCGATGGCAGAGATACCCTGTGATGACTGTGTCAGACACAGACACACAGTGCACAGATGGCTGCAGCTCATTGAAATGAAATCCCAGCCTGGACAGACCTCAGAAGTTTCTCTGTCATGGGGTCAAGCGGGACTAAAGGAAATGGAGAGATATTCCCTGAGCCAGCACCTGGAAGTGCCACTGAGGCACTGCTTGCAGACATGTGCTTAAATCATGGAATGATGGGATCTCCTGAGTGGGAATAAACCCACAGGGACCCCCAGTGCCAGCCCTGCCCTGCCCAGAGCCCAGCAAGCCCAGCCTGGGCATCCCTGGCAGCGCTGGCCAAAGGCTCCTGGAGCTGTGGCAGCCTCGGGGCCGTGCCCATTCCCTGGGCAGCCTGGGCAGTGCCAGCACCCTCTGGGCAAGAACCTTGCCCTAAAATCCAACCTAAATCCCTCCTGGCACAGCTCCAGGCACTCCCTGGGTGCTGTCCCTGTGCCACAGCAAGAATTGGAGCTGTCCCTTGGGACAAACTGCAATCCCAGTGAAGTCTGACCTCAGCCCCCTCTGCTCCAGCTGGACAATCCAAATTCAGACAACCTCTCCTCGTGTGGCCTCTCCAGACCCTTCACCATCCTCATGTCCCTCCTTTGGACACTCTGAGAGCTTTAAATCCTTCTCATTTGTGGTGCCAAAGCTGCACCTTCCTCTCCTGGGCAAAGCTTCCAGAGCCATGGGCTGCACCTGACCCTGCTGCTCCTGTGAGGGTGTCCTGATGCCCTGGAGCTCAGCCCCAAACCCTAAAACTCATCTCATCCCATCCCTGCCATGGCAAAAGGCCTTGAAACCAAGAATTCCTGTCTTTCCTTAAGGAGATCCTTTACCTGTTAGAATTCAGAGATTCATAAGCTTTGTTCAAAATTAAAAAAAAAATAAATGGAAGCATGTATTGGAAAAGAGGTGACTTTGCTTTCATACAGAATTTCTATCATGGAATGGTTTGGGGTTGGAAGGGACATTAAAGATCAGCCAGGTCCATGGCAGGGACACCTCCCACTGTCCCAGGCTGCTCCAGCCCCAGTGTCCAGCCTGGCCTTGGGCACTGCCAGGGATCCAGAGGCAGCCCCAGCTGCTCTGGGCTGTCACAAGTTCCTATCACAGTAAAACATCCCCAGCTCTGGGTCTGCAATTCACACAAATCCGAGGCTGGAAGCCCCTTGGATGTGTTATTCCCTCTGGAAAATCAATGCCTTGAAGAAAAGGAGAATGGAATGAAGGAGTTTCTGCAGCTCACTGGGGGATAAATGGGTGAACACAAGGTGGCCTCAGGGGTCTCACAGGTTGTTCCTGATGCTCTGAACTAATTACTCCACATCCAAGTCCTTTAGCCTAAAGATAAACAAAAAGTCCTCATCAATCTCTTCTTTTCCACTTTCACTGCTCCCTCCTCTTTTCCAGCATGAAAGCAGTGGAAGAAAAACTTGCTCTCTGGAGCTTACAGTCATTTTATCCCCCACCAAACACTGACCTTGATGTGAACTAATTAGGATGGCAATAGATTATGAATAGGAGTGGGTAAGGTGAAGTTTTGTCAGTACAAAAGAGGCCTTTGAAGATGACAGCCATTTCCACTTTCATGATGCCATCCCAAGTGCTCAGAAGAAAGCCTAGAAACTAATAAAGGAGAATTCATCCAGGGGCACCGAGTCACCCCCCAAACCCTTGTTCAGGATGGCAGACAAAAATCTGCTTGGATTCTTTTAAATCCCACCACAGATCAGGATTAAAAACAACTTTTGGTAATGAGCAGATCTCTGATGATCTAAAGACACCCTGGCTCATTAGACTGAGGAAATAAGTGACATTTCAAATGCAACCTTCATTCTTGAACAGCTGAGGTCACCTTGAGAGAAATGCTGCTGCATGAAAGCTCTCTGCAGAGTGCAGCTTTGATTTACAAGGGGAGGTGAGGTCTTCTCCACGCGAACATCTGTTTGTACAGCCAGCCTGCCTTAGCACCAAGCACAGATTGGGCTTGAAAAGGCAGCTGAGGAACTGGTTATGGTCCTAAATGAAACCAGACTTGTTGGAAGCTCTCCTAAGGGATCTGCTCCCCAAAAACTCCCACAGGCTGATTTGAGATCTGCAGAACTCAGATGGGAAATGAGCCAAGCCCAGAAGTTTGCGCTGAAAGCCCCAGCCCAGAGCCTTGTCAGGGGCACTCAGGCCAGAAATCCATTTAGAATCCCAAAGAGATACTTTGCTTCCTCTCCAAAATCCCTCAGCAGCCCCTTCCAGCCAACCCGTGGCCACGGGAGGTGACAGCAGGACCTGTCCCCTGAGCCACCCTGGAGCTGAGGGCTGGAGGGGGGGAAGGATGGGAGGAAGGCCAGGACTCATCTCCACACTCACAGTGTGGGATGAGGGTACAAGGCATGCACTGGGACCAGCCAAGCTGGAACATCTGCTCTGCTGGACTAAAGGAAATGTCCTTCTGGATTTCATGGAATGATGGAATATCCTGAGTGGGAATAAACCCCCAGGATCATCAATCCCAGCCCAGCCCTGCCCAGAGCCCAGCAAGCCCAGCCTGGGCATCCCTGGCAGCGCTGGCCAAAGGCTCCTGGAGCTGTGGCAGCCTCGGGGCCGTGCCCATTCCCTGGGCAGCCTGGGCAGTGCCAGCACCCTCTGGGCAAGAACCTTGCCCTAAAATCCAACCTAAATCCCTCCTGGCACAGCTCCAGGCACTCCCTGGGTGCTGTCCCTGTGCCACAGCAAGAATTGGAGCTGTCCCTTGGGACAAACTGCAATCCCAGTGAAGTCTGACCTCAGCCCCCTCTGCTCCAGCTGGACAATCCAAATTCAGACAACCTCTCCTCGTGTGGCCTCTCCAGACCCTTCACCATCCTCATGTCCCTCCTTTGGACACTCTGAGAGCTTTAAATCCTTCTCATTTGTGGTGCCAAAGCTGCACCTTCCTCTCCTGGGCAAAGCTTCCAGAGCCATGGGCTGCACCTGACCCTGCTGCTCCTGTGAGGGTGTCCTGATGCCCTGGAGCTCAGCCCCAAACCCTAAAACTCATCTCATCCCATCCCTGCCATGGCAAAAGGCCTTGAAACCAAGAATTCCTGTCTTTCCTTAAGGAGATCCTTTACCTGTTAGAATTCAGAGATTCATAAGCTTTGTTCAAAATTAAAAAAAAAATAAATGGAAGCATGTATTGGAAAAGAGGTGACTTTGCTTTCATACAGAATTTCTATCATGGAATGGTTTGGGGTTGGAAGGGACATTAAAGATCAGCCAGGTCCATGGCAGGGACACCTCCCACTGTCCCAGGCTGCTCCAGCCCCAGTGTCCAGCCTGGCCTTGGGCACTGCCAGGGATCCAGAGGCAGCCCCAGCTGCTCTGGGCTGTCACAAGTTCCTATCACAGTAAAACATCCCCAGCTCTGGGTCTGCAATTCACACAAATCCGAGGCTGGAAGCCCCTTGGATGTGTTATTCCCTCTGGAAAATCAATGCCTTGAAGAAAAGGAGAATGGAATGAAGGAGTTTCTGCAGCTCACTGGGGGATAAATGGGTGAACACAAGGTGGCCTCAGGGGTCTCACAGGTTGTTCCTGATGCTCTGAACTAATTACTCCACATCCAAGTCCTTTAGCCTAAAGATAAACAAAAAGTCCTCATCAATCTCTTCTTTTCCACTTTCACTGCTCCCTCCTCTTTTCCAGCATGAAAGCAGTGGAAGAAAAACTTGCTCTCTGGAGCTTACAGTCATTTTATCCCCCACCAAACACTGACCTTGATGTGAACTAATTAGGATGGCAATAGATTATGAATAGGAGTGGGTAAGGTGAAGTTTTGTCAGTACAAAAGAGGCCTTTGAAGATGACAGCCATTTCCACTTTCATGATGCCATCCCAAGTGCTCAGAAGAAAGCCTAGAAACTAATAAAGGAGAATTCATCCAGGGGCACCGAGTCACCCCCCAAACCCTTGTTCAGGATGGCAGACAAAAATCTGCTTGGATTCTTTTAAATCCCACCACAGATCAGGATTAAAAACAACTTTTGGTAATGAGCAGATCTCTGATGATCTAAAGACACCCTGGCTCATTAGACTGAGGAAATAAGTGACATTTCAAATGCAACCTTCATTCTTGAACAGCTGAGGTCACCTTGAGAGAAATGCTGCTGCATGAAAGCTCTCTGCAGAGTGCAGCTTTGATTTACAAGGGGAGGTGAGGTCTTCTCCACGCGAACATCTGTTTGTACAGCCAGCCTGCCTTAGCACCAAGCACAGATTGGGCTTGAAAAGGCAGCTGAGGAACTGGTTATGGTCCTAAATGAAACCAGACTTGTTGGAAGCTCTCCTAAGGGATCTGCTCCCCAAAAACTCCCACAGGCTGATTTGAGATCTGCAGAACTCAGATGGGAAATGAGCCAAGCCCAGAAGTTTGCGCTGAAAGCCCCAGCCCAGAGCCTTGTCAGGGGCACTCAGGCCAGAAATCCATTTAGAATCCCAAAGAGATACTTTGCTTCCTCTCCAAAATCCCTCAGCAGCCCCTTCCAGCCAACCCGTGGCCACGGGAGGTGACAGCAGGACCTGTCCCCTGAGCCACCCTGGAGCTGAGGGCTGGAGGGGGGGAAGGATGGGAGGAAGGCCAGGACTCATCTCCACACTCACAGTGTGGGATGAGGGTACAAGGCATGCACTGGGACCAGCCAAGCTGGAACATCTGCTCTGCTGGACTAAAGGAAATGTCCTTCTGGATTTCATGGAATGATGGAATATCCTGAGTGGGAATAAACCCCCAGGATCATCAATCCCAGCCCAGCCCTGCCCAGAGCCCAGCAAGCCCAGCCTGGGCATCCCTGGCAGCGCTGGCCAAAGGCTCCTGGAGCTGTGGCAGCCTCGGGGCCGTGCCCATTCCCTGGGCAGCCTGGGCAGTGCCAGCACCCTCTGGGCAAGAACCTTGCCCTCAAACCCAACCTAAATCCCTCCTGGGCCAGCCTCAGGCACTCCCTGGGTGCTGTCCCTGCTCAGAACAGGCTGGTTCTAAAGCTGAAGGGGAAGGGAGCAGGAGCTTTGAGGGTCCAAGTGCTTCTCTCTGGTGTTTCTGAAGGTGACAAGGAGAAAATCAAATCAACCCACAGAGAATCCCCTCAGTGTCCTTCCAAAGCAAGGTGCCAAAGGTGACAGCCCTGAAGAGGGCTGGGAATGCTCAGGGATCAGCCAGAAATGGCCCTGGACACAAACTCTGCCTCAGGCTGCCCCAGAAAGGGGATTCACCTGTCAGTGAGGCTGGGAGGAGACCTGGGGGCAGCTGCTGATGTCCCAAATCCTGGACATTTCCCTGCCCCTTCTCCTGGAGCTTTTCCTGTGGGAAATGTGGGACAACCAGACAGAATCCCCAAATCCCTGGGGCTGGCACAGCCCTGCAGTGCCAGCTGTGCCCCATGGGCACCTTGTCCCCAGCCCAGAGCACTCAGTGCCACCTGCAGGGGACACCTGCAGGGCTGGGCACTGCAAAGCTCCCTGGGCAGCCCCTGCCAAGGCCTGAGCTCCCTTGCCATGGGCAAATTGCTGCTGCTGTCCAAGCTGAGCCTGCCCTGGCCCAGCCTGAGGCCGTTCCCTCTGCTCCTGTCCCTGTGCCCTGGGAGCAGAGCCCGACCCCCCCGGCTGTGCCCTCCTGGCAGGGACTTGTGCAGAGCCACAAGGGCCCCTGAGCCTCCTTTGCTCCAGCCCCAGCCCCTGCCCAGCTCCCTCAGGGATTCTGCAGCCCCTGCCCAGCTCCCTCAGGGATTCTGCAGCCCCTGCCCAGCTCCCTCAGGGATTCTGCAGCCCCTGCCCAGCTCCCTCAGGGATTCTGCAGCCCCTGCCCAGCTCCCTCAGGGATTCTGCAGCCCCTGCCCAGCTCCCTCAGGGATTCTCCAGCCCCTGCCCAGCTCCGTTCCCTGCCCTGGACACGCTCCAGCCCCTCCAGGGCTCTCCTGCAGGAGCAGAACTGGACCCAGCCCTGGAGGGACAATCCCTGCCCTGCTTCCCAAAATGTTGTGTCCTTCCATCCCTCTCCCAGCTGCAGGTTTGTGTGCAGGGAGGTGTGAGCAGCAAGGGTGGAGTGAGGAATAACAGTGTGGAAGGAAAGTTGTAATCCTGTAGAGAACAGAGGTGTCAACACATGTCAGATGTTGCAAAATGTCCTGGTGTGGAAGAAATTCAGTAATTCCCAGTATGAACCAACAAAGTGCTGTTGTTTTGCCAGGCTGAGGAAGATTTCTTTTATGGAACAGGAAATGCTGGATGTTTTATATAAATAGGAGTTTCACTTTCTTTATTAAACAACTTCAAAACTGACCTTTAGCTACCAAAACCTGACCTTTAGCTACCAAAAACTTCTGGATTTGAAATGCCCAGCTTGCTAAATTATTTTTTTTAAACACAACCCCATGACCAGCCTGTCTGCCCCGAAATATCCTGTAAAATTGTGGTTATCCCTTAGCAATTCTGAGCCTCTGAAACATCAAAAAGTTTTTAGAAAGTCAGCTGAGCACATCTGAACTGCCCCCAATGTGCTGAGCAAGGCAGTTTTGGGCAGCTGTGGCAAGGAGAGTCCTCTTTTACTCTGAGTAAAAGCAACTTTTCCCATTTCAGAAACCATCTCAAAGCTAAACCTAATCTTGATATGTAAGCAAATATTATTTAAATAGGGGTTAGAGCAAATATTTTTTTATGTTTAATGTAAAAACCCAATGCAATGGCACAAAACCAAGGTTACCGTTGTTTATATTGGGGATTTGCTCAGGATGGAAAAACTTCAAAAATTGAATTATTATTATTGAATATAAATATTTTTTTTAACATCTGCATTTCCAAAATTTTAAAAAAACCCAGCAACATTTGGAAACAATTAGTTTGAATTCACCCACAATTCTACATTTGCTGGTGTTGTTTTGCAGTTGTTGATATTTTGAGGCCGCCAGAGAAACAAAACAACACCAAAAAAACCCAACCCTTTGTTTATTTGTGCAGCTCTTTCATCTGGTTCAATTAAGATGCTGCATTACTCATTTTTTCCCCACTGTGATCCCAAAATGATTTTGGAGCTGCATTGGCACCTCCTGCCAGGGAATTAAATAGGAAAGGGTTCATCCCCCCATCCTCCAGTATGGGGATTTTGGAAGGAATTTGAGAAGGGACTTTGGAGTTGTTTTAATTATATGATTTATTTTATCTTCTATATAGATAGGAAGGGTGAATTTGGCTCACATCTTTACTGCATGGCTTAGAAAGTCATAAGACTTCTAGTTACAAGACTTTTAAAAGATTTCATGATTAATAAAACACTGCTGGCAAGGATATTTATCTTTTGACTTAATCTTTAAATATTTCATCTTATGGATTCATGCTACAGAGTGAGCTTTCTTAGCTTACAGCCTTTCCTTTCCTTTCCTTTCCTTTCCTTTCCTTTCCTTTCCTTTCCTTTCCTTTCCTTTCCTTTCCTTTCCTTTCCTTTCCTTTCCTTTCCTTTCCTTTCCTTTCCTTTCCTTTCCTTTCCTTTCCTTTCCTTTCCTTTCCTTTCCTTTCCTTTCCTTTCCTTTCCTTTCCTTTCCTTTCCTTCCTTCCCTTCCCTTCCCTTCCCTTCCCTTCCCTTCCCTTCCCTTCCCTTCCCTTCCCTTCCCTTCCCTTCCCTTCCCTTCCCTTCCTAAATTTTTGTGTTTACCTTTGCAACTATTTTTATATTTTCTATATCTCACACTCTAAACCTCTAAACTTCCTTCTACTTATTGTGTCTCTACTTCAAACCACAAATCCACATTCTCACTTTCAGCACCTAAATTTGGAAACCTTTTCAGGTCAAATCTTGTGTTTCATTCTAAGCTTTAGCGTACAAGCCCTGAGAATTCCCTACATCTCCAATTCCAACTCCAGCAGCTCTTCCCATGCTCCCCCTCTCTCTGAGCCAGCCTGAACCTCCAGATGAGCCCAGCCTGAGACACAAGGAGGCAAAGCCAGACAAACACCCGGGAAGTGTTGGAAGGATTTGGGCCCCGAGGCAGAAATGCTGTTTGTGGAGGCTGGAGGAGCCCCTGGAGCTCCCCAGAGCCCAGCAGAGCTGGAGAGTGGCCCCCACTGGCCTGGGAGAGCTGTGCTGAGATAACATCGAGCTCCTGTCTGCCTTTCTCACCCGGGGCCTTTTCCTGCTGCTCCAGCCAAGGCGCGCAGGCACGGGCAGCAGGAGCTCTGCCATCCCTGCTGCTCCTCACACAGCTCAAACCTCATGGTCCTGCTGGAGACCGCCCCAGCAGGGGCACAGCCTCAGCTGGGCCAGCAAGGAGAGCAAAAAGTTGTGTTTTGGTGGAATTTGGGCCTTTTTCCATCTCCCTGGGCATCAGCAGTGTGGAGGCGCCTCCCTCTCCTTTTTCCCTCCCTACTTTTCTGCTCAAGGAGATGTTTTGGGGCAAAGAATGGAGGCTGCAGGAAGAATGGCAGAGTCAGAGAATCCCAGGATCACTGAGGTTGGGAAAGATCTCCAAAATCATCCAGCCCCAGCTGTGCCCATGGGCACCTTGTCCCCAGCCCAGAGCACTCAGTGCCACCTGCAGGGGACACCTGCAGGGCTGGGCACTGCAAAGCTCCCTGGGCAGCCCCTGCCAAGGCCTGAGCTCCCTTGCCATGGGCAAATTGCTGCTGCTGTCCCAGCTGAGCCTGCCCTGGCCCAGCCTGAGGCCGTTCCCTCTGCTCCTGTCCCTGTGCCCTGGGAGCAGAGCCCGACCCCCCCGGCTGTGCCCTCCTGGCAGGGACTTGTGCAGAGCCACAAGGGCCCCTGAGCCTCCTTTGCTCCAGCCCCAGCCCCTGCCCAGCTCCCTCAGGGATTCTGCAGCCCCTGCCCAGCTCCCTCAGGGATTCTGCAGCCCCTGCCCAGCTCCCTCAGGGATTCTGCAGCCCCTGCCCAGCTCCCTCAGGGATTCTCCAGCCCCTGCCCAGCTCCCTCAGGGATTCTCCAGCCCCTGCCCAGCTCCGTTCCCTGCCCTGGACACGCTCCAGCCCCTCCAGGGCTCTCCTGCAGGACCAGAACTGGGCCCAGCCCTCGAGGGACCCCAGCACAGAGGGACAATCCCCTGCCCTGCTCCTGCTGCACACACAATTCCTCTTGTGCAGAGCCACAAGGGCCCCCTGAGCCTCCTTTGCTCCAGCCCCAGCCCCTGCCCAGCTCCCCTGCAGGAACAGGAGAGGTTAAATGGAAAAACCTGCCCAGGACAGGTGTGCACCCCCTGCCTCCCTCTGCCACCAGCTCAGCACCAGCAATGACAAAGCAGAAAGGGCAGGAAAAAGTTCTTAACCATTCCAGCTTCCACAGGAGGCACCTCTAAGACACCTGTGCTGCAGAATGAGAGGACAAAGAGTGGCTGAAGGGAGAGCACAAGGGCAAGGATCAACAACCAAAGTAAATATCTGATATTTAATCTAAACCTACTCTCAGTCTGAAGCTGTTCCCCTTTGCCCCATCACTCCATTCCTTGTAAATCATCTCTCTCCATCTCTCCCTCAGGTGTCTGCCCCAGATATTCCTCTAAAATTCTTCTTCTCCCTTAGCAATTCTGAACCCCCGAAACATCAAAAAGTTTTTAGAAACTCAGATATATTTTCCCACACAGAAAACAGGGATATGCTCCATCCCAGCCTGCCTGGTGAGGAGACAGCACTCCCTCAGTCCTCCCTTTATTTTTTTTCCTCCTTCCTAGATGAAACAGAAGCGGGATGACAGCCCTTGGTGGAGATGTGTGCAACAAGGCCCTCATTGTCTCAGCCAGGTGTGAGATTGGGGCTGAGTGGGTGCCAAGAGCCCCGGTATCAGCGCCAGCTCTGCGAGCCGCAAACACAATCCCAGCCTCCTGAAATCCCACTGCAGCCAGCCAGAGAATCAACAATTTAAGGCTTAAGACACACACACACACACACACACACCATAAATCAGAGAGGATGTACCAGCCAAGCGTCAGCTCCTTGGGCAGATGCCTGCAGACCGTCTGTGCTCATCAGACCTGGCCTCGCTGCCTGCTTGGAAACATTTGGGGTTTTTTTGGTTTTTTTTTGTTTTTTTTTTCCTCTCAAGATGAGAGGCTGGGTGGAGCAGCCGGCTCAGACACATTTCCATGTGCCCTATCTTGCCCCAACAGCCCTCCTCTCCCTGCTGGCTCTCTGCAGGCAGCTCGCCTCGTAAAGTCTCTTTATTCACAGTGCAGGAGGGAAGGAATTACATCTTGGGGAAATGTTTAATGTACAAATACAGAAATCACATGGACATGCCCTCGGTAGGCACCACCCTCCTGAAACAAAACCCTGCCCTGCCATGGGAGTGTGGGAGCTCTGAACATGATCAAACAAGCACGGGGATTAGCACAGCTGTTTGTCTTTCTTTTCTTTCTTTCTTTCTTTTCTTTCTTTCTTTCTTTCTTTCTTTCTTTCTTTCTTTCTTTCTTTCTTTCTTTCTTTCTTTCTTTCTTTCTTTCTTTCTTTCTTTCTTTCTTTCTTTCTTTCTTTCTTTCTTTCTTTCTTTCTTTCTTTCTTTCTTTCTTTCTTTCTTTCTTTCTTTCTTTCTTTCTTTCTTTCTTTCTTTCTTTCTTTCTTTCTTTCTTTCTCTCTTTCTTTCTTTCTTTCTCTTTCTTTCTCTCTCTCTTTCTTTCTTTCTCTCTCTCTTTCTTTCTTTCTTTTCTTTCTCTCTTTCTTTCTCTCTTTCTCTCTCTCTCTCTCTTTCTTTCTTTCTTTCTTTTCTTTTCTTTTCTTTTCTTTCTCTCTTTCTTTTTTCTCTCTCCTCTATCTTTCTCCTTTCTTTCACTCCTTCTTTCTCTTCTTTCTCTCTCTTCCCCTATCCATCCTTCCTTCCTTCCTTCCTTCCTTCCTTCCTTCCTTCCTTCCTTCCTTCCTTCCTTCCTTCCTTCCTTCCTTCCTTCCTTCCTTCCTTCCTTCCTTCCTTCCTTCCTTCCTCCCTCAGGTGCCATCCAGATGCTGGAGACCACCGTGGGCACAAGAGCCTGGCACAAACACCCAGGGATGGGTTTTTCTCACTGGAAATGCCTCCTTTCTCTTTCCATGGAATCCCTGGGGCTGGCCCAGCCCTGCCAGCCCATGCAGTGCCAGCTGTGCCCCATGGGCACCTTGTCCCCAGCCCAGAGCACTCAGTGCCACCTGCAGGGGACACCTGCAGGGCTGGGCACTGCAAAGCTCCCTGGGCAGCCCCTGCCAAGGCCTGAGCTCCCTTGCCATGGGCAAATTGCTGCTGCTGTCCAAGCTGAGCCTGCCCTGGCCCAGCCTGAGGCCGTTCCCTCTGCTCCTGTCCCTGTTCCTGGGAGCAGAGCCCGACCCCCCCGGCTGTGCCCTCCTGGCAGGGACTTGTGCAGAGCCACAAGGGCCCCTGAGCCTCCTTTGCTCCAGCCCCAGCCCCTGCCCAGCTCCCTCAGGGATTCTGCAGCCCCTGCCCAGCTCCCTCAGGGATTCTGCAGCCCCTGCCCAGCTCCCTCAGGGATTCTCCAGCCCCTGCCCAGCTCCGTTCCCTGCCCTGGACACGCTCCAGCCCCTCCAGGGCTCTCCTGCAGGGCCAGAACTGGGCCCAGCCCTGGAGGGGCTCTCAGAGCCAGCACAGAGGGACAATCCCTGCCCTGCTCCTGCTGCACACACAATTCCTCATCCAGCCCAGCTGCCAGGGGCCTCTTGCCCCCCTGGGCACCCCTGAGCTCGTGTCCAGCCTCTGTCCCCAGCACCCCCAGGGCCTTTTCCTGCCAGTCCCATTTTCCCACTTTTGTCCCAGTTAACACAAGTGCTCACTTTTATGCTGAGTGGCAGAGCAGCTCCTGTGGTGGATTCCCTCCCCCATGTACTAATTATTCCTGAATTCAAATTTGCCAATGGTTTTGCATGGAAAATTACACATATTTATGTAGCTCTCAAGGATATCAAAGGATATTCACTGTGCTTTGAGCAGTTATTCACAGGTTGCAGGATGAGGAGCATTGTTTGGATGTGGGCTTTGGAAAATGAAATTCACCTTTATGCAATGAGAGCTGAAAGCATCACCAGCGCTTCCCTTGCTCAGGCAGCTGCAAATCATCACCCCAAGAAAATCAAGAGTTCCCTTTCACTCAGGGTTGCCTTTCCTATGGGCCAGAGGATGCAGCAATTTACAGGAATTATTGCCATGCAAAGGAATTTTGGTTTCATTGGTTTTTCTTGGTGTTGATCATCTGAATTTAATTTGCAAGAAGCTGAGAGAGCCCAAATTGGCCAAGTGATGTGATAAATAATTTATAATTGTAATTAAACATGCAAAAGGCCAAGAAGGAGTGGGATTGTTCACCTGCACAGGAGAAGCTTTGGGCTGAGCTCAGGGTGGCCTTGCAGGGCCTGCAGGAGCCCCAGGAAAGCTGCAGAGAGACAATTTCCAGGGGATGCAGGGACAGCACCCAGGGAATGGCTGCCAGTGCCAGAGGGCAGGGCTGGGTGGGATCTTGGCAATGAGGAATTGTTCCCTGGCAGGGTGGGCAGGGCTGGCATGGAATTCCATCCCTGGATCCCTGGCAGTGCCCAAGGCCAGGTTGGACACTGGGGACAGTGGGAGGTGTCCCTGCCATGGCAGGGGTGGCTCTGGGTGATTTTAAGGTTCCACATCCCAGCAATTTCTGACAGAAGATGACAACTCCAATAGTTCCTGCTTCCAATTATTTCTGTTTCCATCCCATTGTTGTGCACCTGACCAAAGACATTCCAAACATCTCTCTGGGTAAATATCCCTGAAAGTTCCTGAAGCTGAGCACCAAACCCTGGAAGAAAACCGTCCCAGAATCCCTGATATTGAACTGAGCATTTCACCCCTCACAGACAAACCAAAGCAACCTCTGACACAGACCTGGGAACTTCTTGCTGGAAATCAAACCCAACCTGAGAGCAAACCCTCGAATTTTTAATGGGCCTCTTAAACATCCTTCTGTTTTTCCATGCTTTTAAGAGAAGAGCTGTACAAATAGGCTGGGGATGGTCAGATGGAGCCAATTTGATTATCTAATGTGCACTTCCCCAGGTCACTGACTGCACATCCCAGCCCATTGTTCCTCAGCTGTGAACAATCCCCGTTTGTTGGGGTCATAATAGGCTGAATACACAGGCAGAGCTCAGGATGAGTTTGCTAAGGGTGTTGTGTGTACTCAGCCACATAAAAGGAGCCCTGTGAGCGCTGGCACCACGTGGGTTCCTCAGGGAATGATCCTGTTGGATGCCATGTCCTGCTAAAGGCCTGGCAGAGGAGGCTTTGAAAGGAGCCCCCCAAGACATGGATAAATCCCAGAATCCCAGAATTAAGGTTGGAAAAGACGTCTAAGATCATTCCCTGTGTCCTGCCCCTGCATGCCCTGGAAATTGTTTCTCTCCACCTTTCCTGGGGCTCTTTCAGGCCCTGCAAGGCCACCCTGAGCTCAGCCCAAAGCTTCTCCTGTGCAGGTGAACAATTCCACTCCTTCTTGGCCTTTTGCCCCAAGCCTGGTGCCCACCCAGCCCAGAGCAGGGAGTGCCATGTTCAGACCTTCCCTGGACACCTCCAAACCTCCCTGGGCAGCCCCTTCCAAGGCCTGACTGCCTTTTCCAAGAAGAAATTTTTCCTGATTATCCAACTGAACCTCCCCTGGCACAGCTTGAGGCTGTTTCCTCTCTGTCCCTGTTCCCTGCGAGCAGAGCCCGGCCCCCAACAACAGCTCAAGTTTGGAGATGTTCAATTCAGAATTTGAGGGCCAAGAACATCTTGAATTACAAAATCCAAGTGGCATCTTCTGCACCAGGTGAAGGAGAAGCTGTTTTCAGTGGGTGTTTGTTTTTAGGGTAAGGAGCCCTTATTTATTTATTTCTTGTTTGTTTTATTTACCACGGAAGGTAATTTGAGCTCTGCTATCCAAACCTTGGCGTGTTCTGCCAAGAGGGGATTAAAGAGGAGAATGCTGGGGAAAGAAAATGGGTTTGTCTGTAAAGAACTCAGATTTGATTTACCAGGGTTTTGCAATCAGTGCTTTTAATCTTCCTCGTGATTGGGACATTCAAAGGCCAAGAAAATGCTTTGAGGGCCAGTGGAGAACAACCCCAAACGTGAAAAAACCTCAAATGTTGAATGCTTGCCATCTAAACTTCAGAATCATGGAATGGTTTGGATTGGAAGGGACCTTAAAGATAATTTTTTTGCAACACCTTCCACTGTCCCATGTTGTGCCAACGGGGCCTTGGACACTTCCAGGGATCCAGGGGCAGCCACGACTTCTCTGGGAATTCTATTCCAGGGCCTCCCCACCCTCATGGGGAACAATTCCTTCCCAATATCCAGTTTAAACGTGCCCTTGGGGCAGGCAGAGATATTTAACTTTAAACACCTCCAGGATGAGATGAGGTTTACCCCGGGAAAGAGCAGGGAGCCAGACTGAGGTGTTTCCATGGGAAAGGAAGAGCTCCAGGAGACAGAAATGTCCCTTGAGGTAGAGCTGAAAGATGCTGCCCCAAAAACAAAGAGGAGAGCAGGGAGAGGCTGCACCTTGCACAGGTGAGAGAGATAAAGGAGCAAGGAGTGAGCCCAGGAAATTCTCTGGGAGAATCCTGGCAGGAAATTCCTGCGCTGGGTCAGAGATCAGCTCCACTTTCCCAAGGACATAACGGAGAAGGGCTCAGGGAGTGGAAGGGGATCAAACCAAACAAAGCAGAAGGAATCGCTGTGCAAGTCCAAAACTGAACTGGGAATACTTGTCCCTGCCTGCTAGCTCTGCTCTCAGGATCCATCAGCTCTCCCGTGGTAAAAGACATGGACTGATTAATGAAAATAAAACTGTGCCTGGGCATGAGCTGCCCAATTTTTGAGCCGCCTGAAGAATCAGGGAGAGGGTTTTCCAAAGGCAGCTCCATAGCTGGGACTGGTTTCTCCATGGTTTAGATGCTTGGACATCTCTAAAAATCCTCCTGAAACACCTTTCTGCTTCCTGAGTTTTCCTAAATGCTCTGTAAAAAATCAAACTCTCACTTATTTGCCAGAAAAATCACAGAATTAGTGTCAAAACATAGAACAAAATACAGATCTCTCAACTTCTCTGCTTGAAACCCAAGATTTCCTTTTTGTTTCTTGGAGTTATCCTTGAGGATGCTCTGTGTGGCGGGAAAAACATGGGAAAAAAGCAGAAGAAAAAGTTGGTGGAAGTGCAGGTGTTGCTTGGGGACTGAGAACATATTTGTTGCTTTTTCAATCCCAGGAAGTGCCAGGCATTTGGAATATGAAGATTTTTATCTCAGATATATCGACACTTGGAAATCTTGCAGATTAACCACCATGACATAACTCTTTCCATTAGTTGATGGAAAAGCCAAACAATTTCAAGCCTTTTTTTTTAAATTTTATTTTCCAAGCTGGATGTGAGGCTCTTGAGCAAGGCTGAGGCCCTGGAGCTGGGAATGGTGCTGGGAACACAGGCAAGTGTTGAGGAAATGGATCCTCACCTCACTCTGCCCCGTGTAGGAGCTGCACCAAGGGAAATCCAGGTTGGAGAGCAGGGAAAAGGCTTTTCCAGCAAGGGTGAGAAAGTTCTGGAATGGCTGCCCGGGGAGGTGGTGGAGTCCCCATGCCTGGGTGTGTTTAACAAAGCCTGGATGTGGCACTGGGTGCCAGGGTTCAGTTGAGGGGTTGGGGCTGGGCTGGACTCGATGGCCTTGAAGGTCTCTCCCAGCCCAGGGATTCTGGGAATTCTGGGAATTCTGTAAATTCTGTGAATTCTGTGAATTGCTCTGCACAACTCCCTGCCAGGAGGGGCACTGAGGGGGGTTGGGCTCTGCTGCCATGTCCCAAGGGAAAGGAGGAGAGGAAATGGCCTCAGATTTAGGAAGGACCTGGGGACACTGAGCACATGCAGAGGGGCCAAGGAGGCTGGAGAGGGGCTGGGAACACAAACCCTGTGAGGAAGCCCTGAGGGAGCTGGGGGTGCTCAGCCTGGAGCAAAGGAGACTCAGGGCTGCCCTCCTCACTCTGCACAGCTCCTGAAAGGGGCCTGGGCTCAGCTGGCCCTGGGCTCTGTCTCCAGCAGCACTGACACAACCAGAGCACACAGCCTCGAGCTGCACCAAGGGAAATCCAGGTTGGAGAGCAGGGAAAAGGTTTTTCCAGCAAGGGTGAGAAAGTTCTGGAATGGCTGCCCGGGGAGGTGGTGGAGTCCCCATGCCTGGGTGTGTTTAACAAAGCCTGGATGTGGCACTGGGTGCCAGGGTTCAGTTGAGGGGTTGGGGCTGGGCTGGACTCGATGGCCTTGAAGGTCTCTCCCAACCCAGGGATTCTGGGAATTCTGGGAATGAAGGAGGGACAAATCCATGGCTGAAGGGAAGGGATCCTGGAGGAGCTGGACAGATCCCAGTGCTGGAAAGGCAATGGAGGCTCCAGCACAGGTGCGATTTACCCAGGGAAGTGCTGAGGACCTGGAGGTCCATGTGGGACCTGGGAGTTTGCAGGGAAGGAGGAAGATGATTTCCTCATCCAGAGCAGGATCCCAGTGGACCAGTGGAAATTCCCACTCCAGGAGATGGAAGGGGATCCATTAAAGGGGATCTTCCCTGATTAGGATGGACAAATCGTGGTGGGGAAACCTTCTGGAGGTGGAGAGAACACCCAGAAGTGCTGGATCCAGCCTTAAGGAGCGGAGCTGAGAAGGAAAGTGATGAGATCAGGCAGCACTGGCTGGACATTCCAGGGAGTGTTTTTTGGGAATGGAGAGATTTGCAATCCAGTGGGAAGGGGATGATGTGCTGGGAAAGCACCACATGCTGGGTGAAACACCAGAGTGTCCAAAGGGAATGGAATGAATCAGTTTTTAACCTATGGCACAAGGGGAAGAGCTGGGAATTCCCTGATCCTGGGAACCTCAGGATCTGTTAGGGATCTGTAAGCATGCCAACCCCAATGCCCAAAACCACCTGAAAATTGCATTTTCCAGCAGCAAAATGTGGGGGCAGAGTGACAACCCCATCAATTCCCTTCTGAAACACTGCAAATTCTTCTGGTTCTATTAACACACAGCTTATGAAATGAAATTAAAAACGAAAATATTAAAAACTGGGGGTTGATCCAGGCAGAGAAGGAACAAAACTTGTAATTCCCTGGCTGTAATTCCTGGTTTCAGTGCTGCCCTTGACTCTCCTCCTGCTTTTCACGGGTTCCTGGGAACCCTGATAAAGCCAGGCTGTGTTTTTTTGTCCAGGATCCTGATAGCAAGGACCTTGAAATGTCCCTTAAACAAAGTGTGGTGCACCTGGAGGAAGACAAAAGCCCGGCTCGTAACAAAATAATCCCTCAGTCCTCGTGTTTGGTGTTAATTCAAAGAGCTGAGCTTTAAATGATCTCCCTTGCTTTGTTTTCAGGGCTAATTCTTCCCTTCAAGAGCTGTCAGCAATTTTATCCCAGCCTCTCGTTTCCAGGGATTTTAGATTTGGTCATAAAAGTGGGAAATTGGACATCTAAGGTTACAAAATTTGCTTTAAAAAAAGCAAACTCAGGTAATTTAAAGGTTATCAAAGCCTTAAAAAAGAACCAGAGGTATAGATTAAAGTGATTATTTGTTTCCCCTAAAGAAAACAGATTGATTAATTTATTTTTTCAATAAATAATTAATAAATCCCCAAGGGAAAACATCTAAACAGTTGGAAACTAATGAAGAATATTCAAGGCCAGGTTGGATGGAGCAACCTGGACCAGTGGAGGTGTCCCTGGTTGGTTTTAAGGTTCTTTTCCAACCCAAACCATTTTTTGGTTCTGTGATTCTATGAACATTTTTTTGGCTAATTAAAAGAAAAAAGTTGTTTAATGGCACCTTCTTGGATGATATTCCTAACCCCATTTATTTATGCAATTTATTAACTCCACATCAATGCCTCCACAAGAATCTTCTGGGCCTGAATTTTTAAATATTTCTGTTGGCCCCTCCAAAAATTCTGCTGTAAAGGAACCTTATGTTCATAATTTTTTGGAATTACCCACTTTGGTTAACTTTAACCACTGTAAAATTAAGAATTGTGGATTTAGTGTCTGGTCCAGGCTGGTGTTCGGAGAAACTCAACCTTAATACATTTATAATACATATATTGCATATTTATATTTATATTATATATTATATTATAATAGAAATAAATACTATTTCGATTTATATTATTTATATATTTATTAATATATTATATATTATTAATAAATACATAATATAAATAATATAAATAAAAATATATAATAGATATAAATATAAATATAAATTCTTTTCAAGGCTCTAAAGCTCTCAGCACAGCTCACATGGCTCTGCCTGTTTTTTATTTTCCCCTCACACAAAGGAAGGGGTGAGTTGAGGTCAGGATCTCCTTTTTCTGTGCATGGAGGTCAAATCCTTTGACATTTTACACTCAGTTCTGGCATGAAATAATCTCTCAACTTAAACCATGTGGTGGAAGCTTTTCCTCCCCTCCTGTTCCCCTTTGGTCTGGGAATTGGCCATGGTTAAAACTTCCAAGGGAACAGGTGGATGTGGCTCCCTCCTTGTGATATGAAAGAAGCATAAAAATTCAATTAAAGCAATTTATGGGCTCTGAATTCAACTCCTAACATGGATTCGTATCTGTGACACAAAAGGTTTTGTTCTTTTGATTTTTATCCTCTTTATATTATTCTTTTTATTGTTCTTGATATATTCTTTTTATTATTCTTTATTCTATTTATTTTATTTCTACCCAAACAAAAGGTTTTGTTATTTTTATTTTTATATTCTTTATATTCTTAATTTTGTTATTCTTTATATATTCTCTTATTTTTCTTTATTCTATTTGTTTTATTTGTATCTGAACAAAAGGTTTCACTCTCCCATTAGAGGCTTGCTAAAATAGGAAGTTAAAATTACCCTCAATCCTTTTCTAGCTGAAAACCTCAACAAATAAACAGTGGTTTAGTGGCATGGCAACCTGCCCCTTGCAATCCAAGAACTGCTCTGAGATGTCTATTTTAGTTTTGGGGTTTTTTTTAAAGATAAGTGGGTTTGGATGAGTGGAGGAGCAGCTTGTGGTTCCTACTAGTGGGAGTTAAAGCAAAATTTTGGGATACTGCTTGGAATTCAGCAATGGATAGGGGTTTGGTCTTAAAAAAAGCACTTTGTGCTCTCTTTGGTGAGAAAGTTTCACCAGAAATGCTCCAGGGTGCAAAATGGGCAGGAAGGTGTGAAATGGGATGTTCAGAATTGTTTTGGTTTTCATGGAATCCCAGAATCCCAGACTGGTTTGGGTTGGAAGGGATCTTAAAGATAATTTTGCTCCACCCCTGCCATGGCAGGGACACCTCCCACTGTCCCCAGTGTCCAACCTGGCCTTGGGCACTGCCAGGGATCCAGGGATGGAATTCCATCCCAGCCCCTGCCCACCCTGCCAGGGAACAATTCCTCATTGCCAAGATCCCACCCAGCCCTGCCCTCTGGCACTGGCAGCCATTCCCTGGGTGCTGTCCCTGCATCCCCTGGAAATTGTCTCTCTGCAGCTTTCCTGGGGCTCCTGCAGGCCCTGCAAGGCCACCCTGAGCTCAGCCCAAAGCTTCTCCTGTGCAGGTGAACAATCCCAGCTCTCCCCTTCCCTCCCTTGTTTTGGAGGCCTCTGGTCTGAAACTGAATAACCAAAAATAATCATAAAAAGAAATGAAATATCCCAGCTCACACAGGAGACAAACCCTAATCCAACCACACTTTGATCACCAAGGGAAAAATGATGGTCCTGGAGCTTTGTCCCACCCCATCCCTGTTTCCCCTGCTGTGGTAACATAACCCTGAAAAGGTGAGCCCTGAATGTTAAAATGTGATAGCAACAGACAAATGAGAGAGGCTTCAATTTGGGGTTTATCTTCCTGATACTCACTGCAAACCTCAACAATTCCATCCTCAATGGTTAACACCCATTTGGGAGGGAAAATGGAAGCAGGAGAAGAGAATATCCATGAGGAAACATCCATGGCTGAGCTACATCCATAGGTGAAATCCATGAAATCCTGTTTGAAACAGCAAAGCCCAACCACCTCCTACAGCTATTCCCAGAGGGAGCAGCTGGATCCAGGCCCTGCATGAAAAACCCACTGGGAATTCCACAGGGAAGCAGGGAAAAGGGATCCTGGGTGTTAAACCTGATACTCTGCCAGGCAGAAAGTGCTCCCAAGAAGCTGAAGAATGTGCAAGGCTGCCACCTCCACCCACGTCTGCTCTGCTGAGCAGCCACAATAAAATTTGGGGTTTTTAATAGGAACAGAGCCATGAGCTGGAGAAACCCAGTGTGGTTTGCTCTGCAAATCAGGGAGAGAAGTGAGGGGGATGTGAGGGGTTGGATCCTTCACCTGAGCTGACCTGGAATTGCTCCAGCCAGGGGAAGGAGCTGGGTGGTGCTTCCAGTTTCTTTTTGCTTTGTAGAGCATGTGATCATTGGTTGATTTTTAGTAGTAAAATCATTAGGGTTTAGTATGGTTAGATTGGGGTTTTGGGGAGAAAATCTTCCCTGTGAGGAAGACACAGTTTGCCCATAGAATTTTGTGGCTTCCCCATCCCTGGAAGCATCCAAGGCCAGCTTGGACTGGGCTTGGAGCAGCCTGGGACAGTGGAAGGTGCCCCTGCCCATGGTTTGGGTTGAAACAAAATGATCCTTAAGGTCCTTTCCAACCCAAACCATTCCCTAATTCTATGATTGTCAAAAATACCCCAAACCCATGAGATCTGCAATAATCCTACTAAGCCACAGGCTTTCCAAACCCTGGGAATAAAGGAAAGTTCCAAGAGTTGCCTGAGGTGAGTGATAATCTTTCCTACCTGTAGGAAGGAGCACCCTGCTCTCAGAAATAAATCCCAAAATAAGAACTTATCCCAATTCCCTGTAACTATTCCTCTCCAAAATCCCAGCAGAGAGCCCTGACTGAGCCCATTTCCTTCTGGTTGGAAAACAGAAGAAAACTCTGTTAGGAGCAGCACCTGCTAAAACCAACACTGTCCCACTTTTTTGGGTCCATCTCCCCATGAATCTGCATATTGATAGTGCTCAGCGACCTGACCCTCTGCCCAAATTTCAGCAGGAATTCTAGCAGGGACAGACTCAGCTCCAGGGGATGCCAGATAAGATTCCAAGCTGCATGACTCGGTTTCATCCGAGCCTGGGAGGAAATCAGACTCCTGAGTGACCCTTTTGCAGGTTTTCATTCCAACAAAACCCCCTGGAAAACCACCAGCCACAGAAAGACCTCCAAAGTAGCCTGTCCTAGGAAAGCCTCAGCACTCAGAGGTAATTTTGGGGGCACGGAGCACTTTGCAAAGCTCTCTTTGCTGCTGCCTTCCTGGCAAAGGTCAAAGCAAGGTTTTGACAGCATTTCCCTCTCTCTCCAGCACCCTCATGGACAAATGTCCATTGGGAAATACACCTGGAACAAGGCCTGGCTTTGCAAGACAAACATTGGTTCTGCAGGTGGAGGCAAACAAAACCCATGAGCTGGGCTGACACTGGGAAGACACAGAACGGGCCCCTTAAAACCTGCCAGGCTTCCCAAAATCCAAACATCCATTGGGAAGCTCCTCTTTTCAGTCCTTAAAGACTCTCATGTGCCAAAGATCCAAAGATCTCCAAGGAGAGCCACTAAGAGATGGAAGCACAGTGGGGTCAGGAGCTCGTGTAGGCCATGGGGTGGGGGAGTGGAGGGTGGATTAGAATGGACATCTTAAAACATTCCCATATGCAACCATTCAGGCATCCCAAAATTCAAACATCCATGAAGAAGCTCCTCTTTTCACTCCTTAAGTACTCTCATATGTCAAAAATCTCCAAGGAGAGCCCCAAAGAGATGGAAGCACAGTGGGGCCATGAGCCCGTGTAGGCCATGGGGTGGAGGTGGGCGAGTGGGGGGAGGAATAGAATGGACTCTTAAAACATCCCCAAATTCCCAAATTCAACCATCCAGGCTTCCCAAAATCCAAACATCCATGAAAAAGCTCCCATTTTCACTCCATAAAGACTCTCATGTGTCAAAGATCTCCAAGGAGAACCCCAAAGAGATGGATCCACAGCCGGGCCGTGAGCCCCCACAGGCTGCAGGGATGGAGGTGGGCGAGCGAGGGGAGGATTAGAATGGACCACTTAAAACATTCCCAAATTCAACCATCCAGGCTTCTCAAAATCCAAGCATCCTTTGGAATCCCCTTTTTTCACTCCTCAAATGCTCTCACATGTCAAAGATCTCCAAGGAGAGCCGAGAAGAAGTGGAAGCAAAGCAGGGCTGTGAGCCCCCATAGGCCACAGGGAAGAGCACTAGAATGGACTCCTTAAAACCTGTCAGGCTTCCCAAAATCCGAACACCCATGAAAAAGCTCCTCTTTCCACTCCTTAAAGACTCTCATGTACCAAAGATCCAAAGGTCTCCAGGGAGAGCCACTAAGAGATGGAAGCACAGTGAAGCCATGAGCCCGTGTAGGCTGCGGGGTGGGTGAGCAGAGGGAGGATTAGAATGGACATTTTAAAACCTTCCCAAATTCAACCATCCAGGCTTCCAAAATCCAAACATCCATGAAAAAGCTCCTCTTTTTACTCCTTAAAGACTCTCATGTGTCAAAGATCTCTAAGGAGAGCCCCAAAGAGATGGAACCACAGCCGGGCCGTGAGCCCCCACAGGCTGTGGGGATGGAGGTGGGCGAGCAGCGGGAGGATTAGAATGGACCACTTAAAACATTCCCAAATTCCCAAATTCAACCATCCAGGCTTCCCAAAATCCAAACCTCCATGAAAAAGCTCCCATTTTCACTCCATAAAGACTCTCATGTGTCAAAGATCTCCAAGGAGAACCCCAAAGAGATGGAACCACAGCCGGGCTGTGAGCTCCCACAGGCTGCGGGGATGGAGGTGGGCGAGCGGGGGGAGGATTTTGGGTACTTACCCTGAATCTGACTCTGAGGCTGAGGGTTAAAAGCTGTGCTGTGGTTCAAGGAGGCTCGAGGGTTGGGTGTGGGGGCTGGGTGGTGTGGGCTGACCCTCATGGCCGTGCGACGCAACTGCTCCAGCTCGCTCAGGCGCTCAGAAAAGGACAAGCTGCCGGGCTTTGTCTGCTCATCTATTTTCTGACGATGTCCTAGTGTGGGAGGGGGGGGGAAAAAGATCAGAAAAGCTCACTTGGTACATGAGGACGGTTGGTTTTGGTTTATTTTAAATTTTTTTTCCTGGTTTTTGCAACCCCTGACCTGCTGGTGAATGTCCTAATCTGGGACTGTCTGAAATGAAAGTGAAATCACCCCTAAAGCTCTGCAGTCTTATTGTGGGACAGCCTGAGAGGTGCCCAGGGCTGAAGAACCAAAGCCACCAAAAATTTCAGGGCCTTTCTACCCTTCCTGTGGTTTCTAAATGGGGGAAATGGCCCCTGTGCTAAACCTGCACTGGGATAACTCCTCAAAAATTCCATCCCAGATTGTCACCAGGCACCACAACCACACAAGTGCTACAGGACTGAAAAATAACAAACCAAATCAAATCCTGGTTTTGGGTCCTTTTGCAATGGTTTTATGGACAGGAACAGGAAATGACCACCAGCAGAACTGGAATTGGGATAATGAGGTTTCTCTTGGTGCCACTGGGAGCTCCAGGAAGGTGAGGTCCCATCAGACACTCAGCTCAAAGGGAGGAAATGCTGAATTTTGAGCATCAGCAGGGCACAGGGGACTTGGGCATGGCCATGTGGGAATTACTGAGCTCAGCACTTCCCAAAGCAGCCCTTGGAGCACAGTCCCCATGAAGCTCCAGGGCTGGGAGGGGACAGGGAAGGTCCCAGAGAGCCAGAATAGCGTTGGGACACATCTAGAATCAGCTGGAAGGACTGAGGTGACACATTTCAATTGTCCACTGTCCCAGGCTGCTCCAATGTCTCCAGTGTCCAACCTGGCCTTGGGCACTGCCAGGGATCCAGGGATGGAATTCCATCCCAGCCCTGCCCACCCTGCCAGGGAACAATTCCTCATTGCCAAGATCCCACCCAGCCCTGCCCTCTGGCACTGGCAGCCATTCCCTGGGTGCTGTCCCTGCATGCCCTGGAAATTGTCTCTCTCCAGCTTTCCTGGGGCTCCTGCAGGCCCTGCAAGGCCACCCTGAGCTCAGCCCAAAGCTTCTCCTGTGCAGGTGAACAATCCCAGCTGTGCCAGCCTTTTCAAAGGTCCCAGCCCCAAGGCTGCCAGAGCTCCAGGAGCCTTTGGCCAGCGCTGCCAGGGATGCCCAGGGTGGGATTGTTGGGGGTCTGGGCAGGGCCAGGGGTGGCACTGGGGGATCCCTGTGGGTCCCTTCAGCTCAGGATATTCCATGGTTCTATGATTCCATGATTTCTGCACATTGGATTTGTCTCAGGACATCAGCTGCCTCATGGATCCTTGTGCCTTATCTTTTATCCTTCTTTCCATTGGACCCTGCTGTCCTGCCAGGAATGCAGCCGAAATCTCCAGCCCAGAGGTCAAACACCTTCATTTTTCTACTTGTTCCCTTGAAGAAACAGGGGAACTTGTGACAAGAAAAGGGGGAATGGCCTTAAGGCAAAGGAAGGCAGGGATGGATGGGATCTTGGCAATGAGGAATTGTTCCCTGGCAGGGTGGGCAGGGGCTGGCATGGAATTCCACCCCTGGATCCCTGGCAGTGCCCAAGGCCAGGTTGGACACTGGGGCTGGGAGCACCTGGGACAGTGGGAGGTGTCCCTGCCCATGGCAGGGGTGGGATGAGATAATATTTAAGGTCTTTTCCACCCCAAACCATTCTGATTATACAAAATGTAGACATTATTTTATTTTTTTATCCACTATTCCTTATTCCACACTCCCCCCCTTAACTTTTAATCCATAAACATTCCTAAAAATCCCTCTCTCAACATTGAATATCACTGAATAAGCAACAAAAAATTCTCTGCAAAGCCCTGTAGGCCCCTTCCTCCACAGAGAACTCTTTCAAGCCACCCTGACAGCTCAATCAAGACACAGGCCCATTTTATGCACTAAAAGGAAAATGTGCATTTAAAAGCAGTTCCCAGTAGCTGCATTTCTAAAATTAAATTTTATAACTCGTCTTATGGTTCCAAATCTCAGTGGCTCGGCATTTCTTCCCCTTGCCAGGCCCTTTGGCACAGCTTGAACTGTCTCAGATTCCACACTGTGCTGTAAATTATCCCAAGGGGAGGGGGAGGAATTAAAATATAAAAAGACATATTATATAGCAGTGGTTTCATCATTAAAGAGACCCATTAGGGCTTAAAAAAAAAATAGAAATAAAAAAGGAGGGGAGAAGCAAAGACAGATGAAAAGGACTTTTATCTGCCATTCTGGTTGGTCGAGAGCAAATGCTGCATTTGTCAGCAGAGAGAAGCTGGGAGTTCCTCAAGCCTTGGGCTCCTGACCCTGGATGTGAATGCCAACACGTGGAGTCACACAAGATGTGTAAAATACCTCATCCACGGGGATTATTTTAAGCTCCAGCAGGATCAACCCAGGGCTGGCAGATCCAAGAGCCACATCCTTCCAAGTGCAGCCCCACGCTGGCGCTTGTTCCTGATTTCAGATCCTCCTCAGATTTCTCCTCCTTTTAAAGGAGAGCAGGAAGGCCAAGCCTGACCCCCTGTGACCTGCCCTTCCCCTGCCACCCCTCCTGACTGCAGTGCCAGGCTGCTCCAGGCTGGGGGAGGATCTCTGCCTGTCTGACAGAATCCCAAAATCCCTGAGGTTGGAAATGCAGGATCCCAGGGAGTCCCAGCTGTGCCCAGCCCAGAGCACTGAGTGCCACCTCTGCTGGGCATCTCCAGGGATGGGCATTCCAAACCTCCCTGGCCAGCCCATCTGAAGGTTTAACAACCTCTAATAATAACTCTTTAATGTCCAAAATTCCTCCTGATTTCCATGGTATCTTCATACCCTGCATCCACTGTGCAAAACTTGGACCTCCCCACCCCTTCCTGTGCTGCCCCAGAGCATCAATCTGATTTTTGGGGTGTTCCACAAAGGGCCTGTGTGGGCCCTTTTCCACAGCCTGGGATTCCCAGGAGTGCAGGGACACAGCCAAGATCTGTCTCATCCCTTGAATTTGTGGAAATTCCATTTGGGAGAAAGAGCAGCACCAACAGGGTCTTCCTCAGAAGAACTCTGCTGCTTTTATGGTTCCATTTTCATTTGGAGTGGGAAACACTCAGAATCAAGGCCAGGCAATTGTCACCTCAAGATGCAGCTCCAAAAGTGCCTCTTTACCCTCCTTGTCCCCAGCCAGAAAAAAAATCTATTTATTATTCCTCCTCCTCTAACTGCACAGAACCTGTTTGGCACCAGAGCTCTGCAGGAGAGAAGTGAAGAAGTGTGTCAGAAAAAAAGGAACAAATATAAATATTTCTCCCAAGCCACTCTCAAAGCACAGGCAGCCCTTTGTGAGGGTGACCTGCATTTTGGTGTTTATTAGCTGTGCTTTGAAGTTCCCCTCTAAACACCTTGCTGGGGCAGACAAAATATCCTCAGCTCACCCATGGGACAGGCAGCACTGTCATTAACCCTTTCTGCAGGTGGAAAATGGAATGCCAGAGCAATGAGGTGCCCTGCCCAGGGCCAGGAGGTGACCCTGGGACAGCCACTCTGCTGCCAGCCCCGTGAGGTGACCACAAGCCCAGAGCTCCCTTTGCCAGGATGAAAAAGAGCAGCAGGAAGGGGTTTGGAACCTGCTCCCCTCCCTTTTCCAGGATGAAAAAGAGCAGCAGGAAGGTGTCTGGAAGCTGCTTTGGCTCTGCTGAAGCACTTTGGCCACAAATCTTGATGAAAATCACTCCAACTTCCAGCTGTTGAAGGAAAACCTTGGCACAGAGCTCTCACAAGGAGGAACCACTGCCTTCTTCCCCTCCTCGTGTCCCCAGGGATTTCTCACAAGAATCAAGAAAGAGAGAAATTCTTATTACTCTTTCTTTTAGTTCCTGTTAATAAATTTCTCTTTATACCCATTTGAAGTTTTAAATCTGCCTTACCTTTCTCCTAATCCTACCTCACAACAAAAAATAAATGCATTAGGAATTAACCAGCACCAAAGCCACCACACTCTTTAATACATTATCTGAGAAATCTCAGAATCAGTAAAATCTCCAATGAACAAACCAAAACCAAAACTCTCTCTCTTTAAGAGAAAAGAAAAATGAACATTTCCCCCCCTCAGCTTGCAGGGGAATCAATTAACAGAGAAAAGGATCAATTAACAGAGAAAAGAAAATGAACATTTTCCCCCTCAGCTTGCAGGGTCAGTGTTTGGGATGCTGCAATAAACAGGACATGCAGCCAACTTGGCTAAACCACAGGATTTAGGGTCTTTTTCACTTTTTTTTTTTTGTTTTTAGATTATCCCTTCCAAATGCTGCCTGAGTTAGGTCAGGAGGACTTTTTGCCATGGAATATTTTTTTGGAATATTTTTTGGGATATTGCACAGGGATGGCAGGGCAAGATGAAAGTGCTTCCCCTGGGAATGGCAGGGAAATGCATTTTTACAGCCTGGGAGAGCCCTGGAACACTCAGGCCTGGCCTGGGGCCAGATATTGGCATTGGGGATGGGGAAATGACAGCAGCAAAGTGCCCTGGCAGCCCCTGCTTCCCTGGGAATGCCAGGCCAGTGGAGGCTCGGGCTGGGATGCACAAGTGCAGGAAAAGAAACAAAATTTCCTTTAAAATTTCCCTTGAAATTTTAAATTTTCCTTTTTTTTAAAATTTAAAATAAATTATAGGGAAAAAATTGCAGGCATCCTTAGGCCCTTTCAGGTTCAGAGAGGCAGAATAGGCCAAGGAACCTTTATTTTCCTTGGAAATTTTGAATTTTCCTTTAATTTTTTTTTGCAGGAATTCTTAAATGCTTTCAGGCTGAGAGAGGCAGAACTGGGTAAAGCAGAGGAAGTAAAATGGATTTTTTTTTAAATTTTTGAAATCTGGAATTTTCCTTTAATTTTGTTTGCGGGATTTTTGAAAGCGTCCTTAGATGCCTTTCAGGCTCAGAGAGGCAAAATTTGGTAAAGCAGAGGCCAAGGAACCTTTACCTTCCTTTGAAATTTTGAATTCCCCTTTAATTTTTTTATTTATTTTATTTTTGCAGTCATCCTTTGATGCCTTTCAGGCTCAGAGAGGCAAAATTTGGTAAAGCAGAGGCCAAGGAACCTTTACCTTCCTTTGAAATTTTGAATTCCCCTTTAATTTTTTTTAAATTTTATTTTTGCAGACATCCTTAGATGCCTTTCAGGCTCAGAGAGGCAGAATTGGATAAAGCAGAGGCTGAGGAAAGGAATTGCTGCTCCCCTCCTTCCAGCTGGAATTTCTATGGAAAACCAGGACCATTTTCCAAGAAAACACTTTTGGAATGGGTTAATGGATATCCCTGTCCAGGTGGATTCAGGAGATCTTTAAGTTCCTTTCCAAACAAATCCATTCTATGATTTTATGAGGTGTTTTTTTGTCTTTTAATCAAGTTTTTTCCTTTTAATTACTCCACTCTTCTGCCACTTGTTGTCATCCACTCCCATTCTTTTTGGGAGTTTTCTTTTTACATTTCTCTCCTTTTACTATTATTTATCCTTTATCCTATTATTATTTATTATTGATCCTTTTTCTTTCTTTATTTTCTAATTTCAATTATTAAACCATTCTTATCCCAACCCATGGGGGTTTTTTTCCCCCAATTGCCCATCCCACCATGGAAGGTTGGAGGTCAGTGTGGTTTTAAACCAAACCAGGGGAGTTCAACTAAGCTGAGCCTTTGTGCCTGAATTCTTCCCCTTCTCTCCACTTTTCCTCTGTGGAAAAGGAAATTTCACACCCAAAAATGGGATTATTCCCAGGAAAATGCAGAGTCTGGCCAGGCTTTACCAAAGGAAGGAGTGAGTTTAAATAAACCTGTTTGCCTTAGAGGCACTTTGGACCTTGATTCAAACATCCCCTCTTTGCAGGGCTGGTTTTATTCAGGGTTGGGTCCAGCTTTAGTGGGGTAAAAAATCACCAAAATTCCATTGTGTCCATTAATAAAGTGCTGAACGCTGTCCTGTGTCTTGGAGCTAAAATTAATGTGATTATTTTGCATAATGATGAGAGGAAATGTACTCATATCATTCCAGGAAGTGAACACACTGTGTTTAATGGAAAAAAATATTATAAGTAATATGATATGATATGATATGATATGATATGATATAATATAATATAATATAATATAATATAATATGATATGATATGATATGATATGATATGATATGATATGATATGATATAATATAATATAATATAATATAATATAATATAATATAATATAATATAATATAATATAATATAATATAATATAATATAATATAATATAATATAATATAATATAATATAATATAATATAATTTCTCAGGGACAAATTCTAAATATTATTATTTTTTGCAATATAAATTCTTGTTAAAAAATGAATTCTTCACCCACAGAAGTGTTCAAGGACGGGGCTTGGAGCAACCTGGGATTGTGGAAGGTGTCAATCACCTGAATTTAATTTGCAAGCAGCTGAGAGAGCCCAGATTGATCAGTGGATATGTAAAATAATTGATAATTGTAATTAAATGTGCAAAAGGCCAAGAAGAAATGGGATTGTTCAGCCTGGAGAGGAGAAGCTTTGGAGTGACCTCAGTGTGGCCTTGCAGGGCCTGAAGGATCCACAGGAACATGGAGAGGGACAATTTCCAACCCAATTTTGTGTTGCTACTAATTAAAATATAACACTTCTATATTATTACCAAGCTGAGAAAACCTTTAAACCAGAAATGCTTTCAACTATAATGCTATTAATTAAAATATAACACTTCTATATTATTACCAAGCTGAGAAAACCTTTAAACCAGAAATGCTTTCAACTATAATGCAAAAAGAAAAGCATGATTATTTTGCTAACAATGCCTAAACATTGTTTTCCTCTGTGCCACAGATGAAATTCTTGGCCCTCCCTTTTTCCCTGAGCTCCTCTCAGAAGGATCAGCTCGGTGTCAGAGCTCACCAACCTCTCCTCCATGGATTAAAAATAATATAAAACCAGAATTAGACCCAAATCTGATTGCTGTGCTGAGCACAAATCAGGCCTGCAGAGTTTTGAGGAGATTTATCAGCGTCGTGGTTTTGGTTTGTTCATTTGAGATTTGACTGATTTGGAGATTAATTTATAATTAATGTATTAAAGACTGAGGTGGCTTTGGTGTTGGTTAATTACTAATGTGTTTATTTTTTGTTGTGAGAGAGGATTAGGAGAAAGGTAAAGTGGGTTTAAAACTTTAAAGGGGTATAAAGAAAAATTTATTAGCAGTAACTAAAAGAAAGAATAATAAGAATTAGAATAAAATATTTAGAACACTTCTGCACCCCCTATAACTTTTTCATGGACAATGTAAAGAAACAAAACCTAAAGTTTCAGCCAGTTTACTGTCTCTAGAATAGTTTTTCTTCAGTTTACTTCCTATTAATATTATGGAGACTTCTCTACAAGAAAAAAATAATTTTCAAAACCATAACATTCAGCAATCACATCTTTTTTTTTTTCCTGTTTTTTGTTTTGAAGTGCTGGATAGCCCAAGCCTCATTTCCAGATGTGGAACATGGTGGCAGTCAGGAGATTCTAATATTATATATAAGAATATATATATAGTATGTTATTCTATATTCTCTATTCTCTATTCTCTATTATATGTTACATATTGTATATTCTCTATAGTATATATTTCACGTTATATATTATATGTTATATAGTATACATTATATATTATGATATATGATATATATGATATATTATATATCATATAATATAATATATAATAATATATAATATATAATATACGATATATTATATATTATATATAAAATATATTATATTATATTATATTATATTATATTATATTATATTATATTATATTATATTATATTATATATTCTCATGGCCTGTCTGTAATGAGCTGCAGGAGCAGTGCTGGGCTGGGAAATGTGGGAATGAGGCCCTGACTCCATGGCCAGGCTGATCCAGAGGAGCTCTGGGACACTGGGAAACTCTTCCAGGTAAATTCTCTCCTCAGTTCCCCTGCAAAGCTCACCCTGGCTGGAATTGCTCCTCCCTTGGAATAACTGCAGGTAAAATGATGTTTATGGTCCGATGCTGTGCTGAGCATTGAAATTTTCCACCAAGTGATCCCATTTTTCTGTGGGCAGTGACACCAAGAAGGTGAGCCAGGATTATTTACAGATTTCTGCTCTCCCTATTTTCCCTGGGGAAACCCCAGAGAGCTCCTTGTACCTCCTTTGTGAGTCCTGGAAAATTTTCCCTCTGTGTTTTAACAGTAATTACACAATATTTTGACAAGATATTTTTGCTTAGCTCTTCTTTTTAAAATAATTTTTAAATTATTTTAGATTTTTTTCAACACAGGTAGAGGAAAATTTGTAAAAAGAAGAATTCCATCCCAGGACAAACCAGAGCAGTTGGGAGGGCCCAGATCAAGACCCTCTTGCCTGATATATTCTAGAAAATGAACTTCAGCTCACAGAATCCCAGAATTTTCAGGACTTCTGGAGCTCCCTCAGTCCAGGCAGGGTCACCTGGAGCAGCTGACACACGAACACATCCAGGTGGCTCTGGAATATCTCCAGAGATGGAGACTCCACACCCTCCTTGGGCTTCCAATTTCCAATTTTCTGCTCTAATTCCCGGCTGGGAGCCCTTTCCATCACTGAAACTCAGCCCAGTTGTGTCAGGAGAGCTTTGGGAGGAACATTCCTGGGAAAAAGGACGAGTGGAGGCTGTGCTTTCCCTCTCTCCACAACCCTCCAGGGTGCCTCCCACTCTTTCCCTCCTCCTGATGAACACACAAAATCCTCAGGTCTATCCCGAGCTCCCAAATCCACAAAAAGCAATCTTGACACGTTTCTGAATGTGGCAGGAATTTTTCCTTCTCTCCCCCAGCACTGCTGGTGAGGCCTCAGAGGTACAAACAGCAAAGGACAAGTGAATTTCCACTAAAACCACAATTATTTTGAGTAGATCCATCTCAGCTTCTGCTGAATCTGTGCCCTCCCTCTTGTGGAAGTGTAATTATTGCCTGGAATTAACCCCAGGAATTAGGTCATGGCAGTGAAGTAAAAGTCATGGAGCGTTTGGGGTTTGGAGGGAAGAAGTTGATCATGAAATTTGAATCAGTTTGTAAAATTACAACCTTTGCTTTCTTTTACCTTTCCCCCATCTCAATTCCAAAAACCCCAAGCCCTTGACAATGTTTGAATGAGTCTCAAGCCAAGCACTGCTTTGCCAAAATCCTCTTTTGTTTCTTTCTGGTTTGCATCTTCCCAAAGTGCCCCAGGAATCCCCTCCAGCCACGGCTGAGGCAGCAGAGCTGGAGATTTGTCTGAGAGAGAAGGTGCAGGATGAGCCCCAGGCAGCCAAGCACCAGCTCAGGGAGCAACCAAGAAAAAAATACAGGCACAAAAAACCCTCCTGTCTCCAAGGGAAAGCTGCTGACAACACCTGGAATCCTGGAATATCCTGAGTTAGGAGGGATCCACAGGATGATCCAACTCCAATTCTGCCCAGACCCCCAAACAATCCCACCCTGGGCATCTCCTGGAGCTCTGGCAGCCTCGGGGCCGTGCCCATTCCCTGGGCAGCCTGGGCAGTGCCAGCACCCTCTGGGCAAGAACCTTGCCCTAAAATCCAACCTAAATCCCTCCTGGCACAGCTCCAGCAGGAACTGGCCCCATGAAGCTCTGCCCTCAGTGTCCTCTGCTCCAGCTGGACAATCCCAGTGCCCTCAGCCCCTCCAGACCCTTCCCCACCTTCAGAACCTCCTTAGGACATTCTCCAAGAGCTTTTGATCTTCTGTTGAGACACACAGAACTGCCCCAGGACTCGAGGTACAAGAGCAGCACTTGGGAGAAGGTTTCTGCTGGACCCAGGCACCTCAATCTTGTTTCTGGAGCCCCTCCCTCAACCTGAGTGTCTTAGGTTGGAAATGGGGCTGTGTGTTCTGTTCCCATCTGTCAGAGCTGGGGCAGTTCTCTGCTGTTCTTGGGGCAGTTTTTTCTTTCTCTCTCCCACAGCCAATCCTCCCTGCAGGAGATCTCTGCTGTCCATGGCCACTGAGTGTCCCTGCAGGGCTGATCCAATTCCAGCATCCCATGGGGAGATGCTGCATTGCCCAGGGGAGGAGCCAAGCATTCCTACCTGGATCCAATCTGAGGTGCTGGGACAGCCCAGCAGCCTTTGCCCAGGGCATTGCCAGAGGAGCAGCTTCTGCTGCCCTGCATGGCCAGAGGGAGCCCAGGCCCATCTGCAGCAGCCCTGGAGCTGCAGAGGAAAACTCCCCCCTTGTGCAGGATCCCTGCTCCAGCAGAGCCACAGCTGGCACTGCAGGAGGGCTGAGCCCCCATGGGATGGGGCTGTGCCACCCCCTGACACACAGGGGACAGGGCCTGCTCTCACTCTGGCAGTGGTATGTTTTTTGTTTTTTTTTTTTTTTGTACTATTGCATTTGTATTTTAATTTTCCTAATAAAGAACTGTTATTCCTATTCCCATATCTTTGCCTGATAATTTCAAAATTATAATAATTCAGAGGGAGGGGGGGTTTACATTTTCAATTTCAAGGGAGGCTCCTGCCTTCCTCAGCAGACACCTGGCTTTTCAAACCCAGACACTGAGCAGGAAGAGCCGGGGGTGAGGACATTTGTCACCTGTGCAGTGACTCCAAACAGGGCAGTGGTTGTACAAACAGCAGAGGAATTGCTCAGACAGGAACATTTCATCACCAATGTCTCGAGGCAGTGAAAGGTCCCCGTCACTCACCCTCAGCCAGGGCTCAGCAAGGCACCTGCACCTAAAAGGTCAGGTCCTGTGCCTCGGTGTTTATATAAACCAGGGCAATTTGGCAACACCAAATTCAATTTACTCCCTGGAGGTGCTGACTGCTCACACTTTCACCACATGGAGCTTTGCTCCTGCCCAAGAAAAGAGCACAACTGGGGCTGCACACCTCCCCTGAACTTCAGACCTTTGCTTTTAGCAAATCCAGTGCCTCCTGTTGCCACACAATAGGCTTTCCACAGAAATGACTTTGGCTATTTTATTTTATTGGTTCCTCCTCTGGACTAACACTCCACTGTGAACTCATAAATTTCACGTGGTTCTGCCTGGGCTTTTCTGGAACCCCTTTTTTTTTTTTTTTTTTTTTGCTTCCCTGATTTTCTCTGCAGCTGCAGGGAGATATAGTGAGCTACTGTGGAGCACTCTGAAAGCAGGGCCTCTGAGAAGTTTCCAAAGTGGATACAAGCAGGTTATTCTTTGCCTTGTTTTCCTTGGCTCGGCCCGAGCCGCTCAGGGTGAGTCAAACTGGATTAACTTTCAAGAGGGAAGTGGTGTGGTCAACCCAAACTGTTTGTGGTGAGATTGGGAAGATACGTGGGGCAGGTAATGAGGAACAGCCCGTGGTGCTGGCTGGAGGGAGGAATCAGGCAAACAGAATCCTTAATAATTAAATCAACACTGTCCCATAAATGTTTCTGGTTTTGTTTTTTTTAGCTTTATGTGCTGAGGGTTGTGACACAGCCTGGCTTTTCTGGACTGGTCAGCCCCAGAAGGTGGCCTGGTGGATGTGGGGCTTGATGGACTCGAGCTCCAAACTCAAAGGAAGAATAAAGGAACAAAGGTCAGGCACTATTAGAAAAATAAAAATAAAATGTCTCCATGTTTTGTTTATGACAGGGGAAATTCTTTCTGCTGCCTCCTCCCATTTTTACATGCTGTTCCTAATCTGTTCCATGATTAAGGAAGGCAGGGAAGATGTTCACATCTTCCTGTCTCTTCAGGATGTGTTTAAGTGATTTACGAGGACGTCGTGTTCTTGTAGGACAGACAACACCTGCCCTGATGATTCCAAGCAGAGCTGAGATGGCCTCTCATGGAATCATGGAATGGTTTGGGTTGGAAGGGACCTTAAAGATCCCTGTCATGGGCAGGGACACCATCCACTATCCCACATTATCCCAGTCTGTCCTTGGACACCTTGAATCTATTCAGCTTCTATTCCAGCCCCTCCCCACGCTCCCAGGGAACAATTCCTTCTCAATATCCCATCCATCCCTGCCCTTCTTCAGCTTAAAGCCATTCCCTGTGTCCTGCCACTCCATCCCTTGTGAAAAATCCCTCTGCAGCTCTCCTGGAACCCCTTTAGGCCTTGGAAGAACACAATTCTCCCCCAGGCATTCTGTCCCTCTTGCTTTGCACAGCACAGGCACAGGATCAGCCTGCGTGAGATTTGTCATGAACACTGAGAGAAAATTCATTTCCTCACTGGAATTCCACAGAATTCACAGAATCCCAGGATGACCAGGTTGGAAGAGACCTTCAAGATCTTTGAGTCCAACCCAGCCCCAACAGCTCAACTGAACCCTGGCACCCAGTGCCACATCCAGGCTTTGTTAAACACACCCAGGCATGGGGACTCCACCACCTCCCCGGGCAGAACATTCCAGTATTCCCAAAGAGCAGAAGCACAAATGAAAATGCAGAGCCAAAGTAAAATTTTTTTCCATTCTTCACCACCATGAAGCAAAAGCCTGTGGTGTTTTGTGTGGGGCTGCAAGGAGGGAATGCTCCAGCTGATAATCCAGGGCAGGCAAAGCTGGCAGGAACTGCAGAGCAGGTGGAGTTTTGCCAGTTTTTGGCTTGCTCCATATATATTACTATGTTCTAAAACCCCAAACTCTTAAATTTCCCACCCTGTGATCTCACACACTTCTATTCAAACTCCACCCCCACAATCCCAGTTCTGCCATTCCATTCTGGAAGCTTCTCCAGGGCCTCAGGTCAGTGCAGTGTTCTCTTGGGGGTCAGTGCCTGGCAGCACAGAAAGTCTGCAATTCTCAGCAGCCAGAACTTCAACAGATTTTCACTCTTTGCAGTTGTATTTCAAGAAGAAAATAGGGGCTGTTCACTGAAAATGCCACGTAGCTTCCTCCAGCCTTTCCCTTACACACGTGGCGTTTTGGGGAACCCATAAATCAGGAATCTCCTCAAAAACTGAGGCTTTAAAAAAGGTCCTGCACTGCTAAAATCTTCTTAAGCAAACAGAAGTGTCTGAGCCCTCCATGAGGGGTGAAAGTTTCCCTCTCCCTTCTCCCAGATCCCCAAGGAGCTGAGGAAGGAGGGATCAGCTCACAGAGGGAAGGAAAACTCATCTGCCAATCCTGAGGGACAGGGGGATTGATGCTCCAACAGCTCAGCTGTGCCAGCAAATCTCCTTCTGGGAAGGGGAAAGGCAAAATAATTCCCTAAAACCCACAACAGGCACCTCCACTCCACAAAATAACTTCCTAAAACCCACAACAGGCACCTCCACTCCACAAAATAACTTCCTAAAACCCACAACAGGCACCTCCTCCAACTCCAGACCCATCCCTTCCAGCCCCAGCCTCTGCTTCAAATCTGTTTTTTTCCCCTCCTATGGAAAATGTTCTTGTGCCCAAAGATCTTCATCTTGCTCACTGCTTTTAACAGCTACAAAACCTTTGTAGAGAGAGCATTTGGCAAGAGAAAGTCAGGCCTAATGAGGGATGTTCAGAAATAACCTACATTCAGCTGATTCTGGTTTTGTCACAGTTCAGAGCACTTCCCCCTGGCTTCAGCAGAGAGACATCAAGGAGGGTCACCAAAATTATTAGACTGAAAATCATGTTAATGATGAAGGGTGAAAAAAGAGCTGTGTGGGATGGAGTGACTAAGGAAAGGGCTTGAAATAATTTCTGCAGGACTGGGTCAGACTTAACTTCATTCCTAACCCACAGTGCAGCAGCTCTGGCTTCCCTTGACCCTGATTTCTCAAGGAAGGAGCTTGGCCTGTCACCACTTCTGTGTTTAATTTTAAAAACCCCAAAATTATTTGGGATGCAATTCATAGGATCTACTGCACTCCCAGAAAAGCAGTGTTGTCACCAGGTTTCCTACTCCACATACTTGACCATTTCATTGAACTAAATAAATTACAAATTCCCGTCTCACATCGCCCAATCCCAACCCTCCAGCCTCAGCAGAGAGACTGAAAAATGATAGGGAAAATAATCCCATCCCATATGGAAAAGGAGTGTCTGCACCATGAATCCTCAAGGATGAGAGTGTTAAAAATCTACTGAGGTTGAACTTATGGATAGGACATAAAGGATCCTCACCAGCACTGCTCTGTGCCAGGAATTCCTATGAATTTAACAATCCTTTGTGTTGCCAACCAGTTAAATTCCATAAATACATAAAGGGGCTACAAAAATGCTGGAGAGGGATTTTCACCAGGGCATGGAGTGACAGGAATATGGGGAATGGCTTTAAAGTGTCAAGAGAGCAGGGTTGGATGGGATATAAGGAAGAAAAGCTTAGGAAAAAGCTTAGGCGTAGAAAAGTTAAGGCTGGAAGAGTGCTATGAAATAATCACATTTCAGTTCAATCTCCAGACAAAAGAACTTGAAACCAAGAATTCCTGTCATTCCTTCATGAGATCCTTTATCTATTAGAATTCAGAGATTCATAAGCTTTGTTCAAAATTAAAAAAAAATAAAAATGGAAGCATGTATTGGGGAAGAGGTGACTTTGCTTTCATACAGAATTTCTATCATGGAATGGTTTGGGTTGGGAGGGACATTAAAGATCAGCCAGGTCCATGGCAGGGACACCTTCATCTACCCCAGGCTGCTCCAATGTCCCCAGTGTCCAGCCTGACCTTGGGCACTGCCAGGGATCCAGGGATGGAATTCCATCCCAGCCCTGCCCACCCTGCCAGGGAACAATTCCTCATTGCCAAGATCCCATCCAGCCCTGCCTTGTGGCAGTGAGAGCCATTCCCTGGGTGCTGTCCGTCCATCCCTGTGTGCTGTCCCTCCAGCCCTGTGAGGAAGCCCTGAGGGAGCTGGGGGTGCTCAGCCTGGAGCAAAGGAGACTCAGGGCTGCCCTCCTCACTCTCACAGCTCCTGAAAGGGGCCTGTGCTCAGCTGGCCCTGGGCTCTTTCTCCAGCAGCACTGACACAACCAGAGCACACAGCCTCCAGCTGCACCAAGGGAAATCCAGGCTGGAGAGCAGGGAAAAGGTTTTTCCAGCAAGGGTGAGAAAGTTCTGGAATGGCTGCCCAGGGAGGTGGTGGAGTCCCCATGCCTGGGTGTGTTTAACAAAGCCTGGATGTGGCACTGGGGGCCAGGGTTCAGTTGAGGGGTTGGGGCTGGGCTGGACTCGATGGCCTTGAAGGTCTCTCCCAACCTGGTCATTCTGGGATTCTGGGAATTCTGTGAAATTGTCTCTCTCCAGCTTTCCTGGGGCTCCTGCAGGCCCTGCAAGGCCACCCTGAGCTCAGCCCAAAGCTTCTCCTGTGCAGGTGAACAATCCCAGCTGTGCCAGCCTTTCCTCCCAGCAGAGCTGCTCCATCCCTCTGCCCATCCTGGAGCCTCCTCTGGGCTCTCTGCAGCAGCTCCAGCTCCTCCCTGGGCTGGAACCTCCTTTGTGTCTTTTCTCCTAAGTAACTCTCAGCTCCTGTAACCCCAGGTGTGTGGAAGGAGTTGAATCCTTCCACTAAAATTTAATCCTAATCCACCACTTAAATTTAAATGTTGGGTATTTTCCAACAATGAAATGGTTCGTTTTTTATGGTTTCTAAGTTGTTATTTGGTACAATTCAGCCTCAGCTTCCAAAATGAGGCACTTGCAGCAGAAAATGAGGAAGAAATAAAGGTACTAATATTAATTAAGCCCACTGAAATAATGAAAAGGTTTTTTTGGAGAAGAGTTTGACTTTTGTTATTATTGTACTAGGAAAAGTTTCTTGGGGTTTCCCTAAAAATGACCTCAGGTAGAACAAGATTTCCTTCAGAACAGAACCAGCAGCTTTTTAGGCTCCTTCTCAACTCCTGCTCAGCAAAATATTCCCTCTCTCCACACCCCTCAGCATCCCACTCTTGGATATCTTTCTTTTTCCTAAAGGTATTTGGGAAAACTACATATCCAACAGGGAATAATCACATTTAATGCCCATCTTAACTTTAGGCTAAATCCATGTAGCCTTTTCCTTTCACATCACTTTCAGGCACTTGGGCCATGAGTAAATTTTTCAGAGCTTTGTAGACTAAAACAATTCAATGAGGAAAAGCAGACAAAAGCAGTCAAAAGAAGAAAAAAACCCTAATTTTTCAGCAGATGTACACAGCAGGTCAAATGGCCTAAGGGAAATATTTAATTTAGGACTCAGACTATTTCTACCAAGTTTCCTAACCAAAAGTATTTTCATCAGGAGCACTACTCTTGATCTGGTTTCTGCTAATGATTTTCCCCATGGACCTTGCTCATAAAAACAGAAATTGCTTTATGAATCATAGAATCAGAGAAGAAAATGATGGGTTAGGTCATCCTGCCCTTCTCTCTGACAGTGCAGCAGGATTTCTTTTCAGAAAAAAACCCCTTCATTTTGAAAATAAGCATTTATTCAGAAGTGGGGAATAAAAATGCTCAGTTCAAAAGAGGTTTTAAAAATCCATAATGAAAGCAGGGGAGGAAGAGCCAGGTTTTTAAGGACCTTGGCTCTCTTTATGAGCTGTGACAATTTGAGAAGTTTTCTCTGGGTAGGCACAGACAGGAATCCAATGGGACAAAAAGGAAAATGTGGAATTCCCACAAAGGGGAATTTATCACAATTTGGAGGGCAAATTTAGACGTGCTGCTGGCCAAAGAGCTGGACATCCCAACAACCATGGATGATGGGATGTACAGGAACACAGTGTCCACAGGCCTTTGTGCAGAGCAAAGGTGGCCCTGTGACAGTGCTGTTGTCACCTCTTGTCACCTCCACACATCCCAGAGAGCCCAAAAGCCACAGAATCCCAGGAAGGCTGGAAGAGCCCCTCAGGATCACCTTCAGCCCCACCAGCATCACCCCAATCCCTGTCCCCAAGGCCACATCCAGACTGCTCTGGGACAATTCCAGGGACTCCAAACCTCCCTGGGCAGCTCAGCCCAAGGCCTGACCACTCTGCCAGGGAAAAATTGTTTCTAATCCCTAATCTGAACTTCCCCTGGCCCCTTGCACTTATTGGAATCCAGGCTGTCTGAGAACCGTCAAAATCATGAAGGAAACGAATCAAAAATGGTTGTTGGGGTTGGTTTTAGGAAATTAATCAAAAGCTGTTGTTGGAGTTGGTTTTGGAGCTCAGCAGGTTTGTCTGGATCTCTGGTGAGCCAGGAGAAAACATCTCGGCCTGTTTGGAATTCCTTCAGCCCAAGTGACTGAGTGAGTCATGGAGCTGGGGGAATGTTCCCACATATCCATTCCTGAAAGGAAACCACTCAAATCCAGCAGGTTTTGTTTTGATTCCCATCCCAATCCAAGAAGGCTGAAATCCTTCTAAATCCCTTCAGCCCATGGCAGGCCTGGTTTGACAGGGCTCACCACAGATCCATCAAAGGAATGCAGGGAAAAAACGTCGGAGTGGGCATGGCTGTGATGTGGAAATCTCGGTGAGAAGTCAAATCTGAGGACTTTGAAGCCCACTTAAAAATGAAGGGAGCAAAACAGAATCATTGGAAAAGCTGGGAGAGCTGGGGGTGTTGGGCCTGGGGAGGAGAAGGCTCCAGGGAGAGCTCAGAGGTTCTAAAAGGAAAGGAGAAGGATTTTTATGCAGGCAGAGAGTGACAGGAAAAGGGGAATGGTTTTAAAGAGATGGCAGGTTGGATGGGGTTTTGGGAAGGGATTCTCCCCTCAGGGGGTGGTGAGGCCTTGGGAGAGGTGTCCCAGAGCAGCTGGGGCTGCCCCTGGATCCCTGGCAGTGCCCAAGGCCAGGCTGGACATTGGGGACAGTGGGAGGTGTCCCTGCCATGGCAGGGGTGGCTCTGGGTGATCCCTAAAACCCCTCCCAACCCAAACCACTCTGGGATTCTGGGATTCTCTGGCTGCTTTTCTGTTTGAACCTGTGATTTCTTCTCCCCTCTGAGCACTTTTCCCATCCTTTGCCCAATCCTCACACCAGACAAACATCACACCATGGCTGTTGTGGTTTTGGCCCATCCCATTCCTGGCCTGGTGCATTGTCCTGTGAACTTGGGAAAAATCCCTTGGAGACCTGGATTTTGCCTCAGTCCCTCTCCCTTTGGCAGTGCCAGGACCCAGGGAATGGCTCCCAGTGGCAGAGGGCAGGGCTGGATGGGGTCTTGGCAATGAGGAATTGTTCCCTGGCAGGGTGGGCAGGGCTGGCATGGAATTCCATCCCTGCATCCCTGGCAGTGCCCAAGGCCAGGCTGGACACTGGGGCTGGGAGCACCTGGGACAGTGGGAGGTGTCCCTGCCATGGCAGGGGTGGAGCTGGATGAGCTTTAATCCCTTCCACCCTACACCACTCCATGATCCCCCACTCCCTTTGTGCTGTGTCATGAGTGACTCAGCAATAACAAAGCTGTGAATTCCTGCTGGGGGGAGCCCAACCTTTCCTGGTGAGATGCCTCAAACCTCCCTCACTGTGCAGTTCATTTGCCTAAAACCTGGGATATGAATTCCAGGGAAGCCTTTGCATGCATTTGGGTCAGGCAGATCCCAGCGCTGCTTCCGTGTGGATCCAATCTCCACTTCCCCCTTAAAATGCAGAATCTCATTAAATATTAACTCTTCTCCCAACTGAAGAATTGATTTCCAGCAGAAGGTTTGCCTGCAGGAGGATTTGGTTTCAAGCAGATGCATATTCAAAGAACTAGAGTTTATTCATTGTCTGCAACCCGTGAGCATGCCCAGGTAATTGAATATGCAAATCTGGAATTTGCATACGCAAATATCTTTTTTATGTGCGCAGCTGCCTGGTTCACTGAGGATATTTTTCAGGGACAATTCAACCACAATTTAAATAAAAAAACTCAAACAACAAACCAAAGAAATAAGAATAAATAAATAAGAAGTCTTACTCTGACAGGGTATGTGTTTTAAGGCCTGTCGTCAAATCCAAGAAATATATCAGATTTTTCCACTAAAAACATGGATCATGATGCAACTCAGGTAAGTGAAGGCTCCAGAAGAAAACCTGAGTTTTCTAAACTATTTTAGCTGAAGGATGAAACATTTCTTTCCTGGTTAAGCAGCCTCAAGCTGTGAGTCTCATTCCCTGCAGGGTGTTTGAGTGCTGCTGCTCTGTTCTCCCGGGACAATTCCACTTAAGCAACATCCAGAACTTCTGCCAAGAGTGTGGGAGGGGTGCAAGAAACTCATCCCAAACCTCAATTTACATTTTGATAACAATATGCAAATGCCCTGTTGGGGTGGTGACTGAGGCCAAAGATTGCCTCTGATGAGCAGAGGGATGGAGCAGCTCTGCTGGGAGGAAAGGCTGGCACAGCTGGGATTGTTCACCTGCACAGGAGAAGCTTTGGGCTGAGCTCAGGGTGGCCTTGCAGGGCCTGCAGGAGCCCCAGGAAAGCAGGGACAGCACACAGGGAATGGCTGCCAGTGCCAGAGGGCAGGGCTGGGTGGGATCTTGGCCATGAGGAATTGTTCCCTGGCAGGGTGGGCAGGGCTGGGATGGAATTCCATCCCTGGATCCCTGGCAGTGCCCAAGGCCAGGCTGGACACTGGGGCTGGAGCAGCCTGGGACAGTGGGAGCTGTCTGGGGTGGAATGAAATGATCTTTAAGATCCCTTCCACCCCAAACCATTCCCTGATTCTGAGATGTCTCCTTGCACGTCTGCTCCACCCTCACTCCATTTCACTCAGACAGAAATGGAGTTCTGCTGCCCTCAGCACCTGAACAACACAACCCCTGTGTGCAGAGCTGGGCATTCCCTGGGAACATCAAATCCTTCAGTTCCTCCTGGTGCTTTAGTCTTTTAAAACAGGAAAGAGAGAAAGAGAGAGAAAGAGAGAGAAAGAGAGAGAAAGAGAGAGAAAGAGAGAGAAAGAGAGAGAAAGAGAGAGAAAGAAGGAAGGAAGGAAGGAAGGAAGGAAGGAAGGAAGGAAGGAAGGAAGGAAGGAAGGAAGGAAGGAAGGAAGGAAGGAAGGAAGGAAGGAAGGAAGGAAGGAAGAGAAAGAAAAGAAAGAAAGAAAGAAAGAAAGAAAGAAAGAAAGAAAGAAAGAAAGAAAGAAAGAAAGAAAGAAAGAAAGAAAGAAAGAAAGAAAGAAAGAAAGAAAGAAAGAAAGAAAGAAAGAAAGAAAGAAAGAAAGAAAGAAAGAAAGAAAGAAAGAAAGAAAGAAAGAAAGAAAGAAAGAAAGAAAGAAAGAAAGAAAGAAAGAAAGAAAGAAAGAAAGAAAGAAAGAAAGAAAGAAAGAAAGAAAGAAAGAAAGAAAAGATTTGCTGTCTGTGCAGATCAATGGTTTCACCCAAGCTGTCCCAGAGCTGAGGCTCAGGGAACTCCAGGAAGCAGCAACCCATGGCATTTATTCCTGTTTGAAGGGTTTGATCAATGCCATATTGGTTTGCAATGCTTTAAAATGCCCTTAACATTTGAAAAGCAAGAAATGATGTGCCAGGTACTGCTGCCCACCTTTTCCCAGCATCCCTTCAGTCAGCTCTTGGGTTTGGGCCAAGCCAGGCCTGGCTGGGCATTGCAGAAATGCAAGTCACTGGTTGAGCTGGACACTTCAGGAAGGCAGGATAAAAACCATTTGAAAGCTTCAAACATTCCCATTTCTCCACATGCTGCTGGATTTGGTGTGGATGGGGATGAGCCCCTCCATTAAATCAGTTTATCCCACTGGGAATTCTGCCCTGAGCTCACTTACTTCGGGGTTCCCGAGGTCCATCCACGGTGATCTTGATGGCTCTGTGGTACGTGGCTACCTGGGGAGGGTTTGTGAAGACTGTGATAGTCAGGGTGAAGCTTTTCCCTGCAACAGGAGAAGAGAAAATGTTCGTGAGCAAAAAAAAAAAAAAAAAAAAAAGAAATAGGTCTATAAATAAGGATAAATTTCAATAGAAATTTCAATAGAAATGTGAAAATGAAATAGAAATAGGTCTACGAATATGGCCAAATTTCAATAGAAATGTAAAAAATTGAATAGAAATAGGTCTATAAATAAGGATAAATTTCAATAGAAATTTCAATAGAAATGTGAAAATGAAATAGAAATAGGTCTATAAATATGGCCAAATTTCAATAGAAATGTCAATAGAAATGTGAAAATTAAATAGAAGTAGCTCTATAAATAAGGGTACATTTCAAAAGAAATTTCAACAGAAATGCAAAAATGAAATAGCAATAGGTCTATAAATATGGCCAAATTTCAACAGAAATTTCAATAGAAATGTAAGAATTCAATAGAAATAGCTCTATTAAAAAGGCTGTATTTCAATAGACATTTCAACAGAAATTTCAATAGAAAGGTAAATAGAATGCTAAATGGAATATTTATATTCTATTTATACAGATATTTGAAATATTTTAAAATATTTATATATTTTATAAATACAGATGTAAAAATGAAATAGAAATAGCTCTATAAATATGGCCAAATTTAAAGAGAAGTTTCAACAGAAATTTCAATAGGATATTAAATAGAAATGTAAAAATTAAATCCTTGAGGGTTGAGAAAAGCAAACTCCTTGTTTCTGGTAGAGCTCGAACACCCTGCAAGGCACTGAAAGGTTTTATGGGGTGTAGAATGCTGGTGCTGGATTCATTCCCTCCATGGCAACTGCTCAAAGCTTTCGGGGAAACAAAATTAATTTCTATTTAAATCATCTACACTCTGTTTGTAACAAAAAAGGCGGTTACCCCTAAGAGTCAGGGTTTATCTGATATTCCTGACTCTGGTGAGTTACCTGGGCTTTCTAAAGGCACTCGGTTCAGGGAGGTTGGGAAATCATGGGTGGCTTTTCCAAAACTGCCACGGGAGTCTGAGCAGCAGCACTTGTTCAAAGCACAGAGGAGTGGGTGCTCAGATCCCCCAGGCAGGCTGCAAAACCCCCACGCTGTGGCTGAGGCCAGCAGCAGATCAATTCCAGCTCTGAAAATCAGCTGCTACTGCAATGCCAAGAAAGAAGGGAATGGAAAAAATAAAATAAAAAAAAATCCCTACAGCTCGTCCACAGAGAATTAAAACATTTTATGAAGCCACAGCAGAGGACAAGGCTCAGTTTCTCTATTATTCAGCAAGAAAATTGTGAAGGCCTTTTCCAAGTTGTGCTGTGCACAGCATGGCTCTGTTTTGGGAAAAGTTCTGCTACCCTGCTGGAACTCTGGTTGCTGAGAAATCCAGACTTTCTGTGCTGCCAGGCACTGACCCCCAAGAGAATTTGACCTGAGGTCATGGAGAAGCTTCCAAAATTCAATAATAAAACTGAGATTTTAGGTGTGGAGTTTGGATAGAAGTGTATGATATCACAGGGGGGAAACTCAGAGTTTAAGGGTTTAGAATACAGGAATAGAGAGAAAGCAAGATGGAGGGTTTAGGGTGGAGGCTGCTCCTTCTTCTTCACCTCCTTCTCCATGGGTTTGGGTGGTTTTGTGTCATTGGATAAAAAAGTCCCCATTGTGGGCACGGGTGGTTGGGTATTGGGTTAAAAGTGAAAATAATTGAGGTGTCATTTGTTAATTGGACAGTTTATCCTTCAAAGGCCTTGCAGAGAGAGACAGGGCTCCATTTTTAGTTTGTTGGAGTGAAGTGCTGCAGAACTCAGGGTCTGTGAGACTGTGACAGAGATAAGAACTGATAAACATCTGAGTGCCAACAAGAAATACCCTCTCACACATTTAATCACAACCTTGGCAAAGAAAAGAAGATAAAACTCAACACTACCCCTGCATTTACTCCTGGCATTTGTCAAAGAGCAGAAATAACATTCTGCACCTTTGAGAAGACCTCAGCTGATGGTGTTGGCCTTGGCAGCAGTAAAAACATTGCCTGGCAGCAGCTGCAGCATCTTTGTCTCTGCAGCAGGGGACTCAGGGCTGGCAGGGATCTCTGGGGCCAGCCAGGGACACTGGGGACACCACCCCGAGAGGGGAACCAGGAATTGCTGGGAGGAAATTGGGGCTCTTCCTCCCTCGCCCTCATTGCAGCACCTGGCTCCAGCCCCAGTCAGGAGCTTCTTCCCTTCCACGCAATTTTATTGTTTGCTTCAGTTATGTCATCAATAGGGCTAAATTTCAATAGAAATGTAAAAATGAAATAGGAATAGGTCTATAAATAGGGCCAAATTTCAATAGAAATGTAAAAACTCAATAGAAATAACTCTATAAATATGGCTAAATTTCAATAGAAATGTGAAAATGAAATAGAAATAGGTCTATAAATATGGCCAAATTTCAATAGAAATGTAAAAATGAAATAGAATTAAGTCTATAAATATGGCCAAATTTCAATAGAAATGTAAAAACTTAATAGAAATGGCTCTATAAATATGGCTAAATTTCAATAGAAATGTAAAAACTCAATAGAAATAACTCTATAAATATGGCTAAATTTCAATAGAAATGTAAAAATGAAATAGAAATAACTCTATAAATATGGCCAAATTTCAATAGAAATGTAAAAATGAAATAGAAATAACTCCATAAATATGGCCAAATGTCAATAGAAATGTCAATAGAAATGTGAAAATGAAATAGAAATAGCTCTATAAACATGGCCAAATTTCAATAGAAATGTAAAAATGAAATAGAAATAAGTCTATAAATATGGCCAAATTTCAATAGAAATGTGAAAATGAAATAGAAATAACTCTATAAATATGGCCAAATTTCAATAGAAATGTAAAAATGAAATAGAATTAAGTCTATAAATATGGCCAAATTTCAATAGAAATTTCAATAGAAATATGAAAATGAAATAGAAATAACTCTATAAATATGGCTAAATTTCAATAGAAATATGAAAATGAAATAGAAATGGGTCTATAAATATGGCCAAATTTCAATAGAAATGTCAATAGAAATGTGAAAATGAAATAGAAATAGCTCTATAAACATGGCCAAATTTCAATAGAAATGTAAAAATGAAATAGAAATAAGTCTATAAATATGGCCAAATTTCAATAGAAATTTCAATAGAAATATGAAAATGAAATAGAAATAGGTCTATAAATATGGCCAAATTTCAATAGAAATGTGAAAATGAAATAGAAATTGCTCTATAAATAAAGCTGAATTTCAATAGAAAGGTAAATAGAATGTTAAATAGAATATTAAATACAAATGTAAAAATTAAATAGAAATAGGTCAATCAATAAGGCCCAATTTCAATAGAAATGTAAAAATGAAATAGAAATAGCTTTATAAATAGGGCGAAATTTCAACAGAAATCTCAACAGAAATTTAAAAATGAAATAGAAGTTGCTCTGTAAATATGGCCAAATTTCAATAGAAATTTTAGTAGGAATGTAAATAGGATAGTAAACAGAAATGTAAAAATGAAATAGAAATAGCTCCATGAACGGGATTAAATTTCAGTAGAAATTTCAATAGGAATTTCAATAGGAATGTAAGTAGGATATTAAATAGAAATGTAAAAATTAAATAGAAATAGCTCTATATATAAGGCCAAATTTCAATAGAAATTTCAATAGAAATGTGAAATGAAATAGAAATTTCTCTATAAATAAAGCTAAATTTAAATAGAATATTAAATAGAAATGTAAAATGGACAGAGATCTTCCTCCTTTCCAAAATATAATTCCCTGTATCACTAAATAAACACCTAGACCACTAAAACAGAGAGAGAATTTTAAAATCTACTTTATTTATTGGACTAATCTGCACTATTTCCATCTGACTTCCAGTTTGGGCTCTGATACCTGCTGCTCTGCTAGAACACATAATCCATTTATTTTGTCAGAAGGTTCTGGAGAAGTTTCTAGATAGAAAATAAACGCAGGAAAAACCCCAACAAGAGTGAAATGCAGTGAAATGTGACTGTGATTTCAGTCTACAAAACCAGATTAAAGAAGAAGAGAAAGGAACCCACAGGGATCACCTAGTCCAGCACTCAAGTGAATGGCCTGGACAGGGATTTTCCTCCTTTCCAAAATGTAATTCCCTGTAACACTGAGCACAACACCTAGACCACTGAAACAGAGAAAGAATTTAAAAATATACTTTATTTACTGGGCTAATCTGCAGTATTTCCATCTGGCTTCCAGTTTGGGGATTTTTTTGTCAACTGCTCTGCTAGAACACGGCATCAATTCATTTCTTTAGAAGGTTCTGGAGAGGTTTCTATGTAGAAAATAAATGCAGGGGAAACCCCAATAACAATGGAGCTGTAATTCCAGTCTACAAGACCAGAATAAAGAAGAAGATGGAGATGATTTTGTTTTTTTAAAAACAATTTTTTCCAGAACAGACTCGACCAAGCCTGTGTGGGGGTGTGACACGGGCTGGCAGAGCAGGAGGACACTTGGGTGACTCCTTGTGCTCATGAACCACATCCTGGTTAACCACAGCCCCATGAACCATAAACCTGGGTCACTGCTGCTCACCAGCAATTCCACCTGGCTTTTATTCCCTGCTCCTTCTGTCCCCTTTCCATCCAGCTTAAGTGGCTTTATCACTCCTGAGTTATTCATCATTTATGGGGCTGGTTAACAAGGGTTGGATTGGAGGGATTGGGAGTTAAATGTGGGGTTTGTGGGTATTCCTGGTTTGGGATGACAGCAGGGCCATAAACATCTCCTGGGTTTTATGTGTTATGGTACAGATTTTATTTCTAACAACACTTGCATAATACACCCAGGGTGTCTGCACAGACAGATTGCCCAAAACTGAGTCAGGCACAGAGGACCTGACCTCACTGGTGACTGGAAAAAGGGACCAAAAACCCCCGAAAGTCATCCTGAAACTCTGGCCTTGGGCTCTTGGGCTCTTGCCTCTCTTGTTTGGGTGCCTCCAAAGTCACACTGAACGTGTCACAGCAGTCCCAGCAAACCAGCAGCATGAGCTAACAACAAAATCCAAGAGCCTCTGGGTTCAACATTCCCATAAATTGATGGAAAACCACCCAGAAATGAGCTCAGGGCTGTGTGGATGGAAGCCAATCATTCTGGGCTCATCATGGGAGTCTCTGATGAGGATGAAAGGGGTTTTGGGGTGTAAGAGCCACTTCAGACCCTGTTTCTCTCTAGAACTATCCCTGGTGGCTCCTGATACAGGCACCTGATGAGCACAAGGATGGAATTCCCCAGAGTTGGGATAGGGTTTGACTTTGGAAACCCTTTCCACAGACATCAAGGTCTCACATGTGTGAGGGCACAGCCCAGGATTCACTGCTCCCATCAGCTTTTCCCTCCAAACCAGGCTAGGAAAAAATCTCTTGGGAATGTTTGTTATTGCAAGAGGTGTAAGGTCAGAGCCCTTCCAGAAAAAGCAATGGGAACAGGAGCAGTCCTGGCTGGAATACAAAGCTGAGGTTGGAAATGTTACCTGGACACTCTCTTGGGGGGTTTGGTAGAGACTGGACTTCAAAAGTGCCTTCAAGTGTCACTGATTTGGGAGCTGAAGTCATGGAATTCCAGAATCCCTGGTGCTGGCCCAGCCCTGCCAGTCCATGCAGTGCCAGCTGTGCCCCATGGGCACCTTGTCCCCAGCCCAGAGCACTCAGTGCCACCTGCAGGGGACACCTGCAGGGATGGGGACTCCATCACCTCAGATGGATTCTGAGTTGTCCCCACATTTATAGGAGGTCCCTTGAGACTGGGCAAAACTGAGAGAACTTCAGAGAACAAAGCACGAAGTTCATGAGGGAACGGCCTCAGGCTGGGCCAGGGCAGGCTCAGCTTGGACAGCAGCAGCAATTTGCCCATGGCAAGGGAGCTCAGGCCTTGGCAGGGGCTGCCCAGGGAGCTTTGCAGTGCCCAGCCCTGCAGGTGTCCCCTGCAGGTGGCACTGAGTGCTCTGGGCTGGGGACAAGGTGCCCATGGGGCACAGCTGGCACTGCATGGGCTGGCAGGGCTGGGCCAGCCCTGGGGATTCCATGAAAAGGGAAGGAGACATTCCACAGAATTCCCAGAATCCCTGGGTTGGGAGAGACCTTCAAGACCATCGAGTCCAGCCCAGCCCCAACCCCTCAACTAAACCCTGGCACCCAGTGCCACATCCAGGCTTTGTTAAACACACCCATTTCAAGTGAGGGAAACCCATCCCTGGGTGTTTGTGCCCAGGGTGGTCTCCAGCATCCACCTCACCCTGCCTTGGCCAGCAGGAGCTGCAGGTGGATGTGGCCAGGAGCATGAATCACCCCAGCTGAGCATCTGGAGGTGCCCAAGAAGCACCTGGAGGTGGCACTGAGTGCTCTGGGCTGGGGACAAGGTGCCCATGGGGCACAGCTGGCACTGCATGGGCTGGGAGGGCTTTGCCAGCCCCAGGGATTCTGGAATTCTCTGCTGTTGTCCCTTCAATCCAGGCCTCTCCATCATTCCACGATCGACCTCCAAGATCAAAGCCTCTGCCTGTGCCCTGTGCTGAAATCCAGGAATTTGGAGCCCCGTTCCAGGTCCATCCCCCTCCAGCAGGATCCCAGTGGTCTCCAGGACCTCCCTGCAGAGCTCTAGAGGGAGCAAGAGGCTCGTGAGCCCTTGGGAATGTCTGGGAGGAACCAGGGGGAGAACAGGAATCCTGGGTGACAGCACGGTCACATGAAGCTCCTGTGTCCTGCCTGAGTCACCCCTGAGTGCTGTCACCATCAGCTGGGGCTGCAGGGGGGAGGAACACTTCTAATAAAAGTGGCTGCATGGGCAGAGGGAAAAGGGAGTGAGAAGTGTCGGGAAAAGAGACAGAATCTCTAATTAATCTCTGATTAATCTCCAATCTGCAGACATACAGATATACAACAGATATACAGGCTAGTCCAGTCAATAAAGTCTATTTTTTAATTCTCTCTCAGTTTTAGTGGTCTAGGTGTATTTATATAATAATAATAATAATTAATAATTTAGTGTATTTAATGATACAGGAGATTATATTTTGGAAAGAAGGAAGATCCCTGTCCAGACCCCAGATCCCTGTCCTTGAACCTCTCTATTTTTAATATTCTATTTTGATCCTTTGAAAAAGCCACTGAATCCATGGATAAAGGGTCATCCCACAGGGAACAGGAAAAAATGGAGTGAAACCTTCAGAAATTTGGCTCTGGAGGAGGGAGAAAAAGGCAAAGAGATGAGGTTGGTGTCATCACTGCCTTTTGCTTTTGGGCTTTGTTCTAATAAACCTTTGTGCTGTTAAATTTGGTTTGGTTGTTTGGGGTTTTTTTCTTTCTCTTTTTAAAAAATCATTACAGTAAATTATTAAAGAAAAAGAAGGGGAAAAAAAAAAGAAGGAAAGCAGCCAAGAATGTCTGTGCTGACAAGGACAAAAGACATAGGTGGAAAACTATGAAATGTAAGGCCCAAATGCAACTCAAATGACATTAGAGACATTTCTATTCTATTAAGGAGAGAATTCCAGGTTCTAGGGAGAAACAGGATGATTTTATTTTGGAGGTCTTTTTATCCATTTTCTACCTTTTAGCCCCTTTGTACCACTATTAAACCACACTAAATGATCAATTTCCCCCATTTTTCTGGCTCCTCCCAGCATCTCCCTGGCTCTCAGCATTGAAGCCTCTCCAGGATGTCACCCACACATTCCATATCCATTTCCAAACGTCACCTCCCAGACACTGGGGCCAATTTTTTGCTGGTTCTTATCTCTGAGCCCTCCAAATCAGATCAATAAGTTGAGAATCACTTGACCCTTCATGAATTAACAGCTGCTCATCCTAGGAGTAAAAGGGTTTTATTGCAGGTGTTCAAAGTCTGCACGAAGCAGAATTCTCTGCTCAGGTGGTGGATTTTTTCTGCAGCCACCGGTGAGTTTGGCACAGAATAAAATTTTGCCTCTGATGTTTGATCTGGTGCTGTTTCATCAGAATATAAAAAAACCAAAAAACCAACAAAATACAAAACTGAAACTGCAGCTGGAGCAAGAGGCACCAAAAAAAAAAAAAAAAAAAAAAAAGAACATGATTTGTTTACCAGCAGCACCACAGATGCCACTGGATTTAAATATGAAATAAAGCTGTTATTCACCCCAGCTCTAGAGGATTTGTAAATTTGTAAATTGTCACCACCGCAGGCCAACGGTCCAAACACCCAAATGAGGCTGGTGGCCGAAAAAGAATCCACCAGGGAGAGCTCAGAGCCTTTTCCAGGGCCTAAAGGAGCTCCAAAACAGCTGGAGAGGGACTTGGGCCAAGGGATGGAGGGGCAGGAATGGTTTGGGATGGACGAGGGCAGGGTTAGATGGGATTTTGGGAAGGAATTCCTCCCTGTGAGAGGGGGGCACGGAACAGTTGTGGCTGTTGCATCCCTGGCAGTGTCCAAGGCCAGCTTGGAGCACCCTGGGACAGTGGCAGATGTCCCTGGGTGATTCTGGAGGTCCTTTCCAACACAAACCATTCCCTGACTCCAAGAGAAGTAAATCAGTGGCAGGGGGAAATGGAGCTGTTCGTGGATTTTATGGGGTTTGTTTTCAGGTTTAAGCACATGTCAAATTGGAAATTTGGGAAATACAGCCCCTTCCCTCCTGCCAAAGCAGGATAAACCTGACCTTGGGAGCGTTTCAGATGGGACAGTGGCAGATGTCCCTGCCCATGACACTGGGTGTTTTTTAAGGTCCTTCCCAACCCAAACCATTCCATAACTCCAAGAACTGCCCATGTGAATCGGTCACAGGGGGAAATGGAGCTGTTTGTGTATTTTATGGGATTTTTTTCAGGTTTAAGCACGTGTCAAACTGGAAATTTGGGAGATTCACCTCCTTGCCTCCTGCCAAAGTAGGATAAACCTGACCTTGGGAGCATTTCTCACTCCAGGAAGCTCTCTCAGTGTTTACACAGCAGCTCCTTACCCAGATGAGATCTCCAGAGCTCTAAATCAAGAAATGTTTTGTTCTGGATTTCTACAGGGCCAAAAGGGGCCCTGCTGCAAACTGCAACCCCCAGGAATATTGGAATTTTTATTTCACAATAAAGGTGGAAAAGCAGCTCATTCCTACAGGAACATGGCTGGTCCTGGGTTTTCCTCTTCCTTTTCCTTTCCTTCCCAACTCCCAAATCCTGATTTTTTTTTCCCACAATAAAGCTGCAAAAGCAGCTCATCCCTGCAGGGACATGGATGGCCCTGGATTTTCCCTTTTCCTTTCTTTCCCAACTCCCAAATCCTGATATTTTTACAGTCTTTTTGGGAAAGTAGCTCATTCCTACACGAACACGGCTTTTCCATTTCCTTTCCTACACAGTTCCAAAATCCTGATTTTTTAAATGCAATAAGGTTGAAAAAGCAGCGTTTTCCTGCAGGGACATGGTTGGTGCTGGCTTTTACCTTTTCCTTTCCTCTCCAACTCCCAAATCCCAATTTTTTTCATAGTAAAGGTAGGAAAGTGGCTCATCCCTGCAGGGATGTGGCTGGTCCTGGGTTTTCCCTTTTCCTTTCCTCTCCAACTCCCAAATCCTGATTTTTTTCCCACAATAAAGCTGGAAAAGCAGCTCATCCCTGCAGGGACATGGCTGGTCCTGGCTTTTCCCCTTCCCTTTCCTCCCTAGCTCCCTGCAGCACTCCAGACAAGCCCTTCACACTCTTTTCCTCCCTTTCTCCACATTTTTTCCTGGCTAAAAATTCCAATTCTGGCCTGGAAAGCAGCAGAGCTGCTGTGACATTCCCAGAAGGTTTTGTCTTGGGGTGGAATCCTTTCAATTCTTTTGGTGAAATCAAAATAACAGTGCTCAGCCAAAATGCACCAATTATTTTGGCACTTTTAACCTCAGGCAACACAGGAATTACATTGAGCAACCCAAATTACATCACTGAAATCAAGGAATAGAGACATTGCCAGGCTCAGCAGGCACCCAGATTGAATTTGAATTTATCTGGGTGATAAGGGAAGTCCCTGTCACTCTTGGGGAGATTTTCCCTGATCATTTGCTTCTTTCAGAAGTCAAAAATATCATCCTGAGCTGCAGACATGAAATATTGACCCAGGCAGATGTGGGAGCTGCTACTACTCTCAGTGTTATTTTCCATTTGTTTGTTATCTCCATTATTTGTTGTTTTCCCATTGGTTGCTATTATTTTTGCTCGTTATATTTCCATTTGTTTATTTCTGGCTGTTCAAATCGATATAACCCAGGCCCTGAGTCTTGCTGCTACCTGGGATTTCAATTCCTTGGAGGAGAGGTGAAAAGGCTCCCAAAAAAATGTTTGGGAGGAGTCTCAGGGAGATGCAGGTTCCATGGAAAGAGAAAAATCAGCATGGGCAGGAGGCTGGGGCTGCTACCTGGGGTAGCAAGGGATGAAAAGACTCTGGGGGATCCTCAGAGGAGTTTGAAGTGGATGCCAGGATACCAAAAAAGCACAAATATCTTGGGAAGCTCCCCTGGAGGAGTCTGGGGCTGCTGCCTGAAATCTCAGCTCCTTCAAGGAGGTGGGAGGGAGGTTCCAAAATCACTTTTCCCCTCTTTTCTTGTGCTGCAGTGGCACCAACAATCCCACCCTTCCCTCAGAGAAAGGATGGGATGAGCACCCAGCATGCCAAAAGGTGCCAGTGCCAATTTCAAACCACATTTCTGCCCCAGAGCTGCTTTTTGGAGCAGGCAGCACCTGCAGCATCTCACCTGGAGCCCTCAGAAGCTCCCCCTGGCACAACAGGCTGGGAAACCTTGCAAGGGTGGCACTGAGCTCACTGAAACAGCCACAGTTTTCCTGTCTTTGGGGGGTTTTTTTGGGGAGGGGAGATGTTTACACTGAAATGTGACAATTTGTGTGCAGCCAGTTTCACTTCTGTGCTGCTGAGGGGTTTCACTTCCCCAGGCCCCGGGCTGGGGTGGTGACACCATCCTGCCCTGCCAGCCTGGCACGTGTGGAAAAGGACAGCTGGTGGCACCTGATGGCACTCCCGTCCTCCAGCAGCTTGGATGTGATGGGAATTCCTTGGAAAAGTTCGTGGATTTCACATAAAACAGGAGTTTTACAGCTGAATTCCTGCTCTCCCTCTCCCAGGCTGCTGCTTCTGCCTCCTTGGTGTGATTTCTCCACACAAAAGAGGAGAGGCCACAAAAGCTCAGTTTGTGCTTAGAGAATGGAAATATGTGGCTGTTGAGTTGCATGGGTAGGAAAGGGTTGTGGCCATTGATCAGGGAGGAGCTGAAGTAGGAAAATACCTGAGAATCTGGGAGAGGTTGGAAATAAAAGAGGCCATAAAAAAGAGGAGGCCTATGAAGGGAGCGTGTCCTACAAGAGAATCCCAGAATGGTTTGGGGTGGAGGAACCTTAAAGATCATCTCAGCCCCTCCCTGCCATGGCAGGGACACTTCCCACTGTCCCAGGTGCTCCAATGTCCCCAGTGTCCAACCTGGCCTTGGGCACTGCCAGGGATCCAGGGACACCCTGTGCCAGGCCCTGCCCACCCTCACAGGGAGGAAATTGTTCCTAATATCTGATCTAAACCTGTAATGTTTCAGTGTGAAGCCATTCCCTGTGTGCTGTCCCTGCATCCCCTGGAAATTGTCTCTCTCCAGCTTTCCTGGGGCTCCTGCAGGCCCTGCAAGGCCACCCTGAGCTCAGCCCAAAGCTTCTCCTGTGCAGGTGAACAATCCCAGCTGTGCCAGCCTTTCCTCCCAGCAGAGCTGCTCCATCCCTCTGCCCATCCTGGAGCCTCCTCTGGGCTCTCTGCAGCAGCTCCAGCTCCTCCCTGGGCTGGGCCCAGGCCTGGGGCAGCTCTGCAGGTGGGAAATCACCTGAGACAGGGGCACAGGGGCACAAAAGCCACCCAAGGGTGACACCCAGGAGCTGACACAGCCACCAGTCACCTCTGGCAGCCCCAAACATTGACCCCCAGGAATGCCCTGGGTGCTGATGGCCAATTCCAGAGTGGGTTTCCAGCTCTGGGAGGAATTTGGCTGCCAGGAGCCTCATTTGTGGCTCAGCATGCTGAGCTCCTGTGGAAATCCCGGCTTTGGGGCTTTGTGGTGGCTCCTGGGGATGTGTCTGTGCACCAGAGTGACACCAACCTCTGCTGAATGGGATTTTTATCCTCAAAAACAACCTCAGTGACCTGTTGGAGCTGAATCTTTGTGGTGGGATGCTGCCTGAGACTGCAAGCCTGCAGATCAAGTTTCCAAAATGGATTAAAACACGAAATGCACGGAGCAGGGAGGGGGCAAGGAAGAACATTGAATGGAAAAGCCAAGCAGCCTCTACCTCTAAGTGGAGCTGCTGCAGTAACCAGCAGAAAATTCTGATGAATTTGGGTGGGGACAATAATTACAGCCCAGCAGGAATGAAGGGCTTGGGGTGCCTGGCCCCTGCACAAGTGGCAGCACAAGGAGATCTCAGCTGCAGCCCTTAGAAACAATAATTGTTCTTAAAATATCTGAAGGTTTGAATTAGAGATACTCAATTTCCACAAACATCATGGTTGATCACACACATTTGGACAGAATGGAGTTATTTTTTTCCCCAAAAATGGCTCTAATGGAAGTTTCTGATGCTTCTGTGCATGGGCTCCCCAAAACCTGAATCTTTGTTTCCAAGCTGTGATCTAAATATCAGGGAAATTTGGGGTTTTTTCCTCAAAATAATTTTTGTTTTAAATAAAGTGCTCTCTGGGGCAGAGCTTGGGCTGCTTGCAGAGTGCTCAGAAATGAGCTGACCTCCACAAAGTGCATCCCACAAACTGTCCTGACTGCTGTGTCACTGCTGAGGAGTTCAGGGAAAGGGAAAAACAGGAAGAGCAGGTGGAAAGGACAGTTCAGGATGAAATGGCTCCACTGCAAAGCTTCTCCCACCTTCTCACTGAAAATACCTTGGGATCCTTAAGCTTAATGATAGTCCTGAGCCCAGCTTTAATTTCAGACCATTCATCAGCTTTTTGAGGTAGAAATTATCGCCCAGACTTTATAGGGATGACAGAGACACGGAGAGGTTAAGGCCCAGGTTCACGAGCGGATTTATCCCTCTGAAGTGGGATTAAATCCCAAATTACAGCTCTCAGCTCTCCCCTTCCCCCAGCCCAGGGGGATTTCTGGGGAAATCCCTGAAAAACAGCCCCAAAGCCTTGAGACCTCAGCCCAGGCCCTCAGGAGGGGCAGCTGGCCTTGACCTGCAGCCTCTGTCCCCTCCACTCTTCTCCAAGGAATGGAGAGAGACAATTTCCAGGGGATGGAGAGACAGGACATAGGGAAGAGCTTCAAACTGAAAGAAGGAAGGCTTCTATTGGATATTAGGAAGGAATTGTTCCCTGTGATGTTAATGAGGGACTGGGATAGAATTCCCAGAGCTGTGGCTGCCCCTGGATCCCTGGCAGTGCCCAAGGCCAGGCTGGACACTGGGGACAGTGGGAGGTGTCCCTGCCATGGCTGGGGTGGCACTGGATGATCCCTAAAACCCCTCCCAACCCAAACCACTCTGGGATTCTGGGATTCTCTGGCTGCTTTTCTGTTTCAACCTGTGATTTCTTCTCCCCTCTGAGCACTTTTCCCATCCTTTGCCCAATCCTCACACCAGACAAACATCACACCATGGGTGTTGTGGTTTCGGCCCATCCCATTCCTGGCCTGGTGCATTGTCCTGTGAACTTGGGAAAACCCCTTGGAGACCTGGATTTTGCCTCAGTCCCTCTCCCTCTGGCAGTGCCAGGACCCAGGGAATGGCTCCCAGTGCCAGAGGGCAGAGATGGATGGGATCTTGGGAAGAAATCCTTCCCTGGGAAGGTGGGGATGCCCAGAGCAGCTGTGGCTACTCCTGGATCCCTGGCAGTGCCCAGGGCCAGGCTGGATGTGATTCTGAACAACCTAGGACAGGAAAAATTGTCCCTGCACATGGCAGCAGGGTTGGAATGAGGTGATCTTTATGGTGCGTTCCTTCCCACCCCATTCCATGGTTCCATGGCAGGAGCTGGGAACAAACCCTGGGCACGGCTGCAGGCAGAGGCTGCAGCTGCAGGGAGCAGGGAAGGTGTGGATTCCCTGGAAGAGCAACAACGCCCAGTCTGAGCAGGAAAGGCAAGGAACCCTTCCACCACCAACAGGGCTGTTCCTGCAGTGAGGAGTTCACAGAGTCACAGAATTCCCAGAATTCCCAGAATGACCAGGTTGGAAGAGACCTTCAAGGCCATCGAGTCCAGCCCAGCCCCAACCCCTCAACTGAACCCTGGCCCCCAGTGCCACATCCAGGCTTTGTTAAACACACCCAGGCATGGGGACTCCACCACCTCCCCGGGCAGCCATTCCAGAACTTTCTCACCCTTGCTGGAAAAACCTTTTCCCTGCTCTCCAGCCTGGATTTCCCTTGGTGCAGCTCGAGGCTGTGTGCTCTGGTTGTGTCAGTGCTGCTGGAGAAAGAGCCCAGGGCCAGCTGAGCCCAGGCCCCTTTCAGGAGCTGTGCAGAGTGAGGAGGGCAGCCCTGAATTGCACCTGAAGCAGATCAGATCAATCCCAACCTGAGCATTTCCCCAGGAGCTCTCTGAGCCCAGCAGCTGCCCTGGGGCTGTTTCCTCAGAGCTGATTTGCTTGGAGCAAGGAGTCTCTGTGCTGCCATGCCACTAATGCAGCTCCCATCGATCCCAGAGCTCGGAAAAGCCCCGGGGTCACTCGATGGATATCTGGGAGGGGGATAAGCTGCCATTACCAACCTGGAAGCTGCCAACTTCCAGCTCTGTGCCCTTGGAGGTGAGCAGGGCTTTGTGCACTAAGTCCAGCCTGTGGAAAATTTGTGGCTTTGCCAAAGCTTTTCCTTCAGTTCCTCCCTAAATTTCAGGGAACTGATGTGAGCACACAGGTCCAAGCACCGCCCTGCTGGAGAGCTCTGATGGCACTGAGCCCTCCAGGCAGCTCCTTCCCTCTCCAGAAACTCCTCCCCACACACCTTCAGTGGGAAAAGGCAACAGGAATTTAGGAATTTAGGGATTTAGGATCCTTCCCTGCATCATTTTCTGAGCCCCAGACCTGCCCTGGTGCTAAAGGTTTGCACAGAATTCCCACCCTGTGCCCAGAGGCTGCAGCTCTCCAAGGGGACTCCCAGAAATATCATCCAGAGATGAATGGAATAATGATTTGGAGAGGCTGGGAAAACTCTGTGGACATAATATGGTGGGAAAAACACTGGAGAGCAGGATGGGGGCAAAAAAGGTGGAGAGATGCAGCGTTAAGATAATAAAAAATTATTTTAAAAGTCTATTTTTAATACTTTTTCCTGCTCCTAAAGAGTTTTTGGAAGGGAACAGAGACTGATTCAGCCGGATGAGGGTTTATGCACATGACTGTGCTGGAAAAGACTCTCCTGACAGCGATTGTGAGCCACTGATTTGCAGCATCCTCACTCCTGCTCAAGTTCTCTGGCCAACCCTAAGCCTGATTTATCTCCCAGCAGGATTTTATTTTGGTGACAAAATAGCAGCTCTTATTGGAGTTGGGATATGGGGACACACACACCCACAAAAATCAGTATTTTTTGACCAGAACTCCAGGAGTTCTGATGGGTGGCACCAAAAACCAAACAGCAAAATAAAAACCAATTTGAAAACAAATATAAAACCAACAAGAGAAAAGCTGCAGGGCAAACAGATCTCTCGAAACTATGTAACCTTTTCATCTAGAGAGGTACTTTGTTTTCCCTAAACAACATTCTGGCAAGCCCTTTTATCAGGGCAAAAAAAAAAAAATTTGGGAAAACGCTCCGAGCGTGGCGTCTGCCTCATCCTCGCCGCTGCAAAAATGTGCAAGCGGGGCTGAGCAGAACCAAAAAATAGATTTATTGTTATTGGACTGAGGGCAGTGGTTCAGCACTTGGCATGGCCCCTGTTTACAGCAGGAATGCTCCCGGAGACAGGAAGCTCTCCGAGCCCTCTGCCGTTATTTTTCTCCTGTTGACGCGCTCGGAGCGGGAGTTTATTCGCCCCGATGAAATTTTTAGTAAATGAGGCAGAGAGGGGTTTTGGGGAGCTGGCAGAGCCATTGTAGGCATGCTCAGCCTTGTCCCTTGGGGTGGTTTCTGGGAGTGCAACCCCTGTGAGCAGCAGCATCATCCATGGGGTTGATTTCCCAGTCGTGGATTCCCAGATCCGGCTGCTCGGAGCGAGGGAGCTCCTTGGGCACTGGGAAAAGCTTCTCCCCTCCTTTCCTCCTGGCACTGAGGTTTCCAGACCATTGGAGGGCTGGGTTTGCTGCTCTGCCTCATCCTTCAGGATGGTTTTTGGGAGTCCAACCCCCAAACAGAGCAGCATCATCCATGGGGTTAATTCCTCAATCAGGAATTCCTAAATCCGGCTGTTCGGAGCAAGCCCAAGGCACCTCAGCTACTGGGAAAGGATTTTCCTCTCTTCTCCTGCCACCACATCCCTGCTGAGTTTTTTATCCCTTTGGAGGGCTGGGTTTGCTGCTCAGCCTCATGTTAGAAAATGTTTTTTGGGAGTCCAACCCCCATACAGAGCAGCATCATCCATGGGGTTAATTCGTACACCCCTGGCTGCTCGGATCAAGCCCAAGGCACCTTGGGCACTGGGAAGGGGTTTTCCCCTTTTCCTGCCACTACATCCCTGCTGAGGTTTTTATCCCTTTGGAGGGCTGGGTTTGCTGCTCAGCCTTATCCCTCAGAATGGTTTTTGGAAGTCCAACTCCCATATTGAGCAGCATCATCCATGGGGTTAATTCCTCAATCAGGAATTTCTGAATCCAGCTGCTCGGAGCAAGCCCAAGGCACCTCAGCTACTGGGAAAGGATTTTCCTCTCTTCTCCTGCCACCACATCCCTGCTGAGTTTTTTATCCCTTTGGAGGGCTGGGTTTGCTGCTCAGCCTCATCCCAGAGAATGTTTTTTGGGAGTCCAAGCCCTGTGAGGAGCAGCATCATCCATGGGGTTAATTCCTCAATTGGAAATTCATATCCCTGGCTGCTCGGAGTGAGAGTGCCCAAGGAACCCTGGGCACTTGGAGAGGCTTTTCCTCTCCCTTCTCCTGCCATCACATCCCTGCCAAGGGCCAGCCTGGATGGTTTTTGGGAGTCCAGCCCTTGTGAGGAGCAGCACCATCCATGGGTTAATTCCACAACTGGAGATGTGCACAACCCAAGCTGCTCAGAGCAAGCCCAAAGCACCCCGGGCACTGGGAAAGGCTTTTCCTCTCCTTCCTTCCCTCCTTCCATTACTTCCCTGCCAAGGTTTCCATCCCCTTGCAGGGCTGGGTTTGCTGCTCAGCCTCACTGGGATTGCATGGAAATCTTGGCTCAAATTAATGATGCAACCAAGCCACCCTAAATCACTTCAAAAGAAATGTATCACTCCTGGCCGCTGGTTTTTAGGGGAAAATTCACCATTCAGAGCAGAATGGAGGGGGAAGAGTCCTTGGAGAAGAGTCATGGAAGCACAAAGAGCCTCTAACACACGCCCAGGGCACTGCCCCTTCCTTTCACTGAGTCATGAAATCATGGAAGGGTTTGGGATTGGAGGCAACAATAAAGCTCATCCAGTGACACCTTCCACTGTCCCAGGCTGCTCCAACCTGGCCTTGGACACTTCCAGGGATCCAGGGGCAGCCACAGCTTCTCTGGGAAATCCGTTCCAGCCTCTCCCCACCCTCATGGGGAAGAATTTCTTCCCAATATCCAAAGAAAATTCCAATCCCCATTCCCTTCCACTGGCTGTAGCATCCTTCAAATGCCACATCCTTATCAATCCAAACTCCAAATATTTGATTTTAAACTCTGTCAATTGACCCTTTTTTTTCCTGTTGATTGCTGATGGATTTCTCCTATTTTCATCCCATCTGGCAAACTCTGCTTGTTGTGACTCCAGGATCTGATCCCACGTCCCCTGCAGCATTCCAAAGGCTTGGATCAGAACCTGGACGCCTGCTTAATACTGGTTTTACGACCCTGCTGAAGGGCAGCATCCTCTGTTTTGCACATACTTTTATAATTTTGAGTGCATTTCAGTCAAAAAAATAAAATCCATTTCAACCAAGTGCTCAAATAACGCAGCCTGGACAGAAGGAGCAAAATTTTGGCTTGGAAAGACCAATAAAAATAATTGGATTTGGAATACTGGTCAGTAATTTTTGGAGTTTGAGTTATTTTTGAGATTTTTGTCTTAGAGTGATTTTTTTTTTTTTTCCCCTGGGAATGATATCCAGAGGGAAGAGTCTTGAGGGCAGAAATTGTGTTTAGTAAAATCTCTCGTGTTCTACAAAGCTACACCTGCTTTGGCTCCGTGGAAATTGAAAAACACCACAAAATTTACTCCAATTCCTCTAATCCTGGGCAAATATCTGTATGGATTTAATTTTCCATCCTTTCCAAGGTGCAGTTTTTAAAACTCTCCTGGAGCTGCAACTCTCAGGTTTAGATTGAGATCTCCTGCAGCAAGCCAAGACACTTCTCCATTAGCTACTCTTAGGATAACCCATTAATAATCATTTTCATCTGGAAAACATGTTTATTTGCTGGGATTTTTGGAATCTTACATCCTCCAAAGAAGATAGGAACCGGGATTAATGATTCCATGAGGAAAATATGTCATGTTCCCCAAGCCACAGAGCTTTCCCTCTCCAAAATAACTATTTATTTTTCATTTTAGCCAATGAACTTCTACAATGACAGGCTTTTTGCATCAGATCCATTTCATCAGAGTGACCTAAACCGGTTCTTTATCCCCTAAAAAAACAGGGATACGTTGCAGCAGGAGCAGTTGGAAGCCCGGAATGTTCGTGAAAAAGGAGGGCGAAAAATCAAGATTAATTTTGTTTTAAGCAGGTAATCAGGCCAAGGGGGGAAGCTGAGATTGGCTGGAGTTTTAAAAGGACATTTTTCTTCCCGAAATGACTCCCGAGCCAGACGGGCAGGTTTGCCCAGCAGCATTCTCCAGCTGAGGGCTGAGGAATCGGAGCCTTGGATCCCAGCCAAATCCAATGGAAATCCCTTTGGTTGAGGAAGAAAAAGCCAAATTGCTTTTCTACCACATCTCCAGGTTTTGGGTGACCTGTGACAGTCTCACTTCTATTTTTGGTGTGAAACAAATCAAATGTTTTGGGTTTTTAGCTCTAAGCAAGGCTGAGCAGCATGGGGCAAACTCAGTGTTGGGCACGGAACGAGGCTGAAACTTTGGCTGATATTTTGATATTTGGTGCTAAATATTGATGAGGGCAAATCAGTCCCCAGATCAGGGGGATTCACTGTGACCCCCCCCCCCAAAATCAGGAGGAAAACATGGAAAATAATCTTTGATACAGACTGTCTTGCTGCATTGCATGGAAGAAACTGAAATTATTTATGAAGTGTGTCAAGAATGGGAATTTCCTCCTCGGAAGGGACAGAGCTGTGGCTGCTGAGGGGATTTTAATGGGGATTCTGATGATCACCACTCAAAACCATTCCTGATTCTCCATCAGGGATTTAGAGCGAGGATTTTCAATCCCCCGAGGGACAGAAGGAGCCTCCACCGTGGCCTGAACCGAGGTGAACTCTCAGTCCCTGCTCGCACAACGCCCCTGGCACTGCATTATCACCGGTGGCACTGAGCTGATCCCAGCTCAAATATTCCACGGCAAACAAAGTCGGGGTTCATTTTCCTGCAGCCAAGTATCAAAGGCAGCAGAGCCCTTTGAAGCAGCCACCTTCTGCTGCAGGCTTTGTGCAAATGCCGCAGAACAGCAGCTCCCAAATCCCGCACAAAGGCAAACAATCCCCACCTTTGGAAAACAATCCCCTGGCGGAGGAGTAAACAAAAGCATCCATTAGTCACCGCCCCAAAGATGGGCAGGTGAGGATGTTGAACCTGGGAGCCTGACTAAGAGCACGCAGCGTTCCCACATCCCTCCACTTAAAGGATCCTCAGCACCCGGCTCTGGATAGCACACCTGGGAAGCCCAGGCTGGTGTGTGAGCGGCCAAAGGAGCAGGGAAAGGGGTCCCTGCTCCCAAGAAATAGGGCCTGCTGTGTCCCAGCCGCTGGATTTTGACCTTGAGGCTCCCCCAGTTGCCTGTTATGATTTCCAGCCTCATTACCATGGCCAGGAACTGAACTACAGGTTTGTTTTTATGAGCTTCTCCAGCACTCTGCCAGCTATTCATTTGAATCTTCTAAACAGTCAGCTCTGAATCATAATGCAAATTCCATTTACTGAAAAGGTGGTACCTTTAATATTCCAAATGACCACGTTTAATGACTGATACTTTTAGACATTACAGCATCTCTCATGTTTTCAGTAAATGGATATAATTTGCTCTGCATTACCCTATTATTATTCCTCGCTGGCATTACAAGGCGACGTTCTCAGCTGCGGGTGTTTTCCATTTGAAGGCGGCCCAAACAACACAATTTGAGAGGCAGCTGCCTCTGTACCCTCAGCTAAAAACGCTGCAGGACCCAGAGGAAAACTGGATGGGGATTTTATTCCTAAAATGTACTTAGTGCTCCGTCAGGGCCGCGCTGCTGCGGCGTTGTGGCGCTGTTTGTGTTGGAGGGGTGTCCACGGGTGCTTTTCACTTCAAAGGAGAGGAAAGGCTGTTGTGTATAATCAGGAGAACTTCCTCGCTCTCCAGCCTGACACATCTCCCGTTTGGAATAAAAGCCAGAAGTGGGTCAGCTTTGGGACTCTCCTGAAAATCAGGAATCCCTGTGTGGGACCAGGTCACGGCTCGGGTGTCGCATGGGAACAGAGGGAAGGGAAAGTGGTGAGGAAGGGGCAGCAGCCCCTGACTTCTGAGGGAGACCAGAGCACAAATTGCTCCAAAATGAGACCTCCTAAAGTTCAGGAGGTGCTGCCCTGTCCCTAAATTGTCCTGGAATGACGCTGGAATACCGCAATGCCCCATTCCAATTTTGGAGACAAATTAAAGAGAAGGAAAATACATAATAAAACACCACCTGAATTCACATTGGAAATGTGACGGATTTTCATCCCTGACCTTAAAAAAAAGAGAGAAGCTGCTCCTTCTCCTGAGCTTTTTCTGAGCCCCAACTCGCTGGCTTCTCTTTGGGGGTTTGACCCAACCTCCCTGAAGTCCCCTCACCATTCCATTAGTTTATTTTAAGTGCTTCTCTTGGAATTGATGTGATTTAGGATTAAAGAGTGAAGTTTTAAAGGATATCCTGCTGATTATTTTGGGACAAAGCTTTGTGCACCTGCCCACTCACGGTCAACACGTCAGGTGCTATTGGCAGCTTCCTAATATTTTTATGTAGTCCACTCTAAGTCAGCTTCAACTCTTATTTGTTATTTATGCTCCAAAAGCCTTTTTATTTCTACCAGTAACTACTGATTGTAGCAGAAATAAATCAGAGTTTGAACCCCTCTGCCCTGCCTGGTCTCTCCATATTGCAGGAGACATCAACTGCTGTGACTGTTGAATTTTGAGAGGAAAAAACATCAGAGAAAGAGCCTTCAGCAGGTCAGGAACCTGAAAAATTTTTACATCTAAATGGGAATTATTTGCATTTTTAGCCTGACTCTCTCTGTTGCAAAACTCAGCTTTTGCAGAGGGTGCTGGGAGCCCCGAGATGACCACAAGCTGAAAATTCTCATTTTAAACTGAAAATCTGCCACTTAAACCTAACCACGGGTAACATTGTGCTGCCTAAATTAGCAAGGGCGGCTTCCAGAGCCAACATACCACTCTCTGGGTGGGTTTGGATATTTTGTTTCCCAATGGGATTTCACCGCTTAAAAATCAACGCAACACGGAAAACCAGGCGGAAACGCGGAAACCCATCCCGCGCCTTTGGGACGGAACTGTGCTGGATTTTCCAGCGTTCCCTGGTGGATAACAACTCCCAGCTCCTGTCCAGGGGCAGGAGATGCTGGAGCCCCCCGTACCTCTGCCACTCCTGCCCACGAAGCGCAGGTCGTTGAAGCGCGCCACCTGGTTCTTCATGGCGGCCGTGGCGTTGCGCAGCTCCGCCGAGTAATTCTCGTCATTCCCGGCCATCACCGTCACCAGGGTCCCGTCGGGGACGTCCCCCAGGGCCACCACCTGCGCCGGCAAGAGCAGAACCCTCAGTTCACTTTGCTTCATTCAGAGGTCAAAGCAGGGGGAAGAAGCCGCGGTGAAAATCTGGGTGGGCCCAGCGGGCGTTGGGAATCATTCCTGGTCTGCTGGGATGGGAATTCTCTCCTTCCCCCCAAGTGTTGGCGCCTTTGTTATTCTCTAATCAAGGATTTTCAATTTGGTTAGAGAATTTGAGCTCTGAAATTATAAATTCCACACCTGCACGCTGCTAAATGGCAGCGTGGTGGTTGATTTGTTGCTGCACTAAAGCGTTTTCCAACCTGGATAAAAAATTCTTTTCCCCTGGAGAAAAATTTCCAGGGAAACTCCAGGAAATTTCCTGGAGAACCAAAGCTCTTAAGATACTGAGTTTTTAAAATATCATTATATTACCGTACCTTATATTCTTTAAAATATCATTATATTACCATAACTTATATTCTTTAAAATATCATTATATTACCATAACTTATATTCTTTAAAATGCCCCTCTTTACTCCTCATTGTGGATTTCTACCATTTTAAACCCGATTTTTCCCAGCGGTGGGAAATTTTTCTTCCTTGATGCACCTCCGAAACACCCAGCAGGATGTGAAATGAAAAAATGCTCTGAGATGAAAAACACAGAAAATGAGCTTTCCAAAGTCTCTGTAATGGTCAGTAAATAAATTCAAGCAGCAGCGCTCGATGGTTTGATTTATATCAGGAGCTCTTAACGGAGCTGCCCAGGCAGAAATCCAGAGCAAGGCCGTGGAAAATCAGGCCTCAATCAAATGTTTAATCCCAATTTACTGAACAATTTCTTTCTTTCCTTCAGGAGCATAAAGCAAATAATTTTCAGGCCTCACCCTCGAGTGGATGGATGGAAATCATGACCTGAACTAAGGACTTTTCCCAAAAACCTTTGACCTTTCCCCAAAATATTTGTGCTCCTTGGTGCCAGAATCCATCAAACCTTTAGGAACACAGGATTCGCTGGGATTTTAATGAGAAATATAAAGACTTCTGAACTTAAAGATTCTGATTTTTTTTAACTGTTCACACTGGTTTAATGATGAAAAATTTAATTTTTCTTGTAGCTCCCTGAATTCCCCAACCAAATTCAACCTGCTGGGACTCCACAGACATTTGGGATCTCTCTCCGTGTCCTCTGCCAAAAATCAGAGCTTGAATTATTTTGTCTGATTTTCTTTAGAACCCATTGTTGTTTCCCCAATTCCACAGCACTACCACCACAAAACTCCCCCAAACCCCAAAAAAACAAGCCCAGAGATAAAAATCCAGCTCGTTTTTAATTCCTCTTTTGCCTCTGGAAGAGGAACCAGCCCTGCATTGCGTCCTCGGAGTTGCAGCTCGAGATTTTCCTTCCTCTTAACATTTTCTGACTTCAGTCCAGGCAGTTACAATGGGCTCAAGTTTGTCACAACCTGATTTTATTTCTCTTTTCTGATCTGTTTGCTCTTTAAAAACAGGATCAGCAGTCCCTTTACTCGATCCAGCCCCGATTTTTATTCCTCAGCCACAGCCACCTCCCAAAACATGACAGAATTCCCCATTTTCAGGTGTTTCCCAGCTTTTTTTTTCCACTGGAGGCTGAGCTTTTCACTTCTGTCCTCTCCCTTTGCTCACCCCTAGCCCTGATTTTCACTTCCACATGCAAAGCTAAAATCTCTGGGTCAAAATTCCCTCTTTACATCTTGATTTCAACTTCCTCTTTCCCCGTTCCTCCCCAGCCCTGATTTTTGGGTTTCTTTTCTCCTCTCTGTGCTGTAATTTGGTTTTTTGGGCCTGCACTCAGCTTGGCTTTTCAGATTTCCCCGATTTTGGCAGAAATGAGGCCCTGCTGGAAATGCTGAAGCTTGGAAATCCTCACAAAATCAGCAACTCTGCAGCCAGTTCTTAAAAAATCCTACAAAACCTTGATGCATCCACATCTCATAGACAAAAAACAGGGAAAAGGGAAAAGCAGGGCATTCCCCTGCCATGCAAATATTGAATTTAAGGGAATTTACGCCAGGATTTTAAGCTTTCACAAAGTTTCTCATGGGTCCAGGGCCAGTTGTCTCTGACAGAAATATTTCAAAGCTTTCAAACCCAGCTTTGGTGACAAGAAACGGGAAGAAAAATCTTAAAAACGAGTCAAAAACTGACCCAGCCCAGAAAAGAAACTGGACTTGAAAGTCACAGACAATAGAAACAGAAATACAAATATTTACCTTAGAAAAAAGACTAAACAGATAAGCTGGGACTTGTTACTGGAGTTATCAAGGACTTGCTTGTACTTTTTACCTCTGAAATTTGTATTTCCCCAGGAGCAAGAAGAATATCAGGCTTGCAGTGCTGTGGGGTATCTAAATTTACTTCTCCTGCACCAATTAATCCAAATTGGCCTCTTAAATGAAGACTTGGATCCTTAACAGCATTTGGACAATGAATTTATATGGCACCTTATTGGCTACTGTGAATTATTTTTTAAATTTCTCAAAATCATTCCTAAATTTAGGGAAAAAACTGATGAAAATTTATCACTTGGGTTTGAAATAATAAATAATGAAATAATCCTGCAGATTTTTTAGTGGATTTTTCTAAATGTGAGGAGAAAACCTCTCTGCCTGCCTCTTTTTTTTTCCTACAATGAATAAAAGTAACAAATACTTGATAAACCCCAGAGCATTTTGTCAGATGCAAACTAAAATATTGCCAGCAGAGGAATGATCTGAGGCGATTTTTTTTTTTTTTTCCCCTGGGCCAAACAATCTGAAAAATCCTGATTTTTTAAAAATGGCTTTGCAAATAGTTGATATTTAGTAGAAAACCACTGAGATGCGGGAAATCCTTTCAGGGTTTATTTCTCAGCCGTGCACGGAGAGAGAATTTGGGGGTGAAGATGAAGAACACGGAGGCAGCAGGTGCCTCCCAGCCCACCCTTCCAGCCTCTCCTAATGAAACCTTCTCCTAATTTTCGGGTGGCTTTGATAATTATTATTATTATTTTTTTAAATTTTATTTTTCTGCTGTTTATTTGCAGGTGGAATTATCCCAGTTTTCCAATCTCCCGGAGAAGCTGAGTTTGGAGCGGGGTGAACGCTGACACTGCCGGGGACAGAGGAGGGAAAGCGGCTGCGGGAATCTCTGAAACCCCCGGGAATTTTTTTTTTCCAGGGGCGATTTCCACATCATCGCGGCATTCCCAGGGATGGGGTGAGGATCGGGAAGGAGGGGGAAGAGCCACCTCTCCTGTCCTTCCTCCGGGATGTCACCCGGACTGGGATGCCCCAGGAAAAATCGGGATTTCTCTCATCTCCCTTCCCGGCGGGGCGGAGCGCTTTTCACTCCCGCATTTTTCCAGCAGGAAAACTTCCCGGCTAATTAAGAGCCCGGTGCGTGGGGACGAGTGTAATAATTAATCTAAATGTGGGAATTTAGGAAGTGACCCCGTCATCGGTTCCTCCCTTTGCCCCGCTCTTATCTGCGGAAAACGAGAGCAGACACAATAAAACTTTTCCCTCCTCAGCAGGAATTCCCGAAGCTGAGCTGATTCCCTTCTCCCTCCTTTCTCCTCTCCCCAAAACACAGGGAAGGCTCCAGTCCGGTGGCCTTCAACACACACACACACAATAAAATAGTTGTGCTGAAGCAGCCGGGGTTTAGTGACCGCAAAAAAAGCTCGGGCTTGGCAAATCCCGATCCTAAATCAACCCCCGGGGCTCCCAGGAGCTGCGTGTCCGTGCGGCTCCCGGCTCGGATGAAAGGATAAGGAGAAGAATTCCCTTTTCCACCCCTCGCTCAGGAGCCAAATTTCAGAGAAAATAGCGAGTTCAGGGAGTCAGCCACAGTCCCGGGTCAAAAAAGCAGCGTGAGCGAGGGGAGGAGGAATTTACTCCAAGGGAGCAGGATTTACTCCAAGGGAGAAGAATTTACTCCACGGGGGGAAGAGTTTACTCCAAGAGAGGAGGATTTTACTCCAAGGGAGGAGGATTTTACTCCAAGGGAGGAGGATTTTCCTGGGAGCCGGGTAACGGGAAGGGAGGAAAGCGCCACAAGCATCCCCCGCACCGCTCGGGACAGGCGGGAGCCGGGATGTTCTCTCCCATTCCCTCTCCCCTTCTTTTCCCGGATTTTTTCCGCTTCTTTTCCCGGATTTTACTTGGATTTAGCAAGGGACTCTGCAAACGCGGGGAGAATTCCCAGCGGGCTGCCCGGGTTAGGCCGCGACTTTTGCTGTTGTTGAACCGGGCCAGTAAAAGAGGAAATGCGGGGTTTGGGATTGGCACCGGGCTGTTTTGGGGTGTTTGGTCCCTCCGAGAGTCCCTGGCAGGGGAAAGTCCCGAGCGGGGCCGGGGCTGCGGGTGGGTGTCCCCTGTGGGTGGCAGCGGGACAGAGGGACAGAGGGACAGCGGGACAGAGGGACAGGGGGACAGAGGGACAGAGGGACAGGGGGACAGAGGGACAGAGGAACAGAGGGACAGAGGGACAGAGGGACAGAGGGACAGAGAGACAGAGGGACAGCGGGACAGCGGGACAGAGGGACAGAGGGACAGAGGGACCTGCCACCACCCTGGGCGACTTCTGGGGGATCCCGGGGCTCCTCCAGCTCCGGGCTGCCCGTGTCCAGCTGCGGCATCTGCGCCAAACTCCGCGGGGCCGGCTTTGGGATATAAAATGTGTTTATTTCTGTTTTTCCCCCTTGAGCAGGGCCGCCTGTCACTGCCAGAGCTGTGAGTGGGGAGAAGAGGGAGGCAGCGGCTGCAGGGAGATTTTCCCGGCCCTTGGCATTCCCCGGCTGTCCCCGCTCCTGCCCCGAGCGTGGCTGGGAAGGACGGAAAGGATGGAGGGAAAGCAAAGGGAAGGATGGAAGGAAGGAAGGAGGGAAAGGATGGAAGGAAGGAAGGAGGGAAAGGAAAGGATGGAAGGAGGGAAAGAAAAGGATGGAAGGAGGGAAAGGAAGGGATGGAAGAAGGGATAGAAAGGATCGAAGGAAGGAGGGAAAGGATGGAGGGAAGAGGGGAAAGAAAAGGATGGAAGGAAAAGGGGAAGGGAAAGGATGAAAAGAAGGAAAGAAAAGGATGGAAGGAGGGATGGAAGGAATAAGGGAAGGGAAGGGAAGGGAAGGGAAGGGAAGGGAAGGGAAGGGAAGGGAAGGGAAGGGAAGGGAAGGGAAGGGAAGGGAAGGGAAGGGAAGGGAAGGGAAGGGAAGGGAAGGGAAGGGAAGGGAAGGGAAGGGAAGGGAAGGGAAGGAAAGGAAAGGAAAGGAAAGGAAAGGAAAGGAAAGGAAAGGAAAGGAAAGGAAAGGAAAGGAAAGGAAAGGAAAGGAAAGGAAAGGAAAGGAAAGGAAAGGAAAGGAAAGGATGGAAGAAGGAGGGAAAGGGGAAGGAAGGAGGGAAAGTAAAGGATGGAAGGAGGGAAGCACCAAGCGAGCCGGGAGCAGATCCGAGCCCCATCCCCGCGTCCTTCCCCCGCTGTTTCCCCCCCGTGCCCACCCACCCCTGCCCGGGACCTACCTTGAAGGCGATGGGCAGCGTCTTGTTGCAGCGCCAGTGCGTGGGCAGCACGGAGCAGAGGAAGTTGGGGCTGTCGGTGCGCACCAGCTCCCCGGGGTGATCCGCCAGGACCTCCACCATGCTGCGGTCGGCGCTGCGCAGCTTCCCCGGCAAAGCCCCGCTGTGCTCGGCGCCGGGCAGCGCCAGCGGCTCGCTCATCTTCCCCGGGCTCAGCGTGGTGGAGGGCGGCGTGAAGCGGCGGCTGGTGCTGGTATCTACGGGGATACGCATCACAACAAGCCTTTAGAGCCACACAACACCTCCACTGAGTTCCTAGCGAGCGGCCACGCGAGCGCAACTCCTCAGCGAGCCGCTCTCTGGGGACCAACATAAACGGGCGCGGGCTGAGCCCCCGCTCCCAGGAGAGGCTGGTGCTGCGCCAGTCCCCCGAGTTAATCTGGGTTTTTTTGCCGATAGCCTCAGCTCTCGGCTTCCTGGCCCGGCGGAACAGATCCCGTTAATCCGATAAACGCGAGGCTCGTGCGGCTTCACCGCGGCCGGGACGCGGAAAGTGAGCGGGGCCAAAGCTCATCCCAAAGTGGCCGGAAAAAGTAAAAACAAGGAGGCGAGAGAGCACTGAGGCGGTCGGAAACACGAGCGGAGCCTGCGCTCCCCAGGTCCTTCCAGGTGATTTCTCTCCCGTCCCAAGAGAAACCAAAAGGCGCCGGTGTCTTCTGGAGGCAAAAATCGCTCTTTGAGGGAAATTCGGGGCTGTTCCTCGGAGGAGGCGGATCGAGAGCTCGGCTTGCTGAGCAAAGGTCAGCTGGCTGCGACGGGATAGAAATTCACGGCCACACACTCACGCACACGCACATCTACCGGACTTCATCAAATATTTACAATAGAATCTGTAGAGAATTTAAACACAACAGGAATCCATTAATGTTCTCCGCCAGATTTTCTTTTTTTCTTTTCTTTTCTTTTTTCTTTTTTTCTTTTTTTTTTTTTTTAAAGCAGCCTTGAAAATGAGCTTCAGTAGTTTGCTTGGAGTTGCTCTAAGAGCGCTCGTGTCATGACCTTTCAATCATTCTTGCGCAAAAATTAAAAAAAAAAAAAGGCAAAAAAAAAAAAAAAGAAAAGAAAAGCTCAGTGCATGGCATTCAAGCTTCCAATCTCTATCTCTGGTATAACGCCTTTCATTCATTTAAAGAAAAGTCAGAGCCGATCGCAAGCGCCGGAGCTGAGAGGTCCAACAGCTTCAAACTCGGAGTTGGGGATGTTGGTTAAATTGTGGGTTCTCTCTGTGGTTTTGTGTGTGCAACAGCGCTCTCTCTCTCCCACTCACGTCCTCCTCAGCAGTCAAACCAACAGTCTGCAACAACTTCGGCGCTCGTTGCCAATTCTCCTTTTTTTTTTTTTTTTTTTTTTTTTTTTTTTTTTTTTTTCAGTATCTCAGGCAGTCTTCCTCTAATTCGGCCACAGGAACCGGCTGCTTAACAATATTTGAACCGCAGCAGGTGGAAAGCTGCTTTGGTAAACACGGCTTTTTCTCTCCCTCTCGTCCTGCGGGATGGAGCCCGCCGCGCACACAGAAACCCAAAACCACCGGCGACAGCAGAAAAATAAAAATTAAAAAAGCGAAAAAAAAAGAAAAAAAAGAAAAGAAAAAAGCCCTCCCCACTCAGCGAAATCTCTACTTTTGAACGGGTGAAATCTTTTCCTTCCGCGGAACGAGGCGGCGGCGGGAGGGGGTGACCCCACAGCGGCGGCAGCGGCGGCAGCGGCGGGCGCGATCAAACCCCGGAGCTGCCGCCCGGCTTTCGAGAGCAGCTCCAGCCTCCGCTCCACGGCCGGCAGCTTCCCGTGGGCACCGAGAATTCCTGCCGGGATGGGGCGGGACGGGACGGGACGGGATGCGCGGGGCCGCGGGGCCGGGGCCGCCGGGCAGGCTGGAGGTGGCCGGGAGCGAGTCGGGGCGGCGGAGGCGTGCGGAGGAATGTCATTCCCCCGGTGCTTTGCATACGGGGAGGGCACCGGCCAATCACGGCCCTACCGGGGCGCGGCCGCGGGCCGGGGGCTCCCGGAATCGGCGCGGGCCGAGCGCCGGCTCGGCGGGGACACCGCGACCGCGCCTCGTCCCCCGGGGCACCCGGACAGCGGCGCCCCCGGCTCCTGCGACCCCCGGCCGCGCCCGCCGAGGCTCCCGCGGCTCCCCCTGCCCGCCCGCGGTGCCCGCACGGTGCCCGCAGAGCCGCAGACGCCGCCCCGCCACACGCCCCGCTCCTCCCCGGGCGAGCTGCCGGCGCTCCCTGCTCCGGGGCTTTCGGGGGCACACCCGGGGGGGCCGGACACGGCCACCGCCGGTTTGGAGTCCCCGCCGCTCCCTCAGTCCCGAGGGGCGCCCGGCGCCGCTGGTTTGTTGGGGCGGCGGCGGCGCTCCCAGCCAGGGCCATCCCTGCCAGCCTTCCTCCTCCTCCTCCTCCTCCTCTGCACAGCCCAGCGCGGGGACACCACGGCCGGGGACAGCTCGGGCACAGCCACAGGGCCACCAGCGGCTCGGGTCGCCAGCCGCCGGTCGCTGTGAGCCCGCGGAGCCGGGAGCAAGGATGCTGGGGGGAGGCGGGGCTGCCGGGTCGGGATGGGGCTTTTTGGTTTCGGTGGCTTTTTAAATTTTTTTTTTTATAATTTTTTCTTTTTTCTTTCTTTTTTTTTTTTTTTTAATTTCTACGCTCGCCGATTCCGCGAGCGTAACCCAGACCGGGAATGGGGCGATCCCGACCCGTCCCTGCCACTGCCGGAACTCAGACCGGGAACGCCGCGATCCCGACCCGTCCCCACCGCGCTCTCGGCGCTGTCTTTGCGCTTCCCTCCGCCAACTCTCACCCCCCCGGTCCCCGCATCCCCGCCCCTCCCCGCGGCCACCCGCGGGCTGCTTCCCTCTCCGCCAGCCCCGGCAGCTCAGAGCGGGAGGACGGATGGATGGATGGATGGATGGATGGATGGATGGATGGATGGATGGATGGATGGATGGATGGATGGATGGATGGATGGATGGAGGAATGAAAGGATGAAGGGATGGATGGGTGGATGGATGGAGGTGGTCGCGGGGACCCCCCGGGGCCGCTCCCGTCGGAGCCGCGCCAGGGGCGGCGGGGGCGCGCTGGGTGCAGTTCCCGCCGTGGCCGCTGGAGGGCGCGCGCCGCCCGCTGGCCGAGCGGCACCGGGCGGGGGGCGCGGGGAGACCGCGGGATTGGGGATTTGGGGTCGGGATTGGGGATTTGGGGTCGGGATTTGGGATTTGGGGTCGGGATTGGGGATCTGGGATCGGGGTTTGGGTTTGGGAGCGGCAGCTGCTGCCTTGGGAGCTGCGCCCACCGCAGCTCCTCCTGTCCCCACAGGAGCTGAGACCTCCCGCATCCCCGGGACAGAGCTCCGGGATTTGGGATTTGGGATTTGGGGTTGGGATTTAGGGCGAGTGGCCACTGCAGCCTCGGGAGCTGCGCCCACCGCGGTCCCTCCCGTCCCACAGCAGCTGAGACTCCCACGGGAGCAGGGGATGCTCGGCTCTGCCTTTGATGCTGCGGGGTTTAACGCAATTAAAGTGAAATTTAAAACTCATTAACCCGGCGGGGAGAGCGCGGCGCCCGCTGCAGGGACAGGGATGCGCCGGAGTCCCGAATTCCCGGCAGGAGCGAAGCTTTTCCCGCATCCCCCGGTGTCGCTGTCCCGCTGTCCCTTGGGGGGTACCAGGGATGCCCATCCTGGCACTGCCCAGGGGCATTTTCGGGTCCTGTCCCCCCCCAAAAAAAGCGTCCACCCGCCGCACTTGCAACAGGTCCCTGCTTTTAAGCAGCCGAAATTTGGTGCTTGAACTATTTCACGCCAAGTTCCTATTTTTTTCTAAGTTTTAAATTTTTTTCTTTATTTTAATTTTTTTTTAATCCCGTGTTTTCCACTTTTTCGCTCCCGAATTTAATTTTCTTTTCTATTTTAAGGGGGGGGGGGGAAAAGAGAAATATTCAGGCGAACGGCTGTTGCAAACCACAGCTCTAAACCCATCTGGGCTGTATTAGTGGCTGATAACTTTTTACGGGCACGGCAGAGATAAGAGGAGTTATTTTACTGATGCGCATCCATCTGCTAAAACGGGAAAAAACAGCGCTTAATTGGTTCTTTTTTTTAGTCAAGAGCTGGGGAGGATTTTATATTTAAATTAATGAATATTTTGAGCTGAGTTTCACTCCCTGCTTCGCATCTCGGCTCAATTCGAGCTCCTTGTAAACACGAAATAAACGCGAAATAAACACGAAATAAACGCAAAATGAACACAAACGCTTCCCACGCGCGTGGGGAGACCCAGAAAACGCCACGATTCAGCAGAAAATCCACAATATTCACATTTTTCCCATAAATTCCCGGCGTTATCAGGATTTAATATGGGTTAAAGGCACCAATTTTCTCTTTGACTGCACGGAAGCTTTTCTAGGGAAGGTGAGGAGTTAAATCAGAGAGAGCAGCCAGGGCAAACACCGCGGCGAGGATATTTTGATATTTTGGTGCAGATCGAGCTGTTTATTTTACAGCCCCATTAGCACCGCCCGCACCTGGTTGCGTTTGGTTTTATTTGGGTTTTTTACTTCTTTTTTTTTTTCAGTTTAATGGGTTTTTTTTGGGTTTTATTTTGTGTTTTTAAATTTTTTTTCTGCCAATTGTGTTCATCCTCTCCCTTCTAATTTAATTTTTGCGTGATGAGGAGAGCAGCCCTCAGTGATGCTGATTGTCCTCGCATTGCTCGGGAAAAATGGGAATTAAGCAACTTTTGGGAATGGGAAACGATGCGAAGCTGATGCTGCTTCTCCCAAAATGGGGTTTTTAGCAGCCCTAAATTTAAGACGGGCTCTCGGACAGGGTTTTGGGATCGTTTTGGGAATCGCCGCGGCTGTTACAACTTCCCCAATTTGCGTTTTGACACCAATTTATTGGGGAAACAAAGCCCAAGGGAATTTCCATCCTCCACAGAATCCCTCGAGCACAAAATCCCGATTTTTTCCCCCCACACCGCAGCCAAGGAAAGCTTTGGAAGTGCCAGAGAGAGCAGCAACAATTCCGGGGTGAATTTGAACCAGTCTGAACAACGCAGGTCAATATTCCCCGGCCAAGATTTTCCCCTTTTGCACCTGAATTCCTTTAATTTATGCCCAAAAAAATCCCTGATCCTACAAACCATTCATTCGTGGAGCTGCTGGTTCTTTGCTAGAAGCAAAACACGCTTAAAACACCATTATAAATATATTTTTATCAAGCTGTTGAATTATCCCTGCAAGTATTTATTGCTTTGGAGCCACTGCCTGAGCTGAAACAAAATCCTATAAATTAAATTAAATTATTTGGGGGTTTTTAATGAAACATTGCATGGGGAAAAGGAACAGACAACAAAGAAAAAGATTATTTTGTCCTGATTTCCTGCACTGGTGTCTCACACACAATGGGAAATCACCCAAAATGCCACCAGGAATGGGGTGGGACAGGTGGATGGGAATTCCCTGACTCCCGAGGATTGGGAAGTGTCGAAATCCCTGTAGGAATTTTGGCTTTGATCTCTGTGACAGCCCCAAATCCCTCCCAGAGCAGGGAAAGTGCTGGAGCTTGTCCTGGGCAGAGAGAAATAACCCCAAAAATCCGATTATTTGGGGTCCTGGAAAAACTTCTCCAGGACCTGCAGCTCCTTTAGGACCCTCAGCTACAAACGGTGCTAAAAATCCCAAATCCTGTAGGATCCTCAGGTGATAATGGCTAAAACCCCAATCCCTTTTGGGATCTTCAGGTGATAAAAGTGGGTAAAAACCCCAAACCCTTTAGGATCCACAAGTGATAAATGGCTAAAACCCAATCACTTTTAGGATCTTCAGGTGATAATGGTAGGTAAAAATCCCAAATCCTTTAGGATCCTCAGGTGATAATGGATAAACCCCATTGCTTTTAGGATCTTCAGGTGATCATGGTAGGTAAAAATCCCAAATCCTTTAGGATCCTCAGGTGATAATGGCTAAAACCCCAACACTTTTAGCATCCTCAGGTGATAATGGTAGGTAAAATCCCAAATCCTGTAGGATTCTCAGGTGATAATGATGGGTAAAATCCCAAACCCTTTAGGGTTTTCAGGTGATAACGGGTAAAACCCCATTGCTTTTAGGATCCTCAGGTGATAATGGCTAAAACCCAACACTTTAAGGATCCTCAGGTGATCATGGCTAAAACCCCAATCACTTTTAGGATCCCAGGTGATAACAGTGGGTAAAATCCCAAACCCTGTAGGATCTTCACATAATAATGGCTCAAACCCATTGCTTTCAGGATCCTCAGGTGATAATGGCTAAAACCCCAATCGCTTTTAGGATCCTCAGGTGATTAACAGTGGGTAAAATCCCAAACCCTGTAGGATCCTCAGGTGATAATTACAAAAACCCCATTGCTTTTAGGATCTCCAGGTGATAACAGGGGGTAAAATCCCAAATCCTTTAGGGGTCCTCAGGTGATAACAGAGTTTAAACCCCCATTGCTTTTAGGATCCTCAGGTGATAAGAGTGGATCAGTGACCCCAAATACTGTAGGATCTTCAGGTGATAATGGCTAAACCCAATCACTTTTAGGATCCTCAGGTGATAACAGGGGGTAAAACCCCATCCCCTTTAGGACCCCAAAAGCCCCTCCTGTTGTTCACCAGAGCTTTTTCCTTTCCCTACAGGACAATCCATGCTCTGAGTGCTTTGGGAGGTGAATGAGGCTCCTGTTTGAGGACGTGGGCAATGATTTTCCTAAATTTTCAGCAGCTTCTCCCAGAAATGGGTGGGATGGACATGGACCCACACACGAAGGGAATTTCCACATTTCAGCCTCCATCCCTCGGAAATTGCACCCCAAAGTTCATCCCTTGACTAAAACTGCTGGGAAGGGAGAGGGGGACAGGCAGGGATGGACAAAAAAAAAGGTGGGAATAATTTAAATGGGAATAATTTTATTATTTATTATTTTAATTTTATTTATATGTAGTTATTTATTATTATTTTTATTGTTTATTCCCACTAAATAATGTTAATGGGAATTATTTTAATGGGGATAACTTTATTGGGAATCATTTTTATGGGGAAGAATGGGAATGGGAATAATGTTAATAGAAATCATTTTAATGGGAATAATGTGAATGGAAATAATTTTTATGGGAATAATATCAATGGGAATAATGGCAGAAGTCACCAAGGAATTTCCTCCTTGGATTTACAGAACTGCTGAGAAATCGCTGGGGGGAGGTGGAGACTGGGAGAAATTTCTGCAGCAAAAATCCCTTTTTGGGGTTTGTCCTGGGTGGGTTTGCTCCTTCCCCTGTGGGACTGATGCCTCAGGTTGGAGCTTTTCAATTTTTCACATTCTGTGCTGCTTTAGTGTGTGGGTCTGGGTTCACATTCTGGGATGCTGAGCTCTGTGCACAGAGCAGGGAGACAAAACAATTCCTGCTCCAGCTGGGCACCAAGGACAAATGATCCAAATCTCAGCCCCAGAGCACAAACCCCGTGGGCTGGAGAGAGAAAAACAAGCAGGGTGGGACTGCAGGGGCTAAAGCTGGGATGGGACAATGAACTGCAAGATGCAAATGGAGCAGAACTGATCCCAGGGACAGAGCCCGTGCCCGGCCGTGCATTTTGGGGCCATTTTGGTTCATCTTGGGTGCAGCCCTGGCTGGGCTCTGGTGCTGCCCAAGGTGCATCCATGGAGGAGAAGCTTTGAATCAATCCCTGCTTTATTCTGTAGCTCTGCCCAGCCTCTGCTCTGGGGCAGCCTGCACAAGGCATCATTCAGGCACCACTCTGCAGCTGGGATGGATTTTTCCCTTCCTCAAGAGAAATTTGTGTTCTTATAGAATCATAAAACCATGGAATAGTTTGGGAAGGAAGGGATCTTAAAAATCATCCCATTCCAACACAACCCTGAGCTCCACAGCACATTCCTGATGCCCGGGATCACCTCAGGAAGGGGGAGTTTTGCTGGGACTTTAAATGGTCCGAGGATTTCACCACAGAGAAATGGAGACAAACACAAAATATTGGTTCTTACTTCTCTGCCCCTCAGCTTTCATCAAAGCAGCAGAGAAAGTTCTGTCTGCAGGGACCTGCTGAGAAATCAGGCACTGGAGAGGGGGCTTAAAGCACCACTTCTCCAAACATTCATGGAATCAAGGAATGCTTTGGGTTGGAAAAGAACTTAAAACCATCCAGAGCCACCTCTGCCATGGCAGGGACACCTCCCACTGTCCCAGGCTGCTCCAGCCCCAGTGTCCAGCCTGGCCTTGGGCACTGCCAGGGATCCAGGGGCAGCCCCAGCTAATTGTATTTGCTGGGAATGTTCCAATGAAGGCAGGAATGATGAATCTGGCTCCATGTTCTCTGAAGGCTGATTTATTACTTTATTATACTATATTATATTAAAGAATGCTATACTAAACTATACTAAAGAATACAGAAAGGACACAGACAGAAGGATAAAAAGATAATAATGAAAACTCCTGACTCTCTCCAGAGTCCTGGCACAGCTTGGCCCTGATTGGCCAAAGAGTGAAAACAACTCCCAGCAGAATCCAATGGAACAATCACCTGTGGGTGAACAATCTCCAAACACATTCCACAGGTGAGCACAACACAGGAGAAGCAAATGAGATAAGAATTGTTTTCCTTTTTCTCTGAGGCTTCTCAGCTTCCCAGGAGAACAATCCTGGGTGAAGGGATTTTTCAGAGAGTGTGAATGCCACAACAGCTGCTCTGGGAATTCCATCCCAGCCCCTCATTTCCATCCCAGGGAACAATTCCTCATTGCCAAGATCCCACCCAGCCCTGCCCTCTGGCACTGGCAGCCATTCCCTGGGTGCTGTCCCTGCATGCCCTGGAAATTGTCTCTCTCCAGCTTTCCTGGGGCTCCTGCAGGCCCTGCAAGGCCACCCTGAGCTCAGCCCAAAGCTTCTCCTGTGCAGGTGAACAATCCCAGCTGTGCCAGCCTTTCCTCCCAGCAGAGCTGCTCCATCCCTCTGCTCATCCTGGAGCCTCCTCTGGGCTCTCTGCAGCAGCTCCAGCTCCTCCCTGGGCTGGGCTCACCCCAGGGCTGAGGGATGATCCCATCTCATTTTCCCAATGCTCAAATCCCAGGAAAACACCGGGTTCAGGCCTGAGCAGAGCCCTGGGTTTCCAGGTCTGTCCTTGGGGTTCTGGTGCCTCCAGATCTTTAAATTGCCCTGGGAAATGGGAAAATTCAGGATCTGAATCCCTTGGAAATTCCTGGTTTAACTGACGCTTCCTCAGCTCAGGAGCCCCCTGAAATAATTGAGTTCTAATCAAAGTTTCTGTGTTAAAGTGGGATTGGATCATCCCCTGGGACATCTCTGGGGATCCCTCCCCTCACCAATGGGGATCTTTTTTCCCCTTGAAATTCAAGCTCATTTTTTGCTCCACATTCCCCCCAAATCCTGGAAACCTCCAGATTTATCCCAGCCTGGATTGGGATCTGCAGAGAATTTTTCATCTCATTGACAGCAACACCAAGGCACAGGGACTTGGACAAAAAATTCTGATTTTTCTTCCCTAAAAATCCAAAATTTCTCCATCTCTGGGTGTCCAGGGTTATCCTTGGAGTTCTGGTGTCTCCAGATCCTCAAATTGCCCTGGGAAATGAGAAAATTCAGGATCTGAATCTCTTGGAAATTCCTGGTTTAACTGACAGATGCTTCCTCAGCTCAGGAGTCCCCTAAAATAATCAAACTGGGGGAGAGCCCTGAAATAATCAAGTTTTAATTGAAGTTTCTCTGTTAAATTGGGATTGGAGTGGGAAAAGGAAGTAGAAGTGGGAAAAATATTTGGCTATTTTGGATCTTGATTAATAACAAAAAAATCCAGCTAAAAATCCACAAGGAATCAGGAGCATTTCCCACAGGGAATTAGAGGGTGGTTCCAGGGAAGGACAAATCCATCAAATATCAAAACTCTGAGCAGCCCAAATCACCACTAATTCAGCCCAAATTTCAAGCAGTGAAACTTTCAGACAGGAAGGTTTTTAAATCCCCATTCTTTGATCCCTCTGCATATTCATTTCTTCAGGATTTTTCCAAGTTAAAGAATTTTGGGATTCTCTGACTCAGCTCTGAGCACTGGATGTGGGCAGGTCATGTCTAGAATTGATTTTTTTTCCATAAATATAATAAATAATAAATTCTTAATAATTAATAAATTCTTACTATTAAGGGAGAAGAAGAATTAAAACCTTACACAGAGATAAGACCACTCCTAATATATCTCCAGTTATCCCATAAACTGAGCTTAAATTGGAAATGGGTCTTAATTTGTGATGCTTAGCAGAAAAGAAAATTCCCTGTGGGAAATGCTCCTGATTCCTTATGAATAAGTGGATTTTTAGCTGGATTTTTAAATTATTAATCAAGATCCAAAATATACAAATATTTTTTTCCCACTTCTACTTCCTTTTCCCACTCCAATCCCAGTTTAACACAGAAACTTGGATTAGAACTCGATTATTTCAGGGCTCTTTTGATTTTTTTCAGGGCTTAATTTGATTATTTTAGGGGACTCCTGAGCTGAGGAAGCGTCTGTCAGTTAAACCAGGAATTTCCAAGAGATTCAGATCCTGAATTTTCTCATTTCCCAGGGCAATTTGAGGATCTGGAGACACCAGAACTCCAAGGATAACCCTGGACACCCAGAGATGGAGAAATTTTGGATTTTTAGGGAAGAAAAATCAGAATTTTTTGTCCAAGTCCCTGTGCCTTGGTGTTGCTGTCAATGAGATGAAAAATTCTCTGCAGATCCCAATCCAGGCTGGGATAAATCTGGAGGTTTCCAGGATTTGGGGGGAATGTGGAGCAAAAAATGAGCTTGAATTTCAAGGGGAAAAAAGATCCCCATTGGTGAGGGGAGAGAAATCCCATCCTAAGGGAGGATCCCACAGGGGCTGCACTTCCAGGGATCCTCTGGCAACCCTCAGCAGCAACTGGGACTAAAAAAGGTGGGAATAATGGGAATAATGTGAATGGGAATAATTTAAATGGGAAGAATTTAATGGGAATAATTTTTATGGGAGTAATGTAAATGGGCATAATTTGTATGGGAATCATTTAATGGGAATAATTTTAATGGGAATAAGTGAATGGGAATAATTTTAATGGGAATAATTTTTAAAGGAATATTTTTAATAGGAATAATTTAATGGGAAGACTGTGAATGGGAATCATTTTAAAGGGAATATTTTTTAATGGGAATATTTTGAATGGGAATAGTATTAAAGGGAATAATGTAAATGGGAATAATTTTAAATGGGAATAATTTTAATGGGAATAATTTTAAATGGGAATAATTTAAATGGGGAATAATGTGAATGGGAATAATTTTAAATGGGAATAATTTTATGGGGAATAATGTGACTAGGAACAATATTTATGGGAATAATATTAATGGGAATAATGTGAATGGGAATAATTTTTATGGGAATAATTCTAATGGGAATTCTTCCTTCTCCTCCTGAGGAGAATTCCCATTAAGAGAATTCCCATTTTTTCTGGAGTGGTTGGAGCTTGCTGGGTTTGTTCCCACCCTGGATCTGCCCCGGGGTTCAGGGAGGGGAAAATTCCCATCAAAACCTCAGCTCCTCTTTATTCCTGGTGGGATCTGAGTGCCAGGATTGGCACAGAGGGAGATCCCTGTGCCAGGGAGGGGTCCCTGTGCCAGCATGGGATAGAGGAGATTCCAGTGCCAGGATGGGATCAGAGGGAGATTCCAGTGCCAGGATGGGATCAGAGGGAGATTCCAGTGCCAGGGAGGGATCAGGGGGAGATTCCTGTTCCAGGATGGGATCAGAGGGAGACTCCAGTGCCAGGATGGGATCAGGGGGAGATTCCAGTGCCAGGATGGGATCAGAGAGAGATTCCAGTGCCAGGATGGGATCAGAGGGAGATTCCAGTGCCAGGATGGGATCAGAGGGAGATTCCAGTGCCAGGGTGGGATCAGGGGGAGATTCCAGTGCCAGGATGGAATTAGAGGGAGATTCCAGTGCCAGGATGGAATTAGAGGGAGATTCCAGTGCCAGGATGGGATCAGAGGAGATTTGAGTGCCAGGATGGGATCAGAGGAGATTCCAGTGCCAGGATGGGATTAGAGGAAGATCTGAGTGCCAGGGAGGGATCAAGGGGAGATATTAGGGCCAAGGAGAGAATCACAGAGGGAGATTCCAGTGCCAGATGGGATCAGAGGGAGATTCCAGTGCCAGATGGGATCAGAGGGAGATTCCAGTGCCAGGATGGGATCAGAGGGAGATCTGAATGCCAGGATGGGATCAGAGGGAGATTCCTGTTCCAGGATGGGATCAGAGGGAGATTCCAGTGCCAGGATGGGATCAGAGGGAGATCTGAATGCCAGGATGGGGTCCCTGTGCCAGGGAGGGCACAGAGTTGGTGCAGGGAGAGGGAAGGAGCAGCCCAGGTGATCCAGGTGGGGACCCTGAGGCCTCTCCTGTCCCTTTGGAAAGGAATTTTGTAGGGAATTTGTAGGGATTTTTTGGGCATTTCATCCTCTCTGGTGCCTCCTCATCCCCAAACTCTGACCCTGAGCTGTCCCTGGTTCTCTGCTCCCTGAATTCCTCCTGGATTGTTTCCAAGGCTGCAATTCCAGCTCTGCTCATCCCCTTTCCCTTCAGCCCTGTTCCAACCCTGCCCTAAACCCCTCCAGACCTTCCAGAATATTCCAGAACTATTTTTATCTATGATAAAAACCTCCTGAACACAGCTCCAAGCAGTGCCCACCCCTTTTGAACGGAAATTTGCTGGGAAGTGACCAAAGCTGAGCAGGATCAGCCTCAGAGCAAATCCAGGCCCTGTTTTCCAAAATTCAGATGCTGCACTTGACACCCACTACACAAAATCAACTGCAAAATTCATTTTAGAGCCTTTGAATCTCTCTTTTATTTAACATTTTATACATATATATATATATATATATATATAATGTTAAATAATAATTAAAATATATTATGTTAAATAATAACATATATTATATATATGTTAAATAATAATTAATTCAATCTCTCTTTTCTATAACATAATATGTATAACATATTACAACACACATAACATAATACATATTATTATATTATATATTTTTATATTATATTATATTATCAATATATATTATATAGATTATATATAATATAATATGTAGATAATGTATAATATGTATTTTATATATATATATATATATATATATATATATGATATATATTGGTCTGTAAAGTGAGGTTAAAATTCTTATTTTTTTATCCCAAGTATCCCCCCCACTAAAGTTATTTTGGATGCTCTGATGGAATTTTTTAAAATTTTCTTTTGTGAGGGATTCAAACCTCCTCAATCCTGGAGGCTGAACCTTTAATTGGGATTAAAAACCATCAAACCTGGGATTTGGAACAGCCCTGGGACCCAAATCAACCAACAAATCCTGATCCTTCATCCTCCCTTTGCCAAATATTTCCAAATTTCCAACCATCCCACATGAAATTCCACCTCGTGGACAACATCTCCCAAAAATATTTGAAATAAAAGTGATTTTGTAGCATTTCCCAATGAAGAAACTGCTGCAGTTACAAAGATTTGCAAGGTTTCTCTCAGATCAACAAAACCTGCAGGAAGCTCCTGATTTCCAAGAGAAATTCTGACTTTTAGAGAGGTTTTTTTTTTTTTACCCCCATTTCTTGCTGTTAATCCTCGCTCCACAACAAAGGAAAAACTTTAGGAAAAGAAAATGAATCTTTACCAAAGAAAATGAAGATTTTTTTTTTTTTACCAAAGAAAAGAAAGAATCTTTCCCAAACCAATCTGCTTTTCCTCAGCAGGTTCATGTTCCAAAAGACAGGAGCTGCCAGCCCAAAGTGCCCAGGCTTCATTTTTAGGGTTATTTTTAGGGTCCATTTTTAGGATTCATTTTTAAGGTTATTTTTAGGGTCCATTTTCAGGGTTAATTTTTGGGGTTATTTTTAGGGTTATTCTTAGGGTTCAATTTTATGGTTATTTTTAGGGTCCATTTTCAGGGTTAATTTTTGGGGTTATTTTTAGGGTTATTCTTAGGGTTCAATTTTATGGTTATTTTTAGGGTTCATTTTTAGGGTTTTTCTTAGGGTCCATTTTTAGGGTTCTGAGATGGTCAAACCCCATTTTTAGGGTTCAGAGATTCCTACAGGGCCTCCCAAATTCTGGCTGTTAATCCCCACTCCACGACAAAGGGAAACTTTGGGATAACAAAATAAAGAACCTTTACCAAAGAAAATAAAGAATCTTTCCCAAACCAATCTGCTTTTCCTCAGCAGGGACATGCACCAGGAGAAGAGCCCAGGGTTCATTTTTAGGATCATTTTTAGGGTTCAGAGATGCCCAAACCCTGCAGGACCCCTCAATTCTTGCCTTTAATCCCCATTCCATGACAAAGCAGAAGAAAATAAAGACTTTTTCTACCAAATGAAGAATTTTTACCAAAGAAAAGAAAGAATTTTTACCAAAGAAACCCAATCTTTACCCAACCAATTTGCTTTTCCTCAGGTACATGGTCTGAGAGACAGGAGCTGCCAACCCAAAGTGCCCAGGGTTCATTTTTAGGGTTAAAGGTTCAGGGTTCATTTTTGGGGTTCATTTTTAGGGTACAGAGATGCCCAAACTCTTCAGGATCCCCCCCAATTTTTGCTCATAATTCCCTGTCCTCAGCAAAGAAAAGAACAAAGAAAGCATTTTTACCCAAGCAAATAAAGAATTTTTACCCAAGAGAATAAAGAACTTTTTGCCACAGAAAATAAAGAACCTTTACCAAACAAACCCAATTTTTACCAAACAAATCTGCTTTTCCTCAGCAGGTACATGCTCCAGGAGAAGTGCCCAGGGTTCATTTTTAGGGTTCATTTTTAGGGTTCAGAGATGCCCAAACCCTGCAGGACCCCCCAGTTTTTGCCATTAATCCCCATTCCATGACAAAGCAAAAGAAAATAAAGACTTTTTTTTAATCAAATAAAGAATTTTTACCAAAGAAAAGAAAGAATTTTTACCAAAGAAACCCAGTCTTTACCAAACAAATCTGCTTTTCCTCAGGTACATGGTCTGAGAGACAGGAGCTGCCAACCCAAAGTGCCCAGGGTTCATTTTTAGGGTTCAGAGATGCCCAAACCCTGCAGGACCCCCCAAATTTTGCTGTTAATTCCCATTCCATGACACAGGAAAAGCAAATATATCATCTTTACTAAAGAAAAGAACGAGCATTACCAAAGGAAATAAAGACTTTTTACCAAAGAAATCAGAGAATTTTTACCCAAAGAGAATAAAGAATCTTTACCAAGGAAAATAAGGAAAAAATTACCAAAGATAATACAGGATTTTTTTCCAAAGAAAATAAAGATTTTCACCAAGAGAATAAAGAATCTTTACCAAAGCACCTCGAGGCTGCCCTTTTCCTCCAGGAGAGGGGAGCTGCCAACACAAAGTGCCCAGGGTTCATTTTTAGGGTTATTTTTAGGGTTAAGTTTTAGGGTTCATTTTTAGGGTTAAGTTTTAGGATTCAGAGATGCCCAAACCATGCAGGACTCCCCAGTTCTTGCTGTTAATCCCCACTCCATGACAAAAGAAAAGAAAATAAATAAGTTTTACCAAAGAGAATAAAGATGTTTTACCAATGAAAATAAAGTCTTTTTACCAAAGAGAATAAACACATTTCACCAAAGCAAATAAAGAATTTTTACCAAGAAAATAAAGAATCTTTATCAAACAAATCTGCTTTTCCTCAGCAGGTACATGGTCCAGGACAGGAGCCGCCAACTCAAAGTGCCCAAGGTTCATTTTTAGGGTTCAAACCCTGGAGGACCCCCTAATTCTTGCTTTGAATCCCCACTTCATGACAAAAGAAAAGAAAATAAAGATTTTTTTACTCAAGCAAATAAAGAATCTTTACCAAAGCAAATAAAGGATTTTTGCCAACAAAATACAGCATTTTTACCCAAGCAAAGAAAGAATTTTTACCCAAGAGAATAAAGAACTTTTTACCACAGAAAATAAAGAACCTTTACCAAACAAACCCAATCTTTCCCAAACCAATCTGCTTTTCCTCATCAGGTACGTGTTTCAAAAGACAGGAGCTGCCAACCCAAAGTGCCCAGGGTTCATTTTTAGGATCATTTTTATGGTTCAGAGATGCCCAAACCCTGCAGGACCCCCCAGTTCTTGCCTTTAATCCCCACTCCCCAACACAGGAAAAGAAAATAAGTGATCTTTACCAAATAAAGAACATTTACCAAAGAAAAGAAAGGATTTTTACCAAAGCCAACAACAAATTTTTACCCAAGAAAATAAACAGTCTTTACCAAAGCAAATCAAGAGAATAAAGAATCTTTACCAAGGAAAAGAAAGGTTTTTTACCAAGAGAATAAAGAATCTTTACCAAGGAAAAGAAAGGTTTTTTACCAAGAGAATAAAGAATCTTGACCAAAGCACCTCGAGGCTGCCCTTTTCCTCCAGGAGAGGGGAGCTGCCAACCCAAAGAGCCCAGGGTTCATTTTTAGGGTTAAAGGTTCAGGGTTCATTTTTAGGGTTAAAGGTTCAGGGTTCATTTTTGGGGTTCATTTTTAGGGTACAGAGATGCCCAAACTCTTCAGGACCCCCCCCCAATTTTTGCTCATAATTCCCTGTCCACAGCAAAGAAAAGAACAAAGAAAGCATTTTTACCCAAGCAAAGAAAGAATTTTTACCCAAGAGAATAAAGAACTTTTTGCCACAGAAAATAAAGAACCTTTACCAAACAAACCCAATTTTTATCAAACAAATCTGCTTTTCCTCAGCAGGTACATGCTCCAGGAGAAGAGCCCAGGGTTCATTTTCAGGATCATTTTTAGGGTTCAGAGATGCCCAAACCCTGCAGGACCCCCCAGTTTTTGCCATTAATCCCCATTCCATGACAAAGCAAAAGAAAATAAAGACTTTTTTTTAATCAAATAAAGAATTTTTACCAAAGAAAAGAAAGAATTTTTACCAAAGAAACCCAATCTTTACCCAACCAATCTGCTTTTCCTCAGGTACATGGTCTGAGAGACAGGAGCTGCCAACCCAAAGTGCCCAGAGCTCATTTTTAGGGTTCATTTTTAGGGTTCATTTTTAGGGTTCATTTTTAGGGTTCAGAGATGCCCAAACCCTGCAGGACCCCCCAAATATTGCTGTTAATCCTCACTTCATTACACAGGAAAATCAAATATATCATCTTTACTACAGAAAAGAACGAGCATTTACCAAAGGAAATAAAGAAATTAGAGAATTTTTAGCAAAGGGAATAAAGAATCTTTACCAAGGAACATAAGAAAAAATTAGCAAAGATAATACAGGATTTTTTTCCAAAGAAAATAAAGATTTTAACCAAGAGAATAAAGAATCTTTACCAAAGCACCTCCAGGCTGCCCTTTTCCTCCAGGAGAGGGGAACTGCCAACCCAAAGTGCCCAGGGTTCATTTTTGGGGTTAATTTTTAGGGTTCATTTTTAGGGTTAAGTTTTAGGATTCAGAGATGCCCAAACCCTGCAGGACCCCCCAAATTTTGCTGTTAATCCTCACTTCATGACACAGGAAAAGCAAATATATCATCTTTACTACAGAAAAGAAAGAGCATTTACCAAAGGAAATAAAGACTTTTTACCAAAGAAATCAGAGAATTTTTAACCAAAGGGAATAAAGAATTTTTACCAAAGAAAATGAAGACTTTCTACCAAAGAAAATAACGAATTTTTCCAAAGAAAATAAAGGTGTTTTTACCAAGAGAATAAAGATTTTCACCAAGAGAATAAAGAATGGTTACCAAAGCACCCCGAGGCCGCTCTTTTCCTCAGCAGGTTCATGTTCCCAGAGACAGCAGCTGCCAACCCAAAGAGCCCAGGGTTCATTTTTAGGGTTCAGTTTTGGGGTTCAGCGATGCCCAAACCCTGAAGGTTTCCCCCTGGTTTTGCCATCAAACCTCACTCCACAACAAAGGAAAAGAAAATAAAGTATCTTTACCAAAGAAAATAAAGACATTTGACCAAAGAATATAAAGAATATTTGTCAAAGAAACCCAATCTTTATCAAATAAATCTGCTTTTCCTCAGCAGGGACATGGTCCTGGACACAGGAGCTGCCAACCCAAAGAGCCCAGAGCTCATTTTTAGGGTTCATTTTTAGGGTTCATTTTTCGGGTTAAGTTTTAGGGTTCATTTTTAGGGTTCAGAGATGCCCAAACCCTGCAGGACCCCCCAGATATTGCTGTTAATCCCCATTCCATGACACAGGAAAAGCAAATATATCATCTTTACTACAGAAAAGAAAGAGCATTTACCAAAGAAAATAAAGACTTTTTACCAAAGGGAATAAAGAATTTTTACCAAAGAAAATGAAGACTTTCTACCAAAGAAAATAACGAATTTTTACCAAGAAAATAACGAATTTTTCCAAAGAAAATAAAGGGTTTTTACCAAGAGAATAAAGATTTTCACCAAGAGAATAAAGAATGGTTACCAAAGCCCCCCGCGGCCGCTCTTTTCCTCAGCAGGTTCATGTTCCCAGAGACAGCAGCTGCCAACCCAAAGTGCCCAGGGTTCATTTGTAGGGTTCAGTTTTAGGGTTCAGAGATGCCCAAACCCTGCAGGACTCCCCAAATGTTGCTGTTAATCCCCATTACACGACACAGGAAAAGCAAATGTATCATCTTTACTAAAGAAAAGAACGAGCATTTACCAAAGAAAATAAAGACTTTTTACCAAAGAAATCAGAGAATTTTTACCAAAGAGAATAAAGAATCTTTACCAAGGAAAAAAAAAATTAGCAAAGATAATACAGGATTTTTTTACAAAGAAAATAAAGATTTTTACCAAAGAGAATAAAGAATCTTTACCAAAGCACCTCCAGGCTGCCCTTTTCCTCCAGGAGAGGGGAGCTGCCAACCCAAAGTGCCCAGAGCTCATTTTTAGGGTTCAGAGATGCCCAAACCCTGCAGAACCCCCCAGATATTGCTGTTAATCCTCACTTCATGGCACAGGAAAAGCAAATATATCATCTTTACTACAGAAAAGAAAGAGCATTTACCAAAGGAAATAAAGACTTTTTACCAAAGAAATCAGAGAATTTTTACCCAAAGAGAATAAAGAATCTTTACCAAAGAAAATGAAGACTTTCTACCAAAGAAAATAACGAATTTTTACCAAGAAAATAAAGTTTTTTTTACCAAGAGAATAAAGGTTTTTTTACCAAGAGAATAAAGATTTTCACCAAGAGAATAAAGAATCGTTACCAAAGCACCCCGAGGCCGCTCCTTTCCTCAGCAGGTACATGTTCCCAGAGACAGCAGCTGCCAGCCCAAAGTGCCCAGGGTTCATTTGTAGGGTTCAGTTTTAGGGTTCATTTTTAGGATCATTTTTAGGGTTCAGAGATGCCCAAACCCTGCAGAACCCCCCAAATTTTGCTGTTAATCCTCACTTCACAACACAGGAAAAGCAAATGTATCACCTTTACTACAGAAAAGAAGGAGCATTTACCAAAGGAAATAAAGACTTTTTACCGAAGAAATCAGAGAATTTTTACCAAAGGGAATAAAGAATTTTTACCAAAGAAAATGAAGACTTTCTACCAAAGAAAATAACGAATTTTTCCAAAGAAAATAAAGGTTTTTTTACAAAGAGAATAAAGATTTTAACCAAGAGAATAAAGAATGGTTACCAAAGCACCCCGAGGCCGCTCTTTTCCTCAGCAGGTTCATGTTCCCAGAGACAGCAGCTGCCAACCCAAAGTGCCCAGGGTTCATTTTTAGGGTTCAGTTTTGGGGTTAAGTTTTAGGGTTCATTTTTAGGATCATTTTTAGGGTTCAGAGATGCCCAAACCCTGCAGGACCCCCCAGATATTGCTGTTAATCCCCATTCCATGACACAGGAAAAGCAAATATATCATCTTTACTACAGAAAAGAAAGAGCATTTACCAAAGAAAATAAAGACTTTTTACCAAAGAAATTAGAGAAATTTTACCAAAGGGAATAAAGAATTTTTACCATAGAAAATAAAGACTTTCTACCAAAGAAAATAACGAATTTTTACCAAGAAAATAACGAATTTTTCCCAAGAAAATAAAGGTTTTTTTACCAAGAGAATAAAGATTGTTACCAAGAGAATAAAGAATGGTTACCAAAGCCCCCCGAGGCCGCTCTTTTCCTCAGCAGGTTCATGTTCCCAGAGACAGCAGCTGCCAGCCCAAAGTGCCCAGGGTTCATTTGTAGGGTTCAGTTTTGGGGTTAAGTTTTAGGGTTCATTTTTAGGATCATTTTTAGGGTTCAGAGATGCCCAAACCCTGCAGGACCCCCCGAATTTTGCTGTTAATCCCCATTCCATGACACAGGAAAAGCAAATATATCATCTTTACTACAGAAAAGAAAGAGCATTTACCCAAGAAAATAAAGACTTTTTACCAAAGAAATCAGAGAATTTTTAACCAAAGGGAATAAAGAATCTTTACCAAGGAACATAAGAAAAAATTACCAAAGATAATACAGGATTTTTTTCCAAAGAAAATAAAGATTTTAACCAAGAGAATAAAGAATCTTTACCAAAGCACCTCGAGGCTGCCCTTTTCCTCCAGGAGAGGGGAACTGCCAACCCAAAGTGCCCGGGGTTCATTTTTAGGGTTCACTTTTAGGGTTAAGTTTTAGGGTTCATTTTTAGGGTTCATTTTTAGGGTTCAGAGATGCCCAAACCCTGCAAGACCTCCCAAATGTTGCTGTTAATCCTCACTTCATGACACAGGAAAAGCAAATATATCATCTTTACTACAGAAAAGAAGGAGCATTTACCAAAGGAAATAAAGACTTTTTACCAAAGAAATTAAAGAATTTTACCAAAGGGAATAAAGAATCTTTACCAAGGAACATAAGAAAAAATTACCAAAGATAATACAGGATTTTTTTCCAAAGAAAATAAAGATTTTAACCAAGAGAATAAAGAATCTTTACCAAAGCACCTCGAGGCTGCCCTTTTCCTCCAGGAGAGGGGAACTGCCAACCCAAAGTGCCCAGGGCTCATTTTTATGATTATTTTTAGGGTTCATTTTTAGGGTTCAGAGATGCCCAAACCCTGCAGAACCCCCCAGATATTGCTGTTAATCCTCACTTCATGGCACAGGAAAAGCAAATATATCATCTTTACTACAGAAAAGAAGGAGCATTTACCAAAGGAAATAAAGACTTTTTACCAAAGAAATCAGAGAATTTTTACCAAAGAAAATGAAGACTTTCTACCAAAGAAAATAACGAATTTTTACCCAGAAAATAAAGGGTTTTTACCAAGAGAATAAAGATTTTCACCAAGAGAATAAAGAATGGTTACCAAAGCACCCCGAGGCCGCTCCTTTCCTCGGCAGGTTCATGGTCCAGGACACAGGAGCTGCCAGCCCAAAGTGCCCAGGGTTCATTTGTAGGGTTCAGGTTTGGGGTTAATTTTAGGGTTCATTTTTAGGATCATTTTTAGGGTTCAGAGATGCCCAAACCCTGCAGGACCCCCCAGATATTGCTGTTAATCCCCATTCCATGACACAGGAAAAGCAAATATATCATCTTTACTAAAGAAAAGAACGAGCATTTACCAAAGGAAATAAAGACTTTTTACCAAAGAAATCAGAGAATTTTTACCAAAGAGAATAAAGAATCTTTACCAAGGAAAAAAAAAATTAGCAAAGATAATACAGGATTTTTTTACAAAGAAAATAAAGAATTTTACCAAAGAGAATAAAGAATCTTTACCAAAGCACCTCCAGGCTGCCCTTTTCCTCCAGGAGAGGGGAACTGCCAACCCAAAGTGCCCAGAGCTCATTTTTAGGGTTCAGAGATGCCCAAACCCTGCAGGACCCCCCAGATATTGCTGTTAATCCTCACTTCATGACACAGGAAAAGCAAATATATCATCTTTACTACAGAAAAGAAGGAGCATTTACCAAAGAAAATAAAGACTTTTTACCAAAGGGAATAAAGAATTTTTACCATAGAAAATAAAGACTTTCTACCAAAGAGAATAACGAATTTTTACCAAGAAAATAACGAATTTTTCCAAAGAAAATAAAGGTTTTTTTACCAAGAGAATAAAGATTGTTACCAAGAGAATAAAGAATGGTTACCAAAGCCCCCCGCGGCCGCTCTTTTCCTCAGCAGGTACACGCTCCAGGAGAGGGGAGCTGCCAGCCCGAAGTGCCCGGGGTTCATCTTTAGGGTTTTTTATTTTTGGGGTTATTTTGGGGATCCAGAGACGCCCGAACCCTGCAGGATCCCAGCAGCAACTGACCCCGAGCAGGGCTGGGCTTTCCCCTCTCCCTCGCTCTGTCCTGCCCCAGAGATCAGCATTTACCAGGGCAAATTGAAAAATGCCATCCAGCCACGCTCAGGCTGGGCTGTTTTTCCTCCCTCCCCTAACCAAACTCACAGGAGATTTCCCATCCTCGCCTCTCCCTCCCTCTCCCCTTGTTTTTTTTGCCCCAGGCGTTTCTAGATGAATAATTCTCATTTTAGCTCCTCAAATGATTTTTTTTCCTGCTTGACTCCACTGGAGGATGTGAGTTCAAGGTTCGGTTGGGTGGGAGAAATTTGGGATTTCTCCTGTTTGGGATGGTCAGGGATCTCCTTCCAGTAATTAATGCCATAGAAAACGACTTTTTTAAAACTCGTAATATTTTATAGGCCCTGACAGCACATTGGTATCATGGAAATATCTTAAATATCGAGATTTTTTTTTTCCCCTCCACCCTCATTCCATAGGAATAATTCCAGGGATGGGAATGTTGAGTGGGGAAATAAATTCCTAAAAGTGAATCAGGATCTGCAAAAACCTGAAATTCTTCTGGAGGAGAAGTGATTGCACCTCTCCAAGCTCTGGTGCTTAAAGGGAATTTGTCCTTCCTGGGCACAAATTCTGCCACATTTTATGGAATTCAGCGTTTTCTTGGGAATTTATGGAGGAATAAACACATAGGGGTGAAAGGAGGAAAGAAAAACAGATCCTAAAATCTTAATCCAGACTCTGAATTTCATCCCATCTTTTGCCAACATCCAAAATGCTGCAGGCAGAAAATGACCAAAATCCAAATTAAATTCAAATTTCCAGAGCATCCCCTGCCCTTGCTGATCCCTGGGTGATCCCTTCCCTCTCTTTTCCTGATTTAATAAGGGAAAACCAAATTTATTCCCTGGTCTTGCCCATCTCTTCTTCCTTGATTTATTTTTCCTCCTAAAAATTGGAGAGATGATCACTCTCATGAGAAATTTCCTTTAAACTCATGAGAGATGATGTTTAAAGGAAATTTCTCCTTCCTGGGCACAAATTCTGTCACTTTCTATGGAATTCAGCATTTTCCTGGGAATTAATGGAAGGATAAACACAGGGATGAAAGGAGGAAAGAAAAACAGATCCTAAAATCTTAATCCAGACGCTGAATTTTATTCAATTTTTTCCCCTCAATATCCAAGTGCAGGCACTGAAAGAGTGAGAAAAGAGCAACCAAAATCCAAATTAAATTCAAATTTCCAGAGCATCCCCTGCCCTTGCTGATCCCTGGGTGATCCCTTCCCTCTCTTTTTCCATTCTTTTGTAAAAGCCAAATTTATTCCCTGGCCTTTCCCACCTCTTCTTTCCTGATTTATTTTTCCTCCTAAAAATTGGAGAGATGGTCACAGGGGTAAGAAGACACAAAATGAAGGAGGAAAGGTTGGTTCTGGGTAATAAAAAGTTGCCAAAATCGTGGTTGATGTGGGGAGGGAGATTTGGGATTTTTTTGTTTGTTTTGGGGTTTTTTTTGTTTGTTTGGTTGGTTCATTTTTTTGTTTGTTTGGTTTTGAGATTTTTTTGGTTGTTTTTGTTTTTTTGGGTTTTTTTGGGTTGTGTTTTCCAGATTCCAAGCTGGGATTTTTTCCAATGAAATCAGGGAAAATATGTGGGGAAAAAAACGTGGTGGGATTTGCTCCAATTGCACATTTTGGTGATAGAATTTTATTATAAAATTATATACACATATATATATATATATATATGTGTGTGTATATATATATATATATATATATATATATATATATGTGTGTGTGTGTGTGTATATATATAATTTTACATATTATATAATATTTATTGTAGAATATAAAATTATGTATTTTAATAAATATATATTATATGTGAATTTATAATACACTTATATTTATAAATATACACACTATCTATAAATATAAATATAGCTATATTTATCTTTTTTAATCTAGTATGTTATTTATATTTATATTATATATTATTTACATTATTTATAAATATAATATATATGATATTTTAATACATATTTATTTATATTATATATCATTATTATATGTATTTATTATATTGCTATTATTTCTATTATATATTTATTTTATTTCTATTTTAAAATATTATTTCCTATCAAAACAGTAAAACCTCGCTTGCCAAACCCACAGTTCCCTACAAACACTGGAACAGGAGAAAATTTCAGCTTTCCCAAGAATGGCCAAAGCTGTTGGTTTGGGGGAGCAAATTCCACTTCCTGGGGATTCTTTCACCAGGGTGTAAAAGGGAACACTGAAAAAACCAGAATGCTGGGAAAAGCCCATCCAGACACTCTCTGCTGCTGTGCTAATGGACAGGAAAATAAAACAAAAAAGGAAAATAAAACAAACAAAAAAGGAAAATACAGCCAAGTTTGGTTGATTTCGACAGGAAAAACGAAGGAATAAAGGAGAAAACCCAAGGGAAATTATGGAAAAAGAAGGGAAAAAAGCAAATCCATGAAATGAAACGCCCCAAACTCTGCTTTTCTTGCCCAGCCCTGGGCTGTGACATCGTTTAAGTGCCACAGGAGGATCTGGGTGAGATTTCATCAACTGCCCCCAAGATGTTTCCTGGGCATGGCGAAACCCCCTCTGTTCCAGGGCAGATAAATCCCGGAGCTGCTATCTCCAAAATTCCTCCAGGGCTCAGCTTTCTCCTGGTTTTTATTGGAATTATTATCAGTTTTTTATTATCAGTTTTCACCTCCCTCTTCCTCTCTTTATCCCGTGGGAGCACCTTGGGATATTTGCATGGAGATAAGGAATGCTGGGGCTGGCTGAGGACATCAGATCTCCAGGGAAAAGCAAATTACGGCCCCAGGAGGGCTTGAATTTCATGCTGGAATTCCTTCAGGAAATACCTGACTCCACTGAGAGTTGATAAGACTGAAAAAAAAAAAATTCCCCCCATTTTGTTTGGTTATTTTGGGGATTTTAGGGAAAATTCACGAGGAAAATGCTTTTGACTTCCTGTGTGTGTGTGCAAAGATGAACACTAAAAGTGAAATTCCAGCTCCATTTTGCCACTTTAGATATTACAGAGCCAGCCTGGAGCTGGCAGGGACAGAGAGAAGGTTTTGAGAGCCAAAAAAATGAATTATTCTTATTTTTTCTTTTTTTTTTTTCCCCACTTTTTTTTCAGCACCGAGCCAGAATTTAGTTGTGAGCCAATCCTTAGTGAAGGAAATGAAACATTTTGGCAGCTTTATAATCTGGTTTTAAACTATTTGCCTGAAAAAAGTGAAAATAGTTGGGAATTCTGTGCCCTTTGATGGTGTCCCATGAGCAGGGAACAGGAAAAGTGCCATGGATTTCACTTGGAGCTTTCCAAAAGGATAAAAACAAATCTGCTTAAATCAAAAATTAGGATTTTATCTCCTCAAGTATTGCTCCTGGACTGCAGGACAACCATTCCATGCCAGTAAAACCTTTCCTTCTTGGAATATTCCAGGCAGGAAGGTTGGGAAGTTCCCTCAAAAATCCATTTTAATGCTTGAAGAAAAAGTTTTATTAATTTAAATTTCTCAAGCATGAGAGTTTGGATTCCTTATTGAAATTCTGGGCTTCTGTGGGCTCTGATATCCCCAAAAACCAGCCAAAAAAGGGAATTTAACTTTTCCTTCATGGAATATTCAAGGCAGGAACGTTGGGAAGTGATGGACTCCCAACAAAAATCCCTTTTAATGCTTGAATTAAAAGATTTCGTCATTTCAATTTTTCAAACATGAGGTTTGGGCTCCTTATTGAAATTCTGGGCTTCTGTGGGCTCTGATATCCTAAAAAACAGCCAAAAAAGGGAATTTAACTCTTCCTTCAATGGAATATTCCAGGCAGGAACTCGCCTTGCCCACTTCCAGTTGGGAAGTGATGGACTCCCAACAAAATTCCCTTGTAAATGCTCAGATTAAACTGATCTTTCTTCATTTAAATTTCTCAGACTGGGGGTTTGTGCTCCTTATTGAAATTCTGGATTTCTGTGATATCCCAATAAACAGCCAAAAAAGGGAATTTAACTCTTCCTTCATGGAATATTCCAGGCAGGAACGTTGGGAAGTGATGGGGTTCCCACTAAAATCCTTTTTAATGCTTGAATAATCTGATATTTCTTCCTTTAAATTTCTCAAACACAAGGGTCTGTGCTCCCTATTGAAACGCTGGATTTCTGTAGGCTGTGATATCCCAAAATAATGACCAAAAAAGGGAATTAAACTTTTTCTTCATGGAATATTCCAGGCAGGAAGGTTGGGAAGTGATGGGGTTCCCACTGAAATCCTTTTTAATGCTTGAATAAACTCGTATTTCTTCATTTAGATTTCTCAAACACAAGAGTTTGGATTCCTTATTGAAATGCTGGATTTCTGTGGGCTGTGATATCCAAAAAAATGGAATTTTATCTCATATCCCTCTCCCCTCTTTGTTTGGAGCTGCCTGTGATGCGTTTGAAAATGATCAAAAACTCCTTTTTTCCCTTTTTTTCTTATCATGGCCACTCCTTCCACCACCACCTCCTTCAGTAAGCCCAAGAGTTGGGAAATTGATGCTTTTGGGGTGGGAAATTTAGGAAATGAGGGTTCTTTTCAACCTGGGAATGCACCTGCAGGCTTGCAAAGCTTCAGACAAAATTTAAATTCATCCTGGGAGGTTTCCTGAGCAGAGCCTGGCAGAACCAGAGCAGGAATGAGATTTTCTGTCAGCTCAGCTTCTCTCCTGGCCCTGGAGCTGGACCAGCACCAAAACCAACCAAGGGACTCCAAGTGGTGTGGAACTGGTTGGGAAAACTGCTGGGAATGGTTTGGAGATGGATTTTAAGGATCATCCAATGCCACCCCTCGAAATAAATCCAAACCAAGCCAACCACTGCTCCTGTTTGATAGAAACTTTGATTTCGGTTTTTTTTTTTTTTTTTTTGGTTAGAATTTTTCTCTTGATTTCATCTCAGAATCACAGAATTGTTTGGGTTGGAAAAATCCTTAAAGATAATTTAATTCCAAGTCCTTTCCATGGACAGGGACACTTTCCCCTGTCTCAGGTGGCTTCAATCCCAATGTCCAGCCTGGCCTGGGACACCAGATTTGGGGGCCCTGGTGGGCTCAGAATGTGCTGGGTGAGAAAAAGCTGAAATGAATCTGAAAAATCAAATTTTCTGCTGTCCCCAAATCTGAGCCAAGCCAAGCACTGCTCCTGCTTGAGAGAAACTCTGGGGTTTTTGCTGAAATGTTGCTCTTGATTTAATCATGGAATCATGGAATGGTTTGGGGTGAAAAAATCCTTGAAGATAATTAATTCCAAGTCCTTTCCATGGACTGGGACACTTTCCATGGACAGGGATACCTTCCACTGTCCCAGGTGGCTTCAATCCCAGTGTCCAACCTGGCCTGGGACACCTCCAGGGATCCAGGGGCATCCACAGCTTCTTTGGGAATTCCATCCCAGGGAGGAATTCCTCCCTCAAATCCCATCCATCCCTGCTCTCCTCCAGCTTAAATCCATTATTCCCTATAGAAATTCCCCCTCCCTCCTTTCCCTAAGCTCCCTTTAGGTGCTGTGCCACAGCAGAGCTAAAACAACCCCACCAATCAATCTTCAAACCAAACCCCGCCCAGAAGCCACCAACATTTCTGGCACCATCCTGGAGCTTTGCTCTCTTATTTTCAGGATTTGATGGAAGGATTGATGCCCTGTGACCCCTCAGGAATCTTTCCTCCTTTGTGGGATTTCAACTTCCCCAGTGGATTTGGGATTTGTGGCCAGCATGAGGTGGAGGTTGCTGGCCATGAAGAAGGGGAAGCTCTCCCAGCTTCCCCTGGCTGCAGGATATTCTCTAATTTAACCCAACACCCCACCCCAAAGGTAAGAACACTTCAGTCAAAACCAATCCGTAGTTTTCTGGTGAAAAGCTGAAGTTTTCATGAGCTGACTTTTCTTTTTGCCTGGGGCTTTCTCAGGGTAGGATTTTTCATTTATCTCCTCAGATTATTTTCCTCTGCTCACTTGGAAGGGAAGGGGGATGAAGGTTGGAAGTCCTGAGTTTTGCTGGAAGGATCCAGGCTGGCATTCAAAGTTCTGCTAAATATCTGTTTATTTATCTCAGATGTGACCTGAGAGGCCAAAAAACACCTTCAGTGAGGGCCCTGACAAAGATTCATCAGGAATTTGAGATATTTGATTTCTGCAGTGCCAGGGAGACGCCTGGAAATCACCAAACCTGGGAATTCTGTACCTGACCCCTGCAGAGCCAGAATTTCCACTGAGCACAAAGAGGAAAAATCCCAGCTCCATCCCAACCCATCAGTTTTTGGAGCAAAACCCATCCCCAAAGCTCCATGTAGCAATTTCCCAGGCCTCAAATGCTGCTGGGATTTTGGTGAGGGGTTTAAAGGTCGGACTGAACCCTCCAGGGATCAAAGCTTGGTCTGTGCCAGAGCTGGAGCCTAAACCCACCCCGGGTTGGATTATTTGGATGCTGAGCTGCTCATTCCAACCCTTCCCAAGCTCTGGCAGGGGGAAGAGGGAGAAGAGTGAAGGGAGGAGACCAAAGGTGGGGTTCAGCTCAGATTTGGATGGAGTTTTCCAGCTGGGAAAGGAATCCCACAGTGAATCCCCCTTAATCCCAGGGCAGCCTCCCACACTGGAGGTGACACCAATGGAACAACCTGGCCCAAGAGCTCCTGATGCCCTCCAGACCTTTCTCACAGAAGTTTCCACCACAAGAAGAGAGAAAATCCCAAACTCAATCCCACCTCAGAGCCACCTTCCCTGATTTGGATGGAGTTTTCCAGCTGGGAAAGGAACTCCAGAGCAAATCCTGAATTATCCCAGGGCACCATCCCATGCTGGAGATGACACTGATGGGACAACCTCACCCTCCTGGTGCCCTCCAGACCTTTCTCACAGAATTTTCCCACCACAAGAAGAGAGAAAATCCCAAATCCCAAACCCAATCCCACCTCAGAGCCACCTTCCCTGATTTGGATGGAGTTTTCCAGCTGGGAAAGGAATCCCACAGTGAATCCCCCATTATCCCAGGGTAGCCTCCCACAGTGGAGGTGACACTGATGGGACAACCTCACCCTCCTGGTGCCCTCCAGGCTATTCTCACTGAAATTTTCCACCACAAGAAGAGGAAATCCCAAATCCAAAGCCAATCCCACCTCAGAGCCACCTTCTCTGATTTATTTCCCCACAGAGCAGCTCCCACAGACCAAGCCATGGGGAAAGCAGGGATGGGGATGGCCCACGCAGGCTGTGTCCCCTCAGCAATCCAGGGACAATCCCAGCTGGAAAGGAGGACACAAAGTCCCAGCAGATCCCTGGGGGAAGCTCTGGAAGGGCAGGAAGGCCCTTTCTGCTCCCAGGTCCCTTTCCACTATTCCCATCTGGAGAATGGCACCTCCAGAGAAAGGAGAAGCCAGGGAGCCATGCCAGGTCTCTGGAGCTTTGCTTTGGGAGGCAGAACCCTCCCTTCTCCCCCTCTTTTGGCTCCTGCTCCCTGCCCAACAGCGTTGATTAGGCTCGAGGGCAGAAGCAGCATTTTGCACTTTCCTCCAAGCCGGGCTCTCGACAGCCGAGCAAACTCAGCCCGGCTTTCTTTAATAATTCACAGGGCAGGATTGTGTGGATACTCCTAACTGCTACTTAAAAGTAATTAATTGATTTTCTGACATATCAGTTAACAATGTATTGCACTGACATGAAGTTGGGGCTCTGCTCTTGATCGGGCTGGAGGCCTCAGAGCATCAGGCCGGGCTCGGGAGCTGAGCTGAAAACATTCTCAATTTGTTCTGCTATAAAAGGAAAGGCATTTTCCAGGGAGGGATGTCTCAAACTCCCAGCCACACTCTGCCTCCAATCCTCTGGCAGGGGCGAGGGTTTCATTGTTACTTACAGGAGGCTGAGAGGGTTTAAATTTAGAACATCCGGGAGGTAGGAAAATACAATTTCTGTCAGCAGCACATGCGGGGCTGCAGGAGGATTCTTGTGTGTTTAGAAACTGAGAGAGGTTTGGAACCCTGGTTACTGAGAATTTCAGACTTTCTGTGCTGACAAACAAGAGAAATCTGCATTTGACCTGAAGCCATAGAGAAGGCTTCCAAAATTGAATGATAGAATTAAGATTGTGGGTGTGGAGTTTGAATAGAGGTGTGTAATATCACAGGGTGGAAAACTCAGAGCTTAAAGTTTTAGAATATAATACTACGTATAAAACAAGGTAGGAGTTTTAAGACAGAAGCTTGTCCTTTTTCTTTACCTTCTTCTTAATGAGTTTAAGTAGTATTGTGTAATTAAATCCAAAAATTCCACACTATGAGTCACAAGTATTTAGTTACTGAATTAAAAATAAAAACAATTTAGGTGTCATTTCTTAATTAGACAGTTTATCCTTAAAAGGCCTTATAAAAAAAGAGATACAGCTCCATTTTTGCCTTGCTAAAGTGCTGTGTAACTCAGAACATGTATGAATTTATGTTTGGGGCATCTCCTTTCTCCAAACCGTTGGAAACCCAAAGATCTGGGTGGATGAGTGTGAAGCAGGAGGACAAAGAACCAGAACTCGTTTTTCAGTGGGTTTTTTACAGCTTTTTATCTTTAGGATATCTTTTCATCTTAAGGAGGTCACCACTTCTAATAAACCCCAGGGCTGGGTGGTAACAGCAGGTTAAACAAATTATTGTGCTCCAAAAGTTCCAACCAGGAATATTCTGTTATTATTATAAAGCCAGATTCCCCTGGCTTTAATGAAATTTAGGAGCCTTTATAAACTCCCCCAATCCCAAATTCACAAATCTCCCGTTTATAGCTCAGGCTTGAAAGCTCTGCCCTGGATAGATGAGGGAAACTCCTGGAAAAATTCCCATTTTTTATAGAGGATATGAATTTACTTGCCTGTGATCTCTGCTTTGATATAGGGAATCCCATCATGGATAACTTAGGAGGCCTCATCTCTATTTTTATGTGTTCCAGGGTGCTTCACGTGTTGAACACTGCTTGGCTCCTGCTCTCTAAGAGATTTTTCCTCCTTTCTTCCTTTTCTACGAACCACCACAGAAAAATGACTGAGGAGCAGAGCAACTCTCCCCTAAAAGGGCTTTTTAATTGAAATTTCCTGTGAAATGACTGGTAGGGAGCTGCAGGTGCTTTTGCTGGATTTTCTGCTGCCTTTTCCAGTGATTTTTCTCCACATTCACCCCCCAAATCCTGCCATTTTTATCTCCTGTTTGTCAAGAACATCAGAACATTTCTTCCCCACCCTCAGCCTTGTCACCAGCTCGAGAAGTTGCTGCAGGAAATTAATTTGCCCCAGACCATCCTGTTTATGCAATTACAGAATTAGTTGGCTTCACTTCTGCATGCAGAGCCTCACGATGTGAAACAACCTCCACCCTCCAACTTATTTATCACCAGTCACTGAGATTTCCTCATTACAAATATCTTCAATACATTCAGGACTTATTTAAACTGAAATAAAACTTAAAAGCATCATCAGCATCGGCACAGAGTGTTTTGTAGGGTGTTCATCTTCAGGAAAAAAGGAGTTTTGGGGAAGAAGAGAGAATAAAAATGAATTATTAACAGCCCCCTCTGTGGAGGGGAGATGGTGGAACCCTGGGTGCTGAGAATTCCAGAATTTTTGTGTTAAAAGGCACTGACCCCCAGGAGAACACTGCACTGACCTGAGGCCATGGAGAAGCTTCCAAAATTCAAGAATAAAACTGAGATTTTAGGTGTGGAGTTTGAATAGAAGTGTGTGATATCACAGGGTGGGAAACTCAGAGTTTAAGGGTTTAGAATACAGGAATAGAGAGAAAGCAAGATGGAGGGTTTAGGGTGGAGGCTGCTCCTTCTTCTTCACCTTCTTCTCCATGGGTTTGGGTGGTTTTGTGTCATTGGATAAAAAAGTCCCCATTGTGGGCACGGGTGGTTGGGTATTGGGTTAAAAGTGAAAATAATTGAGGTGTCATTTGTTAATTGGACAGTTTATCCTTCAAAGGCCTTGGAGAGAGAGACAGGGCTCCATTTTTAGTTTGTTGGAGTGAAGTGCTGCAGAACTCAGGGTTTGTGAGACTGTGACAGAGATAAGAACTGATAAACATCTGAGTGCCAACAAGAAATACCCTCTCACACATTTAATCCTGACCCTGGTGAAAAGGGGATTAAACTCAACATACATCTTCAGAAAAAATGGAATTTTGCAGAAGAAGAGAGAATAATAATGAATTATTAACAGCCCTCTCAGTGGAGGAGAGAAAGTGTCAGGATTTTGCTGAAGTCACAGATTGATTTTCTGACACAACACAAGAAGAAGATGTGGAAGCAGCAGCTGCTTGGATGGCAGTGTCAGATATCCAATTTATCCAATTTATCCAATTCATCCAATTTATCCAATTTATCCAAACCACCAGGAAATAGGATTGCTAAAACAGGCAATAAAAAGTGGGAAAAAGAGGCAACAATTTGAAGAAAAATTAAAGAAATCCTGTTTGATAGAGCTGGGTGCAATTTTAGGGTCAAAATATTTTTTTCCCTCTCACTGAAATAATGTAGATTTTGGCTGAACTGACATTTTATAGATTTATGGCTATTTTCAAACTTAGAATAAAAAACTGGAAGCCTGGAATGCTTTGGGTAGAAGGAACTTAAAAGCTCATTCATGGCCAGGGACACTGTGGTGGACTTAGTGTTGGTTAATTATTAGTGTATATATTAGAATATATATATTTTGTTGTTGTTGTTGTGAGATAGGATTAGGAGAAAGTCTAAAGTAGGTTTAAAATTCTAAAAGGGTAAAAAAAATTATTAACATTAATTAAAAAAAAGAGTAAGAAGAATGAGAAAAAACATTTAGGATTTTTATTTATTTTCATGATTTTTTAAAACTGATATTTTAAAGAAATTAAACTTTAAATTTCAGTTAGTTTACTATTTTTAAAATAGATTTTTTTAAGTTCATTTAGGGAGAGAAGTCTTTTCTTAATATTATGGAGACTTCTCTATAAGAAATTTTTTGTGTGTGGTTTGTTTTGAACAGTTTTGTTTGAATGGTAGTTTTGTTTGAATAGTAGTTGTTTGGTGAAATTTGTAATTGTGAAATTAAAAAAAATTTTATAAGTTTTTTATAGTTCTGTTTATGGGCTGTGTTAATTTGTGGGGTATTGTTTTAAAGAGGAGTTGTTTAAAGGTAAAGGTTTGTATTATTTATCTTAAATTTTTTTGGGGGGGTATAGGATTTTTTTAATTGAATTTTTTATAGGATTATAGTTATTTTAATATTTGTTTACTATAGTATGGAGGAGTTCAGTTTAGTATGGAGATTTTAGAAGGAAAAGAAAACATCCCAAAACTACCACAGACACCTTGTGCTATCCCAGGCTGCTCCAAGCCCCATCCAACACTGAGAAAACCAAAAATTTCCCACCTTAGTGATCTTTTCCCCCTTTTCCCCTCTCCTAATGTGTGGCAAATAGTTTTATCTGTGTCCCTGATCCCCCTGGCAAGCTTTGGAATAAACTTTTGGAATAAATCATACAAAGACCCTTCCTGTGTGTGGCAGGAGCTCTCTGGCTACACAAAACCTTCCCAAGCCTTTCTGGGGGAAGGCTGTCAGAAAATCAAAATTAAAAAAAAAAGAGAAACAATTCTTCTCTTCACTTATTGCATCTGTTGTTGTGAACATGCAGAATGTGTTATAGAAATTTATTTACCAAAGAGTAGTTTCTTAATTAACCAATAGTAAGAGTGTTTAGATTAAAGGAATGAATGATAGAATTAAGATTATGGGTGTGTAGTTTGAATAGAAATGTGTAACATCACATGTGGAAAACTTAAGAGTTTAAGGTTTTAGAATAAATAATATATAAAAAACAAGATAGAACAAGAAGACCTAACTTCAGTTAGGTCTAAGTGTATGGTAACTGTCTATAAAAGCAATGGGTTTCTTAATAATAATATGCAAAACAATTTAAAAAATTAATCAACAAAACAATTCCTGCTCCAGCTGGGCACCAAGGACAAATGATCCAAATCTCAGCCCCAGAGCACAAACCCCGTGGGCTGGAGAGAGAAAAACAAGCAGGGTGGGACTGCAGGGGCTAAAGCTGGGATGGGACAATGAACTGCAAGATGCAAATGGAGCAGAACTGATCCCAGGGACAGAGCCCGTGCCCGGCCGTGCATTTTGGGGCCATTTTGGTTCATCTTGGGTGCAGCCCTGGCTGGGCTCTGGTGCTGCCCAAGGTGCATCCATGGAGGAGATGCTTTGAATCAATCCCTGCTTTATTCTGTGGCTCTGCCCAGCCTCTGCTCTGGGGCAGCCTGCACAAGGCATCAGAAGGATCAATCAATCCAAATTTCACCAGGAAATCTGAAGTTTAAAACCAAAGGAAGGACAGGTCCCTTAGCACTGAGCAAAACATGAGGAATGGTGCAAAATGTGTCAAACTGGGAGGTTGAATTCCAGTTTCCTGAGGTGGGAAGAGCAGCCAGCTCCTCATTTCTGAGCTGCCTGTGGAGGAGTGTTTTTGGTGGTCTTTGTTCAGTTCTCAGTGGTTTGGATCCCACCACACGTCTGGCTCCTTTCCAGGGGGAAGAAAATCCTTTAGCAATTAGGATGGAGATAACAGGATTTCCTTCTCCAGCTGGGTGGTCTCTTTTATAGCCCAGACTAAATTGGATCCAGGGAAGGACAGGTATTTCTGAGGCTACAGCTTGACAGCACTGAACTGAAAAATCAGCAGGATGTGTCCCAGAAGTTTTAGGAAGAAGGAGGCTTGGAAGTATATAAATGTCTGGAAAGGGTTGGAAGGAAGAGGAGAGAGGAATATTGTGACTCTGGGGAAGATCCAGGGTGCATTTCCACAGCATTCCTGCCTGGCTTTATTCCCAATAAAAGTGTAAATAAAGTGCACTGGAGACAGGCAGTGAAGCCCCAGTTCAGAATTTGGGATACAAAAAGGAGCTGGAGCTGCTGCAGAGAGCCCAGAGGAGGCTCCAGGATGGGCAGAGGGATGGAGCAGCTCTGCTGGGAGGAAAGGCTGGCACAGCTGGGATTGTTCACCTGCACAGGAGAAGCTTTGGGCTGAGCTCAGGGTGGCCTTGCAGGGCCTGCAGGAGCCCCAGGAAAGCTGGAGAGAGACAATTTCCAGGGGATGCAGGGACAGCACCCAGGGAATGGCTTCACACTGAAAAATTACAGGTTTAGATCAGATATCAGGAACAATTTCCTCCCTGGCAGGGTGGGCAGGGGCTGGGATGGAATTCCCAGAGCAGCTGGGGCTGCCCCTGGATCCCTGGCAGTGCCCAAGGCCAGGTTGGACACTGGGGCTGGAGCAGCCTGGGACAGTGGGAGGTGTCCCTGCCATGGCAGGGGTGGCTCTGGATGGTTTTAAGTTCTTTTCCAACCCAAAGCATTCCTTGATTCCATGAATGTTTGGAAAAGTGGTGCTTTAAGCCCTCTCACCAGTGCCTGATTTCTCAGCAGGTCCCTGCAGACAGAACTTTCTCTTCTGCTTGGATAAAAGCTGAGGGGCAGAGAAGTAAGAACCAATATTTTATATTTGTCTCCATTTCTTTCTGGTTGAATCCTGAAATCCTGAGACCATTGAAATGCCCAACAAAACTCCCCCTTCCTGAGGGGGATCCCAGGCATCAGGAATGTGCTGTGGAGCTCAGGCTTGCTCTGCCTCCTCAGAGGGACAGGAAACGGCTGGAGTGACCTCTGCAGCCTATTTTCCCCAAATATTACAAAATTTCCATATAAATGCAGTGAGCTGGGCTGGGATCCCCCTGTTTGAGCCCTGATTCTGGCATGGGATGCTCTGTGTGTGTCCATCCATGTGTGGCTACTACTACACGTGTCTCTGGAGTAGCCTACTTGATCTTTTTTTACAACAGCTTTTCCCCCTGCTCATCCCAGAGCGAGTGGTGAACACAGATTTGACGTAAAAAACTCTGTGCTCACTTATTTTACACATTTGTACTCCCTTCCCTGAATAATTTTTTTTTTTAACAGCCCTGTCACTTCTATAAAATGGTTCAGATTAGAGGAGATCCTGGCTAAATTTAGCTTTTATGGGAGAAAGAATAAAGCAGAATTAACTGTTTCAAGAGCAAAACCCAAACCACATGAAGGCACGGAACTTGTTGGCGAGGAATCTGACAGCAGCGCTTGGTAGCAACCCCATCTCCTGGGGAACAGATGTTGGGGATTTTCACACCAAAACAGAAATGTAAAGGCTTTGCTGCCTGAAAAAACTGACAAACCTTGGGTGGGCACCACGAATTTCCAGGTTATCCATGAAAAATGGGGAGGAATTAAAGCCAAGCAGCGGCAAAGTGTTATTGACTGATTTTTTTTTTTCAAGCAAGTCCCCAAGCTGGAGATGTCTCTCCGCCTCCAGGCAGCTTTTAGTGCAGTCTGAATGGTTAATTATTGCCAGCAGTGCTGGAAAAGCTGCTCTGGAGCCACTTGATTCCCCTGGAAGCATCAGGGTCCGTTTGCAGCAGAGCTGGGCACAACTTTCCATAAATTCTGCTCAAATAAACTTGTTACCCTTATTTTATACACTGATGCTGGGGCTGTTGAGGTGGAGAAAGTAGGAAAAAACCAACAAAATCAAACTCCCTTGGGTGGTTTGGGCTCATTTCTCATCAGGAGGAGAGAAGTTCAGTGGCCTGATTTCCAGAGGGGAGTCCAACAAAGAGGTGAAAAATGGCAGTGCCTCTGCCAGGCCTGCAGATCCTGGCTTTTAAAGGGAGCAGCAGGCTGGGAAAAGAAGGAATTGGAACTGGAGCAGCATCCTGTAGCTCCTGGAGCAATATCTGTGCAGAGCCTGGGTGGGTGGTTCATCACAAATGGGGTTTTTTGAGTTCTTGTCACCAGGACAGGAGGGAACAGCCTGGAGCTGTGGCAGGGCAGGGCCAGGTTGGACACCAGCAGGAATTTTTTCATGGAAAAGGTGGTTAAACATTGGAATGGGCTGCCCAGGGAGGTGCCCACCCCTGGAGGTGGCCAAGGAAGGCCTGGATGTGGCACTCAGTGCTCAGGGTGGCACAGCTGGGACTTGATGACCTCGAGGATCTTTCCCAACCTCAGGGATTTCTCTGGTTCAAAATAATTCCACAGTTTTGGACAGCTGGCTCCCAAACCACCACCAGCTCTCTGAGACACTCCTGACCATGACAACGCCTTGTTTTTGTCCCAGAATGAAACCCACCAGAATAAAGAGAGATGAACCTCCCTGGAAGCTTCTCCATCAATTTTCCAACTGGATGGAATCCAAAATCAGTGCGGAATTAAACCCACCAGAACAAAGAGACATCAACCCCCCTGTCAGACTCTCCATGAATTTTCCAAGTGGAATCAGAAATCACCAGAACTAAACCCATCAGAATAAAGAGACCAAACTCCTTGGAAGCTTCTCCATGAATTTTCCAAGCAGATGGAATCAGAAATCAGCACAGAATGAAACCCACCAGAATAAAGAGAAATCAGCACATAATGAAACCCACCAGAATAAAGAGAGATCAAATCCCCTGTCAGACTCCCCATGAATTTTCCAAGTGGAATCAGAAATCAGCACAGAATGAAACCCACCAGAATAATGAAACCAAGCCCCCTGCCAGACTCTCCATGAATTTTCCAACTGGATGGAATTAGAAATCAGCACCGAATTCAATCCACCAGAATAAGGAGAGATGAACTCCCTGGAAGCTTCTCCATGAATTTTCCAAGTGGAATCTAAAATCAACACAGAATGAAATCCAGCAGAATAAAGAGACATCATCCCCCCTATCAGACTCTCCATGAATTTTCCAAGTAGAATCCAAAATCAACACAGAATGAAACCCACCAGAATAAAGAGACCAAACCCTCTTTCACACTGTCCATGAATTTTCCAGTTGGATGGAATCAGAAATCAGCACAGAATGAAACCCACCAGAATAAACAGAGATCAAATCCCCTGTCAGACTCTCCATGAATTTTCCAAGTGGAATCAGAAATCACCAGAACTAAACCCATCAGAATAAAGAGACCAAACTCCCTGGAAGCTTCTCCATGAATTTTCCAACTGAATGGAATCAGAAATTAATACAGAATAAAACCCACTCAAACAGAAATCAAACCCCTGTCAGACTCTCCGTGAACTTCCCAAGTGGAATCAGAAATCAGCACAGAATGAAACCCATCAGAATAATGAAACCAAGCCCCCTGCCAGACTCTCCATGAATTTTCCAAGCAGATGGAATCAGAAATCACCACGGACTTTCTGCAGCTCCCTCCAAACAAAGACATCACCCCCTGCCACACACTGAGCTGAACAGATGTCCCAGCCAGCCCCATCTCACCAAAACATCCCAAAAATCAAAATAAACCCCATCAGGCCAAGCCCAGCCTCCTCCCATGTGTGCACACACCACTTTCACTTGGATTCTCTTTCCACATCTGCTTCTCGCTCTTCTCCCACCTCCCCTCTCCCTATTTCCAACTGGAAAAACCCCAATAAATTGGATTTAAACCTTGCCCCTGCACTGGGCACTGAGGGAAAATGGGAAAGCCAAAAGCAGAGCAAAGTTTTGATGGGAAGACCAAAAAAAACCTTCCAGCATCTTAAGGGACTTTAAAAAATTATTAAGAGGAATTTTTTAAAGGGATAGAAAGTGACAGAACAAAGGGAATGGTTTTAAACTGACCCTAAATGAGATTTTAGGAAGAAATCCTTCCCTCACAGGGTGGGGAGGCCCTGGCACAGTTTGCCATGGACTCCTCATTCCTTGAAAACAAACCCAATTTTATTGGATAGAATATAAGTGGAGGATTAATTTAAGGTTGATTTATTCCCATGATCAGGGAGTTTTCATGGTGCTATCATACACATTAATATTTTAATAATCACATTAATATCTTTATCTGGACACCTTAAACAGCAAAAGAAGCCACAGGTACAAAGCAAATTATTCCAGAAATCCCTGAGAACTCAGAGGAGGACAAATTGGCCCATTGTCCAAGAGGTTTCCCTCATTTTATTGTATTTTATAGTATTGGAGAGCAGGAATTTAACAAAAAAACTGCAAAGTTTTTGGAAGGAAACATTTTCTAGTGTAGGAAGACAAGCAGGATTTTTTTTTTTTTCTGTAGAACTGGAATTTTCTTAGAGTTGTTTCCAGACTTGAAGATGCTTTTGGAAAGCTCCATTCTCAGCCTTTCTCAAGCCTGAATTAAAATGAGGCAAAATTTAGGAATTTGGTTTTTAGGAATTTTTTTTTTAGGAATTTGGCTCACTGGTTTAATGAGCCCAGTCTCACTTCAGTGCCTGGAGAAATGATGGAGATTATTCCTGGAGTTATTGAAAACCACCTGGAAAACAATGGAGTCATTTGGCACAGCCAGCGTGGAAAAATCCTGTTAATTAATTTAATTTGGAAAATACTCAAGGACAGGGCAGGATTTTGGGGTCTGTGCAGGGCAAGGATGATCCTTGTGGATCCCTTCCCACTCAGGATGTTCCAATAATCTGATTTGCACTTTTATTCCACTCAGGATCCAGCAGATTTTTGTTAAATGGAGGGGAAAAAAATTAAATTGTGATTTTTTTTGCCTAGTCTGAGGTCTCATTTCCTCAGCCTGGAACGAATCTGAGCGTGTCCACCTCCTCCCTAAATTAATGAATAAATTAAAAAAAGCTGGAAATGCATCTTATATTAATCTTGGCCTCAATTTCCTACTGTAAATTCCCTCAGATTTTATTCAACTTTGCTTCTTCCCAGATGCAAATTTTATGCAATTTTGGTATTGCTTGATGTCCTCCAAGCTTGCAATCCAAGGAAAAACTTAGCCCTGAAGAAGTGGGGTTTCCAAACCTCTTTCTGCAAATGGAATTTTAGCAGAATATCCCAAATTAGTTTTCATTTCCTGTTCTTTTCCCAAGGAATCCCAAGGAATTGCAAAGAATCCCAAGGAATCCTCAGGAATCCCAAGGAATCCTCAGGAATCCCAAGGAATCTGAAGGAATTGCAAAGAATCACAAAGAATCCTGAGGAATCCCAAGGAACTGCAAAGAATCACAAGGAATCCTCAGGAATCCCAAGGAACCCCAGGGAATCCCAGGGAATTGCAAAGAATCCCAAGGAATCCTCAGGAATCACGAGGAATCCAAAGGAATCCCAAGGAATTGCAAAGAATCTTAAGGAATCCCAAGGAACCCCAGGGAATTGCAAAGAATCACAAGGAATCCCAAGGAATTGCAAAGAATCCTAAGGAATCCCAAAGAATCCTAAGGAATCCCAAGGAAACCTCAGGAATCCGAAGGAATCTCAAAGAATCCCAAGGAGTCCCAAAGAATCTCAAAGAATCCCAAGGAATCCAAAGGAATCCCAAGGAATTGCAAAGAATCCCAAGGAATCCTCAAGAACCACAAGGAATCCTCAGGAATCCCAAGGAATCCAAAGGAATTGCAAGGAATCACAAAGAATCCTGAGGAATCCCGAGGAATCCTCAGGAATCCCAAGGAATCGCAAAGAATCCCAAGGAATCCTCAGGAACTCCAAGGAATCCCAGGGAATTGCAAAGAATCCCAAGCAATCCTCAGGAATCACAAGGAATCCCAAAGAATCCTAAGGAATCCCAAGGAATCCTCAGGAATCTGAAGGAATCGCAAAGAATCCCAAGGAGTCCCAAGGAATTCCAAGGAATCCCAAGGAATTTTGTTGAGCGTTTCTGATCCTGGAGGATTTGGAGGCACCAACACAGGAGCAACCACATCTGAGGCAGAATTTGGGATTTTTTTAAGGTGAAGAGGAGAAATTCCCTGGCAGGTTGTAGGGAGAAATCAGAGGAATTGTGCAGTGTCCAATTCCTGAAATTTATGGATATTCCCAGCTCTGGGGTCAGGAGGAGAGGGAACAGCCTCAAGCTGTGCCAGGGGTGGTTTATTCTGGGTATCAGGAAAAATTTCTCCATGGAAAGGGTGGGAAGAGCTGCCCAGGGAGGATTTTTTGGGATTTTGCCAAACCCACACCCAACCTGGAGGATCCTCCCTCGAATTTCCACCTTTGCTCATGGCTGAAATCCCCAAATCCTTCCAAAAAGGGGAAAAGCAGAAGTGGGAAGGGTTGGCCTGGCCTTGGACGTCTTTGCTCCAAGTGTTCTTGTTGGAATTTGAGATATTGAAAATTTTAGATTTTTTTTGTGTTAAATGGTATTGATTTTTAAAAAAATATTATATTTAATTTGAGGCTGAAATCTCCAAATCCTTCCAAAAAAAGGGAAAAATCAGAAGTGGGGGGGGTTGGCCTGGCTTTGGACGTCTTTGCTCGATGTGTTCTTGCTGGACTTTGAGATATTGAGAATTTTAGATTTTTTTTGTGTTAAAAGGTATTGCTTTTTAAAAGAAATATAATATTTAATTGGAGATTGTAGAGAAGGTTTTTAAAATTATATAATAGAACTAAGTTAAAATGTATTGATTTAACAAAATTATTCTATTTAATTGGAGATTGTCAAGAATATTTTAAAATTGTATAATAGAACTAAGATTATGAGTGTGTAGTTGGAATAGAAGTGTGTAATGTTATATAGTACAAAACCCAAAGTTTAAAGTTTTAGAATATAGTAATATATATATAGTTATTATATATATTGTAATATATATATTACATATTATAATATTATTATAATATATATAGTAATATATATTAAAAACGTTAGGTAGTAGTTTTTTTAAATTTTTTAAAATTACTTTAAGTAGCATTGTATAATTAAACAGAAAAGCTTATATTATAGATTATAGGTAGCTAGGTATTGAATTAAAAATAAAAATAATTCAAGTGTTATTTCTTAATTAGATAGGATATTTTTAAAAGATTTTGTAGAGTGAGATAAACAATATTATTTTGTGACTTGTTACTAAAGTATTGTAGAACTTATAAGATTGTACTAGAAATAAAAACTAATAAACATTCAAGTTTGAATAAAACTGCTCTTGGAGAGGGAGAGGAGCAGATCCACAGGCTCAGCCTGACTTCTACACTTTCCTCTTCCCCTTTCCTGATGGAAAAATAATTCTTCCCTCCCAGCCCTGCAGTGTTTCCAGCTTAAAGTAACTCCTTTATTTTAATTTAATTTAATTAATTTTTATTTATTTTATTTTTTCTATTTAAATTTTTATCTATTTTATTTTAATTTAATTTTCAGTTTATTTTAAAATCAATTTTATTATTAACTATTATTATTACTATTATTGACATTATTTTCTTTTTCTTTTTATATATTTTTATTTTGTTTTCCCCCATTTCATTTGTGAAAACCCTCCCAGCCTCCTTCTTCCTCATGACTTGGGAAATAATTATTTTTATTTCCACAGCTGACATGCCCCTACCTGTACCCTCTCCACAACACAATTTTATAAAAATATTTTATTTATTCTCTGACTTCCCTGCCTTAAGATGATCCATGCATTTCCCATTAAAATCCGGATATTTCCCTAATGTTTCCAAGCTTTTTATCTCCCAGCTTTTTAAAATCCCTGGTTCTAAATTTTTTGGTTGATTACAGTAAAAGTGGAGAATTCTCTTAAATGTCAGCCTGCAAAAACCCTCAGTGTTTTATCCCCAAAAATCTCTTTTTGAAGGTCACTTAACTCACCCCAAATAGGAGTGGGATTAATGTCCCAATTCCTGGTTTTTAATGGGCTGGAGAGCTGCTGCTGCTGCTGCTTTTATTGTTGGATGTTTGGTGGCAGACAATGATTTTGGGGTGGGTTTAATTCCTGGAGATCGGGGATTGGATCTTTAATGAAAAACATCTGTTGGAAGTTAAGCTGAGGAAGTTAAGCCTGGCTCTGTGTCTTACAAAACTCGGCTGAAACCTTTGATTTATGGTTGGGATTTTGAACCGTGCAGTAGAATTATCTCATCCAGTGTAGAGACACCAAAAAAATAGAGAAAAAAATAAAAGCTTTGGAGTCCCTGCATCAAAGAAACTCAAATATTTCTATTTACAATTGTGACCAAGCCTTTGCTGCTTGATTATTGTTGGGAGGGTTTGTAAAATTTTACTTTAAAGGGTGGCAAAATGTGAATTAATGACCACAAGAACCACATTTCAGTCACTTCTCCACAATGGTTTTACCACACATGAAGCAATTTCACCTTCATTTAGTTCACTTTCTATTTTAGTGAAGAGAAACTCCTCAGTTTTTGATGATTTAAGGTTTAATCAGAAAGCTGAATTTTAGGGCTTTGTAGGGAGTGAAGTTTGAATAATCAGGGCTGTTACTGCACAGAAAATGCCTGTTTGGAGGACATCAAGCAATACCAAATTTGCATAAAATTTGCATATGGGAGGAAGCAAAACTGAGCAAAATCTGGAGGAATTTACAGTAGAAATTTGAAGCCAAGATTAATATAAGATGCACTTCCAGCTTTTTAAAATTTATTCATTCATGGTGCAGAGCAATGAGGTCCCCCCTGAGCCTCCTTTTCTCCAGGCTGAGCACCCCCAGCCCCCTCAGCTGCTCCTCAATGTTCTCCTCAATGTTCTCAATGTTCTCCTCATGTTCTCCTCAATGCTCTCCTCAATGTTCTCCTCAATGCTCTCCTCAATGTTCTCAATGTTCTCCTCATGTTCTCCTCAATGTTCTCCTCATGTTCTCCTCAATGCTCTCCTCAATGTTCTCCTCAATGCTCTCCTCAATGTTCTCCTCATGTTCTCCTTAATGTTCTTTTCATGTTCTCCTCAATATTCTCCTCATGTTCTCCTCAATGTTCTCCTCATGTTCTCCTCAATGTTCTCAATGTTCTCCTCATGCTCTCCTCAATGTTCTCCTCATGTTCTCCTCAATGTTCTCCTCATGTTCTCCTCAATGTTCTCAATGTTCTCCTCATGCTCTCCTCATGTTCTCCTCATGCTCTCCTCAATGTTCTCCTCATGTTCTCCTCAATGTTCTCCTCTATGTTCTTTTCATGTTCTCCTCAATGTTCTCCTCAATGTTCTCCTCATGTTCTCCTCAATGTTCTCCTCATGTTCTCCTCAATGTTCTCCTCAATGTTCTCCTCAATGTTCTCCTCAATGTTCTCCTCATGTTCCCCAGACCCTTCACCACAGTGGTGGTGACCTTCAGAGGTCCCTGATCCTGATCACAACAAAATCCCAGTGAAGATCCCCCCCTGTCCTGTAGCAAACACTGAGGGGATACAATTTTGAGATGCATTTTGAGACTTCCCTTCCCTTTTCCCCTATTCCCCTTTTTTTCCTTTTCCTTTTCCTTTTCCTTTTCTTTCCTTTCCCTGTGATGGGACATACAAGAATGACAATGAAAATAGGAACAGAAACAGCTTTGGGTTTAAAACAGTTTTGCCCTCAGGATCATTTAAATGAGCTGGAAATGGATCCCTGCTGCCCCTGGAGCTGAGCACGGTGTCACAACCTCTCCCTTCGTCCCTGGCTACAAAATTCATCCTTAAAACAGACAAATCCCTCTTTTTCTTGATGGAATTCATCTTCTGTACAAGCATTTTAGGGTTTGGAGCCCTTTGCTGGCACTTTCTGAGGGGGAACTGATGCCTTGAGAACCTGACCCAGAGCAGAGGCTGGGCAGAGCTAAAGAATAAAGCAGGGATTGATTCAAAGCATCTCCTCCATGGATGCACCTTGGGCAGCACCAGAGCCCAGCCAGGGCTGCACCCAAGATGAACCAAAATGGCCCCAAAATGCACGGCCGGGCACGGGCTCTGTCCCTGGGATCAGTTCTGCTCCATTTGCATCTTGCAGTTCATTGTCCCATCCCAGCTTTAGCCCCTGCACTCCCACCCTGCTTGTTTTTCTCTCTCCAGCCCACGGGGTTTGTGCTCTGGGGCTGAGATTTGGATCATTTGTCCTTGGTGCCCAGCTGGAGCAGGAATTGTTTTGTCTCCCTGCTCTGTGCACAGAGCTCACCATCCCAGAATGTGAACCCAGACCCACACACTAAAGCAGCACAGAACCTGAAAAACAGAAAAGCCAAACCTGAGGCATCAGAACTTCTCCACTGACCCATCTTTAACTCCAAAGCTCGTTGGCCACCTCGAAATAACACGACATGACTTAAATGGAGGCTGGGTGGAAAACATCAGGATGTGCTGCATATTCAGGAATTAAAACCATCCTGGCAGCTCTGAAAGAAAAGGTCATTCCCATCCAGCTGAAATCCCTGAAGCACCTCAAGGCTTCTCTGGGTGCACTGATGGAGAAGTGTTAATGACCATGCAAAGCTGTGGTCAGGGCTGACCACCAGCCCTCAGCCCTGCCTGCAAAATTATCGACAGCTTTATTGCTTCTTCTTGTCATGGTTAGGAAATGAAAAGCCTTTCCCTAATCAAGTAATTGCATTAAGCAACTGCTGGGAACATTTGGCTGCTCTTGTTTCAGGGCCTCCAGGTCGAGTGGGTTTTAGATTTGTCACATGTCAGGAGCTGTTTCGGTCACATTTCTTTTTGGAGTACAATAATGTTGGCTTTGCTTCTGCCCTTGCGAGTAAAAGTTGGGGGTTTGAGTCTCTTGGTAAATGCAGGGCAGGGAAAAGTCTGGGAAATGCTGGGAGAACCTGAGAGAGGAAGGCAAGGGAAGGGAGTTCTGGGGAGAATTAAACCCAGGAATTCAGGAAATGGAGAGTTCTGGGGAGAATTAAACCCTAATCAGTGAATCTGGAGTAATAATAATAATAATAATAATAATAATATGAAAACAACACTAACAACAACAAGTGGTTGTAACTGAAGCCGTGCAAGCCCTGGGAGATTTTGGACAGTGAGGAAATTCCTTTCTCTTTTCCTTTCCCCTTTTCCTTTCCCCTTTTCCTTTCCCCTTTTCCTTTTCCTTTTCCCTCTTTTCCTTTTCCTCCTTCTCCTTCTTCTTTCCTTTCCTTTTCATTTTCCCTTTTCCTTTCCCCTTTTTCCTTTCCCCTTTTCCTTTTCCTTTTCCTCTTTTCCTTTTCCTTCCTTTCCCTTGTGATGGAATGTGCAAGAATGACAATAAAAATAGGAATAGAAACAGCTTTGGGTTTAAAACAGGCTCCAACAAAGACAGGGAAATGTCCAGGACACAGGAAAACCCCATCCATGTCCAGAGCTTTGTCAGTGGATCCACACAGCTGCCACAGCAGGACAATGACAATATTTAAACTCAATATTTAAACCTACAGAAAATCCAAATCACCACAAAAAGCCCCAGGAGCTGAGCCTTGTCCTGTCTGCCAAAAATCCAAACAACCCTGCTGAGAATCCCTGCTCGTGTTCTCACCTTGCTGTAAGAGTTTGTTTAATCTTCTCCACAGGAAAAAAACATTAAAAAAATATTTTGGAGACAACTAAAAATGACTCCGAGTTCCTTTTATTATCATTTTTCTCTCTTATTTAACAACTGCAAAGCTGAATATTCTCCCTGAGTTCATTTTTCAGTATTTTGAGGGTGTCTGGCAGCTCTCTCAGTTCATTTTTCTGCTCTTGTGTTCCTTGCTCTGATGTTTTCTCCTATGAAATTGCCCAGCTGCTGGAATGTCCCTTCTCCAGCCCCAAATGCAGAATTAAGTATTTAAAGCTGAACTTGGAATGCCTGGGGAAAATGTAACTGCTAAAAATACCCCCTTCCAATACATTTGATTTAGGATGGGATTTCCACAGAGTTTCCCATTGATTTGAGGGATTTCTTTCTTTTTTAGCAGCTGAATTTCAGTTCTGAGCAAGGAATTATTTAGGAATTCCTAATCAAGCAGCCACTTTTGCCTATATGGATTCCAGTTGGGCAACTCCTCCCATAAATACCCCAAAAATGCAGTTTTGAGAGCAGGAACGGCTACACCCCCAAAATCTCTCCTGGAAAATGGGAAAAACTGGGATTTCCTGGTTACAGCTCTATTTGTGGTCATTATTTGAGGAGAAACCTACTTTGGTTCTTCCCCAAACATCAAATCTGTTTCCTGCCTTGAAGAGAATTCCCAAATTTCTGGAGAGGAGATGTGGAGGAAAGGCAAGAGGGGATTTTTGTAGGAAAACTGATCATTCCCATAGCTCTGGACATTTTTAAACTGTATCATCTGCTGTTGGGAAATTGGAATTTTGGGATGGAATTTAGGCAAGATCCCGGAGCCATCAAGTGTGATCCTGAATATGAATGTTCCTGAATATTCCTAGAAAAAAACCAAAGTGGTCCCAAAAAAATCCTTCAGATGAGGGAGTTTCTCCTTTTTATATTACACAGACATTTGGTTTGCAAGGAAACTCCAATAATTTGTTTATTCCTGGGAGTCCAAACCTCTGATGTTGTTAAAAATAGCATGAAAGGCATTCCTGGAGGAGAAAAAACCAAAAAAATATTCCTGGATGATTTTTATTTGGAAGGAGGTGCTGACTGTAGGGAATGTTTACCCTGCATTCCAGGTTTTGTAAAAGATGAGACATTTCTGAGGAAAATATTCCAGGAGAGCAAGGGAAGCACAGCAGGATGACAGACAGGCAGGATTTGGGGGGGAAAAAAAAATGAAATTCCATCAATCCAGCCCCACTGCTACCAGCTGATTCCAGCTCCTTCCTGGGGCAGAAGGAGAGAAAACGAAGATGAAAAGAGGAAATCTCGGGAAAGGAAATGAAAAGAGCTTTATTAGCGAGGTTCTTCTCCTGCCTGACCCAATTATCAGATTTTGCATTTAAGTTTAAGACAGCAGATCAAACAAGCAGAGCCACTTTGTACTCGTGCCAGGAGCCCAGATGAGATCTCTCAGGGACTCTCCTGCATGCCAGGAATAAGAAACTCTGCCTCTCCCCAAGTTGTTTTTTTTTTGTCTACATATGGTGCAAAGTGCAAAAAATAGCCCAATTCAGGCCTGGCTGGCTGGAGGCCAGGATTTATGGCACTTTATCAGCTGGGCTGGGAGGGGGCAGCAGGAGGAAGAGGAAAATCTAATTATAAGTTTCCCCAAATGAGCTAAATAGAACTGCAGGCAAGTCCAAAGGTTGGTGTCATGCTAAGGTAGCAAAAGGAATGAGTGGTTGGGGATGTTCAGCTCCAAATTTACAGGGGATTTTGGGGGTTTTTTTTTGGTCAGGGACAGAAATTCACCTCAAATATCTCCAAGGTGGGACTGAGAAGCTTCTGAGAACTTCTAAACCCCCAGGCTGGGGGTGTTTGGATCTGAAATCAGAGAACAAAGTGGGACCAACACTCTGAAAGGAGATATGATCAAACCAAACTCAATTGAGAGGAAAAAACCCAAGAAATTCTGCAAATGGAGTGACCCCAACCAAATGGACTGAGATGAAATGAGGTGCAGTGGAAAGAACTGAAACTTGCCAAAATGATTCCTCCTGAAATCCCAAAATCAGGCAAGAAACAATGATTTCTGCAAGAGATTCTCTCCCTCTGGGCTGCAGCATCCCAGCTTGGGGGGTTTTAGGGCTGAGGTGGGATTTGGGATGGAATGGGACATGAGATGTCTTTAAAGGGTTTTCCCTCTTTCCCTTTTTTTCATCTTTGGGCACCACTGGGAGCACTGGAACCTCCTCTACCTCTGCACACGGGTGGAGAACTCATTTGTGGGCCACGATGCCATAAAAAGAAATTGTTTTGCTTTCACTTGTGCAAATAAAAGCAAAGAACAACAAAGATCTGGGAGTTAACAGGGCCTGAGCTCACCCCTTTAAACAGAACCAGAGACAAACTTTTCTGGCAGGGTTTAAAGTCAGCTTTGGCACAGAAGAGCTTCCTCCCTCACCTCCTGCAAGAGATGCTCTGGGTTTCAATACCTGCGCTCATTTGGCACATTTATTCCTGAAGTATTTTAGGGTTTTGATGCATTTCATTACCACCTGTGCTCCTGAGTGCTGTTCCAGCCTTGTTTTCAGGAGACAACTGCAATCCTGCATTTATTATCCCCTTTGGGCTGCAGCCACTTCTAATGGACTTTATTATTATCCACCACATTCCTCAGGAGGAAACATCCAGCCCAGACTTGGCTGCCTCGGTCCTAAACTTGTTCCACAGGGAGCTTTTTGGGAAAGGAGGCCAGGACTTTTTATCCTCCTGTTTTCCTACCTATTTTCACTGCAGCTTAAATCTATTTTTGCTTCTCTCTGTCATCGTTCAGCAACAAACAGAAACAGACCCTGCTTGCTTTTATAATTTCCCTTTACACAAATATTTAGGGACGACCATCCTGCTGTATCCAGATGTGAGGTAGCCACTTGTGATCCAGATGTTTTTGAAACCCATTTTCTCCTCCTCCTGGGGATCAGAAAAGCCTCAAAATGTGTAGAAAAAAAATATGGAAGAGAGAGGTTTATAAAACCATAAATACAGGGACGAAAGTGAGGAATATTTTGAGTGAATATTTTGAGTGAATATTTTGAGGAATATATTGAGTGAATATTATTCACTCAAGAGCAAAAAAACTGTCAGGCAACTTTTTTGAAATGACTTTTTCACACAGATTTTAATTAAATCCTGGAAATTTTGCCATAGGAGGCTGAAGAGGCCAAATTTAAAATGAATCCAAAGAAGTTTAGACATGTTCACAAGGAACGTGTGGGATGAAGCCATGGAAGGACAGCTCTGGTGCTGTCTTTGATGATTTATAAACAATTCCCAGCCCAAAAAATCCCTATTCCAAGTCCACATTCTCCTGACCATCACACAAGACAAGAGATTCCTTGGTGTCACAGGATTATTTTTACAAGGAAGGGACAAACCAGATGTGAGGTAGAGGACAGAACAACCTCTCCTAAAGAACATTCCTGCTCTTCAGCTTGGGGGCTGAGATTGGCCAGGGAGGGAAAACCTTGCTTTTCCTTTCATGAATCCCTAATTCTGCCTTTTTCCATGGACTCTTTCGAGTTTTCCTTGCTGGAACAAAGATATCACCAGGTGGCTGCTGGAAAAGTCCCCCTGAGCTGAAGGAGTGGGGAGGAGTTTGTTCTCCCAAGGATCCATAGCTGGAAAAATCTGAAATACCTGGAGCTGATTTTCCCAGCTCCCATTCCCACCTGGAAGCAGAGCTGGGGGAAGCTGAGTGCAACAGATCCATCCCCTAAACCCAGCTACAAGGTCTGGGAGCTGCTGTCTCCACAGCATTCCCTGGCATGGCCTGGAAAGCTCCACTGATGCCATGATCCCATCCCACAGGGCTCTGTCAGGGTGAGGGGCTGATAATTAACAGCATTTGATTCTTTGCAAGTCAAGCTGAATTAGAAACCTTTGCTCTTACTCCAGTCCCAACCTGCTCCATTTTCTTTCCACCTCATCCATAATGGCATCAGCACCGACATGGGGCTGGGAAGGGAATCATTTTTCTTGGGAATGTTTTGGCTCACCCATGACAGCTCCTTGTGCTGCAGAGTTTTGTGTTTCTTGCTTAAACCCTGCTCATTGTTTGCTCTCTTTTTTTTTTTTTTCCCTTTTTTTTTTTTTTTTTTTTTTCCTAAGCCACGTTGGAACAAGGAAACACAAATATATAAAAAGCAGCTGTTGAAATGTAATTAAAGAACAGACGGGGCCTGGTGCCAGGCCTGCTGAGGGAAGGGAGAGCCTGAACCCTGCTCTGGACACACCCCAGAGCCAGGAGGCAGCTACTGAGCAATTCCTGATCTCAGAGAGGGAGCAGGGAAGGGAGAATCCAGGGGGAGAGCAGGGAAAGGAGAATCCAGAATGGGAGCAGGGAAAGGAGAATCCAGAGTGGGAGCAGGGAAAGGAGAATCCAGAGGGGGAGAAGAGAAAGGAGAATCCAGAGTGGGAGCAGGGAAAGGAGAATCCAGGGGGGGAGAAGAGAAAGGAGGATTCAGAGAGGGAGAAGAGAAAGGAGAATCCAGAGTGGGAGCAGGGAAAGGAGAATCCAGAATGGGAGCAGAGAAAGGAGAATCCAGAGGGAGAGCAGGGAAAGGAGAATCCGGAAAGGAGAATCCAGAATGGGAATAGACAAGAGAGATCCAGAGTGGGAACAGACAAAGATCCAGAATGGTTATAAAGGCACATCCAGAGTGGGAGCAGAGAAAAGCAGATCTAGAATAGGAACAGACAGAGGCAAATCCAGAGTAGAAGCAGAGAAAAGCTGATCTGGAGTGGGAGCAAAGACATCCCCGTTCTTGGGTGATTGACCAGAGAAATGTTCTCTCATGGAATCATGGAATGGTTTAGGTTGGAGGGGAGCTTAAAACCCACCCAGTGCCACCCCTGCCATGGCAGGGACACCTCCCACTGTCCCAGGCTGCTCCAATGTCCCCAGTGTCCAGCCTGGCCTTGGGCACTGCCAGGGATCCAGGGATGGAATTCCATGCCAGCCCTGCCCACCCTGCCAGGGAACAATTCCTCATTGCCAATGTCCCATCCAGCCCTGCCCTCTGGCACTGGCAGCCATTCCCTGGGTGCTGTCCCTGCATGCCCTGGAAATTGTCTCTCTCCAGCTTTCCTGGGGCTCCTGCAGGCCCTGCAAGGCCACCCTGAGCTCAGCCCAAAGCTTCTCCTGTGCAGGTGAACAATCCCAGCTGTGCCAGCCTTTCCTCCCAGCAGAGCTGCTCCATCCCTCTGCCCATCCTGGAGCCTCCTCTGGGCTCTCTGCAGCAGCTCCAGCTCCTCCCTGGGCTGGGCCCAGGCCTGGGGCAGCTCTGCAGGTGGGAAATCACCTGAGGGGGCACAGGGACACAATCCCAATCCCAATCCCAATCCCAATCCCAATCCCAATCCCAGTCCCTCTCCTGACCCCAGCTGGGGCTCAGCGCAGGGCAGGGGGCTCAGGGCTGGGGCAGGCCCAGCTCTCCCAGGGCTGCTCCCTCTGCTCATCCCAGCCTGGATCCATCCTGGGGTTGCCAGGATCCCCTGGCCCTGTTCAATCCCATGACATTCCCACTTCCCGAGCTTGTCCACGTCCCTCTGCCTGTCCCCATCCTTCAGCAGTGCCACCACAACCTCACCTTGGTGCTGACCCATGAAAATGGCAGAGAATTTCCATTTTACTGTTCTAAATATATCCCCCCAAACTGCCTGCACAACAATTTTCTGCAAGAATCCCAAATCCTGCCTTGGCCAAACCAAACCAGAGGTGAGGAAAAGCCAAGGCTGAAGCGTTTCCAGATGGTTTTGCCTTTCCAGTGGTGCCACACAACCTTTTATGTGCTGGAAATCACCACCTGAACATTTACTTTTTGAGAGATGCTCTATTGTCCCTCACCCCCTGCATATCCCAAAGTTTTGGCTCCTCCAGCCAATGCCCTAAACTTAAAAAGGCCAAGAAAATTTAAAAAACAAGGAGTTTTCTGGGGGGAAAAAAAATCTCCAAAAAAGCAGGGCTGAAACATAAAATGAAGCAATCTGGGATTTTATTTCTGGTTCATGTTGTCTTCCAAGCTCACCTCTAATATGCCAGAGGGAACAGTTTTTCTCCTGATTGATGGAAATTTAAGTCTCCTCATAGGAAGGGTTTCCCTTCCAGAAAACGAAAACTTTAAAAAAAAAAAGTATCAGACAACACAAAGCTGTGCCAAAGAACAGAATTTTCCAAAGATTTGGCTGGAATAATCACTTTGTTTTACATGGCAAAATCTGTGCTGAGAAGAAAACACAAAGATGTGGAAAATGCAGAAGCTGGATTTGCTTTTAAGAGTCAATTTTATGTGCAGGGTTGGAAATCCAGGATTGTCCATGTGCTGATAGGTGAAGTCACCAAAAAAAATCAGGAAAAAGAGAAAAGAGCAGGAAAGTTAGGATTAAGCAGAGCCTAAAAGTTAAACAAGAGGATGTGGGTGTCATTAGAGAGGTGAAAAGTGAATTTTGGTGGGAAATATCAACAATTTATCTTCCTAATTTTAGTGGAAGTGGAACCTCATTAGGGGTTGGAATGGGATGAGCTTTAAGGGCTTTCCCAACCCCAACAATTCTGAGGTGACTTTTTTAAACCAAGCCTAAATTTTGCTGCCAAGGCACCTTGAAATAACCTCATGAAATGCACAGAGGGAAATGGAAACCTGCTCCCCCCTCAGATTGCTGCTCCTGGACTAAAAATGTTGGGAATTTTGGGGCATTTTTGAGAAATATTGGGAAATTTTTAGAAGTGTTGAGAATTTTTGGGACATTTTGGGAAATTTTGAGAAATTTGGGGAAATTTTGAGAGATTTTGGGGAATTTTGGTCTGTCCCTCTCCAGATTCCTCATGCAGGGATTGTCCTCATCTGAGAGCTGCATAAACCCCAAAACTCCTTCCCAGCCCTCGTTAACTGATGTGAGAATGTGTTAAAATTGATTTATTCTGAACAGTTCTGAGGTGACTTTTTTACACCAAACCTCAATTTTGCTGCCTTGGCACCTTGGGATAACCTTGGGGAATTCATGGAGGGAAACTGGAACCTGCTCCCCTCAGATTGCTGCTCCTGGACTAAAAATGTTGGGAAATTTTGGGAAATTTTGGGAATTTTTGAGAAATTCTGGGACATTTTGGGAAATTTTGAGAGATTTTGGGGAATTTTGGTTTGTCCCTCTCCAGACTCCTCATGCAGAGATTTTCCTCATCTGAGAGCTGCATAAGGCCCAAAACTCCTTCCCAGCCCTCGTTAACTGATGTGAGAATGTGTTAAAATTGATTTATTCTGAACAGTTCTGAGGTGACTTTTTTACATCAATCCTCCAATTTTGCTACCTTGGCACCGTGGGATAATCTTGGGGAATTCATGGAGGGAAACTGGAACCTGCTCCCCTCAGATTGCTGCTCCTGGACTAAAAATGTTGGGAAATTTTGGGAAATTTTGGGAATTTTTGAGAAATTCTGGGACATTTTGGGAAATTTTGAGAAATTTTGGGAAATTTTGGTGTGTCCCTCTCCAGACTCCTCGTGCAGAGATTTTCCTCATCTGAGAGCTGCATAAACCCCCAAAACTCCTTCCCAGCCCTCATTAACTGATGTGAGAATGTGTTGAAATGGATTTATTCAGACTTTTGCCCACGTTTTTCTCTCCTGATGTGAATTCCCAGTAAATCTTGCAAACAAAGCCCGGTGTGATTATCCCAGCTCGCACGCGGGAGATGGAGTTGGAGGAAGGGGGATCTCATCAGCTCAAACTTAACCCCAGCCTGGTTAAACCCATCCTATCTGTGAGTCCAACAGCAGCAGGACCCCTCTGCAGTGGGGTTTTAGGGATGTGACTGGGGCAGGCAAGGGAAGAAAATAATTCTGGGTTTCTCCTGCGGGGCTGAGCTGAGTGTCCCGCTTAAGAACAAGCCTGGCTTTCTTAAACTGAGTTGTCCCCTTGAATTCTGTGGGACAAAACAAAGTGCTGAAAGTTAAAGCAGAGCTTGAATTATGTGAATTGTGAATTATGAATTATTGCCCTACAATGCTTTCGTAGGGTTGAGCCCTTTTGAGTCACCAAAACACCACTGCAGCCCCACAAATGGAGATAAACCCACTTCAAATGGAGATAAACCCACTTCAAATGGAGATAAACCCACTTCAAATCAGGATAAACCCACTTCAAATCAAGATAAACTCACTTCAAATCAAGATAAACCTGCTCCTAACCCCGCTGGGGCCTGGCTGGAGGGATCCCTGTGATCCCTGAAGGAATAAACTGACCCAAAGTGGCACCAGTCCCACTCACAGGCTACAAAATCCAAGTAATTTCATAACAGAGCTGCTGCCCTCCCTCAAATGCAGCCAGAGCTGGGAGCTCCAGGAAAAGCAGGAATTCTGGAGGAATTAAGAGAGCTCCTCTCTTTCTGAGGGTTTGGAGCTGCTGGTTGTTTGTGCCAGAGACACAGGGCTTAAATTAAATTTCTTCCGGCCCAGATGTGCTGGGAGGGGGAGAAGGAGGCAGGAAACTCAGCTTTTCCACCGGATTTATTTAGTCCAGACATCATCCACCCTCTGGACAGGGTTTGGAGAGGCAGGTGAGGACACTGGGGCACAATTCCTGCACTGCCCAGAGCCACCAGGACCTTGGGGGCACTGCTGGTGGCCACTGGCCTGGCACCAATCCCTGGAGGATCCAAGATTCCCCCTGGGAGTTCTTATCCAGAAGCAATTGAACCAGGGTGCAATTCCCTCCTGAGCACGGCAGGACAGCAGACTGGGATGGTGGGATCTGTTAAACCCCACAGCCAAATGAAATGTGCTGAATTAAATTAAATCCGTTCTGGGGAAAGGAGGGGAGAGGCAGCAGATCCTGCAGGCCACCATCCACCTTTCCTGGACTCTCCATCTCTGGAAACGTCCCAGGACAGATGGGACAGGACATGAACCAACCTGGGGTAGGGGAAGGAGCTTCTGCCCATGGCAGGGGGTGGAACAAAACCCTCTTTAACGTCCATTCGAACCCCAGGCACTCCACAGTTCCATGTTCTGCGCCCTGGAGCCAGCTGGAATGCTCAGCTGGGCTGGAATTGCACTGGAATGGAGCACAGCCCAGGCTCTGCTGCAGCAGCGAGTGCTGACACCCTCAGCTGCCTCTGATTTAATTGGATTTTCTCTCCTGACTGCCTGGATGCTCCTAGCGAGGCTCACGTGGGATGGGGAGGATCCAGGATTCACTCTGGAGGTTTTGCAGTGGCAGAGTGTTGAATTTTGGATATTCCCAGCACAAGACTGTGAAATATCCATGGAACAAACCAGAATAAACCAGTTTGGGTTAGCAAGGAAGGAAATGGGTGCTTTGACACCACTGATGAATGTTTCCTTACCAATGTTGTGTTTGTGTGACAAAATGATGCTGCCAGCGACCACTGAATCCCAGATTTCAGGTGGAAAAAGCAGTGGAGGAGCCTTTTGGGCAGCATTCGTAGAAAAGAGGGGGAAAAAAATGCAGGAAGAGGAGGAAAAAAACCCAAAGAGAGGAAAAATTTCCAGGCGCAGCTTTGTAGCAGCAGAGTTTATTTGCTCTGCTACCTGAGGACAAGCAAGCTCTGTGTGTCCCAGCCCATGGAAAGATTCCTGCAGGGATCCATGCAGAGGGAGAGGTTGGAAAAGCAGTGCCAGCTTATCACAGCCCCCATCTGGGAAATGGGAAAACCAGGAACGACCCAAACCTTTGGATGGGCTCGTGGATTTCTCCTCCTCGTGTCGCACAAAGAAGGAGCTCCCTGAGCTGCTGGAATCCCCAGATTTGTGTCCTGTTATTTTTGTCCTGTTTTTCCTGTCCAGGAAAAATGGGATCAGTGCTGTTGGATGGGAAAATGGGATTTTCCTGCTGGGAGAAGCAGGAAAAATGTGGAGGTGGCCTCCAGGTGTGGGGACAGAGCCAGGGACAATCCATGGGAAATCCAATCCAACTGGACGAGTGGATTTAGGAGGGATGGGATTTATCCTGAAGGATGAACAAACAGCAGCTAAGCCAGGTTTAAAGGCAGAACTCCCACAAAACTCCCCTGGGTGCTGCACTACAACAAAGTGACCCTGCCTGCTCCTCCTGCCCTTCCCAAGGCTTGGAATAGAGTTTGGGAACCAAACCAGCCTGGCAGAGTTTGGTTAGTCCAGGAATTCCATCCCTGGCAGGGTTGGTTTAGAGTTGGAATTCCATCCCTGGCAGGGTTTGTTTAGCTCAGGAATTCCATCCCTGGTAGGATTTGTTAATCCAGGAATTCCATGCCTGGCAGGGTCTGTTTAGTCCAGGAATTCCATCCCTGGCAGGGTTTGTTAATCAAGGAATTCCATCCCTGGCAGGGTTTGTTAATCCAGGAATTCCATCTCTGGCAGGACTGGTTAATCCAGGAATTCCATCTCTGGCAGGATTGATTTAGTCCAGGAATTCCACCCCTGGCAGGGTTTATTTAGTCCAGGAATTCCATCCCTGGCAGGGTTTGTTAATCCTGGAATTCCATCCCTGGCAGGGTCTGTTTAGTCCAGGAATTCCATCCCTGGCAGGGTTTGTTAATCCAGGAATTCCATCCCTGGCAGGATTTGTTAATCCAGGAATTCCATCCCTGGCAGGGTCTGTTTAGTCCAGGAATTCCATCCCTGCTGGAATTTGTTAATCCAGGAATTCCATCCCTGCTGGAATTTGTTAATCCAGGAGTTCCATCCCTGGCAGGGTCTGTTCAGTCCAGGCTGGCTCCTGCGGAGGCAGGGCTGGGTCAGGCACAGTCAGGTCTTTGTTCAGGAAGCCACTGCCTAAAGCTGGAATTAAATCCTGAATTAAATCAGTTTATTCTGCTCCCCAGCCACGTGTCCCTGTGTTTTCAGAGGGCAGGGCTGGACAGCAATCCCTGATGGGATATCCCAAAGGAAAGAGGGAAAAAAAACCCCAAAAACCCAAACCAGCAGCACTAAAACCAACCCTCACCTAAAATCACTCTTAAATGTTGGGAATACAGGAGCTGTAAAGAGAGGAAAAAGGGAAAAGCTGCAGGCTGTGGTTTGGCTGTGGGTTTTGGGGTTATTTTCCCAGAAAATGAGCACATCCAGCTCCTCTGCAGCAGGATGTGAGACTGCCCAGACCAATCCATGCTCCAATCCCTTCCCAAGCTCCAATCCCACTCCATCCTCCAGCCAGGAGCTGGAAATTCTGAGCTTTGTCAGGCCCAGGGAGCTGATTTGATGTTGTAGGAATGTGCTCTGGATTGGGATCAATGGGAATGTTGATTTTGGGATGGGGCACCTCACGTCGGGAGCTGCCTCCTTCCAAAACCATCCCAGGCCCAACTCCCGGCCTGGCTGGAGCTGGGGGATTGCCTTTGGAAAATCCCTGCTGGAGCTGGGAATTCCCACTCCTTTCCTCAGAAAGAAGAGAAATGAAACCGGATTTGGGGGCCCTGATGGGCTCAGAATGTGCTGGGTGAGAAAAAGCTGAAATAAATCTGAAAAATCAAATTTTCTGCTGCCCTCAAATCCGAGCCGAGCCAAGCACTGCTCCTGCTTGAGAGAAACTCAGGGGTTTTTGCTGAAATGTTGCTCTTGATTTAATCATGGAATCATGGAATGATTTGGAGTGGAAAAATCCTTAAAGATAATTTAATTCCAAGTCTTTTCCCTGGGCAAGGACACCTTCCACTGTCTCAGGTGGCCTCAATCCCAATGTCCAGCCTGGCCTGGGACACCAGATTTGGAGGCCCTGATGGGCTCAGAATGTGCTGGGTGAGAAAAAGATGAAATAAATCTGAAAAATCAAATCTTCTGCTGCCCTTAAGCCAAGCACTGCTCCTGTTTGACAGAAAAAGGGGATTTTGCTAAAATGTTGCTCTTGATTTAATCATGGAATCAGGGAATGATTTGGAGTAGAAAAATCCTTAAAGATGATCTAATTCCAAGTCCTTTCCATGGGCAGGGACACTTTCCACTGTCTCAGGTGGCTTCAATCCCAATGTCCAGCCTGGCCTGGGACACCAGATTTGGGGGCCCTGGTGGGCTCAGAATGTGCTGGGTGAGAAAAAGCTGAAATAAATCTGAAAAATCAAATTTTCTGCTGGCCTGAAATTCAAGCCAAGCCAAGCACTGCTCCTGCTTGACAGAAACTCTGGGGTTTTTGCTGAAATGTTGCTCTTGATTTAATCATGGAATCAGGGAATGATTTGGAGTAGAAAAATCCTTAAAGATGATCTAATTCCAAGTCCTTTCCATGGGCAGGGACACTTTCCACTATCTCAGGTGGCTTCAATCCCAATGTCCAACCTGGCCTGGGACACCAGATTTGGGGGCCCTGGTGGGCTCAGAATGTGCTGGGTGAGAAAAAGCTGAAATAAATCTGAAAAATCAAATTTTCTGCTGCCCTCAAATCTGAGCCAAGCCAAGCATTGCTCCTGTTTGAGAGAAACTCAGGGGTTTTTGCTGAAATGTTGCTCTTGATTTAATCATGGAATCATGGAATGGTTTGGAGTGGAAAGATAATTAAAGGTAATTTAACTCCAAGTCCTTCCCATGGCAGGGACACCTCCCACTGTCCCCAGTGTCCAGCCTGGCCTTGGGCACTGCCAGGGATCCAGGGCTGGAATTCCATGCCAGCCCTGCCCACCCTGCCAGGGAACAATTCCTCATTGCCAAGATCCCATCCAGCTCTGCCATCTTCCATCTTAAAATTATTTCCCCTTTTTCCATCCCTCCATTCCCTTCTCCAAAATCCCTCTCCAGACTTGTTAAAAGCCTCTGTTTTGTTTTGGAATCTTCCCAACACACTTTGTAATTTTGTTTTCCAGATTTTTTTTTTCACTTGTCTGAAATCAGTATCAGGGACAGAGGAAGAGTCTCTTCAGCACTTACTGAAGATTTTTTGGGGTCATTTCTTAACAAAAATTCATTGCAGACACCCTGGGACTGTGGAAGGTTTCCCTGCCCGTGCCAGGGGTGGCACTGGATGAGCTTTAGGGTCCCTCCCAACCCCAAACCAGTCTGGGATTTCATTTTATGATTCCCTGCTGGGTGAGGGAGCCACTTTCAGATGTCCCAGGGGGACCAAGTCCTTCAGGGATCACTGGGGCAGATTTCTGGTGCAGAACCAAGACCACATTTCCCTCTGAGTGGCACAAAATCCTCAGGGAAAGCAACAGAAAAGATGGGAAAAGCCAACAAGAGAAAAGAAGGAAGACCCAGACTCTTTATAAAAGTTATAAAGGTATAAAATGCCAACGTTATAATGCCAAATGCCAAAGTTATAAAAGTCTAAAATGCCAACAACAGAAAAGAAGGAAAACCCAAACTCTTTCTAAAAGCTTTTGTGCTTGTCTGTGTAATACAAGGTAGTAATAATTTCTGCAGTTATTATGTGTAATATAATGCAATAATAATGAAATTCTGCAATTATTATTATTAAATTTAAATAATAAAGTCTCCACAGCAGCACAACCATTCATTTTTCACCCTCCCCAGCCAGGTCAGCCTATGAGGTCCCAGCTCTAGTGCTTGGATGGAGCAGGCAGAGCTTTTTGGACAAGGGCTGAGAGGCTGACAAGGAACACAGTGTGCAGGACATGTGCAGGCACTCCAACAAAAATGCAAATCCATCTCTCCAGTCTCCAGCTTTTCCGGTGGGAGAGGATTGCCAGAAAATAACTCCAGTCAGGGAAAACAAAGAAGATGCTGCTGCTGCTGCTGCTGCTGCTGGAGAAAGTCTCTTCAATTGTTTCCAAACTCACTTTCTTTTTGGAATAACTGAGGAGGACGTCAGGACACAGATTCTGATTCTCCCTCCCTGCTCAGGCCAGCCTGGGCATTTTTCTATTTTCTGTTTCAATTTTCTACACTTTGTAATGTTTAATTTATATTGCTGTGTTTGGATCTCTTTCTTTCCAGTTGTCACACGTTGCATTATTTCTAATTACTGCATTTCTTTTGCTTTTGAATGAAGTTTTAGTTTCACACAACTTGGTCTCACAGCTTCATAAACTCATCTTAAAACATCCCCATGTTCACTCTCATTTTTGGGATTTGAGCCTGATTTCCAGCCTGGAAAGGTCTGAGAGGTGGATCCTGAGCCCTTTGGGATGATGTTAAATCCCAGGCTGGGAGGATTTCTGGCTGCCCTGGGCAGGGCTGATCTTAGCCAGGTGGGAAAAGGGGAAAAAAACCAGGGAATCATGGAATGATTTGGGAAAGGAGGGGTTAAACACCACCTAATTCCAGCTTACTACTGGCAAGGACCTGCTCCACCATCCCAGGCTGCACCAAGCCCCATCCTGGACACTTCCAGGGATGGGGAGTCCACACCCAAAGAGCTTTTTCCCCCCAAAACATTTGGGAATAGCATTTTTTTTGAAATTTATTATTTGGGAATCGTCTTTTTGGCAAATTTCTTATTTGGGAATAACCTTTTTTTTTTGGAATATATGAGAAGGTGGCAGCCAATTCCAGGAAGGAAGAGGAGCCCAGAGCCAGCAGAGGAAGGAGGGATAGGACAGAAAATCCCATGGGAGCTTCCACCATCGGAGCCGCCCGCCGAGGAACTGCCGGGGCTTTGATGAGGGAACAACTTTGCAAGCAAACAGGATCACACAAACAAACCTCTGGCTCCTCCAGCAGTGCCTATTCCCAGGAAAAACCCCCTCAAAGCCCCTCTGCACCACTGCCATGGGATGGGGAGAGGGAAAATGTCACATCTTGGAGGGGCAGCTGAGCCACTCATGGGTGAAGCGTCCTGAGGACAAAGCTCCAAAGGGAGCTGCCAACACCTCATCCCCACTTCTCCAGCTCCAAAACCTCCTGGAATCTTCTCCCAGCCCCTAAAGCAGCATTCAAACCCTGAGCAAGACACCATTCCCTCCAAGCCACTGTCCCAGCAAACTCCGGGAAAAATTCAATCCCTCCAAGCCACTGTCACAAAAAAATCCTGGAAAAATTCAATCCCTCCAAGCCATTGTCACAAAAAAATCTGGAATAATTCAATCCCTCCAAGCCATTGTCCCAAAAAAATCCTGGAAAAATTCAATCCCTCCAAGCCATTATCACAAAAAAATCCTGGAATAATTCAATCCTTCCAAGTCATTGTCCCAAAAAATCCTGGAAAAATTCAATCCCTCCAAGCCATTGTCACAAAAAAACCCTGGAAAAATTCAATCCCTCCAAGTCATTGTCCCAAAAAATCCTGGAAAAATTCAATCCCTCCAAGCCATTCTCACAAAAAAATCCTGGAATAATTCAATCCCTCCAAGTCATTGTCATAAAAAAATCCTGGAAAAATTCAATCCCTCCAAGCCACTGTCCCAAAAAATCCTGGAATAATTCAATCCCTCAAAGCCATTGTCACAAAAAAATCCTGGAATAATTCAATCCCTCCAAGCCACTGTCCCAAAAAAATCCTGGAATAATTCAATCCCTCCAAGCCATTATCACAAAAAAATCCTGGAAAAATTCAATCCCTCCAAGTCATTGTCATAAAAAAATCCTGGAATAATTCAATCCCTCCAAGCCACTGTCCCCAAAAAAAAACTGGAATAATTCAATCCCTCCAAGCCATTGTCCCAAAAAATCCTGGGAAAATTCAATCCCTCCAAGCCACTGTCCCCAAAAACCCTGGAAAAATTCAATCCCTCCAAGTCATTGTCCCAAAAAATCCTGGAAAAATTCAATCCCTCCAAGCCACTGTCCCAAAAAAATCCTGGAATAATTCAATCCCTCCAAGCCATTATCACAAAAAAATCCTGGAAAAATTCAATCCCTCCAAGCCATTGTCATAAAAAAATCCTGGAATAATTCAATCCCTCCAAGCCACTGTCCCCAAAAAAAAACTGGAATAATTCAATCCCTCCAAGCCATTGTCCCAAAAAATCCTGGGAAAATTCAATCCCTCCAAGCCACTGTCCCAGCAAACTCCTGGAAAAATTCAATCCCTCCAAGCCATTGTCCCAAAAAATCCTGGAATAATTCAATCCCTCCAAGCCACTGTCCCAAAAAAACCCTGGAATAATTCAATCCCTCCAAGCCATTATCACAAAAAAATCCTGGAAAAATTCAATCCCTCCAAGTCATTGTCATAAAAAAGTCCTGGAAAAATTCAATCCCTCCAAGTCATTGTCCCAAAAAAACCCTGGAATAATACAATCTTTCCAAGCCATTGTCCCAGCAAACTCCTGGAAAAATTCAATCCCTCCAAGTCACTGTCCCAAAAAAACCCTGGAAAGATTCAATCCCTCCAAGCCATTGTCCCAAAAAATCCTGGAATAATTCAATCCCTCCAAGCCATTGTCCCAAAAAAAACCCTGGAATAATTCAATCCCTCCAAGCCATTGTCATAAAAAACCCTGGAAAGATTCAATCCCTCAAAGCCACTGTCCCAAAAAAATCCTGGGAAAATTCAATCCCTCCAAGCCACTGTCCCAGCAAACTCCTGGAAAAATTCAATCCCTCCAAGCCATTGTCACAAAAAAACCTTGGAATAATTCAATCCCTCCAAGCCACTGTCCCAAAAAAAACCCTGGAAAAATTCAATCCCTCCAAGCCATTGTCCCAAAAAATCCTGGAAAAATTCAATCCCTCCAAGTCATTGTCCCAGAAAAACCCCCCTGGAATAATTCAATCCCTCCAAGCCATTGTCACAAAAAATCCTGGGAAAATTCAATCCCTCAAAGCCACTGTCCCAAAAAAATCCTGGAATAATTCAATCCCTCCAAGCCACTGTCCCCAAAAATCCTGGAAAAATTCAATCCCTCCAAGTCATTGTCAAAAAAAAACCCTGGAAAAATTCAATCCCTCCAAGCCATTGCCCCAAAGAATCCTGGAAAAATTCAATCCCTCCAAGCCACTGTCTCCAAAAAAACCTGGAATAATTCAATCCCTCCAAGCCACTGTCCCAAAAAAACCCTGGAATAATTCAATCCCTCCAAGCCATTGTCACAAAAAAATCCTGGAAAAATTCAATCCCTCCAAGCCACTGTCCCAGGAAAAACCCTGGAAAAATTCAATCCCTCCAAGCCATTGTCACAAAAAAATCCTGGAAAAATTCCATTCCTCCAAGCCACTGTCCCAAAAAATCCTGGGAAAATTCAATCCCTCCAAGCCATTGTCACAAAAAATCCTGGAAAAATTCAATCCCTCCAAGCCACTGTCCCAGCAAACTCCTGGAAAAATTGAATCCTTCCAAGCCATTGTCCCAGCAAACTCCTGGAAAAATTCAATCCTTCCAAGCCACTGTCCCAAAAAATCCTGGGAAAATTCAATCCCTCCAAGCCACTGTCCCAGCAAACTCCTGGAAAAATTCAATCCCTCCAAGCCATTGTCCCAAAAAATCCCTGGAATAATTCAATCCCTCCAAGCCATTGTCCCAAAAAATCCTGGGAAAATTCAATCCCTCCAAGCCATTGTCCCAAAAAACTCCTGGAATAATTCAATCCCTCCAAGCCACTGTCCCAAAAAAACCCTGGAATAATTCAATCCCTCCAAGCCACTGTCCCAAAAAAACCCTGGAATAATTCAATCCCTCCAAGCCACTGTCCCAAAAAAACCCTGGAATAATTCAATCCCTCCAAGCCATTGTCACAAAAAAACCCTGGGAAAATTCAATCCCTCCAAGCCACTGTCCCCAAAAATCCCTGGAATAATTCAATCCCTCCAAGCCACTGTCCCAACAATACCCTGGAAAAACTGGCCAGAGAGGCAGGAAAATAAATCAGGAATCCTTCCCTGCCAGCCTTTCCTGCCAGGTTTAATTCAGGATCAGCCAATCTGAGCTTGGATATCAAGGAAGGACAGAGGTAACAGCTAAAGGAGAATTATTTAGGTTGTAAAGACACAGCAAAAAAAAAAACTCAGTCTTGACCTGAAACTTCAGCCAGAATCTTGCTGGATAAAATCTAAATAAATGAAATTAATTTCCTGAACAAAAAAGGTGCATCCCAAAGCCTTTTGTTCATTTTCATTAAGGCAACTTTATCTGCTCTCATTAAGCAGTGAAAGATCTTTGAGTTCTTATACAAAGCAAATAAATACAGAAATAAACAGAAGGAAAATTGAGATCAGATGGAGCCTAAAATCCCTTTTCAGCCCAGACAGTTTGGGGGATGAAATCCATCAGCTTTGCAAAGTCTGCCCCATGCTACTCACTGAGATCAAGGAGCTCCAGATGATTCAGATTTCTGCCTTTCCTTCAAAAGAAGCCACAAAAAGTCTTCAGTTTTCTCTGGACAGACGGAATTGGTGGCCCAGACTCACTGGTTATTAATAAATTCACTGTAATCACCCTGCTAACGAGATTTTGGGGTGGTTTGTGAGGTCACAGCACAAAGAGATCAACTGGAAAGCACCAAAAAAATCATTGATAACCTTCGAATTATCTCTACAATTTTCCTGCTTTAAACATATCTCAGGTTTTCTGTAAGAACTCCAACCATGCATTTACTGTGCACAAATGATTTGGGCTTTGAATTTCCTTATTTTCAGTGGACAGCAGGGCACCAAACCTGGTGTAAATTCATCCCTTAATTCTGATTTTCCCTCTGCACACGGGATCAGGCATGAAAAGGGGCTAAAACTAAAGGGTAAAAGAACGAACATAAAATCAGGCAATTTCCAGGTCAGCGTTGCTCATTAGAGGAGAAAATTTAATGTTTTCAGAGTAAACTTTGCAGCAAATGGCTCCTCAAGTAGCTGTGAAAATAAATTTGGCTTTAAAAGAACATGGAAATCAATTTGGGTTTAAGTGAACATGAAAATAAATTTGGATTTACACTGTGCCTCTTAATATTACAATGCCAAAGGGCCAAGAACAGCCACCAGCCAAGAATGAAGATAACAATGTAAAAAATCAGGGGAAAATATGGATTTTCCAGAGTGGGGTGGTTAATTCCCAGAGTCAATTATAGAGGTAAATAATATCTCCAGGGGATTGAAAGGGACTTTCCACGAGGACATGGAGTGATAGGAAAAGGGGGAATGGCCCAGTTCAAGCTGGCCTTGGATATTTTTGGGATGAGGAAACCACAGCTTCTCTGGGAAATCCATTCCAGGGTGGAATTTCTCCCCCAAATCCCATCTAATCTAAGTTTAAAGCCATTCCTCCTCATCCTATTGCCCCACTCCCTGTGAAAATTCCCTTTCCAAGCTGATTTTATCGGTGGCACAACTGGGATGGGGAGCTCTGGCCAGGATTTAAGGCAGAGGTGCCAAATCCTCTGGGGCAAACCCTTCCCTTCTCACCTGGAAAACTCCTGGAAATCCCAAATTTATGACAACTCCAGCCTGGATACCCTAAAATCTGTGCTCATTTCAGAGAAATATTTTGGAAAATTCAATGACAATTTGATGGCAGCTTCCCCCTCATCCCACTGGGATGCTCCTGGTGCTGACAATGCCCATCAAGGAGAAACAAAATTCCCTTTTCCCTCTTGGTGTATTTAGGATCTCTCCCTGCACACTTTTTATTCTGGGATAACTTTGAGATTTTGCTGGATATGAAGTTTTATACTTCCAGGTTTAAATGAGCTTCAAAAACCACTTGGGATGGGCATCCCCAGTGGAAGGAGCTCATCTCCTGGAAAGCCTAAAAGCTGTGCTGATTACAGGGAAATATTTTGGAAAATTCAATGACAATTTGATGACAGCTTCCCCTCATCCCACTGGGATGCTCCTGGTGCTGCTCCAGAAGAAAAATTTCCTTTTTCCCTCTTGGTGTATTTAGGATCTCTCCCTGCACACTTTTTATTCTGGGATAACTTTGGGATTTTGCTGGATATGAAGTTCTATACTTCCAGGTTTAAATGAGCTTCAAAAACCACTTGGAATGGGCATCCCCAATGGAAGGAGCTCATCTCCTGGATACCCTGAAAACTGTGCTGGTTTCAGGGAAATATTTTGGAAAACTCAATGACAACGTGCTGACAGCTCCCCCCTCATCCCACTGGGATGCTGACAGCTGCTCAAGAAAAAAAACCAAAACAAACAAACACCAAAAAAACCCAAAACCATGGAAAATCCAGCTCCAAACAAGCTGCTCTCTAGGATTGCTGGCAATATTTTTGTCACTTTGGAGTTTTTAAACCAAACTGCCGCGATTGGAACCAAAACTGCGCCTCGGCGATTGCAAAGGGAACGGGTCCAGAGGATGTGATGAAGGGACAAAGGCTGGAAAGGCCGGACAGGGAGAGGATTCCTGGAAAAACCTGCCCGCCTAAACCCGGGATTAGCTGCTCCACTTGGAGTAGTGGAAGTGAAGCAATCAGGAGGTGACTGAGATAATGAAGTGCTTTCCTAGAGCTGCGGAGGAACCTCTGGAATCGCAGGAATTTCGCCTGCAGGGCGGGAGAGGTCGATAAGAGTGGAGCCAAAGAAGGTGCGCTCATCTGCCAGGCCTTTGTGCCCTTGCCAAAATTCCCTTTTTTTACCAGCCAGGCTAAAAATCCTTGGGATCATCCCGCTCCAATCCTGTTTTCCTGCCTATTTTATTGTCCCGGTGGAAAGCGCAATTACACTTGAGTCATCCAGGAGCATTTTAGGCTGGATCAAAATTTAGGAGAGACTGCGGGGAGCGCCATGAGGCGGGAATGAGGCAGCCCAAGGAAATGTCCTGGGCTCAGATTCCCGATCCCGCTGCTGCAGACGGGTCTGGGGGCAGAGTTTAACATGGGATAAGTCTGGACTAATTTTAGCCCTGGCTTGTCTAAGCCGGTCTAAACTCCCTTTATAGCCAGGGAGGCGCTGCCAGAGGGAGATCCAAGCTCCTGATCCTGGAGATTCATCTTGGGATGGGAACAAACCCTACAAGGAGGAGCCCGCCTGCTCCTCTCTCCCCACATGAGCAGGGAATAAACTGAATATTTCCAGAAAATCAGCTTCATCCTGAATATCCCTCCCTTTAAAAGTCTCATTTCCTAGGCAATTTTGGGGAATTTGAAGCTTTCAGGCCGGTAGGCCCTGAGTACAACTTGTAGATAAGCAGGGCTGGCATAAATGTGGAACACTTATGTATTTATTTATTTATCTATTATTATTATTATTATTATTATTATTATTATTATTATTATTATTATTATTATTATTATTATTATTATTACTATTATTACTATTATTACTATTATTACTATTATTATTATTAATCCTACATGGATTTTTTTCCCCTGAGAGCTGCACAAACAAATCCAACCACGTTAATGTCATGACTTCCCCACATTACCCAGAGAACAGGGAATAAACTGATGGAGTTGGATTTTTCCATAAAGAGAGCTTCACCCCAAGGCATCTCATCCTTTACAAGTCACCTCTTGCTGGGAATTTTTAGGGAATTTTTTGGGAACTTTTCTGGAAAGTAGTCCCAAAGCACAACTTGTAGATAAGCAGGGCTTCCATAAATTTGGATTATTATTATTATTATTATTATTATTATTATTATTATTATTATTATTATTATTATTATTATCCTATATGAATGTCATGACTTCCCCACATTACCCAGAGAACATGGAATAAACTGATGAGGTTGGATTTTTCCATCTCATCCTTTACAAGCCTCCTCTTGCTGGGCATTTATTGGGAATTTGAACTTTTCTGGAAAGCAGACCCAAAGCACAATTTGTAGATAAGCAGGGCTGGCATAAATTTGAGATATTTATTATTTATCCTACATGGAATTTTTTCTTCCCAAGAGCTGCACAAGCTGATCCAGCAGCATATAGAAATATTTTAAATAAAATATAAATATTTAAAATATATTAGAAATATATAAAAATAAAAATATATATATATAAAATATGCATTTAATTTATAAATGAAATAGAAATATATTTAATAAATTAAATAGAAATATATTTAACAAATTACATAGAAATATATTTAATATATAATATAAATACATACTATTTTATATTTTCATATATAAATATAAAAATATATTTAATATATTTTATATTTTTATATTTCAATATTATTTATATTTAATAATATATATTATTAAATTTATATATAAAGTATAGAAATATAAAATACATTAGAAATATAAATAAAAATGTAAAAATATATAAAATATATAAAGAATTTTTAAAATATATTAAAAAAAATTCTGTCTTTTTTCTAAGGATTCATGATTACAGCACCAATAAAACAATAATAAAACCTCTCCACCAGGAATAAATTCCCTTAAAACTTCCAAAGGAAATGCTCAAGGCTTTGGATATGAACTTTCCATGAGAGGAACTGCACGGATTCACAGAATTCTTTGGGAATTTGTGTGTCCCAAGGATTTTTCCCGCCTGCAAAAGCAGTTCCAGCACTGGAGTTTAAATGGAAAAGAGTGAAATGTCTGAGGTGGATGCCAGGTTTTGCAGTGAGATAAAGATCTAATTTAGGGAATTCTAGCCCTCCATCCCAAAGGTCTAATTTAGGGAATTCTAGCCCTCCATCCCAAAGGTCTAATTTAGGGAATTCTAGCCCTCCATCCCAAAGGTCTAATTTAGGGAATTCTAGCCCTCCATCCCAAAGGTCTAATTTAGGGAATTCTAGCCCTCCACCCCAAAGATCCAATTTAGGGAATTCTAGCCCTCCATCCCAAAGATCTAATTTAGGGAATTCTAGCCCTCCACCCCAGGTTTTGCAGTGAGATGAAGATCTAATTTAGGGAATTCTAGCCCTCCACCCCAGGTTTTGCAGTGAGATGAGGATCTAATTTAGGGAATTCCATCCCTCCCTCCCGTTTTAGCCCTCTTGGAGCAGGGAGACAGCTGGAGGTGAAATCACCGGGCACATGGGGCTGAGTCAGACCGGAGAAAGGGAACGGGATCAGATCCCTGCCAAAGCCATTTCCAAGAGCACACAGCTCAGCCTGAGCTGCTTTTGATGCTGAGTGAACACCAAGGGAAGGAGCTGCCTGTAAAATGTGACTCATCCAATTTTTTTCCTTGGAAAAGACGAAGAAAAAAATAAAAAATCCCACCCCGTGAAAGTTTTGGTGTATGACATCACCCTGGGTAGGAATAGACATGGAAATGTTCCTTGGAATTCCAGGGATGGGGATCTGCCTTTGGCAGCCTGGAGGGGAACTGGGGTGCTGAACTCTGGGAATATTCTATTATGGGATGTGGGAATAACCACACAGCCTGATTTGATCTTAACACAAAGGAGAAGGAAGAGGAGGAGAAGGAGACAAAGAAGACGAAAAAATGAAGATGAAGAACAGGAAGAAGAAGAGGAGGAGAAGGAAGAGAAGGAGGAGAAGAAGAAAAAGAAGAAGGAAGAGAAGGAGGAGAAGAAGAAAAAGAAGAAGGAGGAGAAGGAGGAGAAGAAGACGAAGAAGAAGAAGAAGGAGAAGAAGAAGAAGAAGAAGAAGAAGAAGAAGAAGAAGAAGAAGAAGAAGAAGAAGAAGAAGAAGAAGAAGAAGAAGAAGAAGAAGAAGAAGAAGAAGAAGAAGAAGTTGTTATCCTTTTATTTTTATCCTTTTTGATATGTGCAGGAAGAATATCCTGAATTGTTCAGGGAATCCTCCTCAGCTTTAGGAAAATGTTTCTGTCCTAAACAATCTGAGTGTCTTGGAAAAGGGATTGCAAAGGAAAAATCCCATCTTTTTTCCTGAGAAGATGAGCAGTGTTTCAAAACTGCCAGGCTGGGAGAGATGTCCTGCCCAAAACAGAGGAAATTGAAATTCCCACTTACTTTTGCAAGGATTTAGGGATAAACTTGTAAATACAGCTGGAATTCAAAAAGAAAGGCCACAGGGGCAGTTTCCTAAAGCTGGAATCATGGAATGGTTCAGGTTGGAAGGGATTTTAAGGATCTCATTCCCACCCCTGCCATGGCAGGGACACCTCCCACTGTCCCAGGCTGCTCCAGCCCCAGTGTCCAGCCTGGCCTTGGGCACTGCCAGGGATCCAGGGATGGAATTCCATGCCAGCCCCTGCCCACCCTCTCAGGGAAGGATTTTTCCCCACCATCCCACCTAAACCTGTAATGTTTCAGTGTGAAGCCATTCCCTGTGTGCTGTCCCTGCATCCCCTGGAAATTGTCTCTCTCCAGCTTTCCTGGGGCTCCTGCAGGCCCTGCAAGGCCACCCTGAGCTCAGCCCAAAGCTTCTCCTGTGCAGGTGAACAATCCCAGCTGTGCCAGCCTTTCCTCCCAGCAGAGCTGCTCCAGCTTGGCCTTGGCCAGTTCCAGGGATGAGGATGATTCTCCTCCTTATCCCCTCCATTGATTTGGGAATAATCTCCTGCTGTTGGAAATCCTCAGCAGATCAAGCCAGGGTGACAACCAGGGATGTTTAATTGAAATTACAATTTGTGCACCAACAAATGGGTGAAGCCCTGCAGTGGCAGCTCCATTCCATCAGCCCCTCAGGAAATGACATTTTCCCAGTTTGAGGGTACAATGATCAGCTTTTGGAATCCCCTGGATGCAACCCCACTGTTTTTACCCCGAAATTCCCATCCCTGCACATGCCCAGAGCTCTCTGTCCTCACACAGAGCCAGGGACAGGAGCTGGGCCTTTGAAGTGACTCTTACAGGACATTACAAATCCCCTGGAAATCTGCCAAAAGCTCGGGTTTATTTTGAAACGTTTCAGTTTTTGACTCAAGGGCTTGTCTGCAGTCCTGGAAACACCATTAGGGGTCTGTGTGACTCAATTTATGACTCAGGAAACTGCTGCTTCTGCCTCTCAAAGCAGCACATTTGGAGATCCAGACTTCAGTCAAACTGAACAGATCAAACTGAAATTTCCCCCCCACTCTGAGTCATTTAATTTGTCTGCACATTCAAAAAAAAAAGGAAAAAAAAAACCAACAAAAAAAAGGGAAGAAAATAAAATAAATCCTCACTTTTGTGCAGGACATTGAGATAATGGAGTTGTTTATCCCATGGCTTGTTGCTCTTTACACTGCTTGTCTAAAATTTGATTTTTGGCATTTTGCTCTTTTATTATTTAATATTTTCTTTTACTTGCCCACAAATCTGAGGTGCAACAGTGACCTAAGAGGTGCTTCCTGCAGGGAAGCCCCTTTGGAATGGGGCTACAGCATCTCCTCAGCAGCCTGAGCTGGAAATCCTTGCCCAGACAGCACAGAAAACTCACCCTGCTGCAAGAACTGTGTCATTCCACAGCCCTCACCCCATAAAACTGGAAAAATTGGGGTTTTTTTTAAAGGATAATTATATTTCTATCATTTATTTAAGGATATTTAAGGATTATTTTTGGGTTTCTTTTCACAGGTTCCTCTCCTCCTCGAACCCCCCTGACCTCAACTCAGGAGCTTTAACCTTTCTAAGTTCCACAAGCTCTTGATGCAGAACTTTCCCCTCAGACTGGACATATCCAGAGTTAAATCTGATTTTCCTGCCTGCTCCTGCCCTGAGCTCTCCCCAGCCACCAGAATGACCTTTTTCCCCACCAGGGCAGAGTGGTTTCTCATGCTCTGTGCCCTCCTTGGCCAACCCCATGTTCTTGCCAATAAAAAAAATAAAGGGAGATAAACAAAGCCCAGTTTGTTCAGCCAGGGATGGAAGAGGATTCCAAAACCCCATCAGTTTTAGGATTTAACTCTCTTGGAGCCCCTTTAGGCACTGGAAAGGCTCTGAGGTCTCCCTGATCCTTCCAAGCCCTTCCAGAGGAGGAAACCAGGCTTGAGGATTTAATTGCAATGCTTTCCACACCATGTCACAGCAACATCTAAATTCAATTTCTGCTCTTAAATTCTCACATGTTACCTCTAAAATTAAATCATCTGTGGCTGCTTGAAAAGCTTGAGTGGCAGAGCCGTGGACTGAGGTCATCTCCACATCATCCCACTGCTTTCCACCCCACTTGCAGGAAATTTCTCTAAAACCTGGCTTGGAACCAGCTCTAAGCAAGAGTTTCTGGCCTCTCTTTCCCTTCAGGCAGTGAACTTTCCCTAAAACCTGGTTTAGAACCAGCTCTAAGTCAGATTTCCTCTATTCCTTTTCACTTCAGACAGTGAACTTTCCCTAAAACCTGGGTTAGAACCAGCTTTATATATGAGATTTCCTCTCCTCCCTTTGACTTCAGGCAGTGAACTTTCCCTAAAACTTGGTTTAGAACCAGTTCTAAGCAAATTTCCTCTCCTCTCTTTCCCTTCAGGCAGTGAACTTTCCCTAAAACCTGGTTTAGAACCAGTTCTAAGCAAGATTTCCTCTATTCCTTTTCACTTCAGGCAGTGAACTTTCCCTAAAACCTGAGTTAGAATCAGTTTTATATGAGATTTCCTCTCCTCCCTTTCACTTCAGGCAGTTTCTCTTTGTTTTTTATTTTATTTCCTGCACAAATCTGACAAGTCCAGAAAAATAGGAAGAGAAACTCCTTCCTTTCCCCTAGCCCAGGCTGAAATATTTTAGAAAATGTAGTTTAAATAGAAGTGTCTAATCTCACATAATAAATAGCTTAGAGTTTAAAGATTTAGAATATATTTATATACATATATATAAAACAAAATGAAAATTTTAAAACAGAAGCTAGTCCTTCTTCTTTATAAGTTTGAATAATACTGTGTGTAATTAGATTAAAAAGTCCATATTACAAGCTATTAATAGTTCATTATTAAATTAAAAGTAAAAAAAATTAGGTATAATTTCTTAATTAAACAGTCTATCTTTAAAAAGCCTTATAGAGAAAGAGGAAAATCTAGAATTCCATTTTTAGAAAATCCAACTCCATTTTTAATTTGTTGAAGTAAAGTACTATAAAACTCACAGTTTATGAAGCAATATAAAACTTTTTAATTAAGAAATTACACTTAAATTATTTTTGCTTTTAACTTAATAATGAACTACTCGTGGCTTGTAATGTGGATTTTTTTAATCTAATTACACAATATTATTCAAACTTATGAAGAAGAAGGTGAAGAAGGACTAACTTCTGTTTTAAAATTTTCATTTTGTTTTATATATATACTACTATATTCTACAACTTTAAACTCTAAGCTTTTTATTATGTGATATTACACACTTCTATTTAAACTACATCTTCTAAAATATTTCAGCCTGAGTGGGGAGATGTTGGAACCTTGGGTGCTGAGAATTCCAGACTTTCTGTGCTGCCAGGCACTGACCCCAAGAGAACACTGCATTCACCTGAGGCCATGGAGAAGCTTCCAAAATTCAAGAATAAAACTGAGATTAAAGGTGTGGAGTTGGAATAGAAGTGTGTGATATCACAGGGTGGGAAACCCAGAGTTTAAGGGTTTAGAATACAGGAATAGAGAGAAAGCAAGATGGAGGGTTTAGGGTGGAGGCTGCTCCTTCTTCTGCTCCTTCTCCTTCTCCATGGGTTTGGGTGGTTTTGTGTCATTGGATAAAAAAGTCCCCATTGTGGGCACGGGTGGTTGGTTATTGGGTTAAAAGTGAAAATAATTGAGGTGTCATTTGTTAATTGGACAGTTTATCCCTCAAAGGCCTTGGAGAGAGAGACAGGGCTCCATTTTTAGTTTGTTGGAGTGAAGTGCTGCAGAACTCAGGGTTTGTGAGACTGTGACAGAGATAAGAACTGATAAACATCTGAGTGCCAACAAGAAATACCCTCTCACACATTTAATCCTGACCCTGGTGAAAAGAAGTCAGGACTCCACAGGAAGGGATCCACAAGGATCATGGAATTCTGGCCCTGCCCAGAGCCCAGCAAGCCCAGCCTGGGCATCCCTGGCAGCGCTGGCCAAAGGCTTCTGGAGCTGTGGCAGCCTCGGGGCCGTGCCCATTCCCTGGGCAGCCTGGGCAGTGCCAGCACCCTCTGGGCAAGAACCTTGCCCTAAAATCCAACCTAAATCCCTCCTGGCCCAGCTCCAGCCAGGATCCTGTCCCTGTCCCTGTCCCAGAGCAGAGATCAGAGCTGAAACTGCAGGCCCTGAGGAGTCTCCCCTCACTCTCCTCTTCTCCAGCCAGACATCCCAAGCACCCTCAGCTGTTCCTCCTCCCCTCCAGGCTCTTCCCCATCTTTTTGTCCTTCCTTTGAATGTTCTCCAATAGGTTATTTTTTTCTTTTTGTTTTTCTTTTGATTGTGGTGCTCCAAACTCCCCCAGGACTGGAGGTGAGGCAGGCAGAGCAAGCCAATCCCTCCCTTGGCCAGCTCAAATCCCATCCTTCTCCCAGGACATGCTCTCCCTGTCTCCCAAGGGGTGTGGAAGGATTGGAAGCAGCAGAACCTGAGTCACTGTGAAGTGTCCAGGACAAAGGGATCAGGAAGGCAGAGTAGGAAACTCTCCCTGTTGGATCCCTGCACACAGAATCACAGAACTCTCAGAATTCCCAGAATCCCTGGGTTGGGAGAGACCTTCAAGGCCATCGAGTCCAGCCCAGCCCCAAGCCCTCAACTGAACCCTGGCCCCCAGTGCCACATCCAGGCTTTGTTAAACACACCCAGGCATGGGGACTCCACCACCTCCCTGGGCAGCCATTCCAGAACTTTCTCACCCTTGCTGGAAAAACCTTTTCCCTGCTGTCCAGCCTGGATTTCCCTTGGTGCAGCTGGAGGCTGTGTGCTCTGGTTGTGTCAGTGCTGCTGGAGAAAGAGCCCAGGGCCAGCTGAGCCCAGGCCCCTTTCAGGAGCTGTGCAGAGTGAGGAGGGCAGCCCTGAGTCTCCTTTGCTCCAGGCTGAGCACCCCCAGCTCCCTCAGGGGCTTCTCCAGAGTTTCCAACTCTATGAAAACACCACGAGGCCAAGAGGAAAAACATCCACTGCAGGCTTTTTAAAACACAGCAACTTGATAATTAGCAAGGGTTTCTTTTTGTTTCTGGCCCCTCTCACATGGGCAGAACGCTGCCCACACCTCAGCTGCCGGCTGGAAAAGCAAAGACAGACCCAAGTGTGAATTACTGAGCTCTTGATGGGGCAAGAGTCACCCAGCCTTTGAGTCAGCCTTTACAAAAAAGCATTTTTTGGGTTTTGAGAAGGAGTTTTTAGCCCTGGCCTGCAGAGGATGGACTCTGGATCATCCCCTTGTCTGCCAACAGCACCTGGGGCCTGGCAGCGCTTCGTGTGACCAAAAATATGAAGGGAAATTTGAGATCCTGTTGAGTTTCATTCAAGGCCAAGATTTATTTTTTTCCTTTTTTGGTGAAAAAATATGGAACAGGGTGCCCAGAGCAGCTGGGGCTGCCCCTGGATCCCTGAAGTGCCCAAGGCCAGGTTGGACACTGGGGCTTGGAGCAGCCTGGGACAGGGAAAATTGTCCCTGGCACAGCTTGAAAATTTGTGTTTTAGCCAGTTTGATATTTGGCTATGTGTTAAACTTGAATTTAGCATTCTTTCTCCCCACCTTTTCAAAAATCATGGATGGGAAATAGACATCCTAAAATTTTAAATCTTGGGTTTAATTCAGTTTGATGTTTGGCTCCAGGTTTAATTCCAGTTCCAGCTTCAGGAGCAGCCTGGGACAGGGAAAATTGTCCCTGCCATGGAGTGGGATGAGCTTTAAAATCCCTTCCACTTCCTGACCACATTCTGGGATTCCATCATTTCTTGACACTCTTTTCAGTTCATCAGTTCTCAGTTCCAAACCCCAAATCTTCAGTTCCTAACCCCAAATCCTCAGTTCCAAACCCCAAATCCTCAGTTCCTAACCCCAAATCCTCATTTCCTAACACTAAATCCTCAGTTCCAAACCCCCCATGGAAATCCTGAGCATCACTGGGGGTCTGTATTTATCTTTTAAATAACATAATAAATAAAGACACAGAAGAAAAGCTCTGAGTGGAGAAGTTCAGGATATTTTTGCAATCATTCCCAGTTTTTTCAAAGCTAAAGAGATTTTAGGATTCTAAAAATTCCATTTTTTAGGCCATTACCATTTCTAAGCAGGCTCTAAAAAGCAGGGGTTTTCCCCCTGAACAAATGGATTCCTTTTTTTCCCTTTGCACAGCATAAAAATGCCAAAGACTCCAAAGAGGATGCAGCCATCTGAGCCCTCTTCAATTTATGTGAGGGATAAAACCAGAAATACCTCAAGAAAAATAGATAGGGCTGATGAAATTGATATGTGTAATTAAATATATATGAAACATAAAATATATATTATAATTATTCTATTATTTGTATTATAATATATTTTATAATTTATATTATTCTAATAATTATTTTATAATATTTATATTTTCTATTTTATAATTTATACTTTAAAATATAAGATAGAATATCTATTATGATTATTATACTATAATATTTATTTTTATATTTTTAATTTATATTTTATAGTTTATTATTTATATTTTATACATAATAGATATTAAATGATATACTATCGACTTCTATAAACTCCCCATGGAAATCCTGAGCATCAGGATATTATATAAAGTATAAAATGTAAAATTTATATTATAATTATATTGTAATATTTGTATTATTATATTAAAATAATATATTATAACTTATACTTCATAATTTATATTTCAAAATATAAGATGGAATATCTATTATTATTATATTACAATATTTCTATTTTATACTTTATTTTTATAGAGTATAGATTATAGATATTAAATTATATATTATCTACTTCTATAAACTCCCTATGGAAATCCTGAGCATCAGAATTTTATACAAAGTATAAAATATAAAATTTATATTTTAATTATTAACTTATAATATTTGTATGATAACTTATTTTTATAATTTCTATTATTTTAATAATTATTATATGATAGTATTTATATTTTACTTTATACTTTATAATTTATATTTTAAAATATAGGATAGACTATCTATTATGATTATTATAATATTTATACTTTTTGTTTTATAACATATTTTAAACTTTAGTTTTATATTTTATAAATAATTTTATATTTATATATTGATATTTTAGAATTTATTTTAATAATTATTATATTATAATATTTATAGTATAATTTATAAAAGAAAATATAAAATATAATTAATTATGATAATATTTATATTTTATATTATTTACATTTATATTATTTCTATAATACATAGTTTAAAATTTATTTTTAATATTTTATACATTATAGACATTATATATTGTATACCTCTATAAGCTCCCCATGGAAATCCTGAGCATTATCAGGAGTTCATATTTCCCCCAAAAATGAATAATTTAAAATCAGCTGGGAATGCCCCAAATTTTCCAACTTTAAGGCAGAAAAATCCCATTTCCAAGGCAGGGGAAGCAAAAACCCTGCTGGGTTTTCCTGCAGTCCCTGCAGGTTTCAGGGAGAAGATTTGGGAACAGAAGGAATTCTGGCTGCAGCAGTCATGGGGCTGATTCCATATTCTGAGGGTCTTGAGTTTTTATTACTTAATTAACAAATAAATAATCATAGTAATAGTAATAATAATTATAATAGCGATAATTATGATAATAATGGTGATAATAATGATAATAATGAGGTTGTTGATAAAAATAGACATGAAAATGAACATAAAAATTAAAATGAAAAATAAAAAATGAAAATAATAAGGAAATAAAAATAAAATCTAAAAAATAATAAAAGGAAGAAAAAAAGAAAAATAATTTTTCCTTTTCTTCTCTCCTAATTTTTCCCCTTTTTTTTGCCTCCTAATGTGGCAAATCCCACAATTCCATCCCAGCTTTCCCACTGCAAGTGCCACCACTCCTCACTGCCTCTGGGATCAGTGGGGTTGCTCATGAGTGGGCTCAAATTCAGCAGGATTTTCCCTCTTTTGTTTTAGGATTTAGTCACCCTGATATGATTCTCCTGATATTATAATGATTGTCCCACTGTTTATTTTGTAGGATATATTCAGGGATGTTTTTCCAAAATCATGCAGTTTTCCTATAAATGTGAAAAATGAGAATTGAAATGTATTTTTTAGGAAGAAACTTAGTTTGGAAAGAAGAGTAATGAAGGTAATTTAGTTATTAAAAATTGGAAGAATGGAATCAGGGAATAATGGAATCACGGGATGATTGGTGTTGGAAGGGATTTTAAGGATCACCCAGTGCCACCCCTGCCATGGCAGGGACACCTCCCACTGTCCCCAGTGCCCAGCCTGGCCTTGGGCACTGCCAGGGATGCAGGGGCAGCCCCAGCTGCTCTGGGAATTCCATCCCAGCCCTGCCCACCCTGCCAGGGAACAATTCCTGATTCCCAAAATCCCATCTGAAGTTCCCATTTTGAAGCAAACCTGACCAGCCCAGCTTTGCAATGAAGTCCCTGGAGAGCACAGGAGGGACCTGCTCCCTTTCTCCTTGGAAACCCGAGGACTGCAGGGAGCAGCTGGCTGGAACAGGAGCCCTGCACCCTACACCCCCTTTTGGGTGTGGATCCCAACAAAAAGGGGGATATTGGATGTTCTTGAGCAGGTGTTACTGGATTAAAGGGGATAAAATCTGATTTTTACTGGATTAAAGGGGATAAATTCTGATCTGGAGCTTTTTAGCACTCCTTGAATAAATATTATTGACTCTGCAACCTCCTTATCTCCTACCAGGGAAGGAGGGATTTGGGTTTGTTTTTTGGGAATTTTTGCAGATGTAATTTATTAAAACATATATCAGAGTTTTGTTAAAAATAGACTTAATTCCAGGACGTGAAGGAGCAGACAAGAAAGCTGGAGAGAGACAATTTCCAGGGGATGCAGGGACAGCACCCAGGGAATGGCTGCCAGTGCCAGAGGGCAGGGCTGGGTGGGATCTTGGCAATGAGGAATTGTTCCCTGGCAGGGTGGGCAGGGCTGGCATGGAATTCCAGCCCTGGATCCCTGGCAGTGCCCAAGGCCAGGCTGGAGCAGCCTGGGACAGTTGGAAGGGTCCTTGCCCATGGCAGCTTTTTAAGGATGGGATGATCCCTAAAATCCCTTTACCCCAAACCATCCCATGAACCTGAAGACCTGAATTTAACCTGAACAGGCAGAGGCAATTAATGAGGAGAAAAATCATTCCAGAACCTCCAGAAATTTATACACTGGGAGCTTCACAGCTCTTATGGCAAGAATAATGTTTGCTTGAGGGAAGAAATGATTTGCTGCTGATAAGAAAAGAGCTCACTCAGAGGAGCGGGGGAGATCTTTCCTGGAGGTCACAGAGGTTTTGGGTTTCTTTTTTAAGCAGGAGCAGTAACATTTGATTTTACAGCTTCACCCCTCCTCATATCTTATTCTGTCTGCAAACACTGCCCCTGCTCTGTGGCAGCTGCATCCCAGGATCACCCAGGTGGGAAGAGCCCTCCAGGATCATCCAGTGCCACCAAACCCTGTCCCCAAGGGCCACCTCCAGACTCCTGAACACTCCCAGGGACAGTGACTCCACCATGGGCAATTATTCCACTTCCTGACTGCTCCTGTGGGGGAAAAACCCCTCAAATCTCTTTTCAGAACCTCCCCTGGTGCATTTTAAGTTTGTTTTTTTTTCATCCTTTCCGTTGAGTTGTGACATCTCAAAGCCTGCATCACCCTGAGACACAAACACGGATCTTTGTCCCGCTGATGGCCCCTGAGCCCAGAAATGCTTCTGGGCTGTGCCACCAGCTCTGATCTCCTCCAGAACTGCTCTGAGCATGCACAGATCAGCCCAACGAAGCTCTTCAGGAGGACATCAGGCTGCCAGGTGGCTGCAAACTCCCAAAACCCCAAAAACCGCAACGGGTCTGCGCTTTCAAATCCACTTATTCCCACCCTCCTCCTTCCCCGCTCCAGCCCCACAGGAGGCTGCAAACCCTCGTTCGTTCCCTGCAAGCTGCAGAGCTCCTGTCCCTTCAGAGAAACCAAAATAACTGAAAAGAAGCTGGGCAGAGCTCGGGGACAGGAAGGCCCCGGGGGGAGTGGGGACGGAACTGCTGCAAGAGCAGCGCAGGGCCCTTATCAGCGCCAGGCAGGGGCTGCGGTTTGCTCGCTCTCGCAACCCTCCTGCAACTGTCACTTGTTTTCCTACAAACAGGATGCCCCAAAGAGGCCAGCAGCTGGCCCAGGACTCCGGGGACAGGGCTGTTTTGGGGTGCTGGCTGCCAGCTTGGAGCCTCTCGGGGTTTTTCCTGTAGGAAAAGCGGGTGCAGGTGTGAGCCCAGCTCCTTCCTGCTGGGACGAACCAAACCCCAGTCCTGGTGGGGCTCGGTGGTGAGGCTGAGCTCTCATTTTGCTCCATTTTTATGATTCCACCTCGAATTTGCTGTTGAGGGAGGGGTTGTGCTATGCTGAAACAGCAAGGGAATGTCTCTGTGTGCACAGAAAAATTGAGGCATCCATCCCTGGAATTGTCTGAGGCAACGGAGCATTGTCCAAGGAGCAACCTTTGGGAGCGAGTGGCAGGGGGTAGGAATGAAATGGCCTTAAAAGTCCCTTCCAACCCCAACCATTCCATGATTCCATGCAGATTTCCATGATTTCTTTGCCATGCAGTCCCCCTTTGCTGGAGTGGGGGCTGAATTAATGGAAATGCTTCTAAAAAGCCAAAGGAGCAAGCAAGGAAGGCCTGGAGGTGGCACTCGGAGCTCTGCGCTGGGGACAAGGTGGGCATGGGGCACAGCTGGGACTGGGTGGTCTCAGAGGTCTTTTCCAGCCTCAGGGGTTTGGGGGTTCTGGCATTCTGTCCTCCCAGCCCATGGATCCTGACACCATCCCACGCCCCTGCCCCAAATTTTGCAGCTCAGGCTCCTCCTCAAGGAGCAGGTTCTGCTCTGCAAGGTCACTTGGGCTGTCCTCCAGAGAAACCTGCCCTGCCAACCAGCGAGGCACCAGCCTGGAAATTTACCCAGAAGGGAGATATGGGAAAAAGCCAAACCAAGCTCTGATAATTCCCTGGGCAAAGGTGGAGCCTTTTCCAACGGCAGCTCTGGCTTTGCACCCTCCAAGTGTTTCTGGAGCTTCCCAGTGCCAGATCTACACCAGGGAGAGCAGGGAAAAAAAAGTAGCTCTGCAATTAATTTTTTTTTTTTAATGAAGTTTTGCTTTTCAATTCTTTTCTGCAAGAAAAAAAATAAAAAGGAAATAATTTTAAATGCATGAAAGAATTCTTTGTGTGCCACAACAACCTCCTGCTCTGCTGGAGCCTGGGAGGATTTTAGGGAGTCTATCAAGAATATCCTGAGTTGGAAGGGACCCAGTTTGATGTCCAGAAACAGCTCTTGGCATTTTCCAGTTCTCCTGCTGCTCAAAGTTAACTGGAGAACACTTTTTCCCCTGGATTTTCATTGTGGTTTTTATTTGAGCTGGGTTGCAGCTGGAGAGGTACAATAATAGAGCCCTGAAATAATATGTGGTGCTCAGGAAATTTCTGATTAAAACATCAGCTTGATTCAATCTGAATTTGGAGGTAAACACGAGATCTTTTGGGAGATAGTTGTAAAGTTGAGGTTCTCAGAACTGCTGAACTTACAATCTGATCATTCCTCCCTGATTCTTCATCCATGAAGATGAGGAATATCCTATTCTCAGAGCAATTTGAGCATTTCAGGATGGATTTGACTAATTTTGGGTGCCACTGGGGCCAAACTGAGCTGCAAACTCCTCTCTCAGGCTGATTTTGTGGAGGCAGAGCCTGTGTGATCTCTGCTCGTTGTCTCTGGCCCTCCCCCAGCTCTTGTGGTTTGTGGGCCAACTTTACAAAAGTTGATAGAGCAGAAGTGGGCTGAAGTTCCTTTGGCTTTCATGAACTGTGCCTGAGAGGCTCTGTCAGAGCTCCCTCCCAGCTGAAGGGAGCCCGAGAGAGGTTTTAGATTCCTTCCAACAGATTCAATCCCTCTTGGGTTTTAGAGGCTGCAGGCACGAAGCACATCCAGGTCTGTAGGAAATCTGGGTCTGCCCAGGACAGCATCTCCTGGGTTTTTAACTGCACCAAACCAGACTTGGCTTGAATTCAGGTGATGCTTCCATCTGAAATTTTACCCTCCAAGGAGAAGCCTTTTAGTGGCTTTGCACATTTTCAATGAAAACTTTTTGGAACCTCCCACTAAAGCAAGGCTTAGCTAGAAAAAGAATGACAAAATCTCATGAGAAGCAAGAGAGGTTTTCACCACCTTGCACAGGCTGTGGGGAAGGCCCCCATTAACAACATCTGCATTTCATGGAATTAATATCCACGGAGTAATTGCCTGAAGTGTTCAAGCCAATCAATCCATCTCCATTCCAAGTGCTTCTCCAACTTTTCCCTGGAAACATCACCAGCCCTGGGGGCACCTCTGGCTGCTGTGTCCAGCTCTGGCTCCTCAGCACAGCAGGGCCAGGAGCTCCTGGGGCTGAGCAAGGGCCTGGAGCAGCTCCGTGCCCAGGAAAGGCTGAGGGAGCTGTGATGCCTCAGGTTGGAGCTTTTCTATTTTTCACCTTCTGTGCTGCTTTAGTGTGTGGGTCTGAGTTCACATTCTGGGATGGTGAGCTCTGTGCACAGAGCAGGGAGACAAAACAATTCCTGCTCCAGCTGGGCACCAAGGCCAAATGATCCAAATCTCAGCCCCAGAGCACAAACCCCGTGGGCTGGAGAGAGAAAAACAAGCAGGGTGGGACTGCAGGGGCTAAAGCTGGGATGGGACAATGAACTGCAAGGTGCAAATGGAGCAGAACTGATCCCAGGGACAGAGCCCGTGCCCGGCCGTGCATTTTGGGGCCATTTTGGTTCATCTTGGGTGCAGCCCTGGCTGGGCTCTGGTGCTGCCCAAGGTGCATCCATGGAGGAGATGCTTTGAATCAATCCCTGCTTTATTCTTTAGCTCTGCCCAGCCTCTGCTCTGGGTCAGGTTCTCAAGGCATCAGATGGAGCTGCTCAGCCTGGAGAGGAGCCCGAGCTGAGGGGCCTCAGCCCTCCCTGTGTCTGTCCCTGCCTGTCCCTGTCTGTCCCTGTGTCTGTCCCTGTGTCTGTCCCTGTCTGTCCCTGTGTCTGTCCCTGTCTGTCCCTGTGTCTGTCCCTGTGTGCAGAGGTCAGAGCAGGCCCAGGCTCTGCTCCAGGCCCAGCAATGGCCCCAGAGCCACGGGCAGGGCCTGAGCCCAGCAATTCCCCTGCACAACTTCTGCTCTAATCTTGACTCCAACCAAGCCTTTGGCTCAACACCCTCCCCACTTTTATCTACCACATCAGCACTTGCATCAGAACTCTGACACCAGCTGCCTCTCGAGTTTCACATCTATTCAAGTGAAAAAGTAGCAGCAAAGAAACCAGTTTAGAAATAATTCTCTTTTTCCCTGCCATTTTCTCCCTCCCACGCCCAGCACACGCCACTTTCGAGTTCTGCATTGCCAAAATTAATGTTGATGTCACTGCACTACCAAAATTAACAGGCCCAGGCTCATGCAGGAAACTTCTAGGAGAGCCTGGAAAAAGGAAATTAAGAAATCAAGATCCCACAGGAACCTGTTGGTCCAGTGGGATCTATGCACAGAGCCCTGCACTTGAGATTTTGGGAAAAAATCAGGAACTTTTGGAGGTGTGTTCAGCACTTGTTGACTCAGGACGCTGGGTAAAGTTAGAAATTAAAGAGAAGGAGTGCACAGCAGCCCCAGGAGAAGCCAATCCTTCCATCCCAGAGAGTTTGTGGGGTTCCCATCCCTGGAGGTGTCCAAGGCCAGGCTGGATGGGACTTGGAGCAATCTGGGGCAGTGGAAAGCTCTGAGTGGGAAGTGGCTGAAGTGAGGTGGTTTTTAAGGTCCCTCCCAATCCAAACCAATCCATGATTCCAGGATCCCCTCCTGAATTTCTAAAAAAGCTCCAAGAATCAGGATCAAAGAGGGGAATTCCAGGTGCCAGGCACAGAACCAGGATTTCTTTGGGCCGCCTGCATCCATCCAACCCCAACCAAAGTGAGAAGACACCAGTGAAGGGAAGGACAATAATTCAATAACACAATGGGGGATTGACTTCAAACACTGAGCTTCCAAAAAAAAAAAAAAAAAAGCTATCAACAAAAAAACCTGGAAAAATGCCAGTGGATTATTCTGGGAGCACAACCTGGGGGAGTTTTCTCTATTCCTTTATTTTAGGCAGCTCCAAACACCTGTGTCTCAAATATCAGCAGCTGGGCCTCAGATCTCCATCACCCAACCATTCCCTGAAATCCTGGCAGCTCTTGCTGGTCAGGAATATTCCCCATTCCAGGTGGAAAATGCAGCCCCCAGTGCAAACAGAGGTCAGCAGAGGAAAAGAGGCTTTGCTACTCAAGGGTTAAATCACAATGAAAAACTTCTTCCCCTTCCTGACTTTCTCACTCTCTTTTTTGCACTGAATTCTGGTAAAAAAAAATATTTAAAATGGATTTTTTTTTCCCCAGGCAAATCTTTAATCCACTCAGTAATTTTATTTTTTTGCTTTTGTTTTATGATAACTCAAAGCAGGTTGGTCTTCAGCTGCAGAAATGCAAACCAGCAGCAAAATTTGCAACCTAAGTCATGTGCTAGAAAAGTTTGGGTGAATTGGTTGGTGCAAATGTTGCAAAGAGCAGCATTTCCTGCAGACCTCAATCACGAGGTAGTTTGTTTTCTCACCGAGGAGAAAGAAGTGAGAGAAACTTTGCTGCAGGTAATGACATCCTAAAATAGGACAGCTCATGTTTTTCTATAGGTTATTTGTTTAATTTCTCATTCCTCTTTGAACTGCAGTTTCAAATAAGAGAGGCCTTAATCTTCTGCAGAAAAAACAAACAAATCAAAAAAAATACTAAAAAGTCCAGCAATGCTTTAAAATATTCAAGTTCTTCACCTTAACAAGTGAGGGACTTCAGCCAGAAAACAAGTTAAGGGACAGGGAAAAGATTTTTCCTTGGAAATGAGTTGAAATCTGGTCACAAATTTCTGTTAAATCACAAAAGATCTGTGTAGGATTTTTTATAAACCTGAAGCTCCAGAGGCTGACCTCATGTCCAGCCTGGTCCCACACCTGATCCCCTCAGACAATGGGATCTGGAGCCTCTCCTGCTCCCTCTGCCTGCAATGGGCTTTAGCAAAGGCCAAAAAGGAGCTGAGCAGATGGAAAAGCTCCAACTGCTTCTGTTTAAAAAGTGCTTTTGATCTCCAGCTGGGGTGGTTTCATCAAAGCAGGAACACCCCAAAGCCTCCAGAGCTGCTCTTGCCCTCTCCACGTGGGACACTGATGTGCCCAAAACTTGGAGCTGCCACAGGAGGGAAGGGTTGAGAGGGGGATTTCCTAATAAACCTGGGAAAATGAGCCAAGCCCCCGGTGGGCAGCTGGAATTGGGACCTGTGGCTCACACAGAGGCGTTTTTCATTCAGCACATCCTGAGAATGGAGCAAAACAGGGCAGGATTGAGCTGCTGGAGCAAAGCAGAGGAGGCTCCAGGATGGGCAGAGGGATGGAGCAGCTCTGCTGGGAGGAAAGGCTGGCACAGCTGGGATTGTTCACCTGCACAGGAGAAGCTTTGGGCTGAGCTCAGGGTGGCCTTGCAGGGCCTGCAGGAGCCCCAGGAAAGCTGGAGAGAGACAATTTCCAGGGGATGCAGGGACAGCACCCAGGGAATGGCCTCAAAATGAAAGATTACAGGTTTCGATCAGATATTAGGAACAATTTCCTCCCTGGCAGGGCGGGCAGGCCCTGGCACAGGGTGTCCCTGCATCCCTGGCAGTGCCCAAGGCCAGGTTGGACACTGGGGCTGGAGCAGCCTGGGACAGTGGGAGGTGTCCCTGCCATGGCAGGGCTGGGATGAGATGAGTTTTAATTCCATAATTCCATGATTCTGCCCCAAAGCCAAAAGCCGCTGTTTGAAAAGGAACTGCTGGCCTGGTCCATTGGTGCCACACCTTTTTCTGCAGCACAAGAGTCATCCCAGGTCTCACCCAAAGCCCAAAGCCATCAGCCAGGTCTTTCCAGTGGTTTCCCTGACTCTTGGATCACGTTCCATGTACACAAAAGTCTGGGTTGCCTTAATTGCCCCAGTAAAATGTGACTTAATCATCTTTCCTTGCCTAGAAATCAATTTAAACAAACACAAATTCACCCCACAAGGGAACCCTAAATCCCTCTTCACGTTGGTAATGTCTTGTTATCCCAAATGGGATTTATAAAACCATGGATTATCCTTAGGGATCCACAAGGATTATCCAAATCCAGTTCCTGACCCCAACAGTCCCACCCTGGGCATCCCTGGCAGTGCTGTCCAAACCCTCCTGAAGCTCTGGCAGCCTCAGGCTGTGCCCATTCCCTGGGGAACTGGTGACAAAAATGGTTATTTCCATTGCAGTCCCTATTAGAGGAAAAGAAAACCACCTCAGCATTAAAAGTTCTGATTGCTACTCCAAAATCTGAACAATTCATCACTTTTAAACCCCAAAAGTTTATCCTGTCTCTGGTTGTTAACCTTGGCAAGTCATTCACGTTTCATTTCCAGGCACACTGTATATGAAACCCTGCTTCATTTAGAAAATTAAATCATTTTCTCCAGTAAGGGACAGCCAGAAGAAGCTCATGTTCCTATAAGAGACCTGACTCTTGGTATCAGTGTGCAAAGTTTTTTTGGTGTGAAAAATGTGTGGGTGTTCAGCCCTGTCCATTTTCACTTTTACAGGTTTGATAAAGAGAAAACTCTGCAGGCTGAGGGGTCCTTTTCCTCTCAGAGGTGGCCAAAAGGATGGAAAAAGTTGTAACTGAATTTCTTGCACAGGGTTTGGAGCAATGAAACCACCACGTTATGCAGCAAGTGATTCAGCAACGCTCACAAATACAGACTCAAAATAGTTTGGGTTGGAAGGACCTTAAAGATCATCTTGTTCCACCCCTTCCATGGGCAGGGACACCTCCCACTGTCCCAGGTGGATCCAAGCCCTGTCCAACCTGGCCTTGGGCACTGCCAGGGATCCAGAGGCAGCCACAGCTTCTCCAGGAATTTCATTCTAAGGATTTCTCCCTGATATTTAATCTAAACCTCTCTCTTTTAGTTGAAAATTCTGTTCATGGAGTCTGAACTTGAGTTATCTTCCAGATATGAATTCTATTCCCTCTGACTCATACAAACCCCAAGAGCTCATTTACATGGAGGTTCTGAAAACCAGAAGTGTTTTACAGAAGTCTGATATTATCTGGTAACTGAATTCTGAAATACAAAGCCCTTCCCATGAGGTGGGTGAAGCTCTGCCCTCACATCTGGGGCCTCTCTGGGTGATGTGAATCCCAAAATCACCGAGGTGGGAAGGAACCTCCAGGATCACCCAGTGCCACCCCAGCCCCACCAGCATCACCCCAGTCCCTGTCCCCAAGGCCACATCCAGACTGCTCTGGGACAATTCCAGCGACTCCAAACCTCCCTGGGCAGCTCAGCCCAAGGCCTGACCACTCTGTGAGGGACAAAAATGTCCCAGAGCTCTACAGAAACCTGAACAGAGACTCTCAAATGTTCCCATCTCACAGAGATCCAGGGGACAGCCAGGAAAAGATCCACCAAAGGAATCTGGGTGATGATTTTTTGTTCAGTTCCACAGGAAGTGTTTTAAAAAACCTGAGCCTGCCCTGGTGCCATTTGAGGCCATTTCCTCTCCTCCTTTCCCTGCCCCTCCTGTCAGGAGCTGTGCAGAGCACTGAGGTCCCCCCTGAGCCTCCTTTGCTCCAGGTGAGCATCAGAGAGCTGTGACTGATCCAACCTGCCCTGAAGGCTGGATCTTCTCAGGATCCCAGGATCAAGGCTGGGAAAACCCTCCAGGATCACCCAGTGCCACCCCAGCCCCACCAGCATCACCCCAATCCCTGTCCCCAAGGCCACATCCAGACTGCTCTGGGACAATTCCAGGGACTCCAAACCTCCCTGGGCAGCTCAGCCCAAGGCCTGACCACTCTGCCAGGGAAATTTTCTGTCCCAGTCTCCAACCTGAGCTGGCCCTGGTGCCATTTGAGGCCATTTCCTCTCATTTTTTCATTTCCACCAACCCTCCCTCACTGCCCCTCCTGCAATGAGCTCCCCCTGAGTCTCCTTTTCTCCAGGCTGAGCCCCCCCAGCTCCCTCAGCTGCTCCCTCATCCCTCAGGATGTGTTTTCCAGCCCCTTTTCCCATCTCTGGACACTCTCCAGCCCCTCAATGTCCTTCTGGAGGTGAGGGGAGCCCCATCCAGCCCCCCCTGGCAGGTGTCAGGATGAGCTGTGGTGCTGAGTGAGGGCAGGAGATGAACCCCAGGGCTGTCACTCCTGATTTTACACAGCCAGGACAGATTTAAGGTAGCACCGCTTCAAAACCATTCCTGCAGCCACACTTCCCCTTTCTTTGTGGGCAGAAAATCTGTCCTAGAGCCAGTTCTTGGGATAAAATCCTGGATCCCCCCAGACAGGGACAAAGTGGCCACCAACTGGTCAGTCTGGAGGAGAGGAGGCTCAGGGGGGACCTCACTGCTCTGCACAGCTCCTGACAGGAGGAGGGAGGGATGTGAGGGCTGGGAATTCTCTGGGAATGTTCAGGAGGAGTCTGGATGTGGCCCTTGGGGTCACAGTTTGGGGTGAAGCTGTTGATGGTGGGAGTGGGGGGATCCTGAAGATCTCTTCCCACCCTGATAATTCCAGGATTCTGTGGATCTCTGCAGGTCTGGCTGTCACAGCACAGATGAATCCCATAAAACCATCATAAAAAATGAACTTGTGAGAGCTGCAGGTGGTGCTGGGGCTTTGAAGGCCCCAGACATTTGTCACAAAGGAAACACAGCCCCACATTGTGCTTCACCCTGAACCTGCCAGGGATTTCCCAAGCTCTCCTTTCCCTCTTAAACACCACAAAAGCCACTGGAAGGGCTGGGAATTCTCTGGGAATGTTCAGGAGGAGTCTGGATGTGGCCCTTGGGGTGAAGCTGATGATGGTGGGAGTGGGGGATCCTGGAGATCTCTTCCCACCCTGATAATTCCAGGATTCTGTGGATCTCTGAGCCCAGGTCTGGCTGTGTCACAGCACAGATGAATTCCATAAAACCATGTAAAAAATGAACTTGTGAGAGCTGAAAAAAAAAGAACCAGTAAAAAATGAACTTGTGAGAGCTGCAGGTGGTGCTGGGGCTTTGAAGGCCCCAGACATTTGTCACAAAGGACACACAGCCCCATGTGGTGCTTCACCCTGAACCTGCCAGGGATTTCCCAAGCTCTTCTTTCCCTTTCAAACACCACAAAAAGCCACTGGAAGGGCTGGCTCAGAGCTTCTGAGCTGCTGATTTGATGAGGGTGGCAGGGCTTGCCCTGAATACAGCAGCTTGAAATGTTTATAGCAGATCTCATAAAACCTGACGGTTTTCAGGTTTCCTTCCAGTGCTTTCTCAGAAAGACTTGTAAGACATAAACCTTTCAACCTGCAGACAAAACCCAACCTAAATGCAGCTTCTGGGCTTTCAAAATCACAGCTTCAGTACGAAAGCAGATGACAGAAACATCCTGCATGACAAAATGTTCATGAGGTAAATGAAAAAAAACCCCAAGCCCATCCTGGACTGCTTGGGGGTTCACTGGAATCAGAAACTCAAAACAAAAATTACAAGTTGGAAACAGAAATTCCCAGATTGATCAGAGCCAGAGAAAGTGTTCTCACAGATCTTCACGAGGTGAAACTGCCCAGTTTGACAGAGTTTCACTCACAGCAGAAGTGGGGAATCCTCCAGATGACAGCAAGGATGAACTGGAAACTCAATTTCCAACTGAGCTGCCCTCACACTCTCCTTCCCTGCTTCACACTCAGTCCTTCTATGTGCTTTTCTTTCTCCTATTTCAATATTTTGAATAAATCTTTATAGAAAATTAAATGTTTTGGACTAAAATTAGTTTTACTGGACTAAACCATTTAGTTTTATTATTAAACTTAAATTGTTTGTAAAGCTAGGGTTTGGCTGGGATCCCAGTGTTAAAAAAAGTCATTTATTTTGGAAATGACATTGGGAATCTGCATAATTCCTACTCTTTCCATTGGCAGGAGGGGCATGCCTTGATTTCAGTATCCCTGAGAATATTCTGGTGTTTGCAAGGCTTCACCAACTGCCTTGGGTTGGAAATGCAGGATGGGGCTGGGGCTGTGTGTTCTGTTCCCATCTGTCAGAGCTGGGGCAGTTCTCTGCTGTCCATGGGGCAGTTTTTTCTTTCTCTCTCCCACAGCCAATCCTCCCTGCAGGAGATCTCTGCTGTCCATGGCCACTGAGTGTCCCTGCAGGGCTGATCCAATCCCATCATCCCATGGGGAGATGCTGCATTGCCCAGGGGAGGAGCCAAGCATTCCTACCTGGATCCAATCTGAGGTGCTGGCACAGCCCAGCAGCCTTTGCCCAGTGCATTGCCAGAGGAGCAGCTTCTGCTGCCCTGCATGGCCAGAGGGAGCCCAGGCCCATCTGCAGCAGCCCTGGAGCTGCAGAGGAAAACTCCCCCCTTGTGCAGGATCCCTGCTCCAGCAGAGCCACAGCTGGCACTGCAGGAGGGCTGAGCCCCCATGGGATGGGGCTGTGCCACCCCCTGACACACAGGGGGGCACCTCCTATTCTGACTCTGGCAGTGTTTTGGTTTTTTTGGGTACTATTGCATCTGTATTTTTAATTTTCCTAGTAAAGAACTGCTATTCCTAATCCCGTACCTTTGCCCCCTTAATTTCAATACCATAATAATTCAGCCTATAATAATTTGCATTTTTTCATTTCAACAGGGGCTCCTGCCTTCCTTAACCAACACCTGTCTTTTCAAACCCAGGCACCCACAGCCTGGAGCCCTTTGTGGGATCTCAGGTGCTTCAGCCACCAGCACTGCTGTCACCTCCACTGCTGCCACCCCACACAGCTCCTCCACGCCTCTCAGAGAGGAGATATCTCTGCACAATTTGGGCAGCTGACTCAAGTTTATCCAAATATTACCCAGCCTCTGCAGAACAGAAAAAAAGGAGGGAGGACAATGTTTTCTTGTCCTCTCAGCCCAGTGAGTCACCGTGGCCTGTCTCTCTCCATGGCCAATCCCAGATGTCCTGGAGGAAGCCACAAATCATCTGGCAGATGACAGAGCTGCTTCCAGGGGATCTTTCTTCCCCAGCTTTAACAGGGTTTGCTTTGTGCTCTGAAATAGGGCAGGGAGAGGCAAAGGGAAAACTTAACCCTTCCAAAGTTTTTTGGGTTTTGGGGTTTTTTTTGTTTGCTTGCTTTGTATGTTTGTTTGTTTTTGGTTGGTTGGTTTTTTTTTGTTTGTTTTGGTTTGGTTTTTTCCCCTCAACCTGGCTGGTATTTATTAAGAAATTGTTGATGATCTTAAAGGGCTTTTCCAACCTACACAGTTCCATGATATTCTCAAATCCAGGAGTTTTTAGGATTCGGTTCAAGCCTTGGATTCGGTGGGATTTCATGTCAATGAACCTCCCCTGGTACAATTTAATGCCTTTCATCCTTGCTCTCCATCCCCATTCCTGACTGGGAATCCCTTTGGATGTGCAGCAGAAACCTCTGGAACCCAGCAGGTACCATGTGCACGTGGCAGGATGTCAAAGTCAGACATTTCTGCTGGTTTTGGGATAACCCACAGAGAAATCTGCTTTTTCCTTAGGATTCTTTCTCCTTGGCTTTTCAAATCCAGTTTCTAAATCCAACAGCAGTAATTTCCTTGCCACTCTTGTTTAGGTACAGACTCTCTCCTGTCAAATAATCCACAATTCTGGAGCTGATGGGAGCGAGCCCCTGATCCCTTCAGCCTCCACTCCCACCCAGCACACCAGGGACTTGAGGACTTTTCCAATGGGAATCCCACCACAAGGAAAGCCAGAGCCGCTCATTTTCAATGAGAAGTATGACTGGGACACTCATTCTTTATTCTGAAGTCAAATTTCAAAAATTACTTTCATAAACTTGCCACTACCCCTGGCTTTCACATGCATTTCAAGATAAGCATCCTGTTATTCTGGGATCACGCCTCAGCAGTCAAACTAAATCTTGATTATCTTCTGGTCACACACACCAAAAAAAAAAAAAAAAAAAAGAAAAAAAAAAGAAAGAAAAAAAAAAGAAGCAGTTTATTTTCTGTTTTTATTGCATCCCCTGGCAGCATGGGGGAGATACTTTCATCTTCCACCTCAGAGCTGGAGTTGGTCCCTCATGGTAAAACACCCAACAATCTCTAATTAATGGCCAAGTGAGAAAGGGCAAAGGCAAAACAATCTGAGGGATGTGCAGGCCAGACAGGACCTAAATCCTTTTTAGACTCAGCACAACACATCCCAGGGCTGAGTGTGGCTGCTGAAACGCTCAGTGAAATATTTTGGCTCAGGATAAAATCTCTTGATCTCACCAGAGCAGCATGTTCAGCTCTGTCAGACTTTTTACTTCCTGTGTTCAGGCCTCGCAGTGTTTCTCAAGGCTTTTAAGTGAAAAAAAGAGCTCAGGCTGTGTAAATCAGACATTGTGCAAGGTTTTTCTACTTGTAAGCCAAGGTTTTTATGAGCTTTAGTTCAATTTCCTATTCACAAGCTGCAGTCAGTGGTTTATAATGCTGACAGGAATTAACTCTTTGGTACGGGGCAGGCAGCCTGAAAAAGGCCTGGAAAATTCTCTCTCCACAGTGACAAGGGAATTTCTGCTGCTGGAAACAGAGAATCCAGACTGGTTTGGGTTGGGAGGGATTTAAAAATCATGCTATTCCACCCCTTCCATACCAGGGACACCCCTTCCTCTGTCCCAGGGTGCCCCCATCCTGGCCTGGGACACTTCCAGGGATGAGGAATCCACAATTCTGGGGCTGATGGGAAGGAGCCCCTGACCCCTTCAGCCTCCACTGCCACCCAGCACCAGGGACTTGGGGACTTTTCCAACAGGAATCCCACCACAAGGAAAGCCAGAGCCGCTCATTTTCAGTGAGAATCAGAGTGCTCAGGTGTCCCTGAATCCATGGAGAACCTTCAGAGCAGGGAGAGCTTCTCCATTAAATCATCTCAAGACCTTCAGGATCACCCAGTGCCACCCCAGCCCCACCAGCATCACCCCAATCCCTGTCCCCAAGGCCACATCCAGACTGCTCTGGGACAATTCCAGGGACTCCAAACCTCCCTGGGCAGCTCAGCCCAAGGTCTGACCACTCTGCCAGGGAAATTTTCTGTCCCAATCTCCAACCTGAGCCTGCCCTGGTGCCATTTGAGGCCATTTCCTCTCCTCCTTTCCCTGCCCCTCCTGTCAGGAGCTGTGCAGAGCACTGAGGTCCCCCCTGATCCCCCTTTTCTCCAGGCTGAGCCCCCCCAATTCAGCCGCTCCCCCCAGGATTTGTTTTCCAGCCCCTCCCCAGCTTTGTTGCCCTTCCTTGGACTCACCACTTTTATTTTGCATTTACAAGGCAAGAATCTCTCAATGCCTGGCTGCTCCTTGGCACTGTAGGACTCAGAAGAAATCACCCACAGTGTATTTTTCTGTTTTTCCATGTTATAAAATTGCTATGCTGCTGTTCATTCCCAGTTGATAACAAACCATCCAAATGTCACACCACGGCCATGATGAATTAATAAAAAATTATCACAAAGGCAAAACCAGGAGAAAACTTCTTTGCCTACTGAAAGAATCAGACCTTTGCCTACTGAAAGAATCAGACCTTGCCTACTGAAAGAATCAGCAGAAAAGTGCCCTCCTGGAAAATATTACACTTGATGTAATATACACTCTTTTGAGTGTATATTACACCAAGTGTAATATTTTAATTATAAAATAATTCTATAAAATTTTAATTATAAAATTATATAATATAAAAACTATTTTAATTATAAAATATTACACTCTTTTGAGCTGCAGAAAAAGATAAGTTCTGTGTTCTTTCATAGGCAAAATTACCAGGAAATTAAAATTGTGACAATGAAACAACTCTGAGAAATTACAAAATTATAAATTACAAAAAGAAAAATTAGAAATGATAAAATTAGGAATTATAAAAATTAGGAGGGGGTGTGCTGCAATTATTTTGTCCTCCTTTAAAACCTCTAGGGTCACTCTTTACCACAGACTCCCCCCCCAAGAGGACTCATTTTGATGCCCCATCCCAAAAGTTCTCCTTGGAATGTGTTGGGAATTCAGAGGTTCCAGCCTGGTGCCCATTCCCTGAGTGGGGAGCTGGTGTGGTGTGATAGGAACAGGGCCACATCCTTTGTGGTGCACCACACCCCATGGACGTGTCAGGGTTTCTGTGCCTGCCTCTGCCCCCAGGGGCTGCACCAACGCTGCTGCTTCCCCATTCCCCTCTTTTTTTCCCAATTTTCACCCAGTATCAAGCTCCAAAAGAATGATGGATTTCCTTCTCACAGAGCTGCCTGGCCTGATAAAGGGAAATCCACAGAGAAAACAAATTTTTTTTCCCCCTTCCTTCACGATTTCGGTTGAGGGAGAAAGTGCAATAAATTTTGGCGGGAAAGGCAGAAAAGAGGCACTTTGGGGACGTTTCTTTGCAAGGGCTGTTGAGAAATAGGGTGAGAACAACCCACCCTAGGGATGATTATTTTTCTTGCTCCCGAGCCCAAACGTTCCTTTTGCTGAGCCCAGGATTTTGAAACTGCCCTGAGTTCGTTTGAGTGGAGAAAGGAACAAAAAGGGAACTGCTGGAAAACCGTTCCATGTTCACACACACACACACACACACACACGGTGCTCTTTTGCAATGATGAAACATTTGTTTTACAACTCAACTGAAGTGTCTGACCTGAGGTTTTCTACAGGGGAAAAAAACCTCTTTCCACAAGGTTCTGCAGGATCTTGTGTCTGGGCTGTCAAAACTGAATAGGAAATTTTGTACAAAAATAAAAACCAGGAATGATTTGAGGCAGAAGGGACCTTAAAGATGATCCCATTCCACCCCCTGCTGTGGGCAGGGACACCTCCCACTATCCCAGGTTATTTCAAGCCCTGTCCAGCCTGGCCCAGAACATTCCAGGTGTTCCTAAGATATGCAGGTGACTTCCAGCCTAGCCCTGCTTGTAGCCCATTCCCCAAAGAAAACGAAATACCGGTGCTGGAACAACATTGATGCCAAAAATGAGGACAAAAATAAACCCCGTTCTGGGGTGTTGAGCTAAATCTCCTGCTGGATTAAGCAGCTTTAAGAAACTCCTCCTTTTCTGGACAAGTCAGCCCTTGGTTTTCAAGCAGCTGCTCAGAAATGTTTTGGGCTCCTGCCAAGCACACGACCCCTGCTCTCCATCCCGCCCCGTGGCCTGGCACAAGCACAGCCCCACGAGGTTCACTCTGCTCTTTATCACACACACAAAATTTCCTCAAGAGCCCTTCCTGTGCTACACATTAAACACCAAGCAGTTGCTGAGCTAAAAAAAAAAAAAAAAAAAAAAAAAGAAATTAAAAAAATAAATAAATAAAAAAGGCTGACGAATTGCAGGAAGATCCTGCTTGTTATTTTAGCAGTATTGCTTCCTTTCCCTGCTCGGGGTGCTGAGCAGTGGCAGCACTTGGGCACCTCCTGCTCTCCCTTCAGCATCTCCCCCAGCCAGGCACCAAGGTGCTGGTGACTCACAGCCTGCCCTGCCAGGAAAAAGATGGAGAAAAACTTCGGGTATGAGGAGAAGGAGGGGGAAAAAATAGATTTGAACAGCAGAGCTGGGTAGGATTTGGGCAGGCTGTGACCCTCAGGAGCTGCTGCCAGGGGTGACACAGCAGCTGGGAGCAGCTCTTCCGCATTCCCCGTTATTAATGGGAATAAACTCCTGACTCACGCCAGCCAGGCTGGGCTCTGAGCAGCTCCAAAGCGCTGCTCCATTTTTGGAACCCTGGCTGCTGAGAATTCCAGACTTTCTGTGCTGCCAGGCACTGACCCCCAAGAGAACACTGCATCTGACCTGAGGCCATGGAGAAAACTTCCAAAATTAAATAACAGAATTAAGATTATTAGTATGTATTTTGAATAGAAGTGTGTAGTATCACATGGTGGGAAACTTAAAGTTTTAGAATATAGGAATATATATAAAACAAGATAGAAGTTTTAAAGCAGAAGCTAGTCCTTCTTTACCTCCTTCTTCACCTTCTTCTTCATGAGTTTGAGTAGTATTATATAATTAGATAAGAGTCCACGTTACAAGCCACAAGTAATTATTGAGTTAAAAGTAAAGATAATTTACGTATAATTTCTTATATAACACTTTATCCTTAAAAAACCTTATACAAAGACACATCTCCATTTTAAACTTATAAAGTTACACACTACAAAACTCACACTTTGTTCGACTGTGACACAGATAAAAACAACAAACATCTAAGTCCAAACAAGAAATGCCATCTCACACATTTAACCCCAACTTAAGCAAAAAAAAAGGACCCCAAAATATCCATTGCTCCCTGGCCAAGCCAGGGCCAGGCTGGGTGTCCTTGTCACCCACGTGGACACAGCCCCTCTCTGCTGTGGGACAGGGACAAGCTCAGCTCCAGGATTCTTTGGGAAGGCCATTCCCAGGGAGCTGAGAGGTTTCCCGTGCTGAGCTGTGTGAATAAGCCATGACTAAAGCAAGCAGCGGCTCCACAGGGGGTGCTGAGAGCACCACAAGAACGTTACAACCTCCTGGGCACTGGTGACACAACACAGATTGCGCTGGCCGAAATTCCCCCTCGGAGCTCCTCCAGGGCTGCAGCTGCTCCCTCAGCCCTCAGAGCATCCTCGGAGCCTCGCAGTCCATGCCCACCACTCCTTCCCCCGAGCCACGTGAGTCGCAGCAAGCTTTAAGCGGGTTCCTAAGCTTTTATCTGAGCCTTAAACCCAGCCTAAATCCTGCTCTGCTGGCTGGGCTTGCTGCTCCCTCCCTGCACTGTCATTTGTTGTGGCAGCTGCTCAAAAAGTCCCCAAAAAGAATCAAATAGGAGCTTGAGCTGCCACTCTTGTACCTGCAGGAATTCCCAGGAGTTGTCCGAGCCCTCTGGGATTTAGGAACAGCAAATTCACGAGCATGCAATGGTTGTTTGAACAGCTCAAATGAAACCTTGTTGGAATCTCTTTCACTGATAAGCAAGGAGATGATATTTCTGCCAGCTCAGATATCAACTCAAAGAAAACTGAAGTGGAAAAAACCCCATGTGCTGCAAGGAAGTGCCCAGATCCTCTCCAGACATGCATTTTGTGAAACATGGGAAAGCAAAACATCCATTTAGAAATTCTGAATGGCACTTACCTCTCAAGAAGTGCTGGTAAGAAGGAAGTGACTCAAATATGCTGTTTGAAGCCATTGTTTCCTCTCTAAAACTCACTCTCTCTTCACTGGGAGGGAATTTAGGGTTTCTTCCACCTTGGGGAGTGCAAAGTGAAGATTGGTCATTGCCACCACCCTCCTCCCAGCCATCCCTCTCGGCTCCATCCCGGCGCCTCGGGAGCGGATCCTGAGCTACTTTTGCTCAAAGAACTCTGAAATTGTTTCTTGAGGAGGGGAAAAAAAAAAAAATATAGCGGCTTGCTTGTGGTTGCTGATGCTTACCACCCTCCGAAACCCTGTGGTTTGCAGGCACAACGATTCGCCCTCCCTGCTGACCAATATCCCGGACCCGCTCTTGGGTGACTGCCTCCGTACCCAACTTGTGGTTCTGTGGTTGTTTATGAGGCCCAAAGAAGTGTTTCACACAACCCAAATTACAAATTTAACTGTTCCCCTTTCCAGGACCTGCCTCCATTGGTTCTTTTGTATCACATGACTGGGGTGATGTCGACTTTCTGCCTTTTTTTTTTTTTTTTTTGAAGGTTTTTTTTTTTTTTTAACTTGCTGAAGTCATGCCCTTCCCACTCCACCTGCCCTCCCCGGGGCTCCAGGCAAGGATGGAGTTGCTGAGGGAGGGAAAAACTGGTGATTCACCAGCCCCAGTGCTCCAAAAGGTCTTTGATGAGTTCATTCAGCTCCTCTTGTTTGGTTGTTTGAGGTTTTTTGGGAGCTCCTGCTTATTTTGATAGCGACTTCATTGCTGCTTATTCCATAGAATTCAAACCTGGCTTTGAGGCTGCTGTGAAGGCAGCAGGATGTGGAACTCATCCTGTAAAACATTGGGAATCAGCTGGAAGGGAGACCCCTGTAATGAGATTTATTTTTTCAAGAAAATGGGAAAAAAAAAAAGGAGGTTAAAAAGTCCCAACATTTATTTTTTTAAGAAAACAAAAAAAAAAAAAAAAAAAAAAAAAAAAAAAAAAAAGAGGGGAGATTTAGAAAGCTTTTGGGTTTTTTTTTAAAGAAAATGGGTAAAAAGTGGGACATTAAAAAAGTCCCAATTTTATTTAGAATCTCTGTGATGGCACCCTCGAAGGAGTGCTGGAAGTGCTCAGGAAATCTTGGTCTTCCATAGGGTCCAGTCCTATAATCCTTTTTTAGCCCTGTTCTCCCTTTGTTTTCTCCCTCCCCAAAAGAAGAAGAAAAACTTAAAAATAAAAAAGCTAAACCAGTAATTAATTGGAAGTTTTGTCTCTGGCTGTGCCAATGAAGAAGAGAAAACTCAATACTACTTGAAGTAGGAGTTCCTGGAAAACAATAATCCACTTGGATTAATCCACTTGGATTTTTAATTCACTTAATTCACTTGGATTTTTCTGCTTATTGCAGTTATGGAAGCAGAGTCCTGTCACTGCCTGAATTTCTTGTGGCATCACTGCCAGGGCATCCTGGCTTCCTTCTGGAGTCACTGGGACCTCTGGGGCTGTGCTTTTGATTTTCCTTTTTTAAAAGCCAGTTTGCTGGACCAGAGGCTTAAAAGATCCTGGAATGGTTTGGGTTGGAAGGGACCTTAAATCCAATCCAGCTCCACCCCTGCCATGGCAGGGACACCTCCCAGTGTCCCCAGTGCCCAGCCTGGCCTTGGGCACTGCCAGGGATGCAGGGGCAGCCCCAGCTGCTCTGGGCACCCTGTGCCAGGGCCTGCCCACCCTGCCAGGGAACAATTCCTCATGGCCAAGATCCCACCCAGCCCTGCCCTCTGGCACTGGCAGCCATTCCCTGGGTGCTGTCCCTGCAGGCCTTGTCCCCAGTCCCTCTGCAGCTCTCCTGGAGCCCCTGCAGGCCCTGCCAGGGGCTCTGAGCTCGCCCTGGAGCTTCTCCTCTCCAGCCTAAACAGGCCCAAAAAGCCTCTCGTGGTGCAAAAGGATTTGGCAATTCCAGCCACACACTTTACCTAGGAAATTGGGATGTTTTCCCAAATGAACATCCTGAAAAAAAACCCCAGAGCAATTCTGAACAGCAGGAACAGGGAACTGAGGACTCTTCACTCTCTTTGAGCTTGGCTCAAACCTCAATCAAGGTTTTTTTTTTTTGGTTCCCGGCTTTTCCAGATCCTGCTGCCAACTTTTGCCTGGATCGGGACAAACCCCTTCCCGCTCGGGAGCTGGATGCCCTCCACTCCCACAGAAACCCCCCGAGGAGAGCCCACCTGCCCAGGGCCCGGCTCCTCCTGCTCTGGAGCCGGGATGAGCCCGCGGGGTCGCCCGGGAAGCGCATCCCGGATCCCGCTTGGCTGCGGGCGGGACCCGGCAGGGATTCGGGGGGGAACCGGGCGGGATCCGGACAGGATCCGGATGGGATCCAGGTGGGATTCCAGTGGGATGAGGGCGGGATGCAGGATCCGGGTGGGATCAGGCGGGATGAGGGATGCGGGATGTGGACAGGATCCAGGCAGGATCCGGGCGGGATCGGGTGGGATGAGGTCAGGATCCGGATGGGATCCGAGAGGGATCCCGGCAGGATCCGGACAGGATCCGGGTGGGATGAGGGCAGGATCCGGGCAGGATGCGGGTGAGATGCGGATGGGATCCTGTTGGGATCCCAGCGGGATGCGGGTGCGATCCCGGCGGGATCCGGGCGGGCGCTGCGGGACCGGCACCGGCAGAGGGAGCTCGGGCCGGCAGCACCAAATTTTGGCTTCACTTTCGCAGGGTCCCCGCCCCAAAAAGGCGATGATGCGAGTTGAATTCAGGCAGCAGAATTCCAGGATCGCTTAGGGGAAGACAAAGCCCCAAAGTTCAGGTTTGTCCCCACAGGAAAGGATTTTTAAATCGGGATCCAGAGGAGTTACCTGTGAGGAAATATCTGTTATGTCCCAACAGGCAGGGGAAAGGGTTATGGAATCATGGAATATCCTGATACAGCTCCAGCTGCTCCCTGGGTCCTGTCCTTGTCACAGGGACAGAGATTGGAGCTGCCTCAGCATGAAGGGTTTATTATGAACATTTTAAATGCTGTCAGGTTGGAGATGAGGCCACCAGGAATGTGTTTCAGGGTATCAAAGGAAGCAGGCTGCTGCAGGGATGTGTTCTGTGGCAGGATATCAGATTCCTTAATTTCTTACTGTCTGTCCTGGCATTTGGGATAGAGACTCTTCCTGGAGGATCTCTAATCCCTGGATTCTCAGAAGACAAAAACCATCAGAGCCTGAAATCTCTCCTTGGGGCCTTGAGCAAGCTGATCCATCCCTGCCCATGGAATGAGATGGTGTTCAGGGTCCCTTCCCAAACCAAACCATTCCTTAATTCTCCAATTCCCTGATTCTCTGCTTGGTGTTGCATTTATTTCTCTTTTGCTGGCACTCAGCAGGTTGGGGCAGGAATGGACACCCAGGGCTAGGGCACAGCTGAGGGACAAGGGACAGCTGGGCTCCTTTTGTCACCTCCTGGCTGCAGATGATGCAAGGGAAAAGCTCGAGTGGCTCCTGGCACTCCAGACTCTGATTTGCCAACAGGCAGCTGGAAATAGCACATGGAATGGGATTTATTAAGGCCTGACCACCTTGAATTCCCAAGGAATGCTTGATGAAGGTCTGACCCTGCTGAATTTTCAAGGAAAGGACTGAGCCACGTGGCTCTCTGCTACACTCAACAAGAGTATGAACTGCTCTTCTCCCAGGCCACTTCTGTATCAAAGCCATAAATCCCAAAAAGTGGGGAAGGTTTGTTAGAAATGCTCCCTCCACCACAGGGCCCTGTTGTGCTGAGTGCACCTCAGCTGTTCCTGCAGCCTCTCAATAAATCTGTGTCAAAATGTGCCCTCAGCATGGCTGGCATAGCTGGGAGGAGAGGGATAAATGGAATTGTTCTCAATTCCGGCCTCAGGGAGGGCATCCAAGTGTTGCTGTGCCACTGCTAATGCCAATCTAGTTGGGTTTTTTTAAGCTGTCCTGTAATTACTGTCAAGACAGGTCCTTAGAAAATTCATCTCACTGGGATTTGGGCAGCATTTGATTTTTAATGAGTGAGATTGGTGCTGGCTCTGAGAGGCCCCTCGAGGGCTGGGTCCAGTTCTGCTCCTGCAGGAGAGCCCTGGAGGGGCTGGAGCTGGGCAGGGCAGGGAACGGAGCTGGGCAGGGGCTGGAGAATCCCTGAGGGAGCTGGGCAGGGGCTGCAGAATCCCTGAGGGAGCTGGGCAGGGGCTGCAGAATCCCTGAGGGAGCTGGGCAGGGGCTGCAGAATCCCTGAGGGAGCTGGGCAGGGGCTGGGGCTGGAGCAAAGGAGGCTCAGGGGCCCTTGTGGCTCTGCACAAGTCCCTGCCAGGAGGGCACAGCCGGGGGGGTCGGGCTCTGCTCCCAGGGCACAGGGACAGGAGCAGAGGGAACGGCCTCAGGCTGGGCCAGGGCAGGCTCAGCTTGGACAGCAGCAGCAATTTGCCCATGGCAAGGGAGCTCAGGCTGTGCAAGCCCAGGGCACCAGGAATATTTCTGTGTCTGCTCTGGGGTGCCCTGACCCCCCGGGCAGCACTGACTCTGACCCTCATTCATGGAGAAAGTTTCCCAGACTTCCAGATAGACCACAAATAGAATCCACAGATAGAATCTTCCAGATAGAATCTTCCAGATAGAATCCACAAAAGTGTGAAATAGATTATAGAGAGCAGTGCAGGTGCATCACTGGGTGAGAAATTGAGGTTTTGGGGTTTTTAGTGTGCTGTGGATGGCAGCAAGATGGAGGGCACAGGGTCTTGTCCTGGGTTTCTTCTTCATGCTTCTTCCTCCTTCTTCTCCATGGGTTTGGGTGGCATTTTATAACTGGGCAGAAAAGTCCCCATTGCAGCTCTTTGGGATCAGTTATTGGGTAAAAGGTAAAATAATCCAGGTGTCAGTTCTTCACTGGATCTTAAGAGTCTTAAGATCTTAAGACTCTTAAAAGTCTTAAAAGTCCTTGTACCAAGAGATTGTTGGCCATTTTGGGCCTTCTGATGAAAAGCTGCTGAACTCACAGCAGTGAGACTGTTTTACTGATATGAAATAATAAACACCTGAGTCTGAACATGAAACACCATCTGGAGTGCCTTCAATCCTGACCCAGAGAAACCCAGAACTGGTACTGCCACATCAGGCCTTGGCAGGGGCTGCCCAGGGAGCTTTGCAGTGCCCAGCCCTGCAGGTGTCCCCTGCAGGTGGCACTGAGTGCTCTGGGCTGGGGACAAGGTGCCCATGGGGCACTGCTGGCACTGCATGGGCTGGCAGGGCTGGGCCAGCCCCAGGGATTTGGGGATTCTCACAACAGGACTCAGGTTCTCCTGTCCCAGCTTTCTGTGCTGAGGGTTTGGCACAGGGAGAGAAACCTGAGAGAAGTCAGAGCTGAGTGCTGACCTGCTCCAGAATTTCTGTTTTCCATCCTCACTCCTTGGCTTCCTGCTCTTCTGGAAGCCAAAGGGAAAGTTTCAGGCTTTCATCACCTGCGTGAGCCTCGCTCCATCCTGCAGGGTCAGAGCACGGTGGCTTCTCAGAAGCTCGGGAACCAGGTGGAAGGGTTATGAAAATAATAATTAAAATAAATGAGGAGGAGAAAATTCACCCAGAGATGGCATTCCAGAGGAACTGGATCTGCCTGGGAATTGAGGCTGTCACTCAACGCAGCACAGAAGAGCAGGAAATGTTTTAAAACAATCCCCATGTTTCACTCTGGCAGCTTTAAAATAAAATGTTTTGACTTTTCATTTCAAAAACTGACCCAGATTAAATAACTCAGCTAAAAAAAGGCCTGACCTAAATGAACTTTTCCTTCTGGTCTTCCTAGTTTTTTATTTCTTTATTTCCATTTTATTATTTATTTCCATTTTATTTCTGTATTTATTCCCTTTTCATTTATTTATTTTCATTTTGTTTATTTCTATGTTTCCATTGTATTTACTAATTTTTATTTTATTTTTACCTATCTCCATTTAATTTCTTTATTTCTATTTTATTTCTTTATATCCGTTTATTTATCTATTTCCATTTTATTTCTTTGTTTAGTTCCATTCTATTTCTTTATTCCCATTGCATTGATTTATTTCCATTTATTTCCATTTGTATTTACTATTTTTTAAGTTTCTTTATTTATCTCCATTCTATTTCTTTATTTCCATTGTATTTATTTATTCCCATTTTATTTCTTTACTTCCATCTTATTTCTTTCTGTATTCTAATTTTATTTATTTATTTATTTATTTTTATTTATTTCTGTTTTGCATTTATTAATTTCTATTTTATTTATTTAATTCCATTTCTTTTTTTTATTTCCACTTATTTATTTTTTTATTTCCATTGTATTTATTAATTTCCATTCTATTTCTTTATTCCCATTTCATTTATTTTTTTCCATTTGATTTATTTATTCATTTCCATTCTATTTCTTTATTTCCATTTCACTTATTTATTTCCATTTTATTTATTTACTTATTTCAATTTTATTTCTTTGTTTCCATTGCATTTATTTATTTCCATTATATTTCCTTATTTTCATTTTATTTCTTTATTTCCAATTGAATTTTTTTTCAGTAATAGAATTTGCAGGGGGATTTCCTCATTTCTTTTTTGATGGTGATTTGAAAAGAGTCAAATATTTATGGCCAGCAGAGGAAAAGGCAGAAAAATGGTGTAAAAAAAGAATAACAAGAAACATGTGGGGAAAGCAAAGGCCTCAAAAATCCAGATAAACACCTAAATATGACTGCATGTAGTAGCCCTCATGAAACTTCTGAATATTTTAAATTTCCTGAATATTTTAAATTTAAAATCAGTGGGTGCCAGGGATGGGTTATTCCCTGGAATCAGACACAATCGAGGTGATTCCCACTGGGAAAACCAAAAACTTCCCAACTTGGTGATCTTTTTCCCATTTTTTTCTCTCCTAATGTGTGGCAAATTCCAGAGTCCCACTCCAGCTTTTCCATTGGCAAGTGCCACCATTTTTCATGATAATAAAATATTTTTTTTACCTTACACATCTCCAAAACCAATCTTTACAACTCTAAAAATAAGAACTCAAGTCATAATCAAAGCCAAAGCAAAATTATTATAAATAACAAACAAAAATTTTAAAGTAATTTACAAAAAATACTTTAAAATGAATTAAGCATTAAAAAAATACAAATTACATTTTTGAATTTTTTAAGTGTTTATCCTATTCACTTTCCAAATCACCAACTATTACAAACAAAATAGGGAATGGGAAAAAAACACATATTAAATCAAATACCTTTAAATACTATAACAATACTATAACAATATATACTATATATATAACAATATATAAATATTGTTATATACAATATATAACAATATTTACTAATAACTCTTAAACACCACATAAACCAATAATATAACATCACCAAACAACTGAAGTACAAAAATCAAATATTCAAAGAACACATCACACTCTTGCCACGATTTTTCACTGCCTCAGCTCTGCACTGGGATCATTGGGATTGCTCACGAGTGGGATCAAACTGAGAAGGATTTTCCCTCTTTTTTCCCTGGATTTAGGAACCCCAATATGATTCTCCTGATATTATAATGAGCTCTTGCCCCACTCTTTATTTTTAGGGTATATTTCAGGATATTTTGGAAGGGAATCAATTCTTCCCCTATTCATGTGAAAAATGAGAATTTAAATGTATTTTTAGTAAGAAGCTTATTTTAAAAAGAGGAGTAATGCAGGTAAATTTAGTTATAAAATTGGAATCATGGAATCATGGGATGGTTTGGGATGGAAGGGATTTTAAGGATCACCCAGGGCCACCCCTGCCATGGCAGGGACACCTCCCACTGTCCCCAGTGTCCAACCTGGCCTTGGGCACTGCCAGGGATCCAGGGGCAGCCCCAGCTGCTCTGGGAATTCCATCCCAGGGAACAATTCCTGATTCCCAAAGTTCCATCCATGATTCCATCTGCTCCAAACCCCGTGATGGGTCCTGTCAGGGCCGTGGCTGAGGGAAAAAAAACCCATCCCAAATCCCTCTTTTGATTCCCAAGGGATTTGTTTGGATTTAAGAGGAGCTGGATTTGATGGCCTTGGAGCAGCCTGAGCCCAGGGTGTGACAAAATTCCATTCCAGGGCCTCCCCACCCTCCCAGGAAAGAGTTCCTTCCCAAAATCCCAACTCTTTGGCAGTTTGGAGCCAATGGATAAGGTGCAGATAATCAGGATCTCATCAGCTCTTCTCAACTCTTCCTTCCTGAGCCACTTTAGGGCAGTTGATGACTCTCAATTTTCAGTTAATGAAACCCCACTGATTAATTAAGTCTGAAGAACCTCACTGGAGGATTGGAAATCTTCCTCTCAGCCAGGCAGGAGGAGCAGAGGGAAGTCTCTGGATTGCTGGGATTGTTGTTAAGCTTCCCTCTGAAAAACCTGGGATGGTGGAAAGTTCCCTGCCCATGGCAGGAGGTGGAACTGGATGAGCTTTAAGGTCTCTTCCAACCTCATCCCAATTCTATGGGATTCCATGAAAATCTACCTTGGTGCCCAGCCAGCAGAGAGGAGAACAATTACAGAGGTTCTCCCTAAATGTGGGTGACCAAGTAGGAAGGAATTGCTGTAAAATGCTGGAATTGTGTCTATTAATTTGTGTTGGATTAAGTTTTTTCTTTTTTTTCTGATTTAGAGATGGGATAACCACAAGGCATTTTAAAAACTTCTATTTTATTTTTAGTTTTATGTGAAGGGTGAGACAATACAGGTGTTATAATTCACGCTATTATTATTAGAAGTTAACTATTTCTTAATTATAACACACTGTAAGTGTTTCTTGGTTTATCAATTTTAGCTATGCTATGTTGTAAATGTTTTAAAGCTAATTTTTAAAAATCATTTCTTGTGGGTCTTACTACAATGTATCTTTCACAGTTCTGTTTCTCTAAAGTATTTAGTCTTATTTGTGAGGCTGTCTTTTGAAACTTGTTTTTAGCTTAATTTCTCTCTTGATAATGGCTGCCTTATTCTATGGCATTTCTAACTCAGTATTTCTTAAGGTTTGCATACAGATGTATATTATGTGAGTTTTCTGTCAGGCTTTAAGAATTTTCTAAAAATCTATTTCCCACAAATTTGCTTTTATTTCTTTGTACAAAGTAGGTAATTCCCTTATTCTCTTTTGAGCCAAAGAAGAAATCTGCTTTGAGGCTGAACATTTTTTGAAAAAAGCCCTCATAAAACACAACTGCAGCTTATACAGACATGCAAAATAAAAGATATATAAAAAATAAAAGATATTCCATTCCTTTAGCTCATTTTCCTTTTGTCCAGACATTTCTGTGGCCTTCAGCAGAAACCCAGCTGTGCTACGGGAGGCACATTAAAGGCTAATTAAATCAAATATTCAAATTATCTCCATCAAAGCTGACTAGAAGTGATCAACACCAGATTTCCTTCTGTGTTACTTGAAACTTGGTGCATTTCTGTGTCGTTGGGTAATAATGCATAATGCACACAATTTCTGTGGGATTGGAATATCATCCCACGGCCAATGACATCACAGCATAGGAAAAACCTCAAACAGCAATTCCAGAGGGTAGGAGTTATCCAGTTATGTCTTGATAGCAGGGCCTGGACAACAGCCCTGCAATTGTCTAAGTTGGGGAATATGTGAGAAACCTCAGTATTCTAAAGAAAATGCAATATTGGTTTATGTATTTGTTGTCAGTTTTATCTGCTCAGTTTCCATGTTCCTTGGGCACAGGTGGGAACAGCTTTCCTGGGAATCAGGTGGGGTTTTTCCACATTTGCCCGCATTTCCATGTCAGTGCAGGGGATTTAGCTGGGTGCTTTAAGAAACTATTGCTGCCAACCCAAATCACTCCATGCTTCCATTGCCCAACAAGCAGGAAAAGCTCTGGATGAGCACCTGGGTCAAGGTGGAAGCTGGGATGAGGCCAGCACTGCCATTCCCTTTCTCCTGATGCTGAAACCCCCTGAACCAGCGGGAGCTGAGTCAGGTTCTTCCTGCTGGAAGTTTGCTTTTCCAACTGCTGCTCTGGGCAGGGAAGAGCCATCCCCCTTATCCACAGAGCACATTTATAAACATCCAGCAGCCAGGCATTTTTCCCTTTCTTCCCAGTGATTAAATGGCCATGAAATGTTTTCATTTATTTGGCGCCAGAGTAATCAAAATCAGTCGGAACCGCGGCGATGAAGGGAAGGAAAACAAGGAAAACAAGGAGGCGTGGGATTGATTGTGCTTCTCCTCCCAGGAGCTGGCAAAACTTCTCCCTTGCAGACGAACATCTTCTCCAGCTGGTAATTATTCCCAGTCCTCGTGGCCTCTGTCCATCCAGGATGAAGCTTGAAAAGCTCTGGAATTGCTGTGGGAGCGTCGGAGGCGGCGTGTGCGTGACTCCACGGAGGCAGGAGGGAGCTGCTCCCAGAAAACCTCAGTGGATGGGATTTTCCTGCTTTCATGTCTGCCCTGGTGCAGATTCTGGGTCAGGCCTCCTGATCTCCAGCATCCGGCTGGAGCGGGTGTTTTCCACTGCATCCATACAAAAATGTTTCCATTCCAAGCCTTCAGCAGCTCTGCAGAGGCAGGGGAGGGGGATGAGGTTGGACAAGGGAGTTTAGGGAAAAAACACCTCAGAAACAGCAAGAAATTCTCCATGTTTCTCTACTTTTAAGTTAAAACCCCAACATTTTATGTTCACCTCGTCCAAGCCAGATGGATTTCAAGGATGCTGGTTTTGTTTTCATTTTTCCTTCTATTTCCCTGGATGTTCCCACTTGGCTGTGTGGCTGCAGAGGGCTGCAGATGTGGCACTTCCTGCTTTTCCACAGGAGCTTCCCAGGGCATTCCCTGCTTCCTCCAGGAAAAGGCACAATCCAAGTTCTGCAGCACTTGAAGCACTCAGGACTCATCTGGGAAGAGCTGGAAGTTTGGGATTTTCCTAAATTAAAAACCAACCCAACCCAAACCAGAGCTCAACCACTGAGGTCAAAAAATTAAAACCATTGAGGGCAGTGGTTTTAAATGGAAGGAGGGCAGGGTTAGATGGGATATTGGGAAGGAATTATTCCATGGGAGGGTGGGCAGACCCTGGCACAGGGTGCTCAGAGCAGCTGGGGCTGCCTCTGGATCCCTCGAAGCGTCCAAGGTTGGAGACCCTGGAATAGTGGAATCCCATGGGATGATCTTTAAGATCCCTTCCAACCAAATCATTCTGGGATTCTGTGGGAGCTGCTGCAGGGAAACTGTTGAAGCAGCTGGCAAACCTCCTGTTGTTTCACAGCCCAGCCTAAGATCCAGATGGATAATGCAGGATAATTTCTGTGGAAGGGCTTTTCCAGCACTATTGGCTCTAGGATTGATGGCCACTTGCAGAGAATTGACTTTATGTCCTCTCCAAGGATAAATTAGGCACAATATGCACTCCAGAGGCTCCAGACTGGGATATTTTTCCTTTTGATGGGCTCCTCTTGGCAGCCCTGGATTTTGAGGAACTCCAAACTCTGTCCCCACAGCTTTCCAAAACTCCTGAGGGTGATAAATCTCTGGAGGACAGAGCAATGACTCCACTTAATCTTGTCAGCCTCTAAGGCTGAGCTGTTTGCAGATAACAGGAAAACCTGCAAATCTGGGTAAATCATCTGTGTTAAGGTGCCCAATATTGAAAAGAAGCTCTCATTTGGTTGGTTAATTAGATTTTAAAATGTGAATGAAGCTTTTTTTGTGTGACAACAAAAAAAAAAAAAGAAAAAAATAAAGAGTAGCAAACTAGACGGGCTCCTAAACCTGTGGGATCATTCAACACCTTTTCCAGGCCCCTTGACAGTGGATTGCCAGGTTCTTTCAGATGTTTACAGACATAAATTCAGACATAAATTCAGTTTATTTACATTCCTCTTAATCCCCTTTTTTTACTGAATATAGAGGGGTTAAAAAAAGACCACAGCAGTAAAAATTAGGACAGTGAAAAGACAGCTCCTCTGGAGGATCAGGCATTCAAACCTGCAGGATTTCAGCCTTCCCCAGGACATGGTTCAAGCACAGGGACATCTGTTCCATGCTCCCCATGCTCAGCTGTAGGAATTTTTCAGGAGAATTCCCTCACCTGGCTAAGGCAGAGCCCAGCTCTTCCAGTACCTGCCCCAAAGCTTTGTGCTGCTCAAAAATTGCCTCATCTGCTCGGAGTTAAAGAGATCTGTTGAGATAAATGACATTTATCTCTGGGTACATAGGGGAGAGAAAGGCAAAAAACTTCACCACAGAGTTCTGAAGACTCCAGGAGCAGAAACCCCACCACAAACTCTGCCTGAGACTTGTTTTCAATACCACAGAACCTTGCACTCTGTGGTTCTGCTGCTTGATCTGCTCTGCATTTCCTCACAGGCCACCTCTCCATCAGCTGCCATCCCCTGGAGCCCTCAGCAAATTTTGGGGAGACACAAAAGGATTTCTGGCCAGAAGAAAATGGTTTAAATTTAGGAAGTTGTGCATTATCTGCATTTTTTACCACACAGACAGAAAACAGCTCTGGCTGTACTGACTTGAAAGTCTTTTTACTGCTCTGCCTTGGTTCCTCCACAGCAAAATGCTCCTTCCTTGGACAGGAAATCCATTTAAATTCACCTGGAAAGTGCTACTTGTCAAATAATTCCTTTTAAATGTTATCTATGGGATGTTTAATGCTGTGGGGGCAGAGTTAACTGCAGCTTGGAAAGCCACAGATTATCCTAGGGAGTGTAAGTAGTTAATTAAAACAGACATTTATAAGCATCTTAATTAAAACTGCAGCATGAATATATTGTTATTATTAGGGACATGAATCCCAGGGTGGTTTGGGTTAGAAGGGATTTTAAGGATCCATGGCAGGGACACCTTCCACTGTCCCAGGCTGCTCCAGCCCCAGTGTCCAGCCTGGCCTTGGGCACTGCCAGGGATGCAGGGGCAGCCCCAGCTGCTCTGGGAATTCCATGCCAGCCCTGCCCACCCTGCCAGGGAACAATTCCTCATTGCCAAGATCCCATCCAGCCCTGCCCTCCTCCAGCTTAAAGCCATTCCCTCTTGTCCTCTCACTCAATGTCCTTGTTCAAAGTCTCTCTCTCTCCAGGCTTCTCCCAGTTAAGAGATTTCTTCTGGCTGTGTAAAAACCCAAATCAGCAGCATTTAGTTACAACCCCTGTACTCTGTATCCAAATGAAGAGCAGATTATCTGTCCCTGCTGTTTCCCTGAACAACTAAAAGAACAACAAATTACTAAAACTAATGAAAAACTCAACCAACATCTTATGCCAACATGAGGCCTTTGAGACCAGTTCTCTTTCCTGGGATGAATCTGTGAGGGCGGCATTGCCCCCCCTCAGGGTGGCATAGGAGGGCCACCAAGGCCACGTGTCCCCAAGCTGCTGGCGGCCCCCTTGGTGGCTCCTACCAGGAACGGGGACACAGCGACCAGCGTGGGCACCAGCACCCCTGGCCACGTGTGCCCAGAGCTCAGGGCCCGGCAGGGCTGCAGGGACACGGCCCCGAGCCAAGGGACAGAGCGGGGCCCGGCAGGGCTCCATGGACACGGCCCCGAGCCAAGGGACAGAGCGGGGCCCGGCAGGGCTGCAGGGACACGGCCCCGAGCCAAGGGACAGAGCAGGGCCCGGCAGGGCTGCAGGGACACGGCCCCGAGCCAAGGGACAGAGCGGGGCCCGGCAGGGCTGCAGGGACACGGCCCCGAGCCAAGGGACAGAGCAGGGCCCGGCAGGGCTGCAGGGACACGGCCCCGAGCCAAGGGACAGAGCAGGGCCCGGCAGGGCTGCAGGGACACGGCCCCGGGCCAAGGGACAGAGCAGGGCCCGGCAGGGCTCCATGGACACGGCCCCGGGCCAAGGGACAGAGCAGGGCCCGGCAGGGCTGCAGGGACACGGCCCCGGGCCAAGGGACAGAGCAGGGCCCGGCAGGGCTGCAGGGACACGGCCCCGGGCCAAGGGACAGAGCGGGGCCCGGCAGGGCTGCAGGGACACGGCCCCGGGCCAAGGGACAGAGCAGGGCCCGGCAGCGCCGCGGGGCCGCTCCGAGGCGGCCTCACCGGGACGGCAGCGGCGCCGCCCGGGGCTGGGCAGGACCCGGCCCTGCTGTCCCACACGGAGCTGCTGCAGGGGCTGAGCAGGAGCTCCCGGCCCTGGAGCCGTGATCCTGGGATTCTGGGAAAGTTGTCCTAAAACAACGAAAAACGGGGATGGGGCTTGGAGCCACCTGGGATAGTGGAAGGTGTCCCTGCCCACGTGTCACCATGCGATAAGGGGCAAATGGGACCATGGGAGCACAACAGAGGGATTTTATTCAACAACACGGATTTAACTGCAGAAGAAGTGTGAGGAAGGGAGAGAGAAAGAAAGAGAAAACTCCTGTCAGAGAGAGGAGACACAGAGCAGGAGATAATCAGCTGGAACTTCATGAGCTGTAGGGTCCCTGCCAGCCCCAAGCGCTGTGGCCTGGAGGAGTTGTACGGACTCCAGAAGTGACTCCACAGCTGCTTTCTGCTGAGCAGGCCCTGGGCAGGAACAGGGGAGCAGAGGGGCCAAGGCTTCAGCCACAGGCTCAGCGGCAAGATCCTTCTGCCAATGTTCTGTGTGCAAACTAGAAGTGAAAATGGGGACCAGAGCCTTTGCAGCCCCTTCACAGGCACAGCAAGCCCGGCAAGGAGCAGCCCTCGCTCCTCGCCCACGCCGATCCGGCGCTGCCCTTCTGAGCCCCAGCCGGGCTCCCGGGCCACGGGCAGCGTCCCAGCGGGGCTGTGCTGGCTCCGCTGTGGCGGCTGCACAGCCCCGCTGCCAAGGGCTCTCTCCCAGCACAGCTCTCTCTCCGCCGGCCTCAACGTGCGCCTTCCGTTCGCCTGCAGAGAGCAGCGCCAGCCCTGCCCTGCCCGCCCGGCCGGCAACTCTGCCGCTGGGCTGGGGCTGAGCACTCACTGCTCACAGGGGACTCCGGGGCACTGCCTGCCAAAATACATCGGCACCGCTGAGAGACTGCAAAGGAAACCTGGGCACTCTGCTCTTGTGCCTTTTTAGAAACTTTCTTAGAAAATAAAAATATTCTTCAAGAATGGGAACAGTGTTGGGACATTATAACGAATCGTAATTACAATTATATCAATGTTTTTATATCATAGACTGTAATATAAATATACAATATGAAATAAAAAGAAATTATTTTCTAATTTTATTTATTAATTCAATATTCTCTTCATTTTTCTATTCTTATCCTTCTTAGTGTTATTCTTCTTCTTCGTACTAGTCTTTCTTACTACTCTTCTTCTTCTTTGCTACTTCTAAGTATTTTTAAATTCTTATTCCTATTCCTATTCTTCTTTTTCTTCTTCTTCTACATATTTTAAATTCTTATTCCTATTCCTAGTACTCTTCTTCTAAGTATTTCTAAATTCTTATTCCTAATCTTCTTCTATGTATCCTTAAATAAGCCTTCTCTGACTTGTCTTAGTCTTCATCTTCGTCTTTGTCTTCTTTGTCATCGTCTTCTTCATCTTCTTTGTCTTCATCTTCTTCCTCATCTCCTTCATCTGTTTTGTCTTCTTCTTCTTTTTCTTCATCTTTTACTAATTGGTTTCAGTCCTCGGGCCGTGGCCTCAGGCAGGGACAGCGGAACAGCCCCCGCAGCGCCCGCAGCGCCCGCCTGAAGCGGGAGGGACGTTTCCTGGCCTTGGCAACACCAGGCAACGCCTCCTCAGCAGCTCCGCACCGGGCAGCAGCTGCCGGCTCGGCCTCCGTGGCACGGCCCGGGCCAGGAGAGGCGCTGGCCAGGGCAGGGGCTGCCAGCTGGGGCACCTCTTTGGGAGAAGAGTCTGCCCATGGCAGTGACAGCAGGGACTTGACTTCGCCTTCCTCTTCCTCTCTCTCGCTGTAGATGTCCCTCTCACTGCAGGACTCACTGTCCCAAACCGAGGTCTCCTGGCTGCCTTCCTTGAAAAGCTTTGGCTCTGCCAGTGCCCACTCCTCTTCCTCTCTCACACTGTAGATGTCCCTCTCACTGCAGGACTCACTGTCCCAAACTGAGGTCTCCTGGCTGCCTTCCTTGAAAAGCTTTGGCTCTGCCACTGCCCACTCCTCTTCCTCTTCCACACTGTAGGCATCCCTCTCACTGCAGGACTCACTGTCCCAAACCGAGGTCTCCTGGCTTCCTTCCTTGAAAAGCTTTGGCTCTGCCAGTGCCCACTCCTCTTCCTCTGTCACACTGTAGGCATCCCTCTCACTGCAGAATTCACTGTCCCAAACCGAGGTCTCCTGGCTGCCTTCCTTGAAAAGCTTTGGCTCTGCCACTGCCCACTCCTCTTCCTCTCTCTCGCTGTAGGCGTCCCACTCACTGCAGGACTCACTGTCCCAAACCGAGGTCTCCTGGCTGCCTTCCAGGCACAGCTCTGACCCTGCCAGTGCCCACTCCTCTTCCTCTCTCTCGCTGTAGGCGTCCCACTCACTGCCGGGCTCACTGTCCCAGTCCGAGCTCTCCTGGCTGCCTTCCAGGCACAGCTCTGACCCTGCCAGCTCTGGCTCTGCCACTGCCCCCTCCGGCTGCTCCCCGGGGCCCGGGAATCCCAGCGGGGCAGAGCAGGGCCCGGGGGCGCTGTGCGGGGCAGGCGCCGCCCCCGCTGCCGCCTCCTCAGCAGCTCCGCCCCGGGCAGCAGCTGCCGGCTCGGCCTCCGTGGCACGGCCCGGGCCAGGAGAGGCGCTGGCCAGGGCAGGGGCTGCCCCTGCTGCCACCGCTGTGCCCGCGGGGCTGCCAGAGCGGGGCCCCTCTGGGGGACAAGCCTGGCTGTCCTCCTCCTTCACTGGGCCCACAGTGGCTCTCAAGAAGTCCCAAGAACTGGAGCTCCAATTGTCATCCTCAGACAGCTCTTCCAGAGAAGAGTCTGTCCATTGGGACAGGTCTGACTCGATTTGCTCCTCCTCTTCCTCACTGGAGGCGTCCCAGTCACTGTCCCAGCCCGAGCTCTCCTGGCTGCCTGCCTGTGGCAGCTCTGGCTCTGCCACTGCCCCCTGCGGCTGCTGCCCGGGGGCCGGGAATCCCAGCCGGGCACAGCAGGGCCCGGGGGGGCTGTGCGGGGCAGGCACGGGGCTCTCTTCCCTCTCTGCTGGGCCTGTTCCTACCACGGCTGCATCCTCACTTTCTTCCCTCTGCCTCTGCTCCTGCGGCTGCTGCCCGGTTGCCTGGACCTCCAGCAGTAGCTGGCTCACGATCACACAGCTGATGAGCCACGCCAAGTCCAGCAGAGCCTGGCTGCAGCCTGCGGGGCTGACAGGGGCAGGCACTGGGCTCTGTGTCCCTGCTGATGGCGGCTCCTTCCTGGGGGCAGGAGGCTCTGCTGCCTCTTCTGCCCCAGGGGCCAGAGGCTCCAGGGGCTCCTCCTCCTCGGCAGCTCCCGCTGGGGCAGCAGCTGCCGGCTCGGCCTCCGTGGGACTCTGTAGGGAAGGAGAGGCGCTGGTTGGGGCAGGCACTGCCTCTGCTGCCACCTCTGTGCCCACGGGGCTGCCACAGCTGGGCCCCCTGGGGGACAAGGCTCAGGCTCCTGTCACTCCCTGCTAGCAAGGATCTGTCCCACATCTCAGAGCTGATGGCATTTCTGCACTGGGACAGCTCCTGCCTGCTCACATCTTCCTCCCACTGGGACAGCTTGCGCTCACTCCCATCGTCCCAGCAGGGCAGCTCCTGGGCTGCAGCGTCTGCTCTTTGGGACAGCTCCTTGGCACTGCTGGCTCTCACCTGGGACAATTCCAGCTCTCTCCTGTCTGCCCATGGGGACATGTGACAGTGCACATCTTGTCCCCATGGTCAGAGGTCTTGGTTACCTCTCACCTTCCCTCTGGGAAAGCTCTTGGGCATCGTCCCATAGGGAATCCTCTGGGACACTCACATCTCTCTGCAGGGACAGCTCATGGGATCTTTTGTCTTCTCCCCATCCCAGCTCCTGCTGCCCTCTCATGTCTATTCCCCACTGGGATATCTCTTGGCTTGTGACACATTCTTCCCATTCGTACACCTCTTGCTACATCTCACTGAGGACTCTCCCCACTGCTACAGCTCCCGGACTGTGACAGTTTCTCTCTGTTCATAGAGCTCTTGGTGTGTCCCACCTCTGCACAGGGAAACTTCCCCAACTCTCACATGTACCTGGCATTGGTACAGCTCTTGGCTGCTCCTGGATCTCTGCTGGGACATTTCTTGGACTCTCAGTACTTGTCACTGGTGAGTCTCTTGCAGAGCTTCCCACTGGGAGAGCTCTTTCTCACTGTCACCTTCCCACTGGGAAAGCTCACGGTCCTTGTTGGCAAAGGGCCTCTCCTCCTCCTGAGTCTGTGACAGTGGCAGGACTGACCTGCCCACTGCCCCTGACCACTGCCCGCTGGGTGCCTCCAGCCAGCTGGGCAAGGGGCTGGCGACCGGGAGTTGGAGTTGCCTTTGTCCTTGTTGCTGTCCTTGTCTGTCGCTGTCGGCCTCTGTCGCTGTGGGCGTCCAGCGCAGACAGACACAGGGAGCTGCTTCCTGCACAGAGAGCGGCTCTCCTGTGACTGGGCACCGCAGGGCTCTGCGCCCCTTAGACACCCTCAGCCAGGGCCGGGCTCCCTGATGTCACAAGGCTCTCTGGCCACCAGCACGTCCCACATCACAAAGGGCCCCGACACCGTGTGCCCGTGTCACAAAGGGCCACCCCCGGCAGCCCAACATCAGTGGAGCAGCCAGGAACTGGCTGGGAGCAGCCCCGCACTTGAGGCCTTGGGCCCCTGCTGTGCCCAGAGCCCTGAGAGGCTTTGGCCACGCTGCCACAGGACAGCCCCAGCCCCACAGTGCAGAGCCCTGGCTTTGCCGGCTGCGCTGCCCAGGGCACCAGGAATTGGCCGCACGGACGGGCCGGGCACTCGTGGGCAGCGGCTCCAGGAGCGGCGGGAGCCCGGGGAGCAGGGGTGTCCCTCAGGGCTCTGCCGGGCACCGGGGCTCGCTCCCTGCTGCCCGCAGGCGCTGCCGAGGGCTCTCCGCCCGCCGGGGCCGGGGCCGGGCGCTGAGGGAGCGGCGCCGCCATTGCTGCCGCCCTCAGGGGCTCTGAGGGGAGCGCGGCTCCCGCCAGCCCCGCTCCGCCCGCACGGGCCACACAAACACGGAGCATGAGAGAAAATTTCCATAGCTAAACCCAATTTCATTTTTATATCTTTTCTTGTCAATAAAGCAAGCAAGCAGCGCTGGGTGGCCAGGGAGTCACTGCTCTTTTCACAGCACACACCACTTACAAGTTCGGCAAAGTATATCTACTGGTTTTAGGCCTACCAAGCATTTTCCAATGTGTTTAGTTAGTCTGAATCAGCAAATATCAATATGCTGAGATCTGCAATTTCATCATCTTTCCAGGTGTTTATTGGCTTCCTGTCCTTTATGCTGTCATCTGGAGGGAGGCCTTACACTCTATCTGCTCCATGATTTTGTTAAGTTCATCAAGCTTTTTATTATACAGAAGCAGTTAGGTTCTTTTTTTGCAATATCTCTTAGCTTTACCATAACTTCTTCTATTTTATTCCAAGTGTTATAAATGATCAATTGAGAAGACAAATTATCAAAAATGCGAAAAGGTTTTATTTATCTTTTTCTGCGACCAAAATACGGTCCTCAAAACCACACAGCCAAAGAGACAGCGTCGAGCCTGGATTCGGCGCTGGGTGAACCTGGATCCGCACTCTATGGCATCAAATCCTCCTCTGTTCACACATGCCGCTTTCAGGGAGGCTATTTTATACAGTTTTTTATGCCTGAGGCAGAGGTGCCCCCATTTCTTTTGTAACCCCGCATATGCATGAGAGTTTCTTTCACTGTGCAGGGCTGGACAATCGCTGTTTCCTGAGTAGTGGCAGGCGCTGACCATGTCAGGGGAAGTCCTGTATTCAGATGTATCTTTCTGGCTACTTCTGTTATCTCAATCAATGGTATCAGTCGAGGGATGATTACTCTTGAGTGTCTCCTGATTACCCCAGAGGACAACGATCATTGGGCTGGCCACGTCTATTCATGGGTAAACGGGGTATTGTTCTCCTGCTGCCTTCAGAAATTTCGACATTCTGAAGTAGATATCTGTCCCTGGGCTGCTTGTGGCCAGAGACTCATTTGGATTTTACAATCTTATAAAATACATGCTCTCTTTAAGCATGAATTATTTCATAACAAATATTATATAAGCATCAGTCATTCTTGTTACTTCATCTCTTTTACTCTACACTACTTCTGTTATTTCCATGCTTTATTAAGCTATTGGGTCAGAAAGTTTCAAAGCCGTTCTTTGCATCTATTTTTGACACAGCAGGTACAATTACCAATGAACACAAATCACAAAACCATTTTTCACAGAGCACAAAGACAGAGGCGCTGAAATTGTGTCCGTGCCCTTCCAAATGCACCCGGACAGCGGCCCCAGGGGCTGGGCTGGGCTGTGACAATGTCACCCCTGGGCCCAGTTGTGTGAGATGTGACACTAAACCCACAGGGTTTTGTCTATTTGGGATAAAGAAACGAGACTTGAAGTCTTCTTGAGATAGAAAACCACTTTGGATTGCAATACTCTGTTGCACACTGGGCTTCAAAGGCATCATAAATACTAAAATGGTATCATTAAAAATCCATGAGGGTCAAAAGTCATAAACAGGTAGTTAGCAACATCTCAACTGACAAAAAGTTCAAGAAGAGAAAAGCTATGCTAGAAAAAATTTACACAGTTCTGTCATTTGTTGCTCTTGTCTTTTACAACTTTTCCGTTTCTTCCCTGTGCTCTTCTGTTTTCTGGAAACATTGAAGCAAAACTGAGCAGCAGCAGGGAAACACCAGCAGCTGGCTCCAAGGCTGCAGAATGGCTGTGCAGCTCCCGCAGCACTGCCACGCTCCAGCCGTGCACAGAAGCCCCTCTCCTTTCCCAGGCTGCATGGCAGCACACCAGCAGTAAAATCAGAGTTCCTCCTGATTTCCTAGGCTTGCCCTGCACCACTGCTCCAGAGCCTCCTCCAAGTGTGCTGAGTGAGAGGAGACAGATCAAGTGTGCTTCTGGATCATCTGTTCTCTCTCCCATTTTCCCCTCTTGGCACAGCTTTGAAGTGCCAACCTGCAGGTGGGACCACACCTGATGTCCCCCAGGCCTCTCCTCTGGGCTGGAGCCCTGCAGGGCAGCTCCACCAAGAACAATTCCTATTCCCATTGGAGGAGTCTTCTTTGGTGTGGAAAAGACAGAAAGAAAGGAGAATTCCTGCCTTCCCCTCTCTCAGGGCTGCAGAAGTCCTCAAACTTCCCTCCTGCTGCTCCCCCAGAGAGAACCCTGGCCTAGGGGCTCTCTGCTGATGGATTTTGGGCAAGGGAGGAGGGGGACACTTGGCTCTGTGGGCAGAGGAAATGGGTGAACACCCAGTCCCAAATACTCATGTGGGTTTTGTCATCCTCCGGTGATTCTTATTTGGTTTTGGAAAGCAGAGAGGTTCATTGGTTTCCCCCAGTTAAGGGGAAAATGAGTATTTTGCTTTCAGTATCACTTTTTAAAAAATAATCTCTATGTTCTTGGCTTTTTTGACTGTATTCAGTCAAAATTCCCCCCTGCTCTCTGTCCTACTTTTACATTCCTCTCTCTGTGTGGTTTCCTCAAATACAACCCTCTGAGTGAGGGTATAAATGGAATATAAAGTCTCTGCAGAGGGATTACAGGATGGGCAACTTGTTCCTTTCATGAGGCTCTGCTTCCCATTATCCACTCTGGGCTACCTCCTCATTCCATATTTTGCCCGTTTGCTTGGAAGATCTGTTTTCCAACCAGAAAGATATTTACATTGAAAAAGGAAGCTTATCTTATACCAAACACAATTTTATCACTTCTTAACGGAGGCCAGACACCACAAATCTGAAATCCCTGCAGCAGAGGAGTATTCCCATCTCTGTGCCCGCTCCAAGGGTGAACTCTTGCCTCTGGAATTTGCTTTCTCCAAGAGTTCAGCAGAGCCAACCTTCGTGGGGCTGGAGGGCACCCTGGTGAGGAGCTTGGCTTTGGCAAGCCCCGGGCTCAGCTTAGCACATTGTTACAGGGAGCCATCCAAAATCAGGGAGGAAAGGAGCCTGTCGGGCCAAAGTGGAAGTGTCTGGGTATTATTGCCTGGGATTGCCAGGATGTATTTTTAAATATGGAGAAATGCCCAGAAATGGTCTGTTCTGTGCATCAAAAAGGTCCAACCAGGGATATTCATGTGTGTGAATAAATACACATTGCTATGTGGATATCCTGTTCTGCTCCCTGCTCAGCTTCTCCAAAAATGATTAAAAGTGAATGAGAGGGAGAAAATGTTATTGTGTTGTGCCAATTGATCCATGTTAATTAATCCAAATCTCTGGGATCAGACCTTTTGTACAGGGAATTGGGTTTGGGTTAAAAAGGACCTCAAAGATCATCTGAAGATCCACAGGGTTGGGGCTGCTTCATCCCTGGCAGTGCCCAAGGCCGGGTTGGACGGGGCTTGGAGCACCCTGGGATTGTGGAAGGTGTTCCTGCCCATGGAGGGGGTGGGACACGGTGATTTTTAAGTCACTCCCACCCCAAACCATTCCATCATTCCATGGAAAGAACTGGAGCATTTTACAGCACAAATTAATTTGTCCTGACTTTTCCCAGGTTCATTTTCAGGGTTCATATCCCGCTCCAGCTTTTCTTCAATCTCCTTTGCTTGGACAACAGCAGGAGCCAGAACCCTCAGGTGCCACCTGGTGAGATCCCAGCATCTCCAGGATGAGGAATAAATGACAAGATTGGAAAGAAGGAAGCACCCACCCACATTTTCCAGAGGGAATGGAGGCAAAAAGAGAGGAAATTGCTTTCCCAAGGCTGCCTGGGAAGGCTGGCAGGACTTCTTACAGTGGCTGTACCCATCTCCTGCCTGGCTTCCTGTTCCTGCCTAAAGCTTTGACTCCATCCATCTCTTGGCTCCAGCACCTATGGAAAAGCTGCCCATGGATGTGGTCCTGTCCTGCCTTTTGTTGTTGCTGCTCCTGCTGCTGTGCTTTGTGTATGAAAAGGATTTTTCCAGCCTCTTTCTCTGCCCAACGAGTTCAGTTGCAACCACAAATCCAACAAAGGTCAGAATTTCACGACCAAACTGCACCAAAGAAGAAAAGCTTTGTTCAAAAGCAGAATGTTTGCCTGGTATTTGCATGGTCACCATGCAAATGACCCCGGGCATTTTGCTTAATTCCAAATTTCCAGTATGGATTCAAAGCCATGCTGCAAACAAGGGGGGGAAAAAGGAAAGAAAAGGAAGAATAATGGATAAATAGAATTGTATTTAATAATTTAATAATGCTTTCAAAATGATGTGAATATTTAAACCTGCTGATGGGGCAGGTGCTTCCCTGAATCACTTTTGAGGAGATGAAGGCCACCCTGTCTCACATCTGAGCAACATTTTGAGCAGAAGGGAGCTCCTGCTCAGCCACAGCGACAACAATCTGGTTTTAATCTGCTCTCCATCCCACTAATTGGGTGTGCAGGAATCTCTTCCAGCTCCCAGAGGAGCCCTGCAAAGCCCTTTGCCTTGTCCTCCCTCTCCCCCTCCTATCCTGTGGCAGCTCCAAAATCTCAGGGGACCCCTCTGTCTACAGGAGGCCGAAATTTGAATTTCCCCTCACCCCCAGCTCAATCCAGGCTTTAATAGGATTCCCTGATTCCTATAATGAGGATTTCTTGTCCTAAAGAAGCTTGAGGGGTCTGATGGTAGCAGGAAAAGCAGGTGTTTCCAGCCATCCATGGGGAATACCCAACCTCTGTAATCCCGTGCATTATTCCTTGGATCACCAGGGGTCACAGACTGGATGCTGAACCTGAGAGTGGAGGTGCTCCAGCAGGATCCAGCCCTGGAAAATATCCAGACCTGTTGGAACCCCGGCTGCTGAGAATTCCGGACTTTCTGTGCTGCCAGGCACTGACCCCCAGGAGAACACTGCACTGACCTGAGGCCATGGAGAAGCTTCCAAAATTCAATAATAAAACTGAGATTAAAGGTGTGGAGTTGGAATAGAAGTGTGTGATATCACAGGGTGGGAAACTCAGAGTTTAAGGGTTTAGAATACAGGGATAGATAGAAAGCAAGATGGAGGGTTTAGGGTGGAGGCTGCTCCTTCTTCTTCACCTCCTTCTCCATGGGTTTGGGTGGTTTTGTGCAATTGGATAAAAAAGCCCCCATTGAGGGCACGGGTGGTTGGGTATTGGGTTAAAAGTGAAAATAATTGAGGTGTCATTTGTTAATTGGACAGTTTATCCCTCAAAGGCCTTGGAGAGAGAGACAGGGCTCCATTTTTAGTTTGTTGGAGTGAAGTGCTGCAGAACTCAGGGTTTGTGAGACTGTGACAGAGATAAGAACTGATAAACATCTGAGTGCCAACAAGAAATACCCTCTCACACATTTAATCCTGACCCTGGCTAAAAAAAAGATTAAACTTGACACAGACCTTCTCCATAAAACACACCACAGTCATGGACAGGTCCTCAGGAGAACCAAGGGGGGAAAAAAATGGGAAGCAGCTGTACAAGATGGGATAAAACTGTGAGGATGACAGAGGGAAGGGAAGGCCAAAATCTTTGTGGCTTCCATTTCCACAGGGTTTGTGGTCCAGACAAATTTCCTTTTCCTACACTTCCAGAGTTATCTGATACAACAGAGCTGACTTTTCATTTGGCAGTTTTTTCCCTGCTACCCACATTGGGAAAGTGTGGAACCCCCAGCAAACTCCACCACTGCCCCTCCACGTGTTCCCCATCACCCTGGGACATCCCCAGTGCCATCCCCTGCATGAAAACTCTCTGGCAGCTTTTCCTGCTCTTCACTTTCACCTGCCAGTGAAGGCCAGGAGTTGCAGTAAATAAAAACCAGCCCCAAATTTATTTAAAGCAACTGCAGAAAGAGGATCAGGGCTAATAAATTGCAGATTGATGAATGCCAGGCTTGGCTGGGGAGTTCCATTAAATAAAAACCACAGTTTAATGCTTCAAAAAAAAAAAAAAAAAAAGATCTGTGCTATCAAGAGATGCTGTAACAAAGCATGACCTGTTTTTTTAATCTATTATTTATTTTGTTACCATGGACATCTTTAACTTCCCCCTGAATCAGTTAAAGCAGGAATTTGCTTTTTCAGACATATGAGAAGGTTTTATTCAGAATGCATTAAAGCAGAAAGTGCTGCAGGAAGGAGGAGGCTCCATCTTCAACTTTTCAGCTGCTGGATCTGTAAGTTTGATGGAGAAGCTGGATATCTGAGCTGTCCATCAGACTGGAAGCTGGATCCTGGAAAGTCTGAAAAAGGTCAGGGGGGACCTCATTGCTCTGCACAACTCCTGCCAGGAGGGGCAGGGAAAAAATGAGAGGAAATGGCCTCAAATGGCACCAGGGCAAGCTCAGGTTGGACACTGGGACAGAAAATTTCCCTCTCAGAGTGGTCAGGCCTTGGGCTGAGCTGCCCAGGGAGGTTTGGAGTCCCTGGAATTGTCCCAGAGCAGTCTGGATGTGGCCTTGGGGACAGGGATTGGGGTGATGCTGGTGATTCCTTCCCCCACAGGGAGGAAGCCAGGTCAGGAATAATCACTGAGTAATTAACTCAGTGTCTCAAGGCTGGGTCTGAGTTCTCAGAGCTGTGAACTGAACATGAAGCAGATCAGAAATTCTTCCATTTTTCCTGCTCTCCTCCCCAACTACAAGACTGGATCCTCTAATGAACCATCCCATTGAATAGGAGAGGAGAAATCCACTCTGGAGCAGGGCTGGCTGCCAAGGAGTTCAAGTTGTTAGGAAAAATTCAAATGATGGTGCTGGGGTGGCACTGGAAGGGCTCTTCTCACCTTTGTGACCCTGGAATTCTGTAAAAATAAAATCCTTCCAAGAAGGGCAGCTGCCTGTGACAGTCACTGAGCAAGGAACATCACAAACCTTGCCAGCAGCTCTGGGAACAGCTGCTCCACAGGGATTGCTCTGCCTTACCCTGAGAGGGAGCTTGGAATCTTTAGATGGAGTAAAAGCTTCCCACCAAACAGAACTTTACTCACAGACAACTACACCTTTATTCCTCCCCTCCAACAACCTGCAGAGAGCTAAATTTGGAAAGGCTTTTTAAGGAGCAAAGAAATGCACACAGATGGATGCCTTCAATAGTTTCCACAGCTCCAGCCTAAAGCTAAAAATCACCTGTTCCCTTTTCCTCTGGTGGTTTTCCCTTAAAGCTGAGATTTGCAACTGCTGATATCCTCCAGTGAGTGACAGAATGAGGTTATTTAATTCCAGCAGCAAGGAAATTCTGTATTTTATTACTCACCAGAGGGACGTTATGTTCTGCTCTTGGAAGTTCATATTCCTGTGTAAATGTTACAGGAATGAAGCACTGAACGTTGCTGGCCCACTGGTGGAGTCTGAGCAAACTGGGATTTACTGGGACATCCAGGGTGTGATGACAACTTGCCCACAGGAAAACCTGGATTACAGGAGCCCTGCAGCTGATGTGGAAAGCTTGGACAACACCAGCACGATTGTCTGGAGAGGAAGGAATGCTGCAGGAGGAGGATGATTATTTTTTAGTTCTAAACCATTCCTAAAGCTGGGATTTATGGGAGTGAGAGAGGAATCTTCACCAAGATGTCCTCACACTGAACAAGTCGAGTTTAAGAGAATTGCTCTATAAATGTGCTGTGTTATTTGGGCAATCTGTGTCTCAGCATAGACACCTCTCATTTCCCAGAGTCATGGAATCATCGGGGTTGCAAGTGACCTTCAGAACCCCCTGAGTCTCCTTTCCTTCAGACTAAACCCCAAACATCCCCTCCCAAATGTGTTTTCCAGCCCTTTCCCCTGGTAACCTAAATTTTAGGTGCTCTTTGCCAACTCCATCTTAAAACGGAGCTTGAAAAGTCTCCCCCAGTTGATCTTTGCTCTCTCAGGGCTGGGATTTTTTAATTCTGCCTCCACAATTAGGCCAAGTTTAACCTCCATGAGGAGGAAGCCAGGTCAGGAATAATCACTCTGAGACAGAGAGTAATTAACTCAGTGTCTCAAGGCTGGGTCTGAGTTCTCAGAGCTGTGAACTGAACATGAAGCAGCTCAGAAATTCTTCCATTTTTCCTGCTCTCCTCCCCAACTACAAGACTGGATCTGCTAATGAACCCTCCCATTAAATAGGAGAGGAGAAATCCACTCTGGAGCAGGGCTGGCTGCCAAGGAGTTCAAGTTAGGAAAAAATCAAGTGGTGCAGCCCTTCAGGCTGTGAATGTGCCAAAACAACAGCAACAACCCCAATCTGTTCTCATGGCCCAGAATATGAACCAGACACAAAGAACTTTCATTAAAAAGCCACATTTTCTGCACGGAGTTTTCCCTGGAGAGAGCGACGTTCCTCGTGTCGTCAGTGGGATGGATTTTACACTTCATTAAATGCCTTGATCTTTTCAGCACATTAGGCTGGGACACGACAACTTAATCTTGAGTTTGGCTGGGTTAATGATTAAAACAAGGCTCTGTGCACGTGGGTGTCTGCAGGTGCCCACAAACTCCTTCACCAGGCCTTGGAAAGTGAAATATTCCATGTTCCTACCACAGGAGTTGGTCTAAAATTGGTGGGTTTGCACTTTTTTAGCTGCAGGGTCACAGGGGAACTTTTTAAAGCCTTGAAATTCTCCTGTGATGTTCTCCTGGGTGGGAGTCAGCCCCACAGTGGGATCCTTGGAGCTCCATGAGCTGATGTTGAAGTGATGGGGGAAAGGGAGAGCAGAGCCTGAGACATTCCCTGCTGTTCCCAGGAGAACCTCATGGATTTCAGCCATTCCCAATGCCAGGGGCTGCTCCCTGACACTCACGTGGACTGAACCATCCTTGGAATGTGGTTTCCATCTGGATATTCCAGTGAAATAAAGATGTAGGGAAAGCTGAAGGTTCTAAGGGTTGGGAGCACTTAAAGCACCTCAGGCTCAGGGTTTAGGCAAGGAAGGTTTAATTTCACCCAACTTCAGCTTTGTAAAGCCAGAGTTGTAGGCCCAGCTCATTCCCTTGACTTCCTGGACAGTGAAGGGAGGGAAGGTTCCCAGTCTCTGCTCTGGGGGGGTTCCTAATTCAAGGAAAATGTGAATGTGTAGGAATGAGTCCAGGATGCTCTGAGGGCTGGAGGGAGCCAGGCTGGGAGAGCTGGGGGTGCTCACCTGGACAGGAGAAGCTCCAGGGAGAGCTCAGAGCCCCTGGCAGGGCCTGCAGGGGCTCCAGGAGAGCTGCAGAGGGACTGGGGACAAGGGATGGAGGGACAGGAGCCAGGGAATGGCTGCCAGTGCCAGAGGGCAGGGCTGGGTGGGATCTTGGCAATGAGGAATTGTTCCCTGGCAGGGGGAGGAGCTGTGGCATTCACATTCTCTGAACAGGGAGACATAATTCTCTCTCTCAAGGTTTTTTCCTAGAGAAACACAGAGAGAAGAAGAGAAAACCAATTCTTATCTCTACTTGCTGTCCCTGTTGTTTTGCACATGTAGAATTGTTTACCTGAAGTGATTTGTCAGGTTCTGTTGAGGATTGTTTTATTTCCTTAGCCAATTAGAAAAACAACTGTGTCCTGACTGTTGAGAGACAGTCACGAGTTTTCTTTAAGATTCTTTGTCATGTAATATAATGTAATATAATATAGTTTAATAAAGCAATTGTTCAGCATTCTGAATCAATGGAATCAGGTACCAATCATTCCCTGCCTCGGGGGGCCCTGATTTTACTTTAGTGGGGCCCTGGCACAGGTGCCCAGAGCAGCTGTGGCTGTCCCTGTGGATCCCTGGCAGTGCCCAAGGCCAGGTTGGACACTGGGGCTGGGAGCACCTGGGACAGTGGGAGGTGTCCCTGCCATGGAACTTGCTGATCTTTAAGGTCCCTCCCAACCCAAACCATTCCATGATTCCATGACATTGCCCAGCTAAATGAAACTGAACCATAAATATAGATATTTAGAAATTTTTGGAAATCTTTTTTCTAATCACAAAAGCCGTCTCTATGTATCCCTTCCACAACTTAGGCCAGCAATGGTTCCCCAGTACAGACCAGCACTAGAATTCCTGCATTTTTAATATTAATAAATCATGGAATCACAGGAAGGAGGGTGCTGACTCCTCTTTTAGGAAATGTGATTGTTTATCCCTCTTTTTTTCCAACAGAAATTAAAAGCAGGGATTTAAGCATCAAATAAATAGAAGTTCATAAAGCAAATGGCAGGAGGGATGGGGAGAGAAGAGAGAGGAAACCTTGGAAGTAAGACACAAAACTTCAGCTAGTGACCTGGATCATGCAATTATGGAATATCCTGAGTTGGAAGGGACCCACCAGGACCATTGAATTCCAACTGGATCAGTTGGGCTCAAACAAGCAGCAAATTTTTTCCATTTTGTAGGATTTTCTCCTCTTTTTTGCCAGCTTTTGGAGCTCCAAGACACGACATCTAAAAAATAAGACTAAGTCAGCACTTGCTGTAATTCCTGGCAATACTCCCAAGACTTAAATCCGGGAGTGATTATTCAGTAGGAATTCTGATGTTTTTAACATGTTCAAGCAAACAGTTGGTTGGAATATCCTCTAAAATGCAGGATCTGCTCCCTGGTTCCTCCACCATGTGATCTGGGAAGCAGATCCAGAGAGGCAAACCCAGCACAAAACCCTTGGGGTTTTTTTGGCTTTTTCCCAGCTCCCCATCTCTTTTAATGCATTTCAGGATTGTCATTCCCGTCACTTCATCCTCCTCCATTTCTTCACTTGGAATTTCTCTGAAAGCCTTTTGTTTGGGGTCATAACTGGGCACTGAGATCAGAATCCCACAAACCCTGGTGGAGCCAGCCAGGACTGAGCACCTGCTCCCAGACGTTTCCTGCGTTGGCGTCCGGGGTCGGGGATGCTTCAAATCCTGGTTACGGAAAATTCCCAAATTCCAGGGGGGGTTAAAACTGGATAACAACACCTCAGTTCCCAGCCCTGCTGGTGTTTGGTGTAAAAGCAGCTGAATTTTGTAGGATTTAGGGGAGAAGAGCAGAAATCTGGTCCTAAGTCTTTAGTTCAGCCACATTTCATCATTGTCCTCTTGTGTCTCCAAGTGATGTTTCCATCCCAGGATCATGTTGGAAAATAAAGGGAATAACTGTGGCAGTAATTCTGAAATATTTTTCCCATCTCACTCTTTAATATTTTACATTCTATTATTGTTGTTATTATCATTATAGTTATCATTATTATCATTATTATTTTAAGGGTCATTATATTTGAAATCAATGCATTTTCCCGCTGCCTCCATGTAAAAAATAATAGTAAAAAAAAAATTGGAAGAGAATAAACCACTTTAAAATGCCAGGGATAATTTTTATACTCCACTTATTATAAACTCCTTTATAATTACACCAAAATTCCATATTAAAATTTTTTTAATTTTTTAACCTACTCAAAAAAGACATAGAATGAAGGTGTGGAAGAACTGAGGGAATTTGGCCCCTAAATAGGAAAAATAGGCAAAAATCAATGCTCAAAAATTGTGGACAGAGTGATAGATGGGGGAAAAAATCAAGGCTTGGAATTTTTCCAAGGAAAATTGCAGAGATTCCTCATCAGGAGGCCAAACTTCAGCCTGGGAGGAAATTGGAGCTCCTGATGGCTGAGGGAAGTGCAGAAAATGCATCAAAATAATCAATGACAAGAGGATTTCATGGGTTATCCTTGACTTCGGGATGAAGGCAGGAGATTCTCTTTAATCCCAAAGATAAATGTGTGGCCAAGTGGTTCCAGTGTTGTTATAACCAAATGGAAGGCAAAGAGAATGGATAAAATTCCACTTAAAAACCAGGACTTTGACAGGCAGATAGGAGGATTTTTCTGGAAAAATGGAGGAAAACTGAGCAGAAAATTCCCTTCCAACTAAACCAGTGAGCCTGCCTTGGCATCCTCCCTTGATGGGATCAGGCCTGATACTGAACTCATGCTCCAAGATCATGGAATGGTTTGGGTTGGGAGGGACCTTAAATCCCATCCAGTGCCACCCCTGCCATGGCAGGGACACCTCCCACTGTCCCAGGCTGCTGCAATGTCCCCAGTGTCCAGCCTGGCCTTGGGCACTGCCAGGGATCCAGGGATGGAATTCCATGCCAGCCCTGCCCACCCTGCCAGGGAACAATTCCTCATTGCCAAGATCCCACCCAGCCCTGCCCTCTGGCACTGGCAGCCATTCCCAGCTGGGTTTGGGCAGGGATCACCTTCCAGGGATGGCTCTGGAAGGAGGAACCTGGACACAGGGAGAGAGTCCTGAGAGGATGGAATTCAAATCACAAGGGGAAGGCAGAGGGAATCAGACCAGGAATAATAAAACCTGGATTTGGGCTGGGAGGGAACTTAAAGCTCATCCCAATCTACCCCAGCCATGGCAGGGACACCTCCCACTGTCCCCAGTGCCCAGCCTGGCCTTGGGCACTGCCAGGGATGCAGGGGCAGCCCCAGCTGCTCTGGGCACCCTGTGCCAGGGCCTGCCCACCCTGCCAGGGAACAATTCCTCATTGCCAAGATCCCACCCAGCCCTGCCCTCTGGCACTGGCAGCCATTCCCTGGGTGCTGTCCCTGCAGGCCTTGTCCCCAGTCCCTCTGCAGCTCTCCTGGAGCCCCTGCAGGCCCTGCCAGGGGCTCTGAGCTCTCCCTGCAGCTGCTCCTGTCCAGGTGAGCACCCCCAGCTCTCCCAGCCTGGCTCAGAGCAGAGGCCTGGAATGACAGGAATTCTCCAGGAGGAGCGTGGGATTACATCACCCACACTCCTCCCCTCAGGGATGGTGGTGGTGCTGGAATCAGCTGGGGCTGGATGATCCTGGAGGTCTCTCCCCACCTTGATGGCGACTCCACCACCTCCCTGGACAACTCATTCCAGTGCCTGACCACTCTTCCAGGAAAAAAGTTTTCCAAATATCCAGACTGAACCTGCCCTGGTTCTACTTTGCATGATCTCTGTCTGACCCTGCTCTCACCCAGCTCTTTTCCACAAAAATTCTCCTCCCCTCAAGCTCTGAAAATGAACTGAAATTGAAAAAAAAAGATTGAAAATGTTTCTAGAGCAAACATGAGTCACATTCCATGATCTCTAAAGAGTTGGGTGATGCAAGCACCCCAGGAGAGGGGGTGGGATTTTAAGGAAGGTCTTGGGTTGTGTTTGACCACAATGAGACATTTTTAGCACGTTAAAATAAGTCACCCTGAGGGAAAAAACAAAAAAATTGAAAAAATTAAAAATTAAACTCTACTGGTGAACTGATGAACTTGTGTTCCCACTATGGAGTAGGCAGGCTCTGGAATTTGCCTGCTGACCAATCCATCAGTCTCCTTACTCCATGGAAAACCAGAAAAAGAGAATTTCTCACCTATGAAGCAGCAGTGCTGCCCACCCCAGAGGTGATGTAATCCTACATTCCTCTTTAAAAAATCCTGTCATTCCAGGCCTCTGCTCTGCAGCCAGGCTGGGAGAGCTGGGGGTGCTCACCTGGACAGGAGCAGCTCCAGGGAGAGCTCAGAGCCCCTGGCAGGGCCTGCAGGGGCTCCAGGAGAGCTGCAGAGGGACTGGGGACAAGGGATGGAGGAACAGGAGCCAGGGAATGGCTGCCAGTGGCAGAGGGCAGGGCTGGGTGGGATCTTGGCAATGAGGAATTGTTCCCTGGCAGGGTGGGCAGGCCCTGGCACAGGGTGCCCAGAGCAGCTGGGGCTGCCCCTGCATCCCTGGCAGTGCCCAAGGCCAGGCTGGGCACTGGGGACATTGGAGCACCTGGGACAGTGGGAGGTGTCCCTGCCATAGCACTAGAATGGGATGAGCTTTAGCTCTTTTTGAAGTGTCCCTGTCATCATAATTCACATTTAAATTTGAATTTTGCAACTGATTTGAAAGAAAAATATCCCAGCCCTGACTCTTCTAAAGGGGAAGAGGTTTGGGTTGCCTGGGAATTTTCATTGGATGTGTCTGAGTTCCTCCAACTCATTTATTTTCACCTGCATTTATGGACAGGTTAATTTTTGCATGAAGCAGGGCCTTGGAATGGTTTGGGCTGGGAGGGATCTTTAAGCTCATCCCATCCCACCCCTGCCATGGTGGGGACACCTTCCACCATCCCAGGCTGCCCCAAGCTCCATCCAGCCTGGCCTGGGACACTTCCAGGGATCCAGGGACATCATCCATCCCCCTGAGGCAGCCTGTTCCTCATCATGTGAATCATGAGGGTTCTCTGTTTATAAAAAGGACTCAATCTCCTGCTCTGCCAAATAAAAATGAGTCAAATCCAAAGGCCTGGCCAGTCAGAAACCCCAGATCTGAGATTCGTTCAGTGATTAGTCCTAGGTGAGGTAAAACACCCCAAGAGAGGCATTTTCAGAGCATTGGAAGATTTTATTTCAGCACTTCTGAAGTGAAACTCCTGAGTCTTCATCTCTTGTTATTTAAAAAGCTTTTTTTGTTGTTGTTTTAACGGTCGAGTTTTCCTTTGTTTCCTACTACAAAGTGCAAGGAACCTGAAAGGAAACATCCCAAACATTTCAGTTGGGTTCCAGGGCATCTTTTGAGAGAGGTCCAAACTCAAACCCGCTGCTCTTTGATTTGTCAGGAACAGAGACATTTCCATTTATTTTTTTTCAGTCCTTTTTGTTCCCATTTTTTTTCAACACTCCATCCCCCAGCTCCTCATTCCATCCCCAGGCAGGTGGGAATTGCTGCACCAGTGCAGATTTAGGTGGTTCCTGGGAGCTGTGCCCTCAAATGAACAGGTTAAGAGTGATATAAAACACAATCAAATGAAAATAAATTAAAATAAATATTAAAATAAAAATACCAGCCATG